>NC_083403.1:66190499-66826899 GCF_020745735.1 Hemiscyllium ocellatum
TTATCCACGAAGACAGAAAAGAAGGGGAAGTGAAGGTAAACCCTCAGGAGCTCAAAATAGTTTTGGGTGATTTGGGAAGATTAGAATGTCTAGTGCAGTGTAATTTATACCTAATGTGGGTTTCTTTGATAGTTTAAAGTATAAATTGCCTTCGAAAATAATGTTTAGTCAATAGTACATTTATCTTTTTATTTTAGTAGACTTAAAAGATGAAATTTTATTGTATCATCCTTCCAGTTATTGAACAATTTCTGCTTTTAAAAGTCTTGGTCTCTAGGGATTTATTACAATTTGGAGGTTCTTGGAGGAATTTGAATCTACAAGCTGAAATAAGTGCAGCACATTTTGCTAGAGTTAACCAAGATTTCCGTAAATTCTGATGTATTTGTTGAAAAATTAATACTGTTAAGTCTTTTCTTATGGGTTTCCACAAAAATGAGAACTTGCCTGTGAATATTTGCATCAGTTAGCAAAGTAAATTGAAAAGCAGTAGCAGAAAAGTTCAAAGTAGATTTAAAAGTGGGCATTAAAGAGGCAAAGATGTTTGTGATATTGTTTTAACATTTGATGAAGAAACATTTAATATAGATAAACACAGCTTGATTTGGTAAAATAAATGACTTGAAATTGAATTCCAAATATAAAAAAAATCAAAAACAGGAAAGGATTAGGCAAAGAGATAGAGTTTCTAAAAGTAAAGGAAATCCTTTAATCACAAAAATAATGAATAGCCTGGAAATTCAACTTAGATACAGGGATTTTGATTATGTGACCAGAGAGTAACAGGCAGACTAGAAATTAGATGGTATTTGCATAGTAACCCTTCTTCAATCCTGATGAAGGGTCTTGAGACCTAAAAACTTAACTTTTTTTTCTCCATAGATGCTGCCAAATCTGTTGAGTTTATCCAGCAATTTCTGTTTTTGTTTCAGATTTTCAGCATCCAGAGTTGTTGTTTTAATGGATCAGACTTAATACCTAGTTTTGATTGAGCAAGGTACATTCACCTCGTGCCTAACTTCAGTGAGAAAGGTGTTAAAATGTTTTTTTTTTGCTTCCTTTGAGAAAATTGCTTCAAAAAATACAGTTGCCAAAATAAATTTGTATGACTTTATTGCAGTGTGTTTTGGAAGATAAAATATTTGAGTTTTATTTGACTCTTTCAGAATAAATCTGCAGATTTCATACAATTAAGATTGCTGGGTCTAATGAATATTTCAGAGTCCCAGACGTCTACAGACAAAAGTTTAGAAATCTGAAGAAGAGACAGAATAAACTTATGCAACATTTGCTAGAGAAAAAGAAATGGTGTTTGATCAGTGGGATAGGGTGAGGAAATTTTATTAACATATTGAAAACCTTAGAGAGGTGTTGTTAATTGAGGAATTTAAAAACATGTATCCCTTAGGCCTCAACCCATACCTCAATGACGGTAACATTCCAAAAATGAGGGAAGCTGTGGTTATGGCTGATTGCGATAAATATCTCACAAACTAAATGTGCAGCATGCCTTTGTTTGCATAGCTACAACACAGCTTTAGAGTTAAACAAGTTGATGATGATAGAAAATAAATACGATTCAATAAAGCCAAAGTTGCCATGAAATGGGCCATTTGAAATCCAGCTCCTGGAACTTGAAAGCTGAGCCAGTATAGATGCGTCTAGTGTTTCTTCAAAAAATGCAGTTCGAATGAGTAAAGCTTATGACAAACTATGTCATCTGATTAATTTATAATGGGTGTAAGTGAGAACAAAAATTAAGAGGAAATTTTGTATTTGATAATGAAGTAACTCTACTTTTGCCTGACAAACATACCAAGTAGATTATTACTCTTAAGATATGTGATCACATTGCAAGCTTGATGCCTTTTTTTGCAGATCTACAAAGTAGCTTTAGAAAGTGGTAGCTTACAAACGAGCATGTGAATATCTCTCCAGAGGGTAGGCTTAATAAAATTACATTGATAGAAGATATAGATAAAAATATTTTTATCTCTTCCCTTTGCAGAGTTAATTTGAACTGTATTTTTCAATAGGTCATTTATTGTGGAAATGCTGTGAAAATTTCCTTTTAATTATATTGAATTTTGGCTAGGGAATCAATTAGTGGGAGATAAAGGACTACCATCTTTAAGCATGATATGGAAGTCCAATGAAACTGACAATGAACCAAAGGAATTAGAAACTCATTGTAAATTGGATCAATTCATCTCATTGCACCAAAACCTATCATAACATGGCATCTCACAGATTTGCCATTCCTTAGACATTTCCCTGCTTCAACTCAAAAAATGATATGCATGGTAACTTGCTGGAAGTGTAAGTTCATAACAGAGTAACAAGGAACCATCAAGAACCTCTAGGTGAATAAAAGAATCAGAAGTATATTTCCTTAGCCAATAAGATTTAATAATTCAGAAATAAGCAGAGGACATTCTGAGTAGGAATACATGCAAAATTAGGTTAGGGGTAAGCAATGTCCCAGATTTTATAAGACAATCCCATAAATAGGGTGCCTGTCCCATATCATGGGTTGATTGGTGCTTTTGCCTAGTCTTCTTGACCCAGGATTTGGAGGAGCCATTGTTGGACTGTGGTGAATAAAGTTAAAAATCACACAACACCAGGTTATAGTCCAACAGGTTTATTTGGAAGCATTAGCTTTCGAGACACTGACACTTCATTACCACCTAATGAAGAGACAGGTGCCTCAAAAGCTAGTGCTTCCAAATGAATCTATTGGACTATAACCTGGTGTTCTGTGATTTTTAGCATTCTTGACCCAGATGATGGTTACGAATGTTTAACATCAGTATGCCTTCGTGGTGATCTTTTATTTTCTCACATGTGTAGTATATGCCCTCACTTGTACATTGGACAGTCTTCCTGGTGGTTTAAACCCAAAAGCTGGGCAGCAAGTTCCATCCACTCCTCCAATCCTTCAGCTTCTAGTAAAAAGAGGACAAAACATTTGCAGAGAGAAAAGCATCAAAAAGGAACAGATTATTAAAAATGGCCTTTTTGTAAACCTCCAACAATAATTTCTTAAGTGCGAAAATAAGAGTCAACAGCTGACATTGTTTGTTTATTTTCTACACAAATGATTGATTGGTCATCATTAATAAATATCTCTCAGGATTACTAATTTTGCAATATAATTAACTGGAAAGCAGCTGTATATGAAGCTAACATGGGATGATTATTGCATATATATAAATGGATGTCAATTGCCCTGCATTTTCAACTCTCATTTAGCTCTTAATCACTTTTTTCTCATTTGTTCAACAGATGGGGCATAGTTGACTAGGCCAACATTTATTGTCTGCCTCTAATTACTCTGGAGAAGATACCTTCTGCAATTTTGCTTACAGTGCAGGTACATCCAAAATGCTATTAACAAAGGAGTTCTAGGATTTCAACTGAGTGATAGTGAAGGACCAGCAATATCATTCCAAGTTTGATTTGAAGGGGAACTTTCAGGTTGTGGTATTTCCAAGCCTTTGGTATTCCAGGTGGTAGAGATTGCAGTTTTGGGAAGTAGAGGTTATAAATATGGAAGGTGCTGTCAAAGGACATTGGGGAAATAGGAGGTAAGTTACATGCTGCAGATCCTAACTTCTGACCTATTCTTGTATCCACTTATTTATATAACTGGTCCATTTCAGATCTGGTCAGTAGTAAACTCCACAATATTTATAGTGATAATAACACCATTAAAGGACAAGGGATGATGGTTAGATTCTTGCTGGAGATGATTGTTGCTTGCTCTTTTCTGGCATAAATATTGTTATGAAGTTGTAGACGTGTACTATACCTTTAAGCGAGCTGAAATTTCTGGCTAGCACAAAGTGTTCTGAAAGATTATAAAATGTAACAGTGGATTGAAACAAGTAGTGTTGCTGAGATACAAAAACAAATTCAAATTCGGCCAATCAGTTTAAATTTTGCCCTAGATACCAAAATCCAATCAAATTTGAATTTAGTATTTTGACAACATCAAACCAATGAAATGATACACTGTTTTGGCGTATAAAATTGGATATTTTGAACAGCTGGAAGGAGAACAGCCAAGCCAGCGCCAACAAATATAGACTGTCAGATGAATAGCTCTCTGAAAGGTATCTGCTCATATGAAGACCTGTGAAGCAGAACATGGAAGAGAAGATGACCTAGAGAAATCTACAGAGAAATTCCGACATCCAAAAATGTCGACTGGATTTGAAAGTGATTTGCTGTAAATTTAAGAGGGAATTTATCGGGCCAGTATTGTAGAGTGGTGAGGTAGAAATAGGTTTAAGAGAAAGGAGTTATAAATAGTTGTTATTTAGTTTTCTCTTTTGGACTTAAAGAATAAAACTGTTAATTTTACTAAATAGTGGGATCTGGGATAGGTCTTTGACACTCAAAATTTAACAGATTACAGCACAAGGTTAACTTTTCTGTGTGGCTGATTTAAATTAACAGAGGGGTTTCTCTGTGTCTTTATCAGCCAAACCCTGGATGTTGACCATTTCTTATTGCTAATTTGTTGATTTAACTTTGAAATGATCACAGACAATGCTAGAAACTCACACTGGGTCCAGCTTCATTTGTAGAGACGAAAGACAACTTGGCATTCCGTGTAAGAATGCTTGGAAAATGGTTAAAATTCAATATCCTTTATGTACCTATTTGCAGTTTTATAAATCTCAAATATTTAAATATTCATATTCAAATCTTTTTCTCATATAATCATTCATTTTACTCTTAATGCCCATTTCATTACGAAATTGATATTCCAATATCTATATAATCTGTTAACATTAAAATACTGGGCAAGTAACTCAGTTTCATAGACTAGTGGTGCAGAGGCAGGATTTTAAATCCCATTCTGAATAAAATTTGAAGTAAAAAGCTAAAATCAATAATGGTGACTATAGAATTACGATATTCTTATTTTTAAATGTCCCACTCACTAATGTCCTTTAAGAAAGCATATCGGCTGTCATTACTTGGTTTTAATCTAAATGTGTCCCCAATTCCACAGAAATTTGGTCTTAACTGCCCTCTACAATGGTCTAAACAACCCATGAGATTGTCACAAAGGTGTATATCAGCAGATTCTTGCTGTCTTACCAGTGATATCCACATCGTGTAAATGATGTAAAAAATACTCTTCATTTTAATGTAACTACAGAAACATTTGACTGGATTTTTGCCAGACAGCAGAATTTCTGTCATCAACTCAGGTCTCATTCACTACATGGTGAGCTTAAATTCAGATGGTAAAATGTCACATGCAGGGAAAGAATGGGTCCAATGCTCCATCACTTTCCTCGCATATGATCCTCATCTCTTTAAATCATGTGTTATAGGCTTAGAAACAATTCATGGCTCATGTGAAAATCAGATACTTCATTTCACTAAGTTTCTGCTTCTCTCTCTCAATCAGTCAACAACATCCAATCAAGGAGTGAGCTCCTGTTCCGTTCACCTTTTCATCCCAATGTCATTCTTGAGGACTACCGGGGAAATCCTATTGGACACAGTTGTTACAATTTAAGAAGCAGGTGGTCATGCCATGTAAGCCTTATGTGGGCACTAATAACTAGAATGCAAAATGGCAAGCTAGTTCAATTACCATTTGAACCTGGAGCCTGCCATCAAAGAAGCAGTCGATGAGTTCGATATCTTAATGTTCTTGACTAGCAATTGCGTCCAAACTTCCAAATCTAAGTCCTGATTTGTCATCTCAGTAGGGCTCCCTGAAATACTGCTACCAGGTACCACCTATTTCTAAATGATCCCTACAATTTGTCACAAAAACCAGCATGCAGGATTCTTGAGGTGCATTGATAGTGTCCCTACATCTGGGGCAGAAGATCCAGTTTTAAGTCTTATCTGCTCCAGACAAGGTCGTTACCTGTCTGAACAGGTTGATTAAAAATATCTAAAAGCCAGCTGTTTTAACTTGAAAGTGAACTCAGACAAGTTGGGAACCCACAGTAGGTCCAGCAGCATTGCTGGAGCCAAAGGACAACTTGGCATTCTGAGTGAACATGAGAATATGAAGGGTTGCACTGGAATTTCTAGATTTTCATCATATTTTCCACCAGTTTTCTTCCCTCCTGCTTTAAAGGAATTGAATAATACTAGGATTTCTCAGAATTACAGAAGTGTTATGGAACATAAGGAGGCATTCAACCCACCGTGCCTGTACTGGCTTGTTAAATGTGCATAATTTCCTAGTGTCAATTCCTGCTTTTCCCCAATGCTCTTGCATGTTATTTTTATCCAAATAGTCATCCAATGTCTCGAAAGCCTCAGTTAAACCTGCTTCTACTAAATTTCCAGGCAGTGCATTCCACAGCCTAACTATTCACTTCACCCTCACTTCTTTTACGGATCACTTTAAAACAATGCCCTCTTGTTCTTGTTCCTTTTATGAGCAGAAATAATTTCTCCCTATCTATTATATCCAGCCCACTCATGATTTTGAAAACTTCTATCAATTCTCCAATTAATCATCCTCTCTCCAAGGAAAATAGTTCCAGATTCTTCCATCTATCTTCACAACTGAAATTCCTCGTGCCTGGAGCCATTCCTGTAAACTACTTTTGCAGTCTCTCCAATGTGTTCACATCATTCCTATAATGTGGCCCCCAAAACTGTACACAGTACTTGAGCTGACATCTAACAAGTATCTTATACAAGTTCAAAACCGCCTCCTTGCTCTGATACTCCATGCTCCCAGCTAAGGATACTGCATGTTTTATTTACTCCTCTTTCTACCTGTCCTGCCAAATTCAATGATCTGCCCCCATCTACACCCAGGCCCTTCTGCCCCTGCACCCCACTAAAAATTATGGTGCCTGTGACAGGAACTTCATAGAAAGGGATTTGGATTATGGATCTCAGTATGATACCAGTTGGCAAGTAAATGAAATTTATGAAATTTGTCTCTTCCTTTAGATGGTTGGGATTACTGCAGTTCAGTAGGGAATGCTTCCAGGACGAACTGTCTACAGTACTTTGTTCATGTTGGGATGGGAAATAACACTTGCAAAATTTATGCAAAATCTATCTTAAGATTTGGGGAAAAATCAGCATTTATGTTAGGAACATGTTTAAAAATAATATGCAAGCACAAAAGTAAAAATGAAATATAGTCTTTTAAAATGCATACCTTTGGATTCCATCTCCTGGGAGTGACAACCATCTGCTACCTTCTTTCTGCAAATGATGAAAAGACAAAGAAACATTTTCAGTCGTGAGAAACAAAGTTTCAGGCAAAAATATTTCGAAAGAAATGTTGGCATCTACCTTTGTTTTAAGTATGACACATACTTACTTCTATTGATGCAAAGTTCAAGTAACCTGCTCACTCAGACCTCTGCCAGTGTCACAGTATAATCAGCTACTGAAATCTACAAGAGCTGCATATCCCTCTGAGTCTGTCACCTATTATTCCTATCCCCAGGCAGTGGGAATTTGCCAAGAGGAAATTGCAGGTCTAAACCTTGATTCTACCACTGTTTCAGGAAATTAATGCACTGGTATGATAAGCTAATAAATCATTCGATAAAAATGAAATTTATGAAATTTGTCTCTTCCTTTAGATGGTTGGGATTACTGCAGTCTAGTAGGGAATGCTTCACAGTGCATGTTTAATAGCTCAATTTTAAAATATTTTATTACCTGGGAATATCTTACAGCTGCTGCGTTCAGAAAAACAATAACATAGCTTTTATGTAACTAATGGCACGGATAAGAAAAAAGCTTGATTAAAAAAAGCTTGAGTTTGAAGTGAATGTACTTGCTTGCAATTCTGAGATGACAATAATCATCAGTTGGCTCAAAAAGTATTCCATATTGTAATCAGATTGACTGCAAATTAAACTGTTCCTCAAAGGGACCAATACTGCTGTACTGGCACACTGAAATATCTAGAGCAATACCCAAAGGTCTGCTGTGCTCTCATTTGTCACAGTGAGTGGTGAACATGAATGGGAAAGGGCAATAATAATAGGCAAGCCCTATGAAGGCATCTGGACCAATACATATACCACCATTGCACCCAACTCCTCAGTGCCATGACTGCTGTTTTCCTTTCAAAATGAGGTTGGCATCAATGCTCTGTGAGTACACTTCTGACGCTATTCACTGGTGAGGAAATTAGTGATGTATGGAATGAATGTCCACCAAAAATATATATATTTAAGCAGATTGTAATGTTAAACAACAAGAAATGCTCTTGTGGTGCCAATACTGCCATTTTGGAATTAAATGCTCAAATTCTCATTGTCTCATAACCTCTTACATCTAAAACATGTAAAACTGCAATAAGAACTCACATATCCCTTCTCAAGCCCCACCCCTATCAATCAGTGCTATTTGAAGGTATCATCAACTGCTTTTAGGTGAGCTGCTGATTGTAGCTGTGATTGGAGAAATGTTTGATGGCTTCCAAAGAAGTTTAACATATTTGGCATCTGTATAGAGTGATGTGAGATATGCTGAAGAACTTAATACTCACATCAAAGATTATTCACAAAGGACCTGTATTCCAAGAAAGCTGAATAGATTTCATGCTATCTGAGCACATGGTTTCATAACGATTATAGTTTTTCACATGCCACACTTTACTATATCACCTTGATGTGCATCATTTTTAAGGTTCTCGGTGTCAACACTGAGATGTTGCACAGTGCATTAGGATTCCACGCCCTCAAAATCTGGGAGGTGCACTTTAAGCAGGTTATCATGTAGATCAATGACCATACAACATGGGAGCACACATAAGCCATTTGGTCTATTGAGTTTACTCCATCATTCAATGAGATCACGGCTGAGCTCATAACCTCAACTCCACTTTCCTGTCTTTTCCCCATAACCCTTGATTCCCTAACTGATTACAAATCTGCCTATCACAGTCTTGAAAATGCTTAATGCTCAATGACCCAGCTGTGACAGCCCTTTGTGGTAAAGAATATCACAGAGTCACGACACACTCAGAGGAGAAATTCATCCGATTCTCCATCTTAAATGATTGATCCCTCACTTTGAGATTATACCCTCAGGTCCTAGAATTTCCCACAACTGGGAAAAAAGAACCTATCCACATGTATCCTGTCAAGCTTTCCATAAATCTTATTTGTTTCAATACCATCTATTATTATTCTGAACAGAAATGGTGGCTGTATTCTGTGGAGGTCTGCAGTATTACTTGAATTTTAGCCACCCTGAGAAGCCATGGAGTGACTATTGGACAAGGGCTAATCACATTAATGCATGTCAATGCACCAAGAATTTATTGTGCATCCTTATCTGTAGCTTGCAGCATACTCATCTGAGCTCTCTGCGACAAAATTCATGAGTTGGATTGCTCCATGGAGAACAGGCACCTGCTCTACCATTCCCATTGTCTTGGCTGTAGAACATTCATACACAGTCTCTTGCCACACTTGGAACTCAGCTCCAAGCTATCCTGTAAAGTCTGGTCACTAACTGAACTGTTGGCAGCGTATATGTGAGAACAAGTGATTCTTCAGCATTGTCACCTTGATGTTCCATATCTTATCCTTCCACCACTGCCTGGACAGATCACAATTCCTGAGTATCAGAAAGAGAAGAGGCACAAGGTGTACTGGGATGAGAGAGGAAGTGGTAATTGAGAAGTACATATTATTTGCAGTTGGTGAATCCAAAGAGATTGCAGGATGAGGGTTAAGTGAGATATTTGAAGGAAGATTCTCTATGAGTATGACATCATCTGTTAAAGTTATAACCCAATCATTGGCCATGGTCTCAGGCATGGCTGTTATGCTGATAGCCAGAAATATCTAAGTCTTCTCCTTAAATATGAACATGCAGCTGTATCTGACCTCACTGGGGTACCTGGGGTAAGATTGCCTCCGACTATCTACATTTCCTTTCAGAGAAATACAAGATTGTCAATGAGTATCATGCAATCAGTTTGGCAGATGTAGCTGTAGTGTACTGAAAATTGCTTTATGCATTTATTCTCTTGAGGTACCGTATATTTATAAACTAGCAAAGGGAGTATAATAGAAAGGGAAGTAAAGAGGATTCATGTTTTCACAGCACATGTAGCTCTAATTCTAAATGTGATTGCACATCTTACTGTGTCTTCCCAAGAAATTCATAGCAACTGTCAAAATTGAATAACTGGAAGTGTGGGCAAGTTGTGAGATGTGAGGCTCACAGCAATGTTCTATGTGTGCGGGTGAGGTGATTGTTGGAGATTGCTGGTAGGTGAGTGATGTATCTGCAGCAGTTTGAGGCTGTTGAAGGAATACATTCACTGACAACTGTGTAAAGTTCATGAAATTCAGCTCCTTGACTCGTGACATTCGCTACCAAGGCTATCTGTTCCCATTTCTTTTGCAGCATTTGTCTGGCAACCCTTCTGATCTTTCAACAGGTGACATTTCTCCCCCTTTCCACTGCATGTTCTAAGACCTCCAGAGTTATATTTGAAAAAATTGGAACCTGCCACACTGTGCCTTCCTCTGTCTTTCTTAGATTCAAATCAATGTGAAACAGTACATATCACCACCTCTAAAGTGGTTGATGCTGGTTTTAAGTAGGGTAGGCTGGTTTTAACTTGTTTCTAGGCTCTCACAATCTTTGCTATAATGATTGAAGTTAGCATGCAGTGTGAAGTTTGGATTATACCTACATTTGAAGCAGCATACAAAATTATGCATTGCGGTCCTCGCACCTGTCACTGAACTGTGCTGAAGTTTAGTCTTTACCCTATCAAGATATCCTTGCAAGAGTCCATGTCAGCATTATTTGGAAGTGTCCTTGATTTTGCTCCTTTCTTCTTCAGTCCTTTTTGAATTGGAGTAGGGGAATTTCCATAGATGCAAGTCTTTGTGGAAAAAGGTTTTGTATTTCTTGCAATTTTTATAATATGTTTTTACTGCAATGCACTTATTCTGACATTTCAATTTTTATTACTTATTTCAGAGTCTGGGGTCATTTATTTCCCGAAGTAAGTTGCCTTTAATGTGCTTTAAATGTAGTGGAGATGAAATTCATCTTTGACAGGATTATGCCAGATCAGTCCAAGTCCTTGCTCTTCATTAAGCTCAATGCTTGCTATCTCCCAGGCTAGTAAAGATTTGGAAGATTTCAGACAGAAATATGTCTCTGGATAATAGTCATTTTTAATAATTTTGAAGCTGCAATTTCTGAATACTTTGTGAACCTTGCTGTGAATTTAAAGGGAGCATCTGTGTGATGAAGTAATGGATTTCCTCCTGAGAATTCAATTGTTCCTGCACTATGAGAGGGCAAGGGATAAAACTGTGGAAGGGATAAAGATGGAAGCTGGTAAGCATGCAATGACATTTATGCAATCAATACTAATGCATGGTAACCCTGTCATTGAATCTGAACCATGGAAAGACTTGCAGTGTTTGAAAATCACTGCAATTTTGACCTGATACCATGACAGAGATATGCCAACAATTTGAACCTTCCTTGCAGCTGCTTTCTATTAGGAACATTGCCTTATCTGTGGCTATGATGTTGACAAAATTACTTAGCTTTTATGTGTCTGAGTGCTTCCATGTGTCTTGTGGTGACATTAGCAGTTCATTGCTACATTGGACACATGACAGACAGCTTGTTCAGGCATTTCTCAGAGTTTATTCAGTTCACATGATTCTCTCTTACTCTGTTTTTATGAATTCATTAACTTCTTCCAGGCAGGGTACTATTTATGTCAAGTGGCCATGTAGTTGCAAATGATCAATCTAAAAATGTCTCATTAATGTCATAGAACCATAGCAAATAGAAGCAGGAGTAGGACAGTCACCCCTTCAAGCCTGTTCTGCTTTTGATATAAGCATGAGCAGTAAGCAATCTTATTCTCTAATCATTCACATGGTCAATGATGTTAGCCACCTTGTTATGTATGCCGTTGTACTTTGTCCAGAGAGTAATATATTAGTTAATTCTCTGAGAATCCAGGATACTTACTGCAAGAAATGTAGCAGGTCAGTCTGTTGGGAGATCAGGATACCAAATTCAAAAAAGAATGGAAGTTTTGAGTTATAGGGAGCATAGGTCGAAGGGTGACTTTATAGAGGTTTTTAAAATCATGAGGGGTACAGGTAAGGTGAATGGCAGGTGTCTTTTCCCTATGGTGTGGGATTTCAAGACTCAGGGGCATATGTTTAAGCTGAAAGGAGAAAGATTTATAAAGGACCTGAGGGGCAACATTTTTAGACATAAAATGGTTCATGTGTGGAATGAACTTCCAGAAGAAATGGTGGACACACATACAATTACAATGTTTAAAAGTCATTTGGATAAGTACATGGACAAAGGTTTGGAGTGACATGGGCCAAGTGCAGGCAGGTGGGACTAGGTTAGTTTGCAATTATGGTCTGCATGGACTGGTTGGACAGAAGGTTCTGTTTCCATGCTGTATGACTCTATGATTCTATGACAGTATGAACACCATTTTGAATGAGATTGCCCGAAGCAGAAGAAAAACTCATCATGGCTTAATGAGCTGCCAGTGTCATTGCAAGCCCAGGCCTCATGTACTCTTCCAGCTATCTAAAATTCCAATCATTGCTGCCACTTCAGAAGAGACAACTTTCCTTGAAGTATTTGCTATTTTGAAACAATGCTGAGCTCCTGAAAGCAGCATAAATCTTACCTCAGAAGATTCATCCAGCATTGAACTGCAGATACAGATTGTGAACTGTTCTATCCTTTCCAACTATCTGCACCACCAAATGAAACCTGTGCTCTTGAATCATAATGGGGCAGGAGGCAATAAAAACTGAATGTTTAACTATTTATTCCATCTGAATTTGGTCTTGAAAAATGACCTTTTGTTTTACTAACGTTCATTTTTATGTGCCTTGAGGTCCCTTAATAGCTGGGATTGAGCAGTCAACAAGCATTCTATTGTAGCAGTAAAGTTTTCACATAACTGAGGTTACAGTTGCAAAATTAGAATTGTAAAGACTGAGATCGTGTGTGTATTGGTGTTGCAAAAGCAATAAATGAAGTAATACTACATTTTCAGATGTGAAAGATTCTGAAACTAAAAGGGCTAGCAATTGAATGTGTTTCAAATGGGCATCACTTTGCTGCAGGCAGCAATACGTTTCCCACTAAAATGTTTTTTGATTAAATTGAAATAATAAAACACACCTTCCCAGAAAATTCATCAAAGTGAGGATCCCATTGACTGGTACACACAGGCAAAAGTAAGCACGGCTCAGTAAAGTGAAAAATCACTGGACTAGTTATCCAGAGGCCCAGGCTAATTACCTGAGGACAAAGATACAAAGTCCTGTTTAACTCCTGTATATCAACCCTGTTTAAACTAGAATGGCAGAGGGGTGGAAATCTGAGCAGGGAGATGAATGAGGGAAGCAAAATTGGAAATGCAAGGTGGAAAGCAAAGGAAACAAGAGCAAACAGCAAAAAGGGAATAGTACAAAAACATTTTAAAATATCTGAGAAGAAAATCTGTAGATATTATAGATAACAATAGTATAAATACAGCACTTGTAATAAGGTTGATGAATTAGCAATGCCAATAGTTATAATAAGATATGATATAATTGTGATTACAGAGACATGGCTTAGGGGTGCCAAAAGCTTGGAAATGAATATCCAAGAGTACTCAATCTTTTACAAAGACTGGCAAAACAGAAAAGGAAGTGAGCTGGCACAATTCGTGAAAAATGTAAACAATGCAATAGTCTGAAAGGATATTGGCACCATAAATCTAGATGTGGAAACAGCCTGGGTAGAGCTAAGAAGCAACAAGACACAGAAAACATTACTGGGAGTTGTCCATTGGCTTCCAAACCACTGTGTTAAAGTAGGAGATGGCAATCAACAGGAAATTAGAAGTTCATGCAGTATGGATGCCACAGTAATTATGGGTGACTTTAATCTGTATACAGACTGGGCAAACCACATTAGCAATAGCACTGTGGTGGATGAATTTTTGCAGAGTGTACAAGTTTTTTTTAGTTGAGGAACTAATAGTGCAACAGGCTATCCTAGATGTGATGATGTGCTGTGAAAAGAGGTTAATTAATAATCTTGTTATGAGAAATTTATCATAGAATCCCTACAGTGTGGATGCAGGCCCTTCGGCCCAACAAGCCCACACTGATCCTCTGAACAGATTCCCAGCCAAACCCATTCCCCTATATTTACCCCTGACTAATGCACCTAACCTGCACATCCCTGAACACAATGGACAATTTACCATGGCCAATTAACCTAACCTGCACATCTTTGAATTGTGGGAGTAAACCAGAGTACCCGGAGGAAACACATGCAGACACAAGGAGAATGTGCAAACTCCACACAGATGATCACATGAGGCTGGAATCGAACATGGGTGCATGGTGCTGTGAGACAGCAGTGCTAACCACTGAGCCACTGTGTGCCCTGGAACAAGTAATCAGAACAATGTAGAAAGTTGAAGTAACCTACTCTGAAACTAGGGTCCTAAATCTAAGCAAAGAAAACTACAAAGGTGGGTTGTCTGAGAAAAGTGGGTAACTTCACAAAAGAATGCATGATTTCTTAGATTTTATTTCTTATACTCTATCGTCACATGTGCTGGAGTACAAAAATATAGGAGTACAGTGAAATATGTACAAAGTAGCCATACTCCAGCACCATCTTAATGTACAAAAGACAGGATAGACAATAAAAGTACAAATTTTAAAAAGCCAGCAGAAAAGGAAACATCCAGATCACTCACTCACCTCGACCATGAGTCCTTGTCACCAGAAAAACAGCAACAAAGTACGTCCCTCAGCCGCAAACACTTGGGTATCCTGACTCATCACATGCTGCCGCAGCTGGAATGCCAAAGCCATCGCTGTCAGGTACCAGGCTAAGCCATCACTGGAACCATTCTTTGGCGCCATCTTGCCTCCCTTGACCACGACCCCACCTCCCACCACCAAACCATCATCTCCCAGACCATCCAGGACCTCATCACCCCAGGGGATCTCCCATCCACCGCCTCCAACCTCATAGTCCCACAACCCCGCACCGCCCGTTTCTACCTCCTGCCCAAAATCCACAAACCTGCCTGCCCCGGCCGACCCATTGTCTCAGCCTGCTCCTGCCCCACCGAACTCATCTCCCAATACCTCGACACGGTCCTGTCCCCTTTAGTCCAAGAACTCCCCACCTACGTTCGGGACACCACCCACGCCCTCCACCTCCTCCAGGATTTTCGCTTCCCCGGTCCCCAATGCCTTATTTTCACTATGGACATCCAGTCCCTGTACACCTCCACCCCCCATCACGAAGGACTCAAAGCCCTCCGCTTCTTCCTTTCCCGCCGCACCAACCAGTACCCTTCCACTGACACCCTCCTTCGACTAACTGAACTGGTCCTCACCCTGAATAACTTCTCTTTTCAATCCTCCCACTTCCTCCAAACTAAAGGAGTTGCCATGGGCACCCGCATGGGCCCCAGCTATGCCTGCCTCTTCGTAGGATATGTGGAACAGTCCATCTTCCGCAACTACACTGGCACCACCCCCCACCTTTTCCTCCGCTACATCGATGACTGTATCGGCGCTGCCTCGTGCTCCCACGAGGAGGTTGAACAGTTCATCAACTTTACTAACACCTTCCATCCCGACCTGAAATTCACCTGGACTGTCTCAGACTCCTCCCTCCCCTTCCTAGACCTTTCCATTTCTATCTCGGGTGACCGACTCAACACAGACATCTATTATAAACCGACTGACTCCCACAGCTACCTGGACTACACCTCCTCCCACCCTGCCCCCTGTAAAAACGCCATCCCATATTCCCAATTCCTTCGTCTCCGCCGCATCTGCTCCCAGGAGGACCAATTCCAACACCGCACAACCCAGATGGCCTCCTTCTTCAAGGACCGCAGATTCCCCCCAGACGTGATCGACGATGCCCTCCACCGCATCTCCTCCACTTCCCGCTCCTCCGCCCTTGAGCCCCGCTCCTCCAACCGCCACCAAGACAGAACCCCACTGGTTCTCACCTACCACCCCACCAACCTGCGCATACAACGTATTATCCGCCGCCATTTCCGCCACCTCCAAACGGACCCCACCACCAAGGATATATTTCCCTCCCCTCCCCTATCAGCGTTCCGCAAGGACCACTCCCTTCGTGACTCCCTTGTCAGATCCACACCCCCCACCAACCCAACCTCCACCCCCGGCACCTTCCCCTGCAACCGCAGGAAATGTAAAACTTGCGCCCACACCTCCACACTCACTTCCCTCCAAGGCCCCAAGGGATCCTTCCATATCCGCCACAAGTTCACCTGTACCTCCACACACATCATCTATTGCATCCGCTGCACCCGATGTGGCCTCCTCTATATTGGTGAGACAGGCCGCTTACTTGCGGAACGCTTCAGAGAACACCTCTGGGCCGCCCGAACCAACCAACCCAATCACCCCGTGGCTCAACACTTTAACTCCCCCTCCCACTCCACCGAGGACATGCAGGCCCTTGGACTCCTCCACCGGCAGAACACAACTACACGACGGCTGGAGGAGGAGCGCCTCATCTTCCGCCTGGGAACCCTCCAACCACAAGGTATGAATTCAGATTTCTCCAGCTTCCTCATTTCCCCTCCCCCCACCTTGTCTCAGTCGGTTCCCTCAACTCAGCACCGCCCTCCTAACCTGCAATCCTCTTCCTGACCTCTCCGCCCCCACCCCACTCCGGCCTATCACCCTCACCTTGACCTCCTTCCACCTATCCCACCTCCATCGCCCCTCCCCCTAGTCCCTCCTCCCTACCTTTTATCTCAGCCGGCTTGGCTCTCTCTCTCTTATTCCTGATGAAGGGCTTATGCTCGAAACGTCGAATTCTCTATTCCTGAGATGCTGCCTAACCTGCTGTGCTTTGACCAGCAACACATTTGCAGCTGTGATCTCCAGCATCTGCAGACCTCATTTTTTACTCCACTGCCATGGGTCCACATTGGGCCAATCTCGGCAATGCAGCTGCTGCTGAAACTGTCAGGTCCCAAACTGGACACAAACTGATCACTGGGCCCACCACACCAAAGCAGCCTGTGCCTTGCTCCAGCTCACTGGATGCCGCTACTGCCATCCAGGATGGCCATTTCAGCAAAGGAACCCACAACTGCCAACCCCCCAGGTTAGAACCCCTCCAGCCACTGCCAACACTCCAGGAAGTGGATAGGCAATGGTTAAAGTTTAACGAACAAGTGCATACATTGTATGTTGCTTTAGAATGCAAGGAGGAAAGTGGCCCAGCAATGGATAGCAAAAAAAATTAAGGATAGCATTAATTTCAAACAAGAGACATGTAAAATTATTAGCAAAAGTAACAAGGTTATAATCTGGGAGAATTCAGCAAAGGAGGTCCAAGGCATTGACTAAGAGGGGAAATAAGGAATGAGAGTAACTTGCAAGTAACATAAAAAGTGGATAAGATATTTGGTAAATATTTAAAAACAAGTGCCTTTGTGAACACAACAACAGAAATTGCTGTAAAAGCACAGCAAGTCTGGTAGCACCAGTGGAGAGAAATTGGAGTTAACGTTTCTGGTCCAGCGACCCTTCCTCAGTGACACTTCCTAAAACGACTCAAAACATTAACTCTGATTTCTCTCTGCAGCATTTCCACCAATTTCTGTTATTGTTTCTGATTTACAGCATCTGCATTTCTTTTGGTTTTTGTTTAGAGAAGACAATATATAGGCCTCTTACAATCTGAAATTTGGCACTTGATAATGTAAAACAAGGAAATAGCAGAGCAATATGACAACTACTTTTGTCTGTCTTCACAGAAGTATACACAAATAACTTCCCAGAAGTGCAAGGGAAGCACAGGTCCATTGGAGGGAGGAATTGAAGAAGAAAAGTCCTGGAGAAATTCATAGAACTAAAAGCTGAAAGATTTCCATGGCCTCATCATCTACATCCCGTTGCACTAATGAAGGTGGCCATGGAAATAGTAGATGCCTTGGTTGTTAGCTTGAAAAGAATCTGTAGAATCGGGAACACTCCCAGCAGATTTGAGAATGGCAAATGTCATCCCAGTAATTAAAGAGCTGGAGAGAAAAACTAGGAATTATAGACTGGATGACCTAATATCAGGAATAGTAAAAAAAGCTGGGGATTCTATTCGAAATGGATGTGATGAAAGGGGGAGGAAGTAAAAGGAACCCAAGGGGCAACTCTTTTACGCAGAGGATGGTGCATGTAGGGAATGAATTGCCAGAGAAGTGATGGATGCTAGCACAATTACAGCATTTAAAAGGCATCTGCATGGGTACATGAATAGGAAGAGTTTAGAGGAATATGGACCAAATGCTGGTAAATGGAACTAGATTAATTGACGAGTTGGACTGAAGAATCTGCTTTCATGCTGTACATCTCTATAACTCTATGACTCTATGATGTGAAAACAGTTATTAGAAAATACTGATGGATTTACAGAAGGCCAACATGGATTTATGAAAGGAAATTTGTGTTTGACAAACCTACTGGAATTGCTTTTTTGACTCATAAGTAATAGAGTTGATGAGGGACAGTTTGGCTGAGGCACATAGCTGAGGTTTCATGAAGGACCTGTTTTCCCAAATACACTCCTTATCCATGAAATGGTGACCCTCTCATTAAACACACCACCAGTCAACTTTCTTTCATGAGTGAGCTGCCCTGTGGTTCTTCTGTGGTTATGTCAACTTTACCTTTCTACTCTTTAGATGAGGGATGATCAGTGGATGTGAAGTCTTTAGATATTCAGAAATAGTCACATTAAGAGACCAATATGCAGAATCAAAGATCACAGGAGTTATGGTTATATATTGACAAGGATTGAAAAGTGGTCAGCAGACAGGAAATGGAGAGGAGGAATAAATGAATCTTATTTTTGAAGTGGAATGTGGTGACAATTGGAATGAGTATTTTAGCCCCAACTATTCACAGTGTATATCAACTCCTTGGATTGCTGGATGGAAATGTAATATTTCAAGTTTGCAGTCAGTACAAAACTAGGTGAGAATGTGAGATGGGGAGAAGGAGGTAAAGAAGCTTCAAAGTGTTTTTGGCAAGTTGAATGAGTATGTAAATGCATGCCAGATGCAATAATAACATGTGTAAGGCTGAAGTTGTCCTCTTCTGTCTGAAAAACAGAATGGCAGAGTATTGCTTAAATAGTGGTAGATTGGGAAATGTTGATTATAGTAGTAAAAGGTGAGGTCTGCAGATGCTGGAGATCAGAGCTGAAAATGTGTTGCAGGTTAAAGCACAGCAGGTCAGGCAGCATCCAAGGAACAGGAAATTCGTCGTTTCGGGCAAAAGCCCTTCATCAGTCCTGATGAAGGGCTTTTGCCCGAAACGCGAATTTCCTGTTCCTTGGATGGTGCCTGACCTGCTGCGCTTTAACCAGCAACACATTTTCAGCAAATGTTGATATACATAGGGGTCTGGGTGCCCTTGTACACTGGTCACTGAAAGCAAGCATTCATATGTAGCAAGCAGTTCCGAAAGAAAGTGATCTTTTGGCCTTCATTGCAAGACAGTTTGAGTACAGAAGCAAGGAAGTCTCACCACAGCTCTACAGAGCCCCAACCCCGTCTAGTCCCATCTGCCAGCACCCTGCCCATATCCCTCCAAACCCTTCCTATTCATAAACCCAAGCAAATGCCTCTTAAATGTTGCAATTGTACCAGTCTCCACCACATCCTCTGGCAGCTCATTCCATACATGTACCAGCCTTGGTGTGACCACACCTAGAGTATAGTATGTCATTTTGGTCTCCTGACACAAGAAAAGATATACTTTGCATTGAAGAAGTGCAGTGGAAGCTTATCAGACTATTTTCTGAGCTGTTAGGTTTGTCATATGAGAAGAGATTGGGTTGACTGGGCCTGTATTCACTGGAGTTTGGAAGGATGAGAGGTGATCTCATTGAAACATATAAAATTATCCCAGGGTTGGACAGACTGGGTGATACAATGAATCAAAAGGCAGACTATTATTCAAATGGAGACTGACACCAACAATATGGAGCACAGAGGGAGCTGGGTGTTCTTGTACATGAAATACAAAACGTTAGCATGCAGGTGCAACTTGTATTTAACAAATTAAATGTAATTTTGATTGATATTTTGAAGAGGATTTCAGTTTAAAAGCAAGGAAGTCTTGTTACAACTGTACATGGTGTTGGTGAGCCTGCATGTGAAGTATTTGACATGGTTTTATATAAGAAGATAGAATATATTAAAATTGTAGGCTGTTCAAAGGAAGTTCACAAGTCTAATTTCTGCAGTGGAGGGTTAACTTATCAAAAATGGCTGAACAGGTTGGGTCTTTATTCATTAGAGTTTAGAAGAATGAGGCATGATTTTATTGAAACATACAAGGTTCTGAGGGAGCTTGACAGACTTGGTGTGGAGAATGTGTTTCCAGATGTGGTGGTGGGGGTGGATCTTGAACTCTAGGACATAGTTACAGAATAATAGAGACATGGTGGATATGCTTCTGATTGTGAAGGGACTTCCCACTATTCTTTTATTATGTACAGTAACATGAAACCTTGGTCTCTGCTGTTAATTCAATGAACAGGCAATGACCATGTCACAAGTGGACAAAGGACATTAGCTTTGTAGTGTACCATGAAAACTGATAAGTAACAGATGCTTTTGTTTATCGGTCAGAGTATTGAGTACAGGAGTTGGGAGGTCATGTTGTGGTTGTACAGGACACTGTCTGGACCACTGTTGGAAAATTCCATGCAATTCTGGTCTCCTTCCTAAGAAAAAGATGTTGTGAAACCTGAAAGCATTCAGAAAAGATTTACAAGGATGTTGCCAGGGTTGGAGGATTTGAGCTATAAGGAGAGGCTGAACAGGCCGGGGCTGTTTTCCCTGGAGTGTCGGAGGCTGAGGGGTAACATAGAACATAGAACATAGAACAGTACAGCACAGAACAGGCCTTTCACCCCACGATGTTGTGCTGACCATTGATCCTCATGTATGCACCCTCAAATGTCTGTGACCATATGCATGCCCAGGACTCTCTTAAATGTCCCCAATGACCCTGCCTCTACAACTGCTGCTGGCAATGCATTCCATGCTCTCACAACTCTCTGTGTAAAGAACCCGCCTCTGACATCCCCTCTATACTTTCCTCCAACTAGCTTAAAACTATGATGCCTTGTGTTAGCCATTTCTGCCCTGGGAAATAGTTTCTGGCTATCGACTCTATCTATGCCTCTCATTATCTTGTATACCTTCATTAGGTCCCCTCTTCTCCTCCTTTTCTCCAATGAAAAAAGTCCGAGCTCAGTCAACCTCTCCTTGTAAGATAAGCCCTCCAGTCCAGGCAGCATCCTGGTAAACCTTCTTTGAACCCTCTCCAAAGCATCCACATCTTTCTTATAATAGGGTGACCAGAACTAGATGCAGTATTCCAAGTGCAGTCTAACCAACGTTTTATAGAGCTGCAACAAGATCTCACGACCCTTAAACTCAATCCCCCTGTTAATGAAAGCCAAAACACCACATGCTTTCTTAACAACCCTATCCACCTGGGTGGCCATTTTAAGGGATTGATGTACCTGCACTCCAAGATCCCTCTGTTCCTCCACACTGCCAAGAATCCTATCCTTAATCCTGTACCCAGCTTTCAAATTCCACCTTCCAAAATGCATCACCTCGCATTTATCAAGGTTGAACTCCATCTGCCACCTCTCAGCCCATCTCTGCGTCCTGTCAATGTCCCGCTGCAGCCTACAACAGCCCTCTATACTGTCAACGACACCTCCAACCTTTGTGTCATCTGCAAACTTGCTGACCCATCCTTCAATCCCTTCATCCAAGTCATTAATAAAAATTACAAACAATAGAGGCCCAAGGACAGAGCCCTGTGGAACACCACTCACCACAAACTTCCAGGAAGAATATTTTCCTTCTACTTCCACTCGCTGTCTTCTGTTGGCCAGCCAATTCTGTATCCAGACAGCTATGTTCTCCTGAATCCCATTCC
Source organism: Hemiscyllium ocellatum (assembly GCF_020745735.1). Lineage (NCBI taxonomy): Eukaryota > Metazoa > Chordata > Chondrichthyes > Orectolobiformes > Hemiscylliidae > Hemiscyllium > Hemiscyllium ocellatum. Next base: position 66,212,537 of record NC_083403.1, read on the forward strand.
TCCTGACCTTCTGAATGAGCCTACCATGGGGAACCTTATCAAATGCCTTGCTGAAGTCCATATACATCACATCCACAGCTCGACCCTCATCAACTTTTCTAGTCACATCCTGAAAGAACTTGAAAAGGTTTGTGAGGCATGACCTGCCCCTCACAAAGCCGTGTTGACTGCATTTAATCAAGCCATGCTCTTCTAGCTAGTCATAAATCCTATCACTCAGAATCCTTTCTAATACCTTGCAGACGACAGACGTGAGACGTGGTCTGTAATTGCCAGGGATTTCCCTATTTCCTTTCTTGAAGAGAGGAACCACATTTGCCTCTCTCCAGTTCTCAGGTACGACCCCAGTGGAAAGCGAGGTTGAAAAGATCTTCGCTAGTGACGAAGCAATTGCATTTCTCATTTCCCAAAGCAGCCTAGGACAAATCTGGTCCGGGCCTGACGACTTGTCAACCTTAATGCTTGACAAAATTTTCAGCACATCAGCTTCCTCTATCTCTATCCATTTCAGCATGCACACCTGCTCTTCAAAGGTTTCATTCACTACAAAGTTCATTTCTTTCGTAAAGACAGAAGGAAAAAACTCATTTAGAGCTTCCCCTACCTCCTCAGACTCCACACAAATTCCCTATGCTATCCCTGATTGGCCCTACTCTTTCTTTGACCACTCTCTTATTCCTCACATAAGTGTAAAATGTCTTTGTGTTCTCCCTAATCCGTTCTGTCAAGCCTTTCTCGTGCCCCCTCCTGGCTCTCCTCATATCTTATAGAAGTTTACAAAATTATGAGGTGCATGGATAGAATAAATAGACTAAGTCTTTTTTTCCCTAGGTAGGGGGGTCCAGAACTAGAGGGCATAGGTTTAGGGTGAGAGGGAAAAGATATAAAAGGGACCTTCGGGGCACCTTTTTCACGCAGATGGTGGTAAGTGCATGGAATGAATTGCCAGAGGAAGTGGTGGGGGCTAGTACAATTGCAACATTTAAAAGGCATTTGGATGGGTATATGAATAGGACGGGTTTGGAGGGATATGGGTCAGGTGCTGACAGGTGGGAATAATTTGGGTTGGGATATCTGGTCAGCATGGGACGAGTTGGACCGAAGGGTCTGTTTCTGTGTTGTACATCTCTATGACTCTAAGACTCTAATGTTTGCTATATCAACAGATTAATGAAATACAAATCTGACCTTGAAGTCAGTGAGACTGAATGCAAAACCAGTTCTGAAGAGTCACACCACAATCAAGATATTAAGTTTGTTTTTTACTCCACAGATGCTGATAGTCCTGCTGTGCTTCTCCAGCATTCTCTGTGTTTCTTACATTCAGACTATCCCTTTTACTGACTTCTGTTTTTACTTCAGTCATGATAAAGTGAAGAAAGTACACCTATTTCCAACATTTTTAAAGGGGCACAGATTTAGCCACAAAACAGTTTGCCTCAAAAACACCAAAAAATAAAGATAACATGCCAGTGACCACACAACATCCAGTAATCTCATCTAAAGCAATAGGACTTTGCAATAACCCCACAGCATGTACTCAAAACTCCTTCTGCTTTGAAGAATCTGGTGCAATCCACAACACAAATTTAACCGGCAAGACCTCTAGCAAACTTACACAAAGGTGATTGCTCCAAAGACTCTGAGAGGTTCATGGTGAAGCACCCAGAATGAGGCAGCAAGTCCATCAATGATACAGCAAGAGAGCTAATGGGCATAACGGAGCAAATGAAAAACCTCAGGGATCAATTATCACAGCAACTGTTTCAATATCTCTGATCTTCCATTGGTGCCCAGAAGTGTTCAGATCTAAAAGATGTAGAAGTGACCATCTGCCATTTTTGTTCACACTGAGCTTCTCTGATTCTGTCACCTAGAAAATTAAGCTGGAACTACAAAAGAGCTGATTAGCTGACTTCAAATAGCATTTGCCACCCATTGTCTGCTATACTCCTAATGACTGATAGCAGGACCATCAGATCATAAGAGCATAAGAAATAGGAACAGGAACAGGCCATTCTACCTCTCTAGGGTGCTCCACCATTCAACAGGATCATAACTGATCCAACCCACCTTATATCCACTTTCCTGCATTTTCTCCATTAATGTACATGATTATAGATTTTGAACAATAGTGGCAACAGCACCATTCCTTGTGAGATCCCACTTGTCACCTTCTGTCATGCTGAAAAACTGTTGATTTTTGTCTTTCACCCAGCCAGTTACACATCTGGTATTTACTTGTGAATTTGCAAGCTTTGACCTTACCCAGTAGTTTATTATATGGTACCTTATAAAATGCCTTTTGGAAATCTAGACATGCTACATCTAGTCCATTAGTCTTATCTACTCCAACTGGTTCCAGAAACAGGGCAAGAGCTAAATAATTGCTCATGTTTTTCTCTTGCATTTCAAAGATTCTTTATAAAAAACTGGAAATGGAAATTGCCTTAACCTGGACTAGGTGGCCCTCTCCACCACTCCCATTTCTTTGTAAACTGTGATTGTTTTTATATGTGTCATCAAGTTTTATTACTTTTTTCAGGGTAGCAGTAGGTAATAAAATTCCATTCTTTTTCATAGAATTGGAAGTCATTCAGCCCATTGCACCTATACTAGCTCTCTGAACATTTTGACTTTGCAACAAACTCCTGCCTTTTTCCATAATCCTGTATATTGTTTCTATTTAAATAATCATCCAATGGCACCTTTGAATGCATCGATTGAACCTGCCTCCATTATACTTCCAGAAAGTCCATTCCAAATCCATACCACTCTTAGCATCAGTTTTTCACACACCACATTTGCTGTTTTTGCAAAACAGTTCGAGATTATTCTGTCTGGCTTGTCATCCTTGTATGAGTGAGAACAGTTGCTCCTTATCTATTCTGTCCAGGCCACTCATGATTTTGAAAATTTTCTATCAGATTTCCCCTCAGCCTTCTGCAGTTCAAGGAAAACGGTCCCAACTTCTCTAAACTATTCTCATGATTGAAGTTACACTGACTGGTTTATAATTGCTAGGCCTCTCTTTACAATCTTTTTTGAACAAGGCTGTAGTTTAAATTCTCCAATTCTCCACTACTGACTCGAAGGAAAACTGAAAGATTATTACCAGTGGTTCTGCAATTTCCACTCTCACTTCCTTCAAATCTTTGGATACATCTCATTTGGTCTTGTTGTCTTATTAAGTACAATGGTTTACTCAATGACTCCTCTTCATCAATTTTAAACACTTCTAGTGAGTGAGGTTTCTTACCCACCACCATAGCCGTGGGCAGCAACTGTCTCATAGGTAAAGACAGGTGCAAAGTGTTCATTTAGCACCTCAATTTTATTTACTCCCTAACATATTATCAACCGTTCACAACCTCTTCAAAGAATTCCATTTAAACTTTCCCTTTGAAATCCATGGTGACTATTTATTACTATGTTTGGTTCCTCCTGCTTTTTCCATTTCTTGTTTAATGACGATTCCATTATTTTTCTTTTCGCTGATACTAATCTGACTGCGAATGTTCTACCTCCTTTCTTTAATATTAGTATAACATTAACTCAGCCAGTCCTCTGCTACTGTACCTTTTTTGTTGAAATATTATTATTGACCTTTGTTTTATAAGGGTTGTCAAAGCACAGAGAAAGTACAGAGGAGACTCAATAACATTGATAACAAACATGATTTTAATCTCCAGGACTTCGTAGAAAAATTAGATTATTTCATAAAAACAGAGACAGTTAAAAATAATAAAGATAATTGACATGGTAAATAGGGTAAAATGCTTCTGCTGGTTATTTGTAAACGGAATATAAATTTCAGATCAATATTGAAAAAACTGAAAGAAGAATTATATATGTTCTATGTGTCCTTTTAGATTAGATTTGGTTCCCTACAGTGTGGAAATAGACCCTTCAGCCCAACAAGTCCCCACCAACCCTCCAAAGAGCAACCCACGCAGACCCATTCCCCTACACTTACCCTGATTAATCCACCTAACACTATGGGCAATTTAGCATGGCCCATTTGCCTAACCTGCACATCTTTGGACTGTGGAAGGAAACCAGAGCACCTGGAGGAAACTCACGCAGACACGAGGAAATACGCAAACTCCACACAGACAGTTGCCTGAGATGGGAATTGAACCCAGGTCCCTGGTGTTGTGAGGCAGCAGCACTAACCACTGAGCCATGGTGTCTTGTTACAGAAATTTATATGTTATATATCTTGTCAGAAATATTGATAGAATTAAAATCCATAATTAGCTTTTAAAGTGAAGGTAGACATATATTTAAATGAATGGAAATATTTAAATAAGAATGAAAAATAAAGTTTTCAGGGAACTTTTTCTGATCCTGTTTCAGTGTGTAAAACCTGAAATAACATCCTGTATGATTCTTATCATGATACAAGAAGGCAAATATTCCTGAGCCTTTTATGGGTTTGTACTCCAACCTATTCAACTTTTCAAGTACTCTAGTGTTTGAGAAAATCTATGTTTATAATTCAAGTGTGTTCTGAGCTCCTGTCTTTTTGTTACCAGTCAGATAATTTGACTGAGGAAGGGAAGGAGCAGTCCTTGTGTGGAGCTGTGCTGTGGTTACCCAACTCAGATAACATTACTCATTCCCTGAAAAGAACTGAGCAGCAAATACACCACCAAATAGCAGACATAACAAGGTGTGAAATTCTCTAATTTAATGCAGTTGAATCATTATTGATTATTGCACTTACTCATTCACTGAAATTTATCAACAGCAGGTTTAACAAGGTGCAAAATGCTGTGATTAATCCCTTTAACTATTGAACTGGCACACTTCCATTGTCCATTTTTCACAGAAGAAACATGCATTTGTCAAGTAAATATAGCATTTCATTTCAAAGATTAGAGTAGAAAAATACAACAGTATCATAAGTTAAAAAAAGGCAAGGATTTACAACCTGCATTTAATATTAATTTTTTTTTATAAAACATACATTATTTTACATTCTAAAAGACCAGGCCTTGTAAGACCAATAGAATGCAACACTTAATTTTCTAAAATATAGATATTAAGTGCTACAAATACTCAGCAAATCAGGCAGTACATGTCAAGAGAGAAACAGAGTTAATTATTCAGATGATTTCCATTAGAACCTAAAATTTTATCCTTAGTTAATAATCATAAAGATGTGCAGCCTGGGCAAAAGCATCATGTCTGATCTTTGTGTACAGAGCATACATGTGTAACTACAATGCACACACATTCTCTTTTACTTCCATCCTTCCAATCCTTCTTCCATACATATCACTGAACAGAAAACCAGTCAGAGCCTAATAATCAAATGCAAAATAAAAAGGAGGGCTGCAGCCCCAACAGTAGTAAAAGTAGGAGAAGGTTGTAGCAGGAAAGTGGCCCCCGTTATCTTCATTTGCTGAGCCACTGAACTCAACCAGCATCCACCAAGACCTACTCCATGTGGAGTTCTGCTAAACATAGGTGACCCTACGTCAAATGAAGGTTTATGTTCAGCAAAACACTGCAGTGATGGAGGATTGACAATGTGGCAGGATTATGAAGGTCTCCAGCCAAGATTCTGAACACATGTGGCAAATGGTGATGTTCATTGGGTGACCATGTTGGGGCCAGAGATCCTTCTCAGAAACTGTAACTGAGGGGCAGCTGAGGATGGCCATTTGTGGTTTCATTCTGAAAATGAATGTCAGACTGTTAGCACAGAATTGGTTTTGCTATAAAAACAGGATAATTGCCATACTCTCTGAACTCTCTTTTGGTATCAATGTGAGGCTCATGGCCCTGTGTTTAAATATCCACTGTAACTAACATACCACACTGTCATACCATAACCTCCTTTAGACTTTAGGCTCTGGCCATGAGGTCAAAGAGAGGTTCTAAACTAATCTTAGTGGCAACCTTGCTTCCACTCCCAGTGTTGAAAAGGTCATTCTTGTAAGTGACTTTTATGCCTGAATTGGATATGACCTTGAATCTGGAAAGGAACTATTGGCAAAAAACGTGCTGTGAAGACCAACCACCTACAGCATCCTAGCCTTGACCAACCATGCCCAACATGACCTGATCATAATGAACATGGTTTTTCGCCAGAAGAACCAACTCAAGAGAACTAGAGGTTTGAGTGTTGGCAACCGTAGACAATGTCATTGTCCAAATTAGACTCTTGAGGGGTATACTTTTCATGTGGGCCAAGATGGGTTGTGAATATTGCAGGACTTGTGCGTTCAGTGATGAGTATCTGCCTGGTACCATAACATTAGAAAACCTCAAAAGAACTTCAAAGAAGCTGAATAGTTATTGCCTTGATGTATCTTGATCAGTGAGAACAGTTTCAGAGTTGAAAAGGTTGTCCCTGAATAAACACAGCAGGTCAGGCAGCATCCGAGGAGCGGGAGAGTCAATGTTTTGGGCATAAGCCTTTCATCAGGAATGTGGAGGTGGAAGAGGTATGAGAGATAAATATGGGGGTGTGGCTGGGGGTAGGTAGGTAGGAAGGCGATTGGTGGATGCAGGTGGGGAGTGATAATGGGAAGGGTGGAGCAGATAGGTGGAAAGGAAGATGGACTTGGGCAGTTCAAGAGGGCGGTGCTGGGTTGGATGATTGGCCCTAGGTTGAGATGGGGGGAGAGGAGATTTGGAAACTAGTGAAGTCTATGTTGATGCTGTGCGGTTGAAGATGAGGTGTTTTTCCTTTAGTCGGTGAGTGGCTTTGACTTTGAATAATGCACTGGAACAAATGCCAAAAACGGATACATATCCATCCAGGTATACTGGGACCAACTCAAGTTTGCTGTTGTAGACATCTGCATACCTTTATTAGGTTTGTTCCCTGAAAGAACTATAACTGGTTTGATGCCAATGATATCAGATCCATGATTTTCCTGAGAGTCTGCACCCTCTCCAAAGGTCTGATATTCCTCCTGAAATGTGGTGTCCAGAACTGAGCATTATATTCCAGCTAATGGTTAACCAGTAACTTATAAAGGTTTACTATAATTTGCTGGTTTTAAGACCCATTCCCATATACGCTCCTAGAGGAAGGATATTGTAAAACTTGAAAGGGTTCAGAAAAGATTTGCAACGATGTTGCAGGGATCGGACAGTTTGATCTGTAGGAAGAGATTGAATAGGCTGGGGCTGTTTTCCCTGGAGTGTCGGAGGCTGAGGGGTGACTTTGTAGACGATTATAAAACCATGAGGGGCATGAATAAGGTAAATAGACAAGGTCTTTTCCCTGCTTGGGGGGGTAGTCCAAACAAGAGGGCATAAGTGTCAGGTGAGTGGGGAAAGATATAAAAGGGATCTAGTGGGAAATGTTTTCACATAGAGAGTGGTGCATGTATGGAAGGAGCTGCCAGAGGAAGTGGTGGAGGCTAGTACAATTACAACATTTAAAAGACATTTGGATGGATAAATGAATAGGAAGGATTTAGACAGATATGGACCAAGTGCTGGCAAATGGGACTAGATTAATCTATGATATCTGGAGGGCATGGCTGAGTTGAACCGAAGGGTCTGTTTCCATGCTGTGCATTATTATGACTCTATGTGACAATAACCTAAGCTAGCAATTTGTTGCATCACTCAAAGGGGGCTATACAGTCAGAGCTGCTATCCTTCAGATAAAATGGGGTCAATGAGATAAACCTGGTACGTAGGTGAAGAGAGCTAATGTGTTTTCTGATTTTGTGCACTAGTTTGTTTCTCACTTTTAATCCACACTGTTGGCAATACAAAAAAAAAGCATGTGTAAGATGTGTTGGTCTCTTCCTCTCAGAGCACAGCTTCTTCATCAGCAAGTTCTCAGCTGTACCCTTTTGTGACACACACAAACTGAATCCATTACAGTCCAAAGCTAAAGCTTCAGTGGAACTCAGGGAAGTTTGTTTCCAGACATACAGGGTGCAGCCCATCCACATGTAGACAATCCCTGGTACTTCGGAAACAAGCTTCCAGATATAGGTGAATAGGTCCACTACATTTTGGATATCCTTGTGAGCATAAGGCTAAAAGAGTCGACTGTGACAAAGAAAATCATAGGTATTGTCCAAAGACAGACTAATATTGCTGCATGGAGTGATTCCTGAAGAAGGGCTCATGCCCGAAACGTCGATTCTCCTTCTCCTTGGATGCTGCCTGACCTGCTGCGCTTTTCCAGCAACACATTTTCAGCTCTAATATTGCTGCATGACAATTTCTGAAACCAAAGCATTGTCAAACATAGTGCTTTGCATTCCTTTGGATTCATCCACTGAGGTCAAGATGGGGTTCTTGGTGTTTGGGCAACTCAGGAATTCCTTAAATTTTGCCCAGGAGTTAGACACTGTCACAGCAGAATGTCAATACAACACAGGAATCAGCAGTTATGTGTAACAAAATCAATTTGATTGGAATAAATTACAGAGGGGCAATTGTGTTTCACTGGTCAGTCGCTATCCACCTTATGTGTAGCATTCCTGATCAACCGCTGATTGGGGTTGAGGGGGACTCCAGCTGATTCAATAGTGCTTAGAACTCAACAAGTAGACAGAATATATCACACCAGGTAAACTAATAAAACAAACACAAAGGGAGAAGATGCCAACTCTTCAGTTGGCAAACAGATAAGAACTTGTGCAGATTGACAGATAACTTGCAGCAGGTTGATAATGTGCACAAGACAGGTATGAAACTTGATAGGCTGAACATTGATATCACTTTCCTAAAAGAAATCTTACTTTGTGAGAGTGGATCACTGAAAGAAAAGCATCACATGCTCATCTGATGGGATACAGTTCAGAGGGAATATGTGAGCAAGGTTTAGGTTTTGCTGTAAGGGACTTGCTACTCTGAATGATAGAAACCTCACAAATGGATTGGACTGTGTTCTCTCCATCAACTTCGCAACTCCACCAGGGCCAACTAATATGATAAGCACTATCGTCCAACACTGTGGTCTAGTATAGAGCTAAAAGGACAGTTCTTTAGGGAGATTAACACCGCTACCAGCAGATTCCCTTCATGAAAATGTCTTTACCTTCTGAAAGATTTCAACACAAGAGTGTGCATAGACCATGGAGGCTGAGGGGTGACTTAAAAGAGGTTTTTAAAACAGTGAGGGGCAGGGTAGGGTTGTCCAAATTATAGAAGCCAAATTAGGTTTAACGTAAGCAGAGAAGGATTTAAAAAGGACCTAAAGGGCAGTGTTTTCACACAGAGGGTGGTGTGTGTATGGGTTGAGCTGTCAGAGGAAGTGGAGAAGATTGATTCAGTTACAACATTTGAAAGGCATCTGGATATGGACATGAATAGAAATGGTTCACAGGAATATGGGCCAAATGCTGGCAAATGGCACTAGATTAATTTAGGATGGCTGCTCGGCATGGACAAGTTGGACTGAAGGGTCTGTTTCTGAGTTGTACAACTCTGACACTATGCACGTTGGAATCGGCTATGTGAGTTTTTACTTAATTACCAGAACTGACAGAAAGCTGATGAGTCTTCCTCACCCAAGATCCATGACGTATGTACACCAAAGAGTTACTCTGCATTGATAGTGCCACACTAACACTCTATACTGAGAAAGAGCTGTGGAATCATGTGGCTGGACACTATCAGATCTATACGGTGTTTTGTTTGATCGTAAACATCAGGAAGACAAATATCACAGTCCAGGGTATTGCCATACTCTCACCGATCAACACTGTCAATGTGTTGCTGGAAGTTGTTGAAGCTGCACATATCTGGTCTCCACAATCACCATCAATCTGCTAGTTTATGCTGAAACTAACAAGTCTTGCAAAAGAATGCTACCGTTACCTCCAAGCTGAGTAAGAAAGAGTGGAGCAATTTTCAATTCAGGCTTACGTAAAAGAGTCAATAGCTTCTTATTCTGGAGAGCAGTATGATTTCAGTGTCTTGATGAATTTGTGTTTCTTAACTCAACCCATGAAAAAAAATGAATTTCTCAGTCAACTTAAAGTTCCACTGAGTGGTTATTTCCCATTTACTGAGGAATTTCAAATATGGGAGCAATCTCATGACAAGAGGTGGATCATTTAGAACTGGGATGAGGAGAAAGAACTTCACTCAGTGCATTGTGAATCTTTGGAAATTACCAGTCGAGAAACTTTGTTACATTCGTACAAGGTTTAGGTGAGACCAAGTCAGGAATATCATGTGCAGCTTTGATCTTATTTAACTGGATTGGAATTGGTACAGCAAAGGTTTATTAAATTAATTTCTGGGATGAGGGAGTTGTTCGATGATGAGAGGCTGAACAAATTGGTTCTATATTCCTTGGAGTTTAGAAGAATGAGAATCATTGTTACTGAAATGAGTAAGGTTCTGATGGGGCTGAATAGGTTAGATGCTAAGAGAAAGATTCCCTAATCATTGACTACAGTTAAAGTTGGGCTAGAAGACCTTTGATCTCTCAGGGAATTGAGGAATATGGAGAGTGAGCGGGAAAATGGAGATGAATTCCAAGATCATATTGAATGACTTGATTTCCTCAAGGTGCAGTTCTGCCTTCTTTCTTCTATTCTTATTTTTAAATCCTTTATGAATCACAGAATCATAGACATGTTCAGCCCATTGTGCCAGTAACTACTCATTAAATAAGTACCATTATCTAGTGCTAATTTCTTGCTTTCCTCCCATATTCTTGCACATTATTATTGGATGTGATTGATGGAGTTTTGGTCGCTTGGATGATAATAGGATGTTTGCAAATGAGGCAGAAGATCAGCCATGATCATACTGAATGCTAGAACAGGCCTGAAGTAGAATATGATCTATTCCAGCGTACATTTCTGTTTTCTTCTCTTATTGCTACTTGTGAGATGTTGCTGTAATCAAACTTAGTATTATATTTATCAATAAACATCAGTGACTATAATGCAAAAATATTATAGCCATTCCTGCACACTCCTGCTTTTTTTAAAAATTGTTGCTGGCTCTGGGTATGGGCAACCTCTTCAAAGGTAATTGTTTGTGCAGACAGAAGGATGCCAGACGTATGATCTGAGGGAATCTGAGCAATAGAAAAATAAGTAAAATTTTACCGAGGTCACTGAATAGTATGACTGACTCTGATGACAAAATGTTATCCTGTGGAGTTTCAAAATGTACATGTCAAAAATAATTGACTTCCAGCGATTTTTTTTGTGTGCCATCTTGAAACTAAGGAATATACAAACAGTATTTTCTACTTCTTACTTTATCTGCTAAATTGAGAACTGAGATTTTAGAAAGCAAAGCTCAAATGTCCTGAAATCATGTTGTTGGTTCATTAACAAGCTCGTTAACAGAATTTCATGAATTCTTCCCATTAATAGTCTTGATGTATTCTCTCATCAAGAACTGAGCACACCGGGAGAGCAGTCTCTTTGTTGGATGACATGAATAAAATCCAACCTGTGTCCAGCACAAGTTAAACATATAGACTTGAAAAAAAAACATTAGGAGTGAAACAACAGTTAGCTTAGTCTCAGTTAACTAGAAGCCTTCAAATCAGAACTAAATAATTTAAGAAGTTATGGTAACTCTCTAAGCCTTATCATTTTGCCAAGCTGACTGTTTCAATTCTGTCCTCTTCTGGCAGTGTTACAGAACTACAAGAGAAACTTGAATTCTGGAAATCACACAGACTTGTATTGTGACTCATAACATGAACGCAGCAACATTTACACAAATATACACACAAGTGAACAAGCAAAGAGATAAAACTTTTATTCTGGTTCCTTTTTGAAAGGAGAATATAGGAATTTATGCAAATTGAAATAATTATGTGTTTCTATTCGTCTGGCATCCAGTTTAATTTTACCAACATGGTTACATTTATGGTTACTGTCAAGGTAGTTATTAGGGAAGTAGGCAACTTCTCAATTCTGGTGGAAGTGATCAGAAGCTGTCACTGAAAAGAAAGAAAGAGAGAGAGAAATTCTAAGCTATTCAAAGAATAAATTTAATTGCCATTGTGTAGAATACTAAAGGAGGATAAGATTTTAATGAGTATGTATCTAAAGTCAATTCTAGGATATGCAAATAACGCTGCATCACATCCAAATATTTACTAAACTCCTTTCTTCCATTGTATAAAACTCTTATCCCACTGCCAATGATGAAAAATATTAATTCCATATTTAAATTTGTTATTTCGTTTCAATTTAATTCCACACTGGCTACAGTTTGCATGACCTTACAGTACCATAATTGATGAGGAGATGTACTTCATTTGGGCTGTGAAATTATGTAATGTGAAATTTAGTGTAGATGCTTAACAAAATCGATACACAAATTCTTTCATGGCTGTGAATACCAAGTAAATTAACTATCTTTAAAACAGGAGATAGTTTATGTTTTTAGTGTTTGGAACAAATAAATGAATGACCACATTACATATGTTTTGGTGTTTTTTAAAAAAAATCCAACTCTGCAAACATTAAGAAGAATATTCCACTTTATGCTAACAAAATACTTAGCAGCTCTAGAATAGTACCTTAAATACTTATGCACAAAACCAGGTGAAAATTACATTTGTGAACAACTTGATTTTCTAATTTTGACTTAGATAACTCAAATAGTATTTGACAGTAAAATATAGTGAGTAATTAGAAATAATATAATCAATGATTTCTTGAACATTATTTTATTTGAATAAGTGATTAAAGGCATTACTGTGGTCCAGTATTAAATCTGCATATGGGGTGAGGTTACTGGTATAGTACTACATTTTATGCCTATTGTCACATTCAGTAGGTGAAAAATTAATACTTTTTTTATATGTATGCTAATATTTCTCAACTTCATTCAGCTTCACTTAAATTTACTGCTGAATCAACTTTCTGCCTCTGATCATTTGCTTTCTGCTCTTAAAATGATTAAAAGCCCTCACTCACTTTTATGATTTGAAATGGCAGTAATGCATAAGTCACATCATTAACACAACACAGAAGCCTACTGATTTTGCACTTCCATTTCTGAAAGAGACCTGTTTATCTGGCACATTTTCTAATTAAGTGCTTACGTTTGCAACTCAGAAGCACATTTCACATTGATAAATGATCTACCTACACGTAGTTTATGAATCAGTATTAGATATGCATACACATTCAAAAGAATACCCATTGAAATGATGTACAAGTTTTGCGCAATTACAGGAAAACAGAGACAGACTCCAAGTGCACAATTTAATAATGGGGTGAATTCTATACTTTAAAACAAATTACAGATAGGGTAGGTGCACATTATATGTGAATACTAATTCCTTGGTAAGTGTGACAAATTAATGCTCCTTCATGGAATAATTTTTCCCTATTTATTCTATTCAGACCTCTTAATTTTAAAGATGGCGGAAGCAAGATAGGTAGGAAGTGTTTAGGATCCTGACCCTGTCTGCTTCTGATCACCAGGTCTGCTGCATTTTTCATAAATTCATCTTGTCTTCTTTTAATGGCATCAGTGGCAGAAGGATGTTTCAGGAGGCTGCTGCAACTCGATTCCTCGTGGCCATTGCAGCCGCGTCCTGTGGGTAATGTAGAGAGTGGTCTGCTTTGGCATTTTCAGTGGATTTTGGTTTCGACCCAGTTAATTCCAGCAGCCCGCATAGTAATCTGCTTCCGCAGCAGCTTTGGCACCAAGCTGGGTCCTTGAGGCAGCTGCTGCAATGTCTTTAGTGACATGGTGGTCTTGCCCAGGATTCCAATGGCCTGAGACTTGGCGGCTTCAATGTCAGTTTTCTGCAGCAATGGAGAATGTGGTTCCTGCCTTTTCATCAACCTTGGGAATCCATGAGCTGTTAATTGAATAAAGCTAGTCCTTGTCTTAGTTTTTTTATGTTGTGGAAGTGCTGATGTTGGACGAGGGTGGAAAAAGCTAAAAATCACACAAAACCAGGTTATAGTCTAACAGGTTTATTTGGAAGCACTAGCTTTTGGACTGCTGCTTCTTCATCAGATACCTCATGAAGAAGCAATGCTCTGATACCTAGTACTTCAAAATAAATCTGTTGGACTATAACTTGGTGTTGCATGATTTTTAGCTTTTTTAAATGTATAATTTCTGTTATTAATACAGTCGCCGGAGTATGATGACTTAAACACCTTTCACCATATTTTTTTTGTAAAAATACAAGTGACAATAAATTACTATTTTGTTGTATTTTTAGATTTACCCATTGTGTTAATGGATAGGAATTTGGATGTGGAGGTTAATAGTCTGTTCAGAGCTTTCCATTAATAGATGGAATACCTTGCAGAACTCACTAGCCACTCTCTAGTCCAAATTCTAAATATATCTACCCAGTAGGCAAGTCAGGAATACAAATATGGATAACTACCATATTATCACACCTCAATAGTGTTTTATTTTAGTGGAGTTATAGATAAAGAAAACCTAACTAAGTATTATCAGTTAAATAATAATACTGACAAGAACTCTATGACAAATATTGCATGGAGGAGCTAAAAGGAACAAAATGGTATGGGGATATTTGCTTTGAAGAAGAAGAGGCATAATAACTGTACAGTTTCTGTAACAATGATACTGTGTAAAAGTGAAACTGTGGTTCTTTCATAACCATTTAAGCATTTGTATTATGCGATTTACCATAGTAATAACCGGGAAACTATTGCTGCTGCCATCAAAGCTGTATAAAACTAATAGCAACTTCTGCCATCTGCACTTGCAAAATTAAAAATGAAAATCTGGAAATCATTGTCAGAGTTGCCCTGATCCTCCATATGATGTCCTCTTAAAGTCTTCACATATGCAACCAACTAGAGTTCTAAATTTCCAGCACAAAGGAAAGCCTCTCCATTGTAGTAGAAATGCCAAAAGAATTCAGGAACCCCAAGTACTGCCTCCAAACGTGGCATTTCTCTTTATTCAAGGGTTGGCATTGGGAGCAGTTCATAATTTGCACATGCATGGTTTCTGAAGGCAACAGGCCATTTAACTGACCAGCGACTTCTCGTGAAATCAGATTTTGACTCGTTGATGTCTGGAACCAGGAGTTTGGAGATTAGATCAATTAAGCATAGATCTATTCCCAGTGTATTTCTGTTGGATAGCCAAGTATCCTTTTGGAGAGATGAGATTCCCCTTTGGATTTGATTCCTGGACATCTTTAGAGGAGTTAAGACACACTTTGAGAGAGATAAGGTGTCCTTTGGTAAGGTCGCCATTTGGGATTGTGAAAAATAGCACAAATTTTTTTTTTTAATCATTCCCAGGAGGCAGCCATCGCAGTTTAAGCCAGCATTTGTTGCATATTCTAAACTGCCCTGGAGAAGGTGGAGGCAAGCTGTCTTCTTGAACTGCTGCAGCCCATGGGCACAACAGCAAAAGGAAACTTTTCGTAGTTCTACCAGAGAACACGGTACGTGGGCGGCACGGTGGCACAGTGGTTAGCACTGCTGCCTCACAGCGCCTGTAGACCCGGGTTCAGTTCCCGACTCAGGCGACTGACTGTGTGGAGTTTGCACGTTCTCCCCGTGTCTGCGTGAGTTTCCTCCGGGTGCTCCGGTTTCCTCCCACAGTCCAAAGATGTGCGGGTCAGGTGAATTGGCCAAGCTAAAATTGCCCGTAGTGTTAGGTAAGGGGTAAATGTAGGGGTATGGGTGGGTTGCGCTTCGGCGGGTCGGTGTGGACTTGTTGGGCCGAAGGGCCTGTTTCCACACTGCAAGTCTAACCTAATCTAATCTAAACAGGGCTGCTCTATCTTTAGAAAGAGAGATGACTGGTGGTGGCTTAAACTGAGGGTCATCAGCCTCAGGCAATGGATGAGGTTGAAAAAGAAAGTCCTTCATGGTAACCTCAGCCAGTGTGGGAATTAAACCTATGCTGTCAGCAACAAACTGCATTCTAAACCAGCAGTTCAGCCAAATGAGCTAATTGACCCCCATACACAATATAGTGTTGCCAGAAAAGAATTTGCAGGATTTTGAGCTAGTAGCAGCAAAAGAATGGAAATGCTGATCCAAATCAGAATGGTGTGTGGCTTGGAGGGGAAATTGTGAGTAGTGTTGACCCTGTGTATCTGCTGCCCCTGCCTTTCTAAATGGTAGAGTCAAAGGGATTGGAAGGTGTTAACAAGGGAGACTGGTTGAGTTACAGCAGTACATCTTGCAGATGCTCTGTATTTTGATGTCATTATGCAGCAGTGGTGGATGAAGTAAATGTGAAGGTGCCGATAAAAAGGATTGCTTTACACTGAATGGTAGAGACAGTGAGGTCTGCAGATGCTGGAGATCAGAGTTGAGAGTGTGTTGCTGGAAAAGCACAGCAGGGCAGGCAGCATCCAAGGAGCAGGAAAATCTACATTTTGGGCCAGAGTCCTTCATCAGGAATGAGGCTGGGAGCCTCAGGGTTGGAGAGATAAATGGGAGGGAGGTGGGACTGGGGAAAAGGCACCGGAGAGTGCAATAGGTGAATGGAGATGGGGGTAAAGGTGATAGGTTGAAGAGAAGGGTGAAGCGGAAAAGTGGGAAGAAAGATTAACAGGTGGGACAGGTCATGAGGCGGTATTGAGCTGGAAGGTTGGAACTGGGTTAAAGTGGAGAGAGGGGAAATGAGAAAACTGGTGAAAACCACGTTGATGCCATTGGGTTGGAGAGTTCTGAGGCCGAAGATAAGGCGTTCTTCCTCCAGGCGTCGGATGGTGAGAGAGTGGCAATGGAGGAGGCCCAAGACCTGCATGTCCTCGGTAGAGTGGGAGGAGAAGTTGAAATGTTCGGCCACGAGGTGGTGAGGTAGATTGGTGCAGTTGTCCCAGAAATGCTCTCTAAACCACTCTGCAAGAAGGTGTCCAGTCTCCCCAATGTAGAGGAGACTGCATCAGGAGCAATAGATACAATAAATGATGTGTGGAAGTGCAAGTGAAACTTTTATGGATGTGGAAGGCTCCTTTGGAGCCTTGAATGGAGTTAAGGGGGGAGGTGTTGAACTAGTTTAGTGTCTTGAAGCTGCATCCATTCAGACAAGTGGAGAGTATTCTATCACAACTTTGACTTGGGATATTTACATGTTGGACAGGCCTTGGGTGAGTTACTTGAATCAAAATGTAGTCACAATAATTATATGACTGATCTAGTTAAATTTCTGGTCAATGATAAGTTCCAGGACATTGATAATTGGGGATTCAGCAAAGAAATGCTAGTGCATTTCATGAGGGAGATGGTTCGATTCTCTTTTGTTGGATATAATTGTTGTCTGGCACTTGTGTGACGTCAACGTTACTTGTCTTTTAACAAATCAACCCAAGTTAGACTTGTCCACAGGTCTTCTTGCATGTTGGTGTGAGTTGCTTTTATATCGGGGTACTTGTTAATGATGCCTTGTACAATCATTAGCAAACATCCCTACTTCTGATACAATTATGTAATTGATGAAGCAACTGAAGATGATTGGGCCAAGGACACTATCCTGAGGAACTCCTGCAGAACCAAGTACCAAGAATGCTGAGAAATTCAGCAGACCTGGCACCATATGTGGAGAGAGAAATACATTTAACATTTTGGGTCCAACACCCTTCAGAACTCCTGCAAAGATGTCCTGAAGCTGATGTCCTGTAGGTAAATTGGTCATGCTAAATTGTCCGTAGTGTTAGGTGCATCAGTCAGAGGGAAATTGTTCTGGTTGGGTTACTCTTCAGAGGGTTCGTGTGGACTGATTGGGTCAAAGACCTGTTTCCACACTGTAGGGAATCTAATCTAATCTGAGATGACTGACCTCAAACCACACAACCATCTTTCTTTGTGTGAGGTATGACTCTATCCCCTGATTCCCATTGATACTATTTGCTAGATCTCCTTAATCTTACACTCAGTCAAATGCAGCCTTGATGTCAAGGGCTGTCAATATCACCTTACCTCTGGAATTCAGGTCTTTGGTCCATGTTTGAATGAAGACTGTAATCAAAGCAGGAGCTTAGTAGGCTTGGCAGAACCCAAACTGAGATTTACTGGGAGATTATTGCTGAGCAGGTGCTGTCTGGTAACACTGTTGATGACACCTTCCTTCACTTTACAGGTGATCAAGAGTAGAGTGATGGGGCAATAATTGGAAAGGTTGGATTTGTCCTGCTTTTAGTGTAGTGGACATTACCTGTTCTGATAATGCCAATTTTGACAAGGGAGCCTCTGAAATATTTACCTTCTTCCTCAATTTTCCACATTGTTGGGTAGATGCCAGTGTTGAAACTGTACTGGAAGAGCTTGGCTAGGGGTGCAACAAGTTCCAGTGTACATGTCTTCAGTACTGTTGTTGGAATGTTGCCAGAGTCCATAGCATTAGCAGGATAGGTATCTCTAACTCTTTCTTGATATCGTGTGGAATGAAACAAATTTAGCTGAAGACTGGCACCTCTGATGCTGAGGTCCTCTGGAAGAGGCCAAGTGATCCACTCACTACTTCTGGTTGAATATTGTTGCGAATGCTTCAGCAACTTTTGCACTGATGTACTAGGCTCCTCCATCACTGGGAATGGGGGGGTCTGTGGAGCCTCCTCCTTCAATGTGTTGCTTAATTGTCAACCACCATTCACAACTAAATGGGGTGGAGATACAGGGTTTAAATATGATCCTTTGCTTGGGAAATCACTTAGCCCTGTCTATCAGTTGCTTCTTATGCTGTTTGGCACTTAGATCGTCCTGTTTTATACTTTCGCCAGGTTAACACTTCATGTTTAGGTGTGCTTGCTGCTGTTCCTGGCATATCCTACTGCTCTCTTTATTGAACTAGGGTTGATTCCTTGGATTGAAGGTAATGGTAGAGTGGGGAAATGCCTGAAAACATAATTCTATGAATATAAAGATCCATTACCTCAGAGTACCACTTACAATTGAAATCAAACATTTAAAAGAGAAAAATATCCCCTTAAGGTCTGTTTATTATGTTCCAACTTCTTTCTTAATTACACATAAATATTGAAATCTCAATCCACTTTCTGTACAACATGTAAACATGAATTATTACCTCCTCATTTTCTCTCAGTGCTTGCTGAAAGCCAAAAAATGCTCTCACATTCCATGTGGATGTCAGAACAGACAAATTTTATATTTTAGAGACCAGTAAATCTTGGCACACAACTCTTTTTGAAGTCCAAGTGATAACCGATATGTTTTTAAATTGATAATACATGTTTGTCACACATTTTTCCTAATAATATCCCATTAAATTGGCACAGTGGTGCAGAAAAAAAACGTATTTCACACAGCAGCAGATATTATAATATGAGGTTATGACAATCATCAATGAACTAGCAATGAACATTGATATTTAAGAATCTTCCAGATGTTTCAGATTTTTCACTTGTTAGCTTAGCTATTTTGTCAAGATCCATGCCTTAGAGTCAGAAAGCTTTGGTGAGTGGGAAAACGTGGTGATAAATAATGATGGGGCTGTCCAGAGTGTGCCAAGTGGAAAGGAACATGATGGTTTGAGTTGGGGGAGGGGTGGGAATGATCTGATGACCAAACTGAGCCTGCAGCTCACTTTGTTGAGTGCAACTTCCAATGTTTTCCATGATCTTGCAACTCCCAAATGCAACCTACAATTGAAAACTGGCTGTGACCACACATAGAGCAACTGATACTTCCAAGGAGTCACTGGGGACCTGTTGGGATCTCTCAGTTGCCCATCCACAAATGTATTAAGGCTGTTACCAATATCATTTGGACCAGATCATAGGACTTAATTTCATTTTCCTGTGACACAGTCAGCTCAGGCAGTAGGTTTTGCCAATGTAGCTGGCTTCCCCAAGATGCAGGGTGCATCACATTAAGATGGCTGCATTAGAATGCAACCGAGTGCATCAATAGAAAAGGGTCACATTCCATAAATGTACAAGCCATCTATGATCATTGGTACATATTTTAGAAGTCTGTGCATGGTACCCTGTGAGCTACTTCAATGCCTATACACTCTGTTCCTACTGTGGTTGAGGGGCTATGTGTAATACTTACTTGGTTGCTGGGGTACAAGAACTACAGTCTGTGAACATGTCTAGTGAATCCATTATGCAGCTCCCTGATTGAGGTAGAGTGCAGATACAGTGCTGCCAATTGCTCAACTGGGCCAATGGAACAGAAATGGGTCTCTTAAAGATGAGCTGCAAATGTGTTGCTGGTCAAAGCACAGCAGGCCAGGCAGCATCTCAGGAATAGAGAATTCGACGTTTCGAGCATAAGCCCTTCATCATCCTTCCTGATGAAGGGCTTATGCTCGAAACGTCGAATTCTCTATTCCTGAGATGCTGCCTGGCCTGCTGTGCTTTGACCAGCAACACATTTGCAGCTGTGATCTCCAGCATCTGCAGACCTAATTTTTTACTCTTAAAGATGAGATTTCACTACTCGTATAGGTCTGGGATGGGTCGTACAGACTGGACAGCATGTGCTTCATAATCTTAACACATTGTGCTTTGTGCAATTCCACCACTCAAGGAGGAGATGGAATGGATGCTTGAGTGTTGGGAGAATTGGACCAGAATTTCAAAGAGACATTGAGCAGGAAGAACATCACCTTCTGCATGAAAGAGTACAACAGCATTGGGCATAATGTGACAGACAGGGCTAACATTTACAAGTGTTTTCAATAGTTCAGAGCTGGATCCAGTGATCATGCATCAACTGTAAAGCAGTCCATTTCTGCTCCAAAGAGGCAATGCAGATTCTGGTTGTTTGAGTTCTGTTTGCTTTTGATGTTGCTGAACAAAGGTGAATATTTTTGAAGTTTTCCCTGGATGAGATTATCCTTCATTAAAAAAAATGATAGTGTGCTTGTCTACAGTGGACACTATGGAAAGAGTAACAGAGATGTAGGTTTGTAAAAGGGAGCATGGCTACAGACAGGTAAGCTGGGATCAGAGATGGCACCATCACCAAGGATCCTAGCAGCGTTGAGTATTTTTACCTATGGCATTTGAGAGAACTGGGCTCACATTGGATTAAAGGGTTGCCATAGAAGCATGTTGTCTAGTTAGTGAGGCAGGTTTGGGGCGATCTTGTCAAACAATGCATGGGCAAGGAACGATGCATGCAAGTTGAAGAAACTGACACATAGCTAATTTCTGATAAGGTTCAGCCCTAAGTAATAATCAGATATCCCATTTCCAACCAAGCCTATCTAAAAGAGTTCAGTTGGTTCATTAATGTTTTTGATGTATTGCTGCATATTTGCTTAATAACAAGAAATATAATTCAAAATGATATGTTCTAAAACAAAGGGAAGTATTATTTCTTG
The DNA here is from genome assembly GCF_020745735.1 of Hemiscyllium ocellatum. Classification (NCBI taxonomy): domain Eukaryota; kingdom Metazoa; phylum Chordata; class Chondrichthyes; order Orectolobiformes; family Hemiscylliidae; genus Hemiscyllium; species Hemiscyllium ocellatum. The sequence goes on from NC_083403.1 coordinate 66,233,774, forward strand.
CCATTGAAACATCATTAACAAGGAATCAGAATATGAACTTCCCAGTAAGTAATTGAAGAGACAGAATCAGAGACATGTCTTTTCACAGATAATGTTTTTGGAGCTTGGGATGCTTTACCATAATGAAAGGTTGAGATGCATGCCATAAAAGTTTCAAAGAAACTCGTGGTTAAATGTTTAAAGTGGAGGAAGTTATAGGATTACGGAAAGAAAGCAAAGAAATAGGATCAGTTATCAACAACTACACATAGCAGTAAGAACAAATATGATGAGCGAAAAGTCCTCCATTCACGCTGTGGACATCTATGGTTCAATGTAAATGTTTTTGTCTTCCTTTGACAGATGTGATAAAATACTATGGAAAAACAAGTTTTGGGAACTAACTTGCCTGAAAGCTTATTATATTGCACCAGTAATCCTTCAGGAGTTAATATAAAAGAAATAGATGGCACAGCTCCATTCTCCACCAACTCCTATTACATTTGACTTATAGGTACTACAAATGAAAGCAATGTGAACAAAACTTAACAGCTCCTTTTATAATCATTTAAAATTGAATTGTATAGAGTAACGCACACAAATAAAGGATCTGATGAGAAGGTAAATCTCTTTGCGCTCTTAAGTAATTGCAGTAATTATCTTGCTTTCACGTTATGGTCATTTACATGCTAGCAACATAAGATGATGTCTGCCCACAATCCCCAAGGAATAAGCTTGCGGTTCTGTTCCATTCTATACACACACTGAACTGTCAAACACACAGACAGTGAGTTTGTCTACTATTAATATCCAGATATCCTTTCTTTTATCAAATTCAAAACATCTGAACTGTACTAATCAACTGGGAGAAAGAAGCTGTTAACATTCAAATCTTAAAGATGCAGCCCTTTCTAGTTAAACTTAAATTAATACAAAAAATGGAATGTACAATAACTGATAATTGTCTGTTTACCAGACTTTGTGAAGGACCTTGAACAATAATTGATTTACCGAAACAAAATGTTTATTTGGCAGAGCGTATTATGATAGGTAAGTCTGCCTATCACAGCTTTTGTTCTTGGTCCTGGTAAGTGTGATATGAGATTGAAACATACACACAAAACAGGACTAATTAATGATTACGTGTGTTTGATGATGCTAAACAAATTGTCTGTCACTTCATTGCCATACTTACTAGTAATGTAAGATCAGAAACTCTGTAAATTATATTTCAGGCTCAGGAATAACTTTGTTGAATTATGTATGAAATTTACATTCACGCTATTATTTTCTTTTTCATGATGGAGAATGAAAACCATGAATGTCGGAAATCTGTGAACTAGTAGCATCTGAGAGAAAAATAAGATTCAACCTTTTTGATTGTGACCCTATAACAGAAATTGTGCAGAAGGAAATGTTGGAAGAGATGCACAGAATCGGTTTAAGCCAGCAGTTGCAAAATAAGCTCACAGCAAATTCGCAGTCAATCTTCCACCAGTGATTGGGAAAATGCTGCCACCTTTATTTAATTCAAACCAAGTAAAAGTGACAGTGGAACTAGAAAATGAATTACTAAAACGAGTTTGAGAAATCAGTTGCTCATTCACTCCAAGCCTATTTTGCACTGTTGGCACAGGCTACATTCATCCCCACCTCCCCCCTACCCCATTCTTTGATTTTCTAGGGGCAAAAGAGATCTTACTTTATCCTCTGTGTGAACCTTTGTGAAGCAACTGCAAGTTTTAATCAAATTAATTCTATTCAATTTTAATTGAAATCTCAGTCAGAACATCATACAATTAACCAACTCTGCATAATATTCGGAAGCATCTACCTTTAATCCTTCCAATTTCAGAATGAAAAACATCTTTTAGAATTCGTGTGTACAGTCCATATAAAAAAGATTTGAGTCAAGGCCAGACTAGAAGCAATGCAAATACAAAGAACCAAGCTTCCATAGTCATGTAATGTTGAAGCAATTGACAGGCTAGGATTGTTAAGACTTATTCAGATAAGAAGCTTCAGCTTGTGATGACAGTCCTTGAAATATAAGGTGAGAAACTCCATTTTTCATTTCAATTTTTTCTGAGCTTTATTTGTATTTTTTTTAAACTGTGCAAATAATTTATTTGCTAAGTAATTGTTATATAAATGTTAGAATCTGGGAATTTGTTTATGTAGGATTGTCATTTAAATTGTAGATTCGTGCATTTAGAAACATTTCTCAATACTTAGGTAAAAATAAGTAGATTTGAAATCCCCTGTGCAGCAGCAGGATACTTGAAGCATTAAAGTGTTTGCATGAAATTTTACAGTCCAGTATTTTAGTGATATCAATCTTTTTGAAGTAATTTGACACTTTTGACATATGCTGGACAAAGAAAATGGGTTTTGAAATCCACTATTTCACAAAATGATTTTGTGCTGCAAATGATTAACATTTGCCATTGAAATCTCAGATAGAATGTTACGCACTGGCATGTTTTATTTCTTAAAGGAGGCGTATTATGGGTATTGTACTAAGGATTGTAAAATTGAAAGTGCTTAACCTGAGATAAGTGGTAGTCAATTCGTGAATTAATTTGTTGTTGTTGTGCTCTCCTTTTGGAGGTCAGTGTTCATCCATCTCTAAACATAGGCACGCTCAAACAATGCAAGAATGCAGATCCAGTTGGTATATCTATTTCCACACAATAGAAGCATTTATTATTTATTGTATACCTCCAAACCAGGTCCAGATATTTTTGTTTTATTACTTCAGTTGTCTTCTGATTTTTTTTTGACACTTTTCTCCCTTCCTCTGTTAACTGTGAATTCATTCATTGGATTCAGATTGCTTTTTTATGTGTTGTTCAGATATGCAGAATATCTGAGCCTGATACACTTGCTCAGCATCAACATGTGCACATTTTTCAGCAGGTCTCATTAGAAAGTAATAAGAAACCATTGCTAATTTTCCCAACTGCAATTCAAGAGTGCTCAAATCCTAATTCAGAAGCAACTAGGAATTGAAACTTAAATACTGTGGTCCATTGTGACACATCTACTGAAGTACTGTACAACTCAATTTAGTTTATTTTTGATTATCCCATTTATAGGATTTTCCTTGTTTTATTCTCTTTAAATCAGGTTCAGCAAAGTAATACTTCAACAATTCCCAAAGCTTAAACTTTCTTTCCAAAAAACGATTGAGGTTAAGTTATCTGAAAATTTCAAAACTGACATGAATCGATTCTTGTTAGGGATTTTATTTATGGATTGCAGAATCATGAAGGATGAATGGGCTTAAGAAATATGTCTAGCCATGATTTAACTAAATAGCAGAACACAGCTTTGGGGCAAAATTATTACTTTTATTCTTAAGCACTTAAAAATTGAAATTTGTAAAAAAACTAACCCAAAATGAGTTTGCAAGCAACCCACTGATACCATCATTATAGAATAAAGACAGTGCAAGATGATACTGTAGCTCCTTGTCACTCCAACAACTTCCAGGTTCTGAAATGATCAATGCAGAATTGCATTGATGAATAAATGATTGGAATATTTTGGCAATGACTTCCACAAAAATAATTAGCTGCCACTTATCGAAGGGTAAGCACTTATAATTTCCAGCACTACCACTAGTCTATAGATCTTTGTTTCTTTTTCAAGAATTAGCTTTTATCCTTCAATTCAATTCTGTATGCTTCTTTTCAAATTCAAGCTTGAGCTACCCATAATAAAGGTTTGACTCAAGGCCAAACTGAATGTCAATACAGACAGAAGGAGCCAAAGCCTGTGTAGTCATGTACTGCTGAAGTAATTTATTGTGTAGGGTTATTAAACTTTATTCAGATAAATGCTTCAGTTTAATGGAAGACAAATTTGATTTTAACAGATTTTTTTTTCAAGGAAATGCACAAAATATCAAAAGCCCCACACTCCAGAGACACGTTGGTGCCAATCCAAAGGGCAATATTAAGCTCAAGACAGCCGAATAAGAGCAGCTTTGATAAATAATGCATGTATAATTTCACAAAGAGGAAACCAAAGTAGGGCACTTATTTGGGAATTTGGTATTGGCTTGGAGCAAAGACCATGATTGTTCCCATGTGAAAAGTGCATTGATCAATAATAATAAACTGTGTGTAGCTGAATAATTCATCAGGTTTTTCTGTACACTCCAAAGAAATGTTTTTTGATAACAGGAGAAACCGGCAGGGAAAAGATATGCTGGAGACATTAGAAAAGAAATCTACATGATACTCAAATATTTCAACGTTAATAGCTCTATTTCATTCTGCCTCGGTTTGATTTATTTAATACATATTACACTTGAAAAGAAGATTGTTTATAAAATTTATCTATGCCAATAGACATAATTTTTCTTTAGTATTTGGGAATTTTGAAACTACTTCATTTAACTCTGAGTAATTTTGTTGTATTAAAACTAGTCTTTAAGCTTTAATTGAAACTGTATATAACTTTTCACAGTTTAAACTAATGCATTTCTATAGGTCTCCTCATCCTCAGGAAAACATCCATACAGAAAGAACTAATAGTGTGTAAATATTCAGTCTTGATAATTATGGTTACCATTCAGGAATTAAGCTAACCATCAAGGGTGAATATCTGTACATTACTCATATGTATTTTCCTTTTGGATAGTTTCCTGTTGGTAAGGAGCCCTATAGAAATGCAATATTTCAAACTGTGAAGGGTTATTTATACTATTTGATTAATGCTAGAGAAACTCAACATGTCTGGCAGCATCTGTGGGGACAGAAACAGAATTGGTATTTTGAATTTGATATGACTCTTTTGTGTTCTCAAGACAATATAGTGGAACAGATGTGGTTCAAAACAGATGCTGCCATAGAAAGAGCATAGAACATACAACATTACGGCACAGTACAGGACGTTCGGCCCTCGATTTTGTGCCAACCTGTGGAACCAATCTGAAGTCCATCTAACCTACATTATTCCATTCTCGTCCATATGCCTATCCAATAACCATTTAAATGCCCTTAAAGTTGGTGAGTCTACTACTGTTGCAGGCAGTGCATTCCACACCTCAGCTACTCTCTGAGTAAAGAAACTACCTCTGACATTCGTCCTATATCTATCACCCCTCAATTTAAAGCTATGTCCCCTGATGCTGGCCATTGCCATCCAAGGAAAACCTTGTCCAACCTTTCTAACCCTCTGACTATCTTATATGTCTCAATTAGGTCGGTTCTCAGCCTTCTTCTCTCTAATGAAAACATCCTCAAGACCCTCAGCCTTTCCTCATAAGACCTTCCCTCCATACCAGGCAACATCCTAGTAAATCTCCTCTGAACCCTTTCCAAAGCTTCCACATCCTTCCTATAATGCGGTGACCAGAACTATACATAATACTCCAAATGTGACCGCACCAGAGTTTTGTACAGCTGCAGCATGATCTCATAGTTCTGAAACTTAATCCCTCAACCAATAAAAGTTAACTTACCATATGCCTTCTGAACAATCCTATCAACCTGGGTGGAAACTTTCAAGAATCTATGTACCTGGACTCAGATGTCTCTGCTCATCTACACTACCAAGAATCATACCATTAGCCCAGTACTCTGCATTCCTGTTACGCCTTCCAAAGTGAATCACCACACACTTTTCCCCATTAAACTTCATTTGCCACCTCTCAGCCCAGCTCTGCAGCATATCTATGTCTCTCTTTAACCTATAACATCCTTCATCACTGTCCACAACTCTACCTTAGTGTCATCTGCAAATTTACCAACCCATTCTTCTATGCCCTCATCCGGGTTATTTATATAAAAGACAAATAACAGTGGACCCAAAACAGATCCCTGCAGTACCCCAATAGTAATTGAACTCCAGGATGAATATTTCCCATTAACCACCATCCTGTCATCTTTCTGCTAGCCAATTTCTGATCCAAACTGTTAAATCACCCTTAATCCCATGCCTCTGTATTTTGTGCAATAGCCTACCATGGGGAACCTTATCAACGCCTTACTGAAATCCATATACACCACATCACCCACTTTACCCTCATCCGCCTGTCCTTTTGTTGACCTGTTGAGTTTCTCCAGCATTCTATGTGTCTGTTTCAGATTTCCAATATCCGTTGTACCATGCATTTAATTAAAACATAAACTTGAGTTTCTACGTAGTTTATAGAGTCAATGGCTTTGACAGTGAGTGCACACTTCTTGATCCCAGGATTTGTTTAGAATCCTAATCATACAGCACACAGCAGGCCTTTTGGCTCATTGTTTTTGTGCTGACTATCTAAACTAAATCAAATTTTCAGCACTTGGTCATAGCCTTTAATGTTATAACATTTCAAATACTCATCCATATACTTGTTAAAGGTTGTGAAGTTACTTGCCTCAACTACCCTCCCAGGCAGTGCTTTCCAGATTCCCACTATCCTGTGCTGAAAACATTTTTCCTCATATCCCATCTATATCTCTTGCCCTTAAAATTATGCCCCTTGTTATTGATCCTCCAATTAAAGAGAATAGCTAATTCCTAACCACCCTATACATTTCCCTTAATCTTATGCACCTCAATGAGGACCACCTTGGCCTTCTCTGCTCTAAAGAAAATAACCTGACTTTATCCAGCCAGCCTCTTTTCATTACTAAAATGATCATCCCAGACATCCTGGGGAATCTCGTCTGCAACCTATCCAGTGCAATCAAGAATTTACTGTAGCATGGTGACCAGAACTACACATGGTGTTCCAGCTGTGGTCTAACCAAAACTTTGCACCCCTCCAACGTAACCTTCCTATTCTTATAATCTGTGCCATGTCTCATAAAGGAAAGTGTCTCATACGGGTCTTAACAACCCAGTAACCTGTTCTACTACTTCTCATGATTTCTGCACAAGCACTGGAATATATTTGTGCTCCTCTTTATACTGCAAGAAAAGGTGAAATGATTCTAGTGATTTTAATGAGATCAGCCAAGTGGATCTCATCGATTATGAGTTCCCTGCTTGAGGTTGTTAATCTGGCCCAAACAGGGAGGCCTGGCTGACAAATATTAATAGGGGTGTCGGAGGTTCTGTTCACACTGACAGCTGGCTCTGAGGGAGCTGGATCAGGGTCAAGGACTCTCCATGTGTAAATAAAGGGTGACTTGGTGATGGGGTACTGGCCTCTAAGGAGTTATTCCAATGATTTTACCAAGGGAGTCAAAGAAAATTACCTAATATCCCTTGCCCACATTAGTATTTGTAATTTTAATAGGGCTCCAGGATGCACTTTGAACCTCTGATCCTTCCTTGCTACCTATAAATGTCCTTTTACCAATATTTTGGGGAGCAGAAATTCTTTTCCTCAAAGCAAAGTTTTCCTTGGTTAGCAGTCCTGTGAGCATCTCCATATCCAATTCCATATTAACCTATTTCCTTGGGTCAGGACTTGATGGAAGAAAGGAAAATCCACATCTCTCACCTTGGTTTTACATTTTATAATGGACAGAACATCAGGTTAGGGAAACATAATCTCTGTTTGGCATATGAGATACTGGAATGTTTAGCAATACTCTGCATTTTCTCTCTATTTCTGACAGAATCCTGCTTCATTTTAAGGGAAGTATAAACCTAAGAAGTAGATGCAGTATAATGTTTAGCTCCTCACTCTAACTTCCCTCTTTGAAAGCATCTGTGCCTTTCTGCTTGCTGAATGCTGCCTAACCCAGTTCTTCAAACTGTCTTAGATTAACCTATTTGGGTTAAATTTGAGTGCCTAACCAAACCTGGATTGGGAAGCGAATGTATTATGCTGAATCATCAAGGAAGATATCAGGCTGTCTTTAACTAACAGCTATTTATTGACTCAGAAATCATACTTTAAAAATTAGCATTGAATATATGTATAATTAATATACAAAAATAAAAATAATTAAGGTGACCTAATAACTTGTAGGACCAAACTACTAGAATGTCAAGTCAGTGTTTTTTTTCACATGATGATATTTATCAGTTTCTATTAGATGCTCTGTTGCTGCTGACCCCACTTATTTGAGAGTGAAAAATTCTCTTCTTTATTCCTTAATGTTGTACATTCACTGGACCAATCTGAATGACATGGCTGTTCACCTCATTCACCACAGATACTTTGGATAAACATGAAATGTCCTGTGCTGCTTTCCAGACAATGCAGAATAAACACTTTGAGATTGCAAGGCCGTATGGCCTGAATCTTACCAGAAATCGATTAAGTGTCACTTTTGGCAGATATCATGGAAGGTTTCCCTTCACAAGTTCCAATGGGTTTTGTCACGGTACCGTGGAGTCTTAAGATCATACAGCACAGAAACATTTCGTACAGCACAGAAACAGATCCATGCCAACCAAACATTCCAATCTGACCTAATCCCATTTTCCAGCATTTGGTCCATGTCTCTTTAAGACCTTTCTATTCTATATCCATCCAGATGCCATTTAAATGTTGCAATATACCCACCTCCAACACTTCCTTTGGCAGCTTGTTCCATACACACACCACCCTCTGCGCGAAAAAGTTACCCCTCAGGTCCTTTTTTAAATCTTTCCCTTCTCACCTTAAAACTATGCCCCAAGGTTTTGGACTCCCCCACCTTGGGAAAAAGACCTCAGATATTCACTCCCTTCTATTTTATAGACTACTGTAAGGTCACTCCTCAGACTCCGATCCGCCAAGGAAAAAAAACCAGCATATTCAACCTCTTCCTATAGGTTAAACCTTCCAGTCCTGGGAACAACCTTGTAGATCTTTTCTGCACTCTCTCAAATTTAACAAAAGCTTTCCCATTGAAGGGCAACAGAATTGTAACAGTATTCCAAAGAAGGCCTCACCAATATCCTGTACAGCCGCAGCATGACACTCCAAATCCTATACTCAATGGTCTGACCAATGAGGGAATGCATGCCAAATGCTTTCTTCACCACCCTATCTACCTGCTACTCTACTTTCAAGGAACTATGGATCTAGACTCATGAGTCTGTTTGTTTGGCAACAGTCCAAGAATCCTATCATTAACTGTATAAGTCTTGTCCTGGAATGCCTTACCAAAATTCAACACCTCACACTTATCTAGCTTAAACTTCATCTGCCACTTCTCGCCCCATTGGCCCATCTGACCAAGGTCCCATTGTACTTTGAGGTATCTTCTTCAATTTACACCACCTATTTTGGTGTCCTCTGCAAACCTACTAACCATACTCCCTCCATTCACATCCAAATAATTCATATAAGTGATGAAAAGCAGTGATCCTTATGGCACACCATTAGTCTCAGGCCTCCAATCTGAAAAACATCCATCTGCATTTTGACTCCTACCTTCAAGCCAATTTTGTATTCAATTAGCTAGCTCCTCCTGGATCCCATGCCATCTAATCAGGCTACCGTGGGGAACCTTGTCGAAATCTTCACTGAAATCCACATATTAATATTAATTACTCTTTATAAAGCAGATCTCTCTTCACAAGGTTAAACCTCGTCAAACTTACGTAATAAAAATAGAAAATATTGAAGTACTGAGCAGGTCAGGGAGCATCTGTGAAGAAAATGATATTTAACGGTTTTGGTTAATGACTGATAGTCTGAGGACCAAGCCAAGTTAGGCTAAGAGCATCACTTAAATGCCATTAACAAGGGGAAAAGAAGGGACTGTTGAGAATTAATTGACATCAATTGATAGCTAAAATAGTTGTAATGGAGGAAGCAAAGGCACAACGGTGAGGACAGACAGGTGATGTGATGCAGAGCGGAGACAAGCAATGGAGCAAGTAGGTGAATGGTGGGTGCTAATAAATAACTAAAGTAAACTGATGGACAAAGAAATTGCTCAAAGAATACACTGATTTTGTGGTAAACTTCAGGAAAACTAGTGTGATGCTGAATTATGGAAGAAAAACAACAGTGAAGATACATGTGAGACTGAGTACTCCCATATTCTATTGAAGACTTAATCCAAGTTAGACTTGTGATGTATACAACATTTCCACACATGGATATTGAAGGCAATCTGCAAATTTATTTTTTATCTAAGAATTGTGCTGTTCTGAACATTCTTCCCTCGTAAAAATAGGTTTTGAAAATCATTTTGAAATATGGAATAAAATCAAGTTCATTGAATTCATAGCTGTATCTTCCGGAAATGCCAGAATTTAAAATAAAAATGGAGATGGCACTGGTAACAAAGGATTGCTATGAATCCTAAGGGGAGGAGATCTAGGCTTTTGAATTAGTAGACCTAAGATTCATTTGAAGGAGGTACAACTAGATTGGGATATTAAAAGCCTGTAAACCTTCATCCAACAATAGTTTTGAAAACAAAAAATTCAGCAATGAGGGTAGGGAAGAATTTAGAATATGAGTTAATATTTTACAGTTCCGCCTTCAAAAATGGCTGAAGTTGCAATTGAAAATGATAAGGAGAGTTCAAAAGCGAACGTTGGTCTCCTTATAATTGTATTTCTCATAATTAAAGAAGAAAATGAAACTGGAGAGGACATTTTTAAAAAAATTTCCTCCTTCCAATCAAATATTGTCACCCCACAGGAAGTTCGAAAAGCAAACTCTCCCTCGTTTGCTTGCCATTTCCCGGAGCAATTCCTCTTTCAAAGACATCCTGTGCCTGATCAAGGAACCCAGCATTGGGATGATGGTAGGGGTAGGATTGCTGACAGACATCCTGCTGTACTTGTTAATGACTCCTATTCTGCTCCCATAAACCACTCACATGACCCACATCCCTGACCCACATCCATGTCTCTCAGTGATCCTGGGACTCTCAATGGGTGTGTTGTTAGCTGCTGACATCTGTCTGTCTGGCACTATTAGTAATGGACAGTTACTGACTTTATTTTTAATGGTTTATGAGTTGTGGGTGTCATGCGCACTATTTATTGCTCATCCCTAATTGCCCTTGACCAGATCGGCTTATTAAACAATTTCAAAGGGTATTTGAGAGTCAATGCTTTGCTTTGAGTCTGCGATCATACGTAGGCCAGATGAGCTAAGGACAGAAAATTTCCTCTATAGGGAGCCAAATGGGTTTTTACACCAATCAGAGTTGTATTGGTTACTAATACTGAATCGAGGTCTGTAATTGCAGATTATTATTTTGAATATAAATTCCATCAGCTTCCTTCGTGGTATTTGAACCCATGCCTTCAGATCATTTGCCTCACTTTCTAGATTACCAGTCCAGTGACGTTACCACAACACCACCATTTCTCCCAGATCATCTCCCTCTGGCTTGGAATTTTGCACCTCGGGACTTTGTTGCCAGGGAAGGCCAGCTCCTGGCTATTTACATACCTATTAGCAAGCCTTTCCAAAGAAGGCAACATAAGGCTCTTACACGCTCACAAACTGATAGGTGAGAGCCCTGTCACCTTGATGGAATACTGCCTGCTTTTTCATTTAGCTGCCAAAAAAAATGTTAATTCACTCAAATGCATTTTGTTAAAGCTTAAATAATAAAGGACTTTGCTAGAGAAAGGTTAAAATTGTAATTCAATTGACTTTCATTTGTTGTATTGGGATGGAGATTATCTTCAGAGTATTTGAATTTTGTAAGCCAACATGCAGCGTACTCTTGTACATAATACATCTTCACAGATGCTTCATCAAAGTGGTGGGCAGCTGTCACCACTGCTGCTCCTGCCTTTGTAAAGGTTACACTGATTGTTTGAAGCTTCAAAGAGTTTGTGTGAGCAATTGATGGAATTTTTTTAAAAAGCTTTTAATGGGCATTGGCTTGCACATTTCTCTAGTGATTCTCATTTGATGATGTACAGGGCTTCAAACATGTCGGAGAAAGTGCTTGAAAATATAGTGTGGGTGGCTCAGTGATCTTTTAAACCTAACAGCTTAAGCCACAATGGGTGAAAGGCAGGTGTGTAGTGTTTGCACACACAGTAACTTTCCTGCATTTGCTGATTCCTATGAGCCCTATGCTTCTTCTGCCCATGTTAGGGAGGAAAGTTGGAGGGTGATTGATCTTGGAGTTCCTTCCATATATTTTCTAACAGCAGGTTATAGAATGCTATGTGGCATTGGATAGCTGGCTTGCAATGCACTGTGATATCAACAGCACGAGTTCAATTCCTGCGCTGGCTGAGATAACCATGGAGATCTAGCTTTCTCAACCTCACCCGTCTGCCTTACCTGAGGTGTGGTGACCTTCAGGTTAAATTCATCACCAGTCGGCTCTCTCCAATGAGATAGCAGCTCTATGGTCTTCTGAGATTATGGTAACTTTAAGATAGAACACTGTGGCAGAAGATAAGCAGCTCTGTGCCTTACAGCTTTAATAGATTTTCACCCATGAGGCAGATGAACAGAATTAAGACATTTCTTTAGTCGCCATAATTACCTTGAGGAAAAATGATCCCAAATGACAGAATCACTCTACATGCCTATCCGTACCAGCACAAGCTCACTTAACATTAATGATTTCTTGTATCCTCCCTGTCAACATATGCCCTTCCACCCCACTCAATTGCCCCTCTCCCTCTATCCTAACCAAAGCTCTTCCATCTCTTCTCCATTGCCCCTTACAAACTCCATACCAATCTGTGCCCTTTACTCATCCCAGGATCCCTATGCCAGGCATATACCAACAGTGCAAATATATGCTCCCACTCATCCCTATGGCTCCTCATAACCTCTATGCCAACAGTGCCAACTCATTCCCACCATGCTCCTAAGCATCCTCCAGCCCATTATGGCTCCTGTGCCAATTTAGTGTTATCATCAAGTATCCAAACTAAGAACTATTCTGACATTAAATAAAATAAAGTTCTAGGTATCTATTATAGCCTTCACTATATAACAAACCCTCATTGATAAACAGTTAATTCAAATATTTAAAGACCATCAAGTATTTAATCCTTTAAAAACATTATATTCGTGGTTCTACATCAAAGACTACTAAGCTTTGAATAATCTTTTGGAATTTTCACCAAACTGTGTATTCACAGTTCCACATTATAGTAAGGCTAATTATGGAAGCAATTATGGAATAATAATACTTTAATGATAACCCTGTGGGTTATGTCAAAAATAGCTATTATGAAGCTTCAACTCATAGACAAAGCAGCCCAGTTTTCTGCTCCACAATTTAAAGGGTGGGTGATTTAAATGACTTGATACGCTAATAGTTCTATAGTTCTTGTTTGCCATTTATGAGTATACTTCTGTCTACTTTTAAAAATTATGTTGGAATTGTGGCAGCACATCCACATCCTGGGTGTCAGCATCATTTGGATAAGACATGGAGTCTTTAGAACTCCAGAAAAGTCAGAGTCAAAATGTACCTAAAGAAAGCTAAGGTGGGAATCAAATATAAAGACAGTAAATATCATAACTTTCAAAGACAATGTTGGTTATGCACTGCTCAAATAGATGGAACTCATTGAGCACAGGACTAAAAGAACAGTAAGAAAGGCAGTTCTGAGGAAGGGTCACTGGACCCAAAATGTTAACTCTGATTTCTTTTCACAGATGCTGCCAGATTTGCTGAGTTTTTCCAGCAACTTCTGTTTTCATTTCTGAATTACAGCATGTGCAGCTTTTTTTTTGTCAGTTTTTATTTAGTAAGAAAAGTGAGTTTGTTGTTGAATGAAAGTCATTTTTGACATGCTTAGATTTCCTTTCAAACACAGAAGCAAACTGGAGGTGGAAGTCTGAAATAAGAACACAAAGTACTAAAATTATTAAATATGCTAGGCAGCAAATATGGAGAGAAAGACTGTTAACATTTCACATCTGTGACATTTTATCTGAGCAATTCTTACTAAGGATAAGTTCTTGTACATTGAGGTTATTCTAAAACATTTCAGCTATTTTACAGGAAAATAGGTCCACAGTATTTATTGGTATTATTGCTTCATGAATAAGTTTTCACAAAAATTCAAGAAGTTAAAATAAAGTGGGATTTGAAATACTGGATTAGCAAATATTGAGCTGCACGAGAAATAATAGTTTTCAAGGAAATCTAAGTTGTTTCAAAATCTATGGCAAAGTGAATTGAATCAGTGAGCAACATGGTGAAGTTGAGGTGAGTATCAATTTTGTTCCAATTGTTTTGTTCATCTGATAGTACTGTAATAAACCTTTTGGAATTTATGACAATGCTGCAACTGATAGAAAAAAATCGAAAGGCTGAAAGCAACTGATTTCTAAATCTGCTGTACACAGAAGTGGCCTACAAATGTTGTGATTGATAAGAGGCATCTTCAAGGGAATTTGATAAGTTCTGTAAGTTGGAACCATACATTTTTTAAGTGCCAAGAAGCTAAATAATCAATGGACCATCCTAGAGTCTTTACACAGAATCATTATTCTTCATGGGAAGTAGCGCAGTAATAGTAATCCAGAACCCTGGGTGAATATTTTGGGGATGGAGGTTCATATCTCACCATGGCAAATGATGGCATTTGAATTTAACAATAATCTAAAAGAAAATGGCATAATGACAGTGATATTACCGCTACCAATTTAATTAAAATCCCATATTGTTACACTAATGTCATTTAGGGAAGGAAATTCGCCATTTTTACTTTGTCTGGCCTATGTGTGACTCCTGACCAATATTGTTGACTTTTAACTGCATTCTGGGCAATTAGAATGGGCAATACATTTTGGCCCAGCCATTCATGCCCATACCCCATCAATGGTTTATTTAAAAGGTATTGGGTGAAAAATGTAGCAGATTAATCAATTATCACAGATTAATCTATTTTATTTTGAAGAATATGTTTATCTAACTTTTACCGACCAAATAATTGATCAACTAGCTTCTCATTAATGATAACCTTTGGAATTTCATATTTCTGACTGGTGCCTTTACTCTCTGGTCACTACAGGCTGAAGAAGCAGTCCTGAAGATTGATGGAGGGCCATGCTATTCAAACAGCAGGTGTTGCTGAGACAGAAGCTCTTTGTGCTGGGCAGCCTTGCTGTTGGAAGTCTCTTATACATAGTTGCCAGAGTTGGGAGCTTGGATAGGTTAGTATCCTTCTGCTATTTTCACATGGAAAGGGTAACATTTATGCTGCATCCCCTGTATGTTTTTTTTCTACATATTTTATTTCCTCAACCTTGTACTTTTTGAAATTGTGGTCGAACACGAGTTGACACCTACTTGTTCAGAATCTCTGAAAGTCCTCCTGAAGACAAAATGTTTTGCCAGTCTGATGATGGAAAAGTGTGAGTGCAAGACAACCTGAGGTTTACGCAACATCTGTTCTTTCGCCGTTGTAAGTCAATAGCAAACTGCCAAAATGGAATGGATGTGAGAGAGGAGCCTAAACGTAGCACATTATTTAAAATATGCAGATATTATACAGATTATTTCATTGTGAGGTCAAACAACTTGCTGTTCACATGATTATCACAGGAGCATGATATCTCTAAAACAATCGATTCAATTTTGTCCAACTTTTGTTATAAATTTTAGAATTAAAATTGTTTAGCTTTATTTGATGGTGGTAATTAGAAGATCCTTAGATTATCAGGAATTCTGCTGAATTTATTTCAACAGTTCAATAGTTGGATCACAAAACCATTGTTTTCAGGTTAATCCATCTTTAACATAATCAATATTTCAGTTGGTTTGATGCTTTACGTAAGCAGAAACATTATGTAAGTTTCCAGACCGTGTTACTGAATAATGTACACAGGTAACACCGTTTGCTCAGTATGGACTAGGTATGATGGGAGAAGGAAAAACCACTCAACCTACAGACCACTTGTTTACAGACACTATGGTTGTCTTTATCAAAAGTGAGCCTAGCCATAATGCTATTGCTACCTCAACTTGGCCGCACTCAGGAACAGACAGTAAAAGAGATATTAACCTAAACCCTTGCTGACTGAAGGAACATGTTATCTAGATGACCTGCTCATAAGATTCTCTGCCTCACAATGGCATCACAGCTCCTGAAGCCACAAGGGCGCTCCCTGTCTCCCCAGGAACCCAGTCAGCACAGTGTCCATGCAGACCAAATGGCACCAGGATGCTTGAGATGAATGCTTACTGCCCTATGAAATTATAGCAGCCAGGATGCTGAATATTAGCACCTTTTCTTGAGATTAACTAACCTCCTGTTGCTATTGTTAACTGACCGATACTGCCGGATTAGCAGCATTTTTCCTATTAAATATGATTGAAACTGCATTGTCTTGTAATTAACATCTATCTCTTGTAACCCTATAAGAAACTAACTGTACCTGGGGCTCAGGGAAGAGGGCTTTTGACTAAACTGTGCAGACTGTCCGTTTTACATACGTGCGATCAATTTCTCTTCCCATGATTATTGTGAAATAGACCAGCATTTGTCAATTTCACAAGATCCACGTACAGGCCTTATTTATAATTGGACAATTCTCTGACAGGTTTTGGTATGCCTCTACACACCCTGTCTGTAAGCAAACATACCACTTGACTAAATCCAAAGAGTTGGAGTACCTCAGCTTACGTCCCCACCACCCCCCACCTCCACACCCCACTAGCCTTCAAAAATATGGCTCAGTTTCACCAGCCAAATTTAAAGTATTTATCACCACTGACCTCAGACAAGCTACCTATTGCTGGCCTTGCAAGGAAATGAAGTAAGATTATACCTACGTGACCACTTAAGTAATTGTGTAACTGAGGACATTTACAATTCCTGACCTTTCCACTCTCTGGCTGCTTTTCTCTGTGCAGTTTTATGTATTAGTAAAACTAAATATGCAGGGTTCCTTAACAATTTTGCTTGCATTAAGTTTCACAATAAATAAACCACAAACTTTTGCCTTTTACCTTTTCTTCCTTTTGACCTATGTCCCTTGTCTCATCATATTTTGATCAAATTCTATTACAGGAATGCCTTTTCCCAGTTCAAGTGGAAGGGCAAAGACCTGAAATATTAATTCTATTTCTCTCTACACAGATATTACTTAACTGGCTTCTGGTTTTCCGGCAGTTTCTGTTTTTATGTCAGATTTCCTTTGTCTATTGTATTGCCAAATGACGGAATTAAAACAGTATGAACAAAAGCATTAAATAACAAAGATGTTGTGCGAACTCAAATATTAGCAAAAGTGAAATTATTTTGTGCAAATAAAAATCACATAGGAAGTTCCTGATTGCAGCTATAGCATTCAAGGTGGTATTGAATATTGTAACCTAGACTCATGAGTCACCGAGAACGCACTCAGGTAAGATCTGGGTCAGGAACAGAAATAAAGAATAAAGAAGTAAAAAAAATAGTGATTACGCATTACACTCAAGACCAGTGATGAAGGGGAGTTCATTAGTATCTCTTTTTGTTACTAATCTCTATTCAACATTAGTCATTGTTATACATGTCCTGAATTTAATTGTAGGTATCGAGAAGTCGACAAAGGGAGGACAAAACCAAAACAAGGATAATAAATAGAACAGGATATTAAGAAACACCAGTAAAATGAATAGGATAATGTTGGAATTATTTTGAATAAATATAAACAAAATAATAGATAAAAACAAAAGAAAAATATAATGAAAATCTGTTATTTTTAAAAGTGGATAGTCCCCCATCAAGGCATTCATGTTTTTATTCCTACCTGATCCTGAACTGCACATTCCAAACTATACCCTGAGATTTATTATTGCTGCAGTTGCCTTGTGTTTTACTCAGCAGCCACCAAAGTGACCCCACCCCCACCACTGACAACCCCCTCTACTCCATACCACATTTCCCCACAAACCCCCAACGCTAATTCCACAGCCTTTCACGATCATAATCCCGAATTCAGCCTGTTGGCCTATTAATTTGATTGTTTAAAAAATACAAGAAAAATAAATCATTTCACCACATCTGCTATTTTGTATCTGGAAGGAAAATTGGCCATCAGTTTTAATTTGATTAATCAACAACATTTTGTTTGAAAAATGGACAAAACCAACTGCTAGATTGCCATGTGTGTCAAACTAAAACATTTCCCATACAACTAAACATCAAATGAGTTCATAATGCCACATCCTGTCAGATTTTCCATGTCTTCAGATGTCACCAGCAGGAATCGTGACGACTAAATTATGCATTATGGATTCTATATCTATTGAATTATAATTGGCAACCATCTCCAATAATAGTCACATAAGTTTAAAAACATAATCATTTTTATGAGTTTTTTAATATAATAGTGGTGTTCTTCTAGTTCCTTCTTTTTAAAAATAAGTAACTAACCTGAAACCATCTATAATTGACTGATAATGTTTGCAAGGGACAAACAATTTAAATTGGATTATTTTGCACATTCATACCAGATGGGGTAATGTCAGTAGGATCAGAGGGAACACATTTTACATTAATTATGGTGTACAGGTGTTTTGTCTGAGGGAATAGTGAAGCTACTGATCCCCAGAGCATGTGTATAAATGACAAGTCACTAGTGCCGAGGGAAAAAAAAATGCAGGAATGCTAATCAATAGTAGAAAAAGTGATTTTTTAGATATTGAAAAGAAAATTGATGTATTTCACTGACTGGTCTCACTGTTACTACCAATAAATAGATTGCTCTAATTTATGATTGGAATCAATAAATCTTTGATGAAATCCATTTCTGTAATTGTTCTGTAGGGCAGACATGCTCAATAATTTAAACAGAAATTTAATACAGTTATGTCAGCTATGTGTCATAAACTGACATCATGTTAATATGATTTAAAGCTCATTTCTTTCATTATTATTTATATGATATAGAAAGCCTGTTATTTTCCAGAGTCTGCTGTGGTGTGACTGAAAGAGCTGCTTTTGCTCTTTCTCCTGCTAATATACCTTACCGGCCTGATACAACAGATGTTGTTTCTGAGCATGATATAGATCTGACATATTATGTCCAGATTGTAAGTCTTCATTTATTCCTGAACATTTGTTTTAAGACTTTCTAAACCCTGTTTTGTGAAAGCAGCTATTTAGCAGTGAAAGATAGCTTTTTGACAGTGGTATGGGAGTCAAGTGTAATAAGGTGCTGACAGGAAAGTGGAACTGACAGCACAACCGATCAGCCATGATCATATTGAATGATGGAGCAGGCTTGCGAGGCCAAATGACCTATTCCTGATTCCAAGTCTTACATTCTTCAGCAAAGGCTTGTAGTTCAGCTTCAGAAAGAAAAATCACAAATTATTTAAGTCCCTTACACATGCCACAGTGGGTAAAACAACTATCTAATAATATACACATGCATATTGCGAAATAAGATCCCAGATTCGATCCATGGATCACTGGTGTGGCTGACCTCAGTCAAAACAATGAAAGGCTATCACAATCACTTCTGGAGTTGGAAGTCGAAAATCGGCAGTTCCTAACTCCTGACCTATTCCAGAAAGCAATGTTAGAAAATGAACGTGTTAGTGAATATGATTTAAGGGCATATTTGGGATTAGCTTTGGCCCTTTTATAGTTAATAATTTGCCAGCATTCAGTGTCCAAGTGCAAAAAAAAGTAATTATTATTTGCCTGATGTATCAGAGGGATGTCAACACAAGGGGAAACCATAGTCAACATTAACTATTGCCTTCAGGGAAGAGAAGAGAAAATTAGAAAGAAAAGGAATGGGCGTGGATGGGATCAGTTTGTTTCACTTAAGATTCATTGTGTCAGAATTGACTTAATAGAAGGAAAGCTGCAGAAACACTTTAAAGAGCTTGGTAAAGAGAAACCTGAGAGGAAAAGAAAATAAATTGCAACTGAGGAAGGACATACTAGTCAAAAATATTCTTTCAGTACCACAATGCAGCAATAGTCAGAAAGATGAAACGGTAAAAGATGCAAACAGCCTTGAGACTCAGGATAAGCACAACATAATAAATATTCTGAATGACTGTTCCCTCCAAGTATTCACAAGGGAAAACACAAGCAACATGTCTTTACCAAACACAAGTACCTCTGATAAAATCAGTGACTTGTTATAAATGAGATGGAACTTCTAGGGAGGCTAAAGAGATTCAAATCAAATAAAAACCCAAGGGAAACCTAGTATTTTTCCTTGTGTTCCAAGAGATTAGGGTGTTGACTTGCACAGCATTGACAATCATTATGAGAGAGTCCAGAAGATTGACAACAGACTAATGTGATTCCCACATTCAAGCAAGGTGACAAAACAGGCTAGACATCAAAACCGTTAATCCTTCTACATTAAAGGTGCTGTATCTCCTGCCTCATAGCACTATGCCTGCTTGGATGCTTCTAAACCATAAGTGGCCGGATGTTCACTTGCTCAACAAAGTCGGTTTGCCCCTTTTCCTCAACACTGCCATAAAGTTTCATAATGACACCAACGATCTTCAATAGCCACGTGAACATCCAAAAGAGCTACAAAAATTTACAAATGCAGATGACTTTGTGCTGGCAACACAAACGGCCACCTTCAAAGATATTGAATGGGGATCTAAATGCTCTTTTCAGATAATTATGAAGTAATAGAGCTACAGAGGACAACACGGAAACAGTTGCTTTGACCCATTATGTCCGTGCCAATCATTGAGCACCTCTCTACTCAAGTCCCATTTTGCAGCCCAAATGCTTTGTATTTTATTGCACTTCAAGTGATCATTAAAAATTTCTTAAATGTTGTGAATGGGTTCCATCTCTAACATCCTTTCCAGCAGTGAGTGCTAGATACACATCCTTCCTTAAAGTCCCTTGTTAGCCTACTGTCCTTCACCTTAAATTTATGTCCCGAGGGGTCTCAGTAGTCTGGCTGTCATTTCTGAATCCTAGTAGCACACAAACCCACCAACACTCTCAACAAAAACTAACAAACTTAACAGACCCAGTACAACCCATGGACAAAACCAACATCATCTATAAAATTCCATGCTACAAACACTACGTAGGACAAACAGAAAGAAAGTTAGCCACCAGGATACATGAACACCAACTAGCCACAAAAAGACACGACCCTCTCTCCCTCGTAGCCCTACACACGGATGAAACAAAAACCCACCATTTCAACTGGGACAACACATCTATCCTGGGACAGGCTAAGCAAAGACATGCCAGAGAATTCAAAGAAGCCTGGCACTCCAACCACAATGCCATAAACAAGCACATAGATCTAGATGCCATCTATCAACCTCTCAGAAAACGAACAGGAAATGACATCACCACAAACCCCAGGAAGCCCATCCAGGAGAAAGATATAAATAGAAAACAGGAGACAACAGCTTCACTTCACTTGGAGGTCGCCACTGATGATGTTACCTAGCCAGGTAATGAAACGTCTGGATATCAAACCTACAGCTCAGCGAGCAAACCTACACCCTAAACCTCAACCTGAGCTACAAACCTTCACAAATCTTGCGACTTAGAGAAAAAGAAATATTCAATTGCGGAAAAATTGTAAAGAAAATCTAATGCCCATGGCTGAGAATTCAAATATTTAAGTCACAGTTGGGCTGATATTTCAACCTTGCTAGCATTTTGTGGCCTCCTCTACACTGAGGAGACAGGCCACCTACTTGTGGAACGTTTCAGAGGACATCTCTGGGACACCTGAACCAACCAACCCAACTGCCCCATCGCTGAATACTTTAACTCCCCCTCCCACCAAGGACATACAGGTCCTTGGCCTCCTCCATCGCCAGACCATGGCAACATGACGCCTGGAGAAAGAGCGTCTCATCTTCTGCCTAGGAACCCTCCAAACACAAGGGATGAATGCAGATTTCTCCAGCTTTCTCATTTCCCCTCCCCCCCACCTTATCTCAGTCCCAACCCTCAGACTCAGCACCACCTTCTTGACCTGCAATCTTCTTCCCGACCTCTCCGTCCCCATCCCCTCTCCGGCCTATCACCCTCACCTTAACATCCTTCTACCTATCACATTCCCAACGCCCCTCCCCCAAGTCCCTCCTCCCTACCTTTTATCTTAGCCTGCTTGGCACACCCTCCTCATTCCTGAAGAAGGGCTTATGCCCGAAACGTTGATTCTCCTGCTCCTCGGATGCTGCCGGACCTGCTGCGCTTTTCTAGCAACACATTTTTCAGCTCTGATCTCCAGCATCTGCTGTCCTCACTTTCTCCTAGCATTTTGCCCACCAGTTCAATGGAGATGCTTGTCCTAGAGCAGGTTACGGAGACCCATCAAACCATTTAATATTATCATGACTTTGAGATTCAAGTTTACTTTCCTGCTTGCTCACCATATCCCTTGATTCCCTGAGAGACCAAAAGTCATTGATTTTATTAAAGGTATTTGTGTTTGGCAAAGGCACATTGTTTGTGTTTTCCTTGTGAATACTTGGAGGGAAAAAGGTTGTAGGCACTGAGGGATTGAAAGGCAAGGGAGGAAAATTCTTGAGTA
The DNA here is from genome assembly GCF_020745735.1 of Hemiscyllium ocellatum. Lineage (NCBI taxonomy): Eukaryota > Metazoa > Chordata > Chondrichthyes > Orectolobiformes > Hemiscylliidae > Hemiscyllium > Hemiscyllium ocellatum. The sequence continues at coordinate 66,256,086 of NC_083403.1, forward strand.
CAGTGCTGCTGAAGATCAATCCTGCATTGTTCTTTTTTTTTGCTATATAATTTTTATTTAGCAATGAAACAAATAAGGATTTAGAATAAATGTTGAAGGTTAATTTTCAAAAATCTCAAAAGTGGAAATGATTAAGTCTTTTGCAATTTTCTAAGTACACTTCTTATAGTTTGTCACTGCCACTGACATACTTCAACACAGTTATAGTGACCTATGGGGCTCAACCTTAAGTTGGGGGCAAAGACCCCGTGCGTCCTCCTCCTCCCGTCAACACAGAAGTGACATTGAGCATGAATGACAATGATTGAACCTGGTCAACATACTGCACAGCCATTAAATGACTGTCACTTGGCTTCAAGTTGGCTTTATTGCTGTATTACATCAGAGGCCCTGCCTCTGAGAATTGTTAGCCAATCAAATGACCATGAGGTCTCTTGTCTCAGGTGCCATGGCCACTGCTGGGACTCCAAATAGTCCTGGAGAAGAAGTACCAGATGTAAAGGTGAGCTTGGTGTTTCACCTCGATCAGGCCGACAGGTCTGTTCAGGGCCAACATCATCAGCACTGAGGGGAAAAACAGATGAGGGTTTCACCTGGCAAGCTGTGCAAGTATTGTTGGTTTCTGCTGTTGTGGGTTGCAGGAGAAGGCATTAAAGAAGGCAGGAGAATGCCGAAATGGTGATTAGTAGAATGTATTCAAAACCAACTGAGGCAGATGTTTTTGTTGATAAAAGAATCAAATTTCTGGGGTCAGACAGAAAAGTGGAGTTCATGTCACAAACAGATTAGATCTAATATATTGAATGGCAGAGCAACTCAAGAGGCTAAGTGGCCTTCTCCTGATCCTATTTCTTATGATATTATGAATTAAATTGTCGTTCCTTCATTGTCACCAGATCACAATCCCGGAAATCTTCCTATTTCAATGCTGTAAGTATACCTATACCACATAGATTGCTGCGGTTCTCACCATAGTTGACAATGCTGACCTTGCCAGTGATGCTCAAATCCCATGAAAAGAATTAAACAAAATATTATTCATACTCTCTTAACATTAAAACTGTAACAATACAAACAAATTAACCCTTGTTTTTTGGAACTGAGAGTGAAAAGTCCCATATCACAGTAATTTATTTCAAACATACAATTATTAGGAGATAACTGACTATGGTAGAATGATCTCATCATTACCAACTCATGGCAAACCCTCAGCTTCTCAGAATCCAGTTGAAATGTCAAGGAAATACTGCGCTTTCTTAAAGGGAACACATGCTAGGATATTGGAATTACAAAGAATTAGTTGATGTAGGCTGATAACTAAGGTACTAGGGGTCTGTTGACAGAAAAATGGTTTTAGTCTGACCATTAATGCAGTTGATGGGCAATTCTCAATAAATGTGTTTGAAAGGCACACCCCTTCCATACAATCCAGTTGTTTTGCTGGACATCATGCAGATTCCTTGAATAAAAACAAAATACTGAAACAAACACAAGGAATGCTGAAGAAACTCAGCAGGTAGGGAGAAAAACATTTCAATCTAGAATGACTCTTCTTCAGGTGAGTTGTTCAACTGTTCTTGTTGCCTGTTACTGGTGATTTCAATGAAATAAGTAGGCAGCTTTACCTTTCTTACTTTCGACATCATAAGGGTGAGTGTTCTCAAACAGCAAAGCAGAGACTTCATTATCCGAATGACCAGAATTCAAGTATACAGGAAAGTTTAAGTCTTCTGCCTCCACTAAATGAATGACATGAGCAATGGACCTTCTTAGGATAAAGAGCAGATCATTTAGGATTGAAATGAGGAGAAATTACTTCATTCACAATGTTGTGAATCAGTGCCTCCACCACTTCCTATGGCAGCTCATTCCATTCACCCACCACTCTCTGAGTGAAAAGTTACCACTCAGATCCTTTTTTAAATCTTTCCTATCTCACCTTTAACCTATGCCATCTAGTTTTGGACTCTCCCACCCCAGGGAAAAGACCTTGACTGTTCACACTGTCCATGTCCCTCATCATTTTATAAACCTCTAAAAGGTCACCCATAGCCTTTGATGCTCCGGTGAAAATAGCCCAAGTCTATTTAGCCTTTCTCTACAGCTCAAAACTTCCATCAAAGTAATATTCGTGCAAATCTTTTCAGCACCCTCTCAAGATCAACAACATATTCCCTATAGAAGGGCAACGAGAAAGGTAACTTTCTGAAAAGGTCTGGCATTTCTACATCTGGATATTAGTCATGATGGTGAAATCCAATGCACCATTGTACATGGTATAGTGAGTGATCCAGTACTGCTCTGTTGACATTAAATGCAATGTTATCAAATCAATCACATGGTGTTTATCTGGCTATATGTGTGGATAAAATAGTAACCTTTTGAAATACATTTCCTGCCTCACCAAAAAGTAAATATTCGTATACCTAGGATCAATTTTTCATCATCCTGAGTTTCCACTTTGCTGTACTCTTCTCCTCTTTATACAGGGGTAGAGAGATGACAGTTCAAAAGTAATCGTGCTAACATATTCCTAATGTTGAATCATTCTATTTGATCCCATGGAGTTTAATTGGTACATAAGAGCATTGCAAGTGACACAAATGGGGAGGGACGCTAAATTCATATTTTATGTTGCAGAAAAAGACATGTTGGCACTTGACAATAAAAAGTTCTATTCCATTTATAAAACAAATTAATCTACTTTCAGAAAACGGACAGCAAATCTACTGTTATATTAAAATTAATATTCAAGAAATATACGGTATGCATGCTAAACAGCTTCTGGAAAATTAAGTGTAAATTATTTAATATTGCAGTATTAGATGTCAGACATGCTCGCTATTTTCCCTGCTTTATCACTCCATCATTGCTGTCAACCCCTGTCCATTTTTTTCCTTCAGTCAGCAAGGTTGGTGATTGGGGTGAGTTTCTGAAATACTTCTGATGATATTAGTGTTCTCTTACTAAAACATAACATGTTTATCATAAGATGTGGGGACCATGTTTCTCCTCAAAACATTTAGTCCAAAGGCCCAATAGCCTGCCTGGAATACTTTTAAGGATTATTTTCACCTCTGAGCAGAAATGTGTTGTACAGCTGTTGTAGGATACATCTGCTTTCAACAGAATAGGAGCCATAGGATTCTAGAAGAGGCCCACTGCTCCACACTGCTCCTTACCACTTGATAATGAAGATGAAAATGCCTCCCATGAAAAGAAAAAGTTCAGCATATCTAATTAGTGATCTCCTAAATCAGTCTTCACTGAGATCTGTGGAGATAATGTCCAAGTCCCCTGAAACTGAATCATTTATAATTTAGGGTTATAGTGAAAAAGAAAACATGCTTGTATTATGATAATAACATTCTTCTCTGATAACACAAGTTATTTATTAAGGCAACACCCAGAGTTAAGCATAACTTCAACTGAAAGATATTTTGATAACTTTTGATAATGGATGTCATTACGGCATAATGTGAGTTGAAAATCTTAAATGCCATTGTATACATATTTTCAATGGCTCACTTCAATGTGGTTAAATTATCACAAGTTTAACAAAAACAACACTTGCTGGTGAAATTCAGCAGTGTGATCAGCATTTTTGGAAGTAAGCAGAGTTAACATTTGGAGTCCAGTGACCCTTATTCAGAATTTATTTCTAAATGGTCAATGGACAGGAAATTTTAACTCTGCTTTCTCTCAATAGTTGCTGCCAGACTTGTGGAGTTTCTCCAGCAAGTTGTTTGTGTTTTAGAGTTCCAGCATCTGCAGTTCTTTGTTTTATTATACTGACCACATTTGTTTCATTTCAGACTCCAGCCTACATGTCCCATAGAAGGTCAATTTGGGGACCAAGAGCAAATCATGCTTCGGGCATTACAGTACAAACGAGGCTTGTCACATGATTTACGCAAAGGCAATGTTACAAAGGAACAAATCAGACTACACAACATGGTGCAACAGCTTCCCCAGGCCATTATTATCGGTGTCCGCAAGGGTGGAACACGGGCCCTTCTTGAAATGCTGAACTTACACCCAGCTGTGGTCAAAGCCTCGCAGGAAATCCACTTCTTTGACAATGATGAAAATTATGCTAAGGGTATTGAATGGTACCGGAAAAAAATGCCCTTTTCCTACCCCTATCAGATCACTATTGAGAAAAGCCCAGCATACTTCATCACAGAGGAAGTCCCTGAAAGAATTTACAAAATGAACTCATCCATCAAATTGTTGATCATTGTGCGTGAGCCAACGACCCGAGCCATTTCAGATTACACTCAGGTGCTGGAAGGCAAGGAAAGGAAGAACAAAACCTACTACAAATTTGAGAAGCTTGCAATTGACCCAACTACCTGCGAGGTAAATACTAAATACAAGGCTGTGAGAACTAGTATATACACAAAACACCTTGAGAGGTGGCTCAAGTACTTTCCCATTGAACAGTTTCACATTGTGGATGGTGATCGCCTGATAACTGAGCCATTACCTGAACTGCAGCTAGTGGAGAAGTTTCTGAATCTGCCCCCCAGAATAAGCCAGTATAATTTGTACTTTAATGCCACCAGGGGGTTTTACTGTTTACGATTTAACATTGTGTTTAACAAGTGTCTGGCAGGCAGTAAAGGACGGATACATCCTGAGGTGGATCCCTTGGTTGTTAACAAACTGCACAAGTTTTTTCATCCTTTCAATCAGAAATTTTATCAGATCACTGGACGGACATTTAGCTGGCCATACAAGTGATCACTGCAACACTGTGTGTTGATGTAAAGCAAAAATGTTTAATCAAAAGAGTGATATCCAAAACTTTCAAAAGTTGTCGATCAACAGTAATTTACTGTTTTTTTTCAGTAAATAGGATGAAATGGAGATGACTATATAATGGTTTATTTTCAACAAGATGCAGTTATTATATTTCAGGGTGTTATACTTCCATTTGGTCATTTCAGTAAAAAGAAGAGATTGATGTGAATGTAAAGCAAAGATAATTGTTTTATAGTCATATCTATAGTTTCTCATAAATTCTTATAAAAGGGATAAAAGTTAGATTTTGAGGAATTTATTACCACACCAAGCAGGCAACGGTAAAAAGACTGTTGGTAAATTGAAACTGAGATCAACCATATTTCAATTTATTTCGAGTCCTTACATGTGGTTGCCACTGCTTCCAATTGAGAGAAGACACTCCCATTTTAAGTGAATGCCCAGATATTTTCTGCCCAATAAAAAAATTACACTCCCTATGACTGACAGTGTGAAAACATTAGTCATCAAAGTTGCCAAAATTTTCACTGAATCATCAATAACAAAACTGTTAGTTCATTCTTTGTACCAATAGGCCTGATTCAGTTCTGTCCCTGGCTGTTTAGACTTAACAAAATGAGGCGACCTTGTCAATAACATTCTGTAAATGAAATTGCCAAATTCATTTACAGAAGCTGATAGGTGACCTAATTTTCTTTCAATATTTCAGTGTGGAAAATGCATTTCTTTTCATTTGACTTTTGTTTGGAGAGTATAAGTGCATGTTGTGAAGATTTTGATTAAATCTTCTCCTCAATTTTGACAGTTGTAGACTTTTGTCATTTTGAAGTATTGATGGGCTCACTATACAGCTGTTACACAATTTGATTCTACAGAAGAGTGAATATACAGCCATTTCCTCTCAGAAAAAGACATTCATAGGAAAAGCACTGATACAAAATGCAAAATATATTTAATAATGGACCTTTAAAGTTCTAAGCTACCATCAGTGTATTTTTATTTTCCCATTTTAAAATAATTAATTTGTTGTGTTAAACATTTTACTCACTTGTATCCATTCTGGACTAATAAGCAATATAAATGAACATTTATCACCAAGACTCCTAAAGAATGCAGTAACATTTTGATCTTCCAGTAGTTTTCTAGAGTCATCAGAACTACCAATCAGTAAATTCATTTTAAAAAGTGTAGGTTATGGGATATATCAGAATGACTATTATGTTGTTTCATACAATTGTTTTATTCAAATGATGTATCGCAAATATTCCAGCACAATTTTAGCTGTGAAACTATTCCAGTAATTCTCCTACCAACTTTGTATATGAATATTGGTAGGCTAGAGTGCTTCGAACATTGACAAGTAGACTTTTCTTAAATAAGTTACATACTATGTTTCAGGCAAAAAAATGTTACGTAGAAAATAGTTTTCCACAATTCAAAAAAGCAATGGGGAATCCTGGAATGGGGAAGGAGTATTAGACCTGACTTCATTCCACAATCATTACCTAGTGACCCCCTGCTAAATAATGAACAAGTATTAGTTGGGAGCAAATTGGAAATGGTTCTAATATGCTCAATAGCTGAACCTCAGTAACCAAAAAACACTCACTTCTTTGCTACATAAACAATGAGTATTTGGCATCGAGATGTTGCACAGCCATATAAGAGCACAATTCAGTACTTTCATGAATGAATGATAGAGAATTGGGAAGCATTTTCTAAACATTTTATTTTCTTTATTTTCCCAGAATACCTGAGAATAAACCCGAATGTTACATAATTAATACCTTACGTGCAGGCAATCATAATATAGACTGATATTTGACGATCTTCTTATAGTCCACTTAAGATTAGGAATTTATCATAAAGCTAATCATAGTTGTGCACCACCATGATTAAAACTCTTCAGTGACCCAAAATGCAAATCTCAATAATGATGCATTTGAAAATTGTTTCGAAAGAAATAAGGCAAGATAGTCCAAACATCAATATGGATTGCATTGACAAAGCTCCCAAAAAAGTTATAAAATTGATAGGTTTTCAACAGAATTGTTTTTATTATTAAATAGATCTGGTTAGATGATTTTTTTTGTTAAGTGTCTTTTATCATCACCTTGAAGTAATGATTCACTTAGTGTCAGTGTTTATGGTACTGGAGCTTCAAATGCAATTCCCATACTGCACATGAATTTTCTTTTATTTTTTGACTGCTTTGTTTAAGTATTATCAAAAATCTCTCAGCAACTCCAAAAAATCTACAACTTAACATTACAAGTATAGTTTTTAGAACAAATAGGTATGTATGGGGGTTTGCATTCAAGCAACCTGCCTACTTTCTCAGTATTACATTTACAATTGATCAGATGGAAACTCGACATTCATTTCCTTTCCACCAACAAACACAACCACAGGACAGAAATGTATATATGTAACATAATTTTGTAAATACTAGTTTGACACTGAGCTATTTTGTATATTACTGAATTGTGTGTTTAATCTGGGATTAGATTTTAAATTCAGTCTAATTTACTTTTGGTCGCTAGCCTCCCTATTTCACATCTAATCCCTAATCATTCTCCATACATATAAGGAGCTCAAGAGCATTAACTACCACTGTAGTTTCTGTAAAATGTGACTCTCTTGTTCTGTCACGGTAGTTAAAACCTTGGCATGCTGCTGTTAACATCATTATCTGCTAAGCAGTGAAAAGGAAGTCCAATTTCTTAGAGCACACTGGAAATGTCTGTAGGAGTGCACAAGACCGAAACAACTTTTGTTACTAGACTGTAAATAAACTCTTTTTTGTAATATCTAATGACACCTTTTATGCAAACAACTAATTGATTTAAGTAATAATTTGTCATAAAAATGAAAGCAAGTTGATCTATATCTGTATAGTGCAACCTGTTTATGTTACAATTTCATATAGTGTCAGTACTTCAGCACCTAATATTTAACGGAAATGATAATCACGCTATTATACTTGTATTCAAACTTAATATTTAACTTGTCTACTGGCACGTTTTGTGTAATAATACATGAGGACTGCAATCACTACAAGAATCCTAGTGTTTATTCAGAGTTGAAGTGCTTTACTGTTAAAGCCATGCAAAATATTTGGCCGAAGGAGATCAGATTCTCATTTTTCCACCTTAAGATTATTTATCCAAGGAACTGCAAGAGATAATCATTTTTAACTCATTATCTGAGAATGACACTTTGAACTTCCTCCACCATGATGGAATAATTTGACTTTAAACATATAAACATTTTCTTCAAGCATTTCAAAAACAAGTTTGTTATATATTTTGCTACAGTGTTGCAGCAGTATTTGTGTTGTGTATCCTGTGTAGATTTTAGCAAAGGATAAAGAAATATCAGCATAAATGAGTTACAACACCCAACAACAGAAACATTTATTTGTGACAATCCAACTGACAGCCTTTACTAATTTTCATTTAGACAATTTATACTTTGCAATTATTGCTTCACAACGGGGTGAATTTTAGGACCAAAGAACAGAGTAGAAATCAAGGGTGGAGGAGCAAAATCCGCAGTAAATGATTAGGCCCTACCCAGATTATTAGCCCAGAAGATTGTCATTTTCTGGCCTCACACTAGCTCACTGAGAAGAATGATAGAGTCATCATCAATCACCAACATAATTTGATGGCTTCACAGAAAGTTTTCAGCAAAGTAAGTCTGGAGGGGAGGTGGTACATGTGAGTGTTGATGTTTATGAGGGAAAGGACCTGGGGAAAGGAAAGACCAAGGTTTCTTAGTGGGGCAAAATAAGGACTGCTGGTCTTCTTGACCCACAAGAAACCTTCACAAGTTATATAAAAATAAATCTTCCCTGTTTCCTGTGAATTCTTACTGCTGCATGATATTGTTAGATCTTAATTGAGCCGAATGATGTCAATGGGATCCAGCCATGCCACTTCATTGGATCTTATTCCTTCAGCTGATCAACTTTCTCCTGCTACAACACAGGGAAGTAAAAACTGAGCTGTTCAGAAACATATTGGGCATAATTTTGTATCTCCAGCCATGCTACTTAAAGGTTATTAAGTTATTAGTCGTTGCAGTTTGGCTGCAGGTACATTTTCTTAATATGAGATATATAGAGAAATGAAACTGTTATCTATGATAAATGTTAAGAATAGGTATATTTAAATTATATCACTTCATAATTCATAGCTCATAAATTATTTACATACATTTATAAGAGACTGGCAAAACTGCAATGAATCACAAACGGTATATTTAAGATTAATTACACTTTATTACATGCAGTTACAAATACTTCTTCACGGTGCTCTTAATGATTCTCAATGTTAAGTTGCTGTAAACAAGGTGAGCAAAGAAAAAATATTGACATAATATTAAACGTTATTAGAACCACATTACAATTGTTCACCAAACATCAAAATATGCCTCAGGGCCCTTAAACAGTTCCGGCACACAAAAATGACCCTGGAGCAGTATTTCTTTATTGATTTGGAGATGCCGGTGTTGGACTGGGGTGTACAAAGTTAGAAATCACACAACACCAGGTTATAGTCCAACGGGTTTATTCGGAGGCACTAGCTTTTGGAGCGCTGCTCCTTCATCAGGTGGCGTTGGACTATAATCTGGTATTGTGTGATTTTTAACAGTTTTCATTGGCTAAGTCAAATGGATGTCACAAAAAGCAACTTATTTTTATTTAATATCTGTTTGATTTTCACTCCCAAATTATGCAGCAGAGGTCATGCATCATACTTTTAAAAGATATAAAAGAAAGAAATACAGAATAATTCTTTTCATCAAATTACAAAAAAAAACGTCTCGCATAAATTGAGTACAGTATACAGCGCTCTAAACATATGTATGGAGAGCACTAATCATGCTTTCTATGAAAGCTTTAAAGTCAAAACTTTGCTTGTTTGTTTATGTGTTCTTCCATACAATATTACATTAAGCACACATTTTTTAGGTTGAATTGTAGTACATTTAGCTCCTGGTGTACCTCTTGCGACAGATTTGCTGTACCTCCACCTTGTGGTAGGCTGTATTTATATCAGGCAAATAAACATATTGTTAGGTACAAAATGGCAAAGAGATTTAACTCAAGTACCAAGTCCCTAATCTCAGTTTGCTGTAGTATGGTGATACCTGTAGTATATTTATGCTGTGAAGGGAAACATTAGCATTTTATATGTGCTCTTAAGCCTGTCACCAAATATTTAAATTATTGATTAATATAGCTTCTGATGGCCTTTAATGCCAAGGTTGCTATTTTTAGCTATGAGCCTTGGAAGAACATTGACTCACAGTAGGGTAGCCATAACCATTTTCTGAAAATTTTAGATGTATATGCAATGTCTAAAAAAGGGGCAGTTTTCTTTACAGAAGTTTGTCTTGTGCATGCAACTCAAAACCTTTTTCTTTCCCTATCAAGAGTTAAAACACACAATGTGGGACAGTGACTGCACCAACGTTCAATGTTTTGTGAGTGACAGTGGTTTCCAAAGCACTTGTATGCACAATCTTAGTCTGGTCATTAAAATTGCATATATAGCATTTAATAGTGAAATCTTGGATACTCAAATAACACATCACAAAAATATGAAATCAGGTCCAAAATGGTGATGGAAAAACAAATGCAAATAAGCAAAATACATTTTTTCTATCCTTAATCTGTTATAAGAGGTGTCCAATATAACAAAAGACTAGCCTGACATCAAATGTTGCAAACTTCACTGTGGAATTTGTAAGCATTATAACTTCTGTATATTTCACTGTACACATTATTTGTTTATATGTAAGTAATGTATGTACTTATACTGCATTCCAATAATAAATACCTATGTAATATTCACCATTAGCAGTTCTTAAAATTGTTTTATCTTTACTAGTTGGCTTTCAAGGTCAATTCAAGTCACTTTCAAAATCTGTTATGTAGAAATTACTGTTTGTAAACAGTGAATAAAACTTTCAAGTTCTGAGGAAGGTCATTTGACCCGAAGTGTTAACTGTGATTTCTCTCCACGGATGCTCCCAGAATTGCTGAGCTTTTCCAGTAACTTGTTTGTTTTTTTCTCTGATTTACAGCATCCACAGTCCTTTCGGTTTTTCAACTTGAAAGTTAATGGATAAGTTGATATCTGTTTTGGATCATTTGATAAATGAGTGTCATGAGAAGTCAAATGTTCTTACCCTAAACTGCAAACAAAAAATAATCAGTACAAACATTTTTAGGTCTATTTTTCTGCAATTTTTTTTAATCTCCACTGAATATCATTACTGTGAGGAATATCTTTGTATAGTTAGCCCATTTTAAATGAAATATTTAAGGTAATGCAGTTATATTAAGTAAATGGACATTTTAAAAAGTAAACATTTTCTACTTTAAGCTCTTCTAAGAACTGTTAAATTAATTATTTCTGTTGAGTATGTCTAATACATTGTACAAATTACAGCTATTATCCTGCTTAATGAGTCAAATGACATAGTCACCACCTGCAGCAGTTACATTTTCATTACTTACATAGTGCATCAAAATACTGCAAATTCCAAATTATTCACAGCTTAGTCATATTCTTGTACAATTAGAAACAATCTAAGGAAAGCATAGTGGGAAGGTGTTACTGATAGTTGTCTCTTGAACTGCCGATTACCTGATATTTTTCTGACACTTTCACTCTTTGAATAATGTAAAGTTAAAATTAGATATATGCTTGATTTTACACCACAATTGAAATTTTCATTCTCTCATTTTCTACTTCTCTATTATATCAATTCCGACTGTGCCTCATTTATAGAGTCATGAAGTCACAGAAATGCATAGCACAGAAACAGACCTTCCGGTCCAACTCATCCATGCTGACCAGATATCCCAACTCAATCTAGTCCCACCTGCCAACATCCGGCCCATATCCCTCCAAACCCTTCCTATTCATATACCCATCCAAATGCCTTTTATATGTTGCAATTGTACTAACCTCCACTACTTCCTCTGGTAGCTCATTCCATATTCGTACCACCCTCTGCGTGAAAAAGTTCCCCTTATGTCTCTTTTGAATCTTTCCCCTCTCACCCTAAACATATGCCCTCTAGTTCTGGACTCCCCCACTGCAGGGAAGAGACCTTGTCTATTTATCCTGTCCATGCCACTTATAATTTTATAAACCTCCATAAGGTCACCCTTCAGCCTCCGATGCTCCAGGGAAAACAGCTCCAGCCTGTTCAACCTCTCCCTATAGCTCAAATCCAACCCTGGCAACATCCCTGTAAATCTTGTCTGAATCCTTTCAAGTTTCACAACATCTTTCCGATAGGAAGGAGACCAGAATTTGATCCCACTGGTTTGGATATGTTTTCCTTTTTCTCAACTGAAGATCCCTCACTCCCTTTGTATTGTCCTTGATTGATAGAACCTTGATTGTGTGGGGCTTGATTCAATGGGAGGGTGAGGGAAGTGAGGTGTCATCCCGAGGGAGGGGAAGAGGGGTCAGTGGCAGGATAAAGGGAGATTGATAGGTGGATTGCACATGGGTCGGCATTCTTAGAGTGAACCTTGATGGCAATGATAGGTTAGAGGCTGGAGGGAGAGGTCAGAGAAATTGAGCATTGGGGATTGTAGTGGGAGGAAGATCACAATCCTAAGAATGTGTGAATCTCTAAATCTTGAGGTTGAGGGCTTGGTTGGTGGTCAGAAATCTAGGAATGAGACTGGGGGCCTGAAGAGAGGAGGCTGAATGTCTGAGAGGACATTAATCTGAGGTCTGTGGTGAGTATTAATGTCCTGAGCAAGAGGGATTATTGTGAATTGTTGAGAATTGTTATTGTTTATTGAAAGCTATCGCACTGCAGAAAGAGGCCATTTGGCCCATTGTTTTTACACTGACTGTCTGAATATTTCAACTTAGTGCCAATCTCTTCCCTTTTCCACACATCTCTGCCCACAATTTCTATTTGAATAATCATCCAATGCCATCTTGAATGCCTCAATTGAACCTGTCAGTTGAACAGAGAGGGAAACAGGCTGGGGACACAGTGCTTAACTACAGGGAACCAGCCAGGCAGCCACATAAGATTGAAAAGTGCCAAGTTTTGGGATGGAATCCTCTGCTCTTGCTGACAGTGAACTTGGAAGCGGAAGGATCGTGAATTATGCAGGATCGTGGAGTACATGAACACTGTTACCTTCCCACCTTGACCAGAATTAGGCTGTGATCAGCAAGGCCCGTGTTTGATTTTTTTCCACCCTGCTGCCAATTGAGGTGATTAAGTGGCCAATTCATGACAACTTAAGGATCTCTTAAGAACTGCATTAACCCAGCTGCAAGCAAACTTTTCATTGCGTGTTGTGCATGGCATCCAAAGCTTTGTGTGCAACTTGTCATTCATAGGACAGGGCAACTGGTGTTCCTTTTCCAAAGGGATTCAATGTCAGATTGAAGGACACAACATTGGGAAGGAAAGGCACTAGCTGGACATTAGCATTCCCGCCCCCCCCCCCCCCCCCCCCCAACACCACCACCACCACCCCGGCCTTGTTTCTGAGCCCCTTGATGCCTTCACTCCATGACCCTATCCCACCTCATAACCAACTCTCCATTCCACATTAGGTACCTGTGTCTTGGGTTGCTCCATAACACCGGGACACCAGTGCCTTTCCTTCTGGCAGTTGTCACAGTCTTTCCAAGGCACTTCTGAGCATAAGACCAGATACTGTCTGGTTCATCAGTGGCTCTCGGATGGCAGGACTTCTGTCCCTTTAGGTCTGGATTCTAGGGGAAGGCCTTCCCACAAAGAATCAGTGTGAGCCTCTCTTCTAATATGTGGCTGGGAGAGACCTACTGTATTCCCCAACTACACGTTCAAGTAACTTTGGACCCTTTTGTCTCTTGACTCTTAATTTCTACTCCCAGATCCAAACAATTCCCAGCCCTGCAAGCCTGATCCAGGGAAATGTGCCCCAGAGGTTCTGATTTTTGCTACTTGGGGAACAGGTGAAAATAGGTCCACTGTCCTCAGGAAGGCTTGGAGGCCGCTGGGTGCAGAGATTGACTGGGCAAAAAACTGACTCTGGTGCCCACGCATTTTTTTCAAAGATCCCTCCTCCAGCCTCACATTCCCCAACCCTCACACACTCCCCATAATACATCTGTGTCAACCTATGTCCTCCACTAGACCAACCATTCAGATTCTAAGTGATATGCAAACAAAGCAAGGCTGATGTGAGATAAAACTTACAGCAAGTGATTAGTATATGGGATGCACTGCCTGGAATTATAATGAAGACAGGTTCAATTGAGGTATTGAAGAGGGCACTGTATAGTTATTTGATAGTACTGGTGGGCAGGAATATGGGAAAAGGTGGGAGATTAGCACTAGGCAATAGAATTGATGCAAGCATAAGGAACTGAATGGCCTCTGTCTACATTGTAATATTTCTGTGATATGGCCCCACCTATGTTCCATGCCACTCAATGTCCCTCTATCTCCTTGCTTAAACTTGGCACATCAAATTTACTGCATATCCTTTTGGAGGCCGAGGATGCTGGATAATGATGGCAAAATATGTGCTGAAACACCAAAAGCCAGATTTTCCTGCATTTGAGCTGACTCTAGAAACCTTTAAATACTGTATATACTCGAGCAATAATCAAACTTTCTTGATTACTTTTTAAGGTTAAATTTATGGGGTCAACTATTACATGGATACTATTTTGGGGGGGGCTGAAATTCATGCTCATCAAAATTCATACCGTATCATTAGCAGAAACTCAATTGATCTCTAAACAACAACAAAAAAAGAATTATGGTAATTTTGAAATCTGGAGCGGAATTCAACAACCAGTGGACTGGAAGACTGGAGGCAGAGCAGAATAACCGGCAGACTGGATGGCTGGACCGGGACGTGACAGCCGGCACACTGATTCATAAATATTGATTTGTTGTCTGTGAAGAACTAGGGTTGACTTTTACATGAGACATATGGAAATTCCAGACTATTTGGCCAAAAATAAGGGGTCGACTTACATGAGATCAAGTATTACTTGAGTATGTACGGAATGGCCACTTGGATTCAATGACTGCAGCATTTCTAATTAATCATTGATTGGAATCGGTCTCCAGCCAGTGACGAAAACATAACCTTCTTGAAGAATTTGTTTTCTATGCTATCTATATTACGTTGTTGACTTGCCATATAGAGTCATAATTATAAAGCACAGAAACAGACTTTTAGATTAGATTACTTACAGTGTGGATACAGGCTCTTTGGCCCAACAAGTCCACACCGACCCGCCGAAGCGCAACCCACTCATACCCCTACATTACCCCTTTACCTAACACTACGGGCAATTTAGCATGGCCAATTCACCTGACCCGCACATCTTTGGACTGTGGGAGGAAACCGGAGCATCCAGAGGAAACCCACGCAGACACGGGGAGAACGTGCAAACTCCACACAGTCAGTCGCCTGAGTCGGGAATTGAACCCGGGTCTCAGGCGCTGTGAGGCAGCAGTGCTAACCACTGTACCACTGTGCCGCCCTCCATACTTCTTAGTCCAACTCATCCATGCCAACCAGATATCCTAAACTGATGTAGTTCCATTTGCCAGTATTGAGCCCATTTTTCCCCAAAACCTTCCATGTAGCCATCCAGGTGTCTTTTAAAAGCTGCAGTTGTAGTTGACTCCACTACTTCCTCCGGCAGCTCATTCCATATATGCACCACCCATCTGTGTGAAAGGTTTTCCCCTCAGGTCCCTTTAAATCTTTCCCTTTTCACCTTAAGCCTATGTCCTCTAGTTTTGGGCTCCCCTACTCTGAGAAAAACATCTTGACTAGTCACCACATTAGCCAACCTCAGTCTTCTGGTACCTCATCTGTAGCTAACAATGATACAAATATCCCAGAAAGGGGCTGAGCGATTTATTCCCTAGCTTCTCACAGAGTTCTGGGATACATCTGATCAGATCCTGGAGATTTATCTACCTTTATAGGTTTTGGACAACCAGCACCTCCTCTTCTGTAATATCACATTTTTACTTTGAGGTAAGCTTCTTCACTGTCTCCCACATGATGTCATTTGCAAACTTACTAACCAAAGCTCCTGCATTCATGTTCAGTCATTTATATAAGTGACAAAAAGTAGCATACCCAGCATTGATCCTTGCAGTACAACACTGTCACAGGCTTCCAGTCTGAAAAACAACCCTCCACCGTTACACTCTATCACCCACTTTCAAGCCACTTTTGTTACCAATTGACAATTTCCAAATGATCATTATTTATTCCCCTAGTTCTCTAGCTTCCATGCTCCTCATGATTTTATAAACCTCTGTAAGGTTCGCCCCTCAGCCTCCAACACTTCAAGGAAAATAGCCCAGGCTATTCAGCCTTACCTATAACTCAAACCCTTAATCCTGGCAACATCCTTGTAAGTCTCTTTCAAGTTTAGCAACATCTTTCCAATAGCAGGGAGATCAAAATTGAATGCAGTACTCTAAAAGTGGCCAAAGCAATGTCCTGTACAGTCGCAGCATGACATCTCAACTCCTATACTCAATGCCCTAACCAATAAAGGCTAGCATGCCAAACACCTTTTTCACCACCCTGTCTTCTTACAAAGCCACTTCCAAAGAACTTTCCACCGACACCCCTAGGCCCCTCTGTTCACCAACACTCCCCAGGGCCCTACCGCTAACGGTATAAGTTCTGCCTTGATTTGCCTTACCAAAATGTAAACCACATATTTATGTAAGTTAAACTCCATCTGTCGCTCCTCAGCACATTGGCCCATCTGATCAAGGTCATGTTGTACTCTGAGGTAACCTTCTTCACTGTCCCCTGCACCACCAATTTTGGTATCATTTGCAAACTTACTAACCATACCCCCTATATTCACATTCAGCCATTTATATAGAAGACAGAAAGTAGTGAAGCCAGCTCTGCCCCTTTCTCTCGGGGATCTGGGGTGGAGGGTGTTGCACGCAGCAGTCCCCTGCAACCGCAGATTGTGGTGGTTCACGGACTCCCAGCCCAACTGCTTGTTCTGTGGTGCTGTGGAGTCCGTGGACCATGTGTATGTTGGGTGTGGGCGTTTGCACTCCCTTTTTGATTTTCTGAAAAACCTCCTCCTCTGTTTTTGGTTGCACTTCAGTCCCACGCTCCTAATCTTCGGGCACCCGGTGCGGAGGAGGGAGGGCAGGTCTGAAGACCTCCTCGTGGGCCTGCTCCTGGGCCTGGCCAAACTGGCCATAAACAGGTCCAGACAGCGGGCCGTGGAGGGGGTCGTAAGGGCCGACTGCCTGCCCCTCTTCCGCGGTTACGTTAGGGCCCGGGTGTCCTTGGAGAAGGAGCACGCGGTGTCCACCAACACCCTGGAGTTGTTCAGGGAGAGGTGGGCGCCGCAGGGAGTGGAGTGCATCATTTCCCCCTCCAACGCTATTTTAATTTAGTCCTTGCCCTCCCCTTCACTGTTTTGATCACACAGCATTGCCTTTTGTGAAGGGCGCTGCTTGTCACTGGCCACTCGGGTGTTTTCCTACTTTTCCTGGTGGTGGAAATTGAATAAAGATTTGTACACCTTGTCTCTCACTGTGTCTCACACCTGCGCACACACACCATGGGTGCTGGGGTTAAAAATAATAAGCACTACCGCAGTTAGGCGGTAGTGTGGGGGTTAAAGGAAAAAAATATATATATAAACAGGAGATTAAGGGCACAAAAAAAATTAAAACCAGGTGAGCATTGCCCTTTGATGTGAAGGGCACTGCTTGTCACAGGCCACTCGGGTGTTTTCCTACTTTTCCTGGTGGTGGAAATTGAATAAAGATTTGTACACCTTGTCTCTCACTGTGTCTCACACCTGCGCACACACACAGAAAAAAAAAGAAAAAAGAAAATGAAGCCAGCTCTGATCCTTGCAGTACAACACTGGTCACAGCCCTCCAGTCTGAAAAGTGACCTACCACCTTTCTTAAATAATGGCACCTCATTAGCTAACCTCTGTCTTCCATCTTCACATCAATTTCCTATCCAATTAGCTAGCTCCCCTTGAATTCCATGTGATCTAATCTTGCTAAGCCGTCTACCATACAGAATCTTATCAAGCACCTTGCTGAAGTCCATATAGACAACATCTTCATCAATCTTCTATGTCACTTCTTCAGAAAAACTCAATCAAGTTAGTGAGACACAATTTCCTATGCACAAAGCCATATTAACTCTCCACAGTTAGTCCTGCCTTTACAAGTGCATGTAAGTCCTATCACTCAGAATCCCCGCTGACAGTTAGCCACCACCGACATCAGGCTCACTGGTCTACAGTTCCCCAGCTTCTCTTTACCACCTTTCTTAAATAATGACACCTCATTAGCTAACCTCTCGTCTTCCGGCATCTCACCTGTGGCTATTGATAATTCAAGTATCTCAGCAAGGGACACAGCAATCTCTTCCCTCGCTTCTCACAAACTTTTGGGATACACCTGATCAGACCCCAGGAATTTATCTACCTATATGCATTTTAAAATATCCAGCACCACTTCTTCTGTAATCTGGACACTTTTCAAGCTATTGCTATTTATTTCCTCAAGTTTTCTAGCTTCCATATCATTCTCAGCAGTAAATACTGACGTGAAATGCTCCTTTAGTATTTCGCTCAAACCCTGTGGTTCCACACATAGATGGTCTTGTTGATCTTTAAGGGGCCCTAATCTGTCTCTAGTTACTCTTTATCCCTTAATGTATTTGCAGAATCTCGTTGGCTTCTCCTTAACACAATTTGCCAAAGATATCACATGTCCCCTTTCAGCCCTCCTGATTTCCCTCTTAAGTATACTCCTTCTTTGTACTCCACTAGGGATTCACTCAATCCCTGCTCTCTATACCTGATATACACCTCCTTTCTCATGACCAGATTTCTCCAATCATCCACCATTCCCTACACTTAGCAGCCTTGCTCTTTGCACTAACAGGAACATACTGTCCTTAAATCCTCATTATTTCATTTCTAAAAACCTCCCACTTTCCAACCATCCCTTTACCTGTGAATAGCCTCTCCCAATCAACTTTTGAAAGTTGTCTAATACCATCAAAATTGGCTTTACTCCAAATTAGAACTTTAACTTTTTGATCAGGTCTAACATTTTTCATAACTATTTCAAAACTAATACAATTATGATCACTGGCCCCAAGCTACTCCCTCATTAACACCTCAGTCACTTGCCTTGCCTTATTTCCCACGAGAAGGTCAAGTTTTGTTCCTTCTCCAGTAGAAACAGCCACATACTGAATAGGAAAATGTTCTTGTGCACAGGTTATGAATTCCTCTCCATCTAAGCAACCGTGGCAGTCCCAGTCGATGTTCAGAAAGTTAAAATGTCCTATCATTACAGCCCTATTATTCTTACAGATGTTTGAGATCTGCTTACATATATGCTTCTCAATTTCCTTCTGATTATCGGGGGCCTATAGTACAATCCCAATAAGGTGATCATCCCTTTCCATATAACTTCACGGGATGTTCTCCCAAGAATATTCTCCCTAAGTACAGGCATAATATTATCCTTAACCAAATATGCTAGGTCCCCCTCCTCTCTTGCCCCCCTTTTCATATCCATTGACAAAGGTATGGGCTGCTTTGTGCCAGCTTGACTTCTTCTCAGAAACATTATAAGTCTCCAAATGACAGCTTTATCTCAGTTGAGAATAGCTTCCTCATTAGCTCACCTTATTCTTCCTTGAGGGCAGAGTTTAAATTCTAAACATTTTTCTTAAGGAATCCTTTGTAAGGAACTTGTCAAAGAAGTTAAATCATTCTCAACCTTGTCAAATTCAAGAATACAAGATTTTTCTCTATCACCATTACGGATTTCTGAAACCTTACATCAGATATTTCATCTATTTAACACAAATATACCATATGAGTATTCATCAATAATCCATGATGTTGGTATTTATGCACTTTTTATCTACTTCAATCAAAAGATCTAATTGTGTATATAACAAAACCATCGTTTTGCTACAAAATTAAAAGAGTAACTTTGAAGTATAGGAATGTAAAAGTACCTTTTTCTCATGCTACTAATATTTTAATGCTTGAATTTAAAGGGGCATATCATAAATTTTCTTCATTATAACTGTCTTTCATAAAGCTCAGATGCAACTTTTACTGACTCACAATAGTACAGTTTTGGAAGATGAACAAAATTTACAGAATCATAAGAGGTATCAAACTTGACTTTTGACCTTTCTTCTCGATGATTGCCACAAAGACCTAATGTAAAATGAAGTTCCACGAGTCAGAGAAGAAAACAGGTTCATGAAGGTTAAATCTTGACTTTGTGCAGTAGCATAACCATATAATAGAGGGTTGGCAGCTTATTTTACATCTCCCTGAATTTTTAATTAATTTGGCTATAACACCAACAGTCTGAGGGCCTGGAGGCTCAACCTCATTATGTAAAGTTTCCTTCAACCCTATCAAAACCTGACCACAAGAATGGCAAAGACATTCCTCTCTCCACCAGCATGAGTAGTACACAGCTCAGTTTTCTGAGGATCAGCATCTAAATATGTGTGAAGGTGAGAACTAACTATGACAATAGCAAAGAAGTGAGGTTGAAATACCTCCTATTAAATGAATGGAAGCTGCTTGGTCAAAGGGCGCAAATTTTGTAGTGGGAACCATCAGTAGACCACTTCAGAGCAGCACAATCCCATGTTTATGCCAGGAACCATAAAGCTTGCCACTAGGATGCCAATCAGAGACAATTTATGCTCTCTTACCTTGTTTCCACAGCGGAAGAGCAAAATTAGGATGTATGGTATTTAGTGAGCAAAATTAGGGCGCATAGTATTTAGTGAGCAAAATTAGGGCGCATGGCATTGGGAGCAAAGTACTAACTTGGATTGAAAGATGGTTGGCTGACAGGAAACAAAGTGTAGTGATAAACGGCTCAATTTCGGAATGGCAGACAGTGACCAGTGGGGTACTGCAGGGATCAGTGCTGGAACCGCAGCTTTTTACAATATATATTAATGATATAGAAGATGGTATTAGTAATAACATTAGCAAATTTGCTGATGATACTAAGCTGGGTGGCAGGGTGAAATATGAGGAGGATGTTAGGAGATTACAGGGTGACTTGGACAGGTTAGGTGAGTGGTCAGATGCATGGCAGATGCAGGTTAATGTGAATAAGTGTATGGTTATCCACTTTGGTGGCAAGAACAGGAAGGCAGATTGCTACCTAAATGGAATCAATTTAGGTAAAGGGGCAGTACAGAGAGAGCTGGGTGTTCTTGTACACCAGTCAATGAAGGTAAGCATGCAGGTACAGCAGGTAGTGAAGAAGGCAAATAGCATGCTGGCCTTCATAACAAGAGGGATTGAGTATAGAAGCAAAGAGGTTCTTCTGCAGCTGTACAGGGCACTGGTGAGACCACACCTGGAGTACTGTGTGCAGTTCTAGTCTCCAAATTTGAGGAAAGACATTCTGGCTATTGAGTGAGTGCAGCGTAGGTTCACGAGGTCAATTCCTGGAATGGCGGGACTACCTTACGCTGAAAGACTGGAGCGACTGGGCTTGTATACCCTTGGGTTTAGAAGACTGAGAGGGGATCTGATTGAGACATATAAGATTATTAAAGGATTGGACACTCTGGAGGCAGGAAACATGTTTCCGCTGATGGGTGAGTGCCGAACCAGAGGACACAGCTTAAAAATATGGGGTAGATCATTTAGGACAGAGATGAGGAGAAACTTCTTCACCCAAAGAGTGGTGGCTGTGTGGAATGCTCTGCCCCAGAGGGCGTTGGAGGCCCAGTCTCTGGATTCATTTAAGAGAGAGTTGGATAGAGCTCTCAAGGATAGTGGAATCAAGGGTTATGAAGGTAAGGCAGGAACAGGATACTGATTAAGGATGATCAGCCATGATCATATTGAATGGTGGTGCAGGCTCGAAGGGCAGAATGGCCTACTCCAGAAAAAAAATTTTAAAAAAGAAGTCCAGCATTGTCATGGAAATCATTCAGTTTGGCAGCAGTGGACCATTTCTAACTATCCCAATACCATCGGAGGAAGAGGAGGCTCTTGAGTAGACAGGATGGCATAGTAATCACTCCATCATTGATGGTGAGACAGATGTGCAGTTGCAAAAAGGTGATTCCTTCATGGCCAGGTATGAAACTGTTTTAGGCGATTTCGAAGGATGCTGTTTCCCATGTCAGCCTGAACACCAGCTGATTCTGGAGGCTCATGTTTGGAAGAGCAAACATGTTTCTCCTTCTACTCCCACAGGGCAACCACTTGAATTGAGAACCTATTGTCTTTGGGCAACCTTACCTACCTCTGACAGGGCAAATGGAATTTCACAGGATACAGCATCAATTCATTCTCCCACATCTCCCACTAATACAGATCTTGTCTCTTGATTTGATTTGATTTGATTTGATTTATTGGTGTCTCATGTGCCTAGGTACAGCAAAAAGTTTTGATTTGTGAGCAGTACAGGCAAATCAGAGCAAACAAGGACATATAGATCATAGGGTGCTTAGACAGAGTGAAGCATGCAAGGTTACGGCTGCACAAGAGGTGCACAAAACAAGACCAATATTAGATTTGAAATTAGAGAGGCCCATTCAGCAGTCTAACAGCACTCCATGACCACTACCTTAAAGTTATCAATTGGGAGGCAGACATTGGAAATCTAGCATGATGTGTGTGAAGATTGATTGAATTTTCCAGAAAATAGCCACACCCTGACCCAGTCAGTGGGGATGTCTATGCAGGTCATAAGTGCTGCTTCTTAAATGTCTTTCTCCCTTGAGAGATTCATATATTTAGTGAGGAGAGGCATCCAAGGTGACAGGAGGAAATACCCTGCAGTTTCCACCTATGCCCATCTGAAGTCAGTAGGAGGTACAAGTTGACCTTCCAAGGGCAGAAGATGGGATGCCTTCCACATTAGTAAACTCCACTCACATGACCGTCTCCAATTCTGAGAGCAAAACCAGTTCATCTGGTAGCTACAGTGAGAGAAGGGATCCTGTCGCTGTACCTCAATGTGCAGCCTCCAAGAGTCAAGCAGCCAGATGACAACTGTCAAAGTTGTCCCAGACTGGGGGATAAAAAGGCCAACAGCCAGCCTTCACTGCAGTTGGCACAAAAGGAGTGCAACTCATAGAAGAGTTAAGTAAACACAATAGATGATCTTGGACTATAAGATAATGAGATAGTTGAGTTGTTACGACTTACATGGGTCAGTGTTTGTAGATTTGATCTTTTTTATATTTCCATATTTTGTTGGAGGCCCTCTAGAAGTGTAAGAGCACCACAGCTCACCCTGAGGACTGTTTGCAATGAATCGTGGGAACTACATTCATCTCCTTGATCATTTTGAAGCACCAGGTAACACTGGGCATGGAGTCCCAGGCTTACAATCAAGGTAAATAACAACAGTGGAGGTTGCCAATGGATCTTTGTTTGATGAGATGGATGATGTGGCAAGGTAAATCAGAATTGTGTGTATACAAATGCTTCATGTTTCTTCCTTGCCCTGTGTTGCAGTGCCCTCTATATCTACATCTCAATATCTGTCTAGATTCTGCAGCTAGTCATCATTATCATTCTCATTGGAAGATGCGTCATGCTCCACTCCACAGGTGCATATCCTGAACACCTTAATGTTCTTCAATTTCCTATGCAGCCAGCAGAATGCAATGCTATGTCTGAATTTATTATCAAATCCATGTTTTGCCCGAAACGTCGATTCTCCTGTTCCTGGGATGCTGCCTGACATGTTGTGTTGTTTCAGCAACACACTCTCAACATGTATTATAGATCTTTGTCCAGGCATTTATTTTCTTATTGATAATGATATACTTTTACTTTCTGATGGAATTCAACAAGGTTCATGTCGGCAGAGGAACAGTTCCACACTGAAGCACATGTGGAATTTATAAACTCATAAGAGGATAAGATAGATAAGATAAACAGACAGGGTTGTTTCCCCAGGCGTGAGAAGTCCAGACCTAGAGGGCATAGTTCATCTACCAGATCTCTCACTGCCTCAGAGTATGTCACACTTGAACATATAAAATAAAATTTTAGGTTCATCATCTTCCTGTCACAGGATTGAGATATTTCAAACATTTAAGGATTTCTTCTTCAATCACTTTATCCTTGACTGATCTTCACCAGCATTTGTCCCAGAAACCAATGGCCTGAGAAGCCACCATTCCATCCCATGCCTTCTATAACAATAATAAAGCCCTACATGCATCCTATATATTCTCTAAAGGAGCTGAGAATACTGTTAGAGATAATGTCTTGAGCATTTGGAGGTGGGAATAGGAGTAAAGAATTTAATATTAAGTGTCATTGGCTAAAGGTGATACAGTGAAATAGAACCATAGAATCATAGAATCCCTACAGTGTGAAAACAGCCATTCAGCCCATGAAGTCCGCACCAACTCAGCAAAGAGCATCCCACCTAGATCCAATCCCACCCCATATCCCCGCTATCCTGCATTTCCTTTGGCTAATCCACCTAATCTGCAAATCCATGGACACTCTGGGCAATTTAACAAGGCCAATCCACCCTAATCTGCATATCTTTGGACTGAAGGCATTATGTGGAAGAAAAGGTTCATTGTACTTCTACTCTAAATTTAGCTACTGAGCATGTCATAAGGAGCTATGTCACAGAGACATCAAATTCCATGGAACAGGAGCCAGAGTCTGTCAGGTTCCTGAAGATGACCTCTTTTACCACCCTTTACATATAGTTATGTTTTAAAAGCCAATTAATGTTCACTAACCTGAGATATGGATCTAATCTTACTACACTGCTAACATTCAACTTTCTGTCTGTTGCTGATAAAATGCATACCGACATAATGATTAACACAATTTGTTCAGATGCCAACCCACACAATCTTAAGTCCTGTTCCAACTTCCGAGACCATCTGCTGCAGAGATATTAAACCCTAGCCATTACTCAATTGAAGGATGTCACGGATCTTGATATTACAAGGACTGTTTGATAGAGATCCAGCACTGTGATCAAACAATGGCCTAATCCATTATGGTGTTCATTGATAAAATAAACTTTTAAGCCTATATATTCAAATGATACCATGTTTGAAGGTGACATCCACGTTCATAACATCTTTCAAGTTGTTCTATCCTGCATTATATAAGGAATATGGTTTAAATAAGGTAAACATATCTAAGAAAATTAATGTATAAATACTCCGAATGTGCAGTCTTCAATAATCTCCTATGGGAATAAAATG
This sequence comes from Hemiscyllium ocellatum, assembly GCF_020745735.1. Classification (NCBI taxonomy): domain Eukaryota; kingdom Metazoa; phylum Chordata; class Chondrichthyes; order Orectolobiformes; family Hemiscylliidae; genus Hemiscyllium; species Hemiscyllium ocellatum. The sequence goes on from NC_083403.1 coordinate 66,281,155, forward strand.
TAGAGAAGGCTAAAGTACTTAAAGGGAACATAATCCAAAGGGGAAGTTATATTTTTTAAAAGGCTCTGTAGTCTTGATTGTCATGCCTAGACTTTTCAGGGCACATGGAAGATTCTATGTTTTTCCAGGGAGATCCTAACGGAAGCACATGCAAAGGTAAAAATATTTTAAAGGGCTCATCAGTTTATCTAAGTGTCCTCTTTGTTGCTTTACAAATGACAGCAGTCATTACATTTTTGGCTAATAGGTGTTTCCTATCACTGTAGAGCGATTTTGGTGGCACTTGACAAGGTAACACAAGCACCTGTATTACACAACTGACTGATGCATTGTTCTCTGAGGCAGGCAAGCTCATTAATTTCACAAAAGCACAAGGCAACAATTAGAGACAGCAACAAATCTTTTTCACTATTCCCCCTCTCCAGAGCATTGGGTATTGTCAACAATTTGCATGTGGAGGTATGAGGCGAAATACAAGCGATAACAGATTGACAAAGGGGTTAACTATGTCGGCTTCTTATCACTCAATATGCGTGAGTTCTATGATATCCAGGAAATTTATTCTCACAGCCAGTGCAAAAATTCTGTGATAAAGTGTGACTCTATTATCAATTGCCAGTTTCATGTGCTTCCATTATATGAAAAGAACTGTCCACAAGACTGACTTTTGATTAACCTTAAGTGTGTTCCAGTGCAATGGCTAGTGATAATGTCACTAGACTAGAAATCTAGAGGTTAATGATCTAGGGACGTGGATTAAAAACTCACCATGGTAGCTGCTGAAATTTAAATTCAATTAATAAATCTGAAATATAAGGCTCGGTTGTATAGTGGTAACTATAGCAACTGCCATTGATTTTTGTAAAAACCTACCATTCCTACCGAAGTTGGCCTCCACATGACACCAAACCCATAGTAATGTGATTGACTCTTCAGTGCTCCCTGCAATAACCAAACAAGGCATTTAGTTCAAGGGTAATAGTAATAAGTGACAAATGCAGACATTTCCAGGATTGCCCTGAAAAGAATAAAGAAAAAAACACTGACCGAGTTTAAATAATTCAGGGACCAGTAGATTTCTGGTATAACCACATATTTTCAATCCAATAAAAAAGTAGCATCCCAGAAAACTGCCCATCTCCAATTGTGACATTAATCTTTGGTCTGGTGAGGACTGGGCTTTGTGTTTATTGTGCCATATAACATTCTATTGCTGTTCAGTTAGATATATGCTTCAAAAATCACTGAATCACTGAGCAGATGTTACTGACATCACTTCCACCCTGTCCCTCCTCTCCTCAGCAGCTAGTCCAAGGGGCAGGGAGCCTCTTCCGGAGGTAAGTGAGAGGGTGTGGAATGGACATTCCACCACATTCCCACCTCCAGTCCCATTTTAAGTCCAGGCTGGAAACATTTGCAGAAGGCTATTTCATCCAGAGGGTGATTCAGGTTCCTAAGTGGCACCAACAATGCTATAAAAGCAACAACATGCAGGGAGATCTGATAGATTGCCTACATATCCCATCTTAGGGGCAGAATATAGACATAGTAAGCTAAAAGTTTCACAGTGGAATAACTGTGTGGGAGCCAGGATCCCTAGTTTCAAGATTCATGCTGCTAGTCTGTTTCACTGGGACAACTGAAGATCAGATTAGTGGGCTTTGCATTTTTCTACAATTGATAAGCTCCCTGATGTCCAAAGCAATCTTTGCCCTTAGAATGGTGCCATGCAGTGCTCTCTGGTTGGTCATGTTTCTCAAAGATTCTCAAATATATTGCTATCTTCTGCATCTGAGATCAATATGCTGTCAAATTCACAAAGTCCATTCTTACATGGGCATAACTATTCTTCACAAGTCTTACCAGTTATGTTTTTCAAATGTTTGCCTTCTCTGTGTATTTTTTAAATACTGTATGAATAGTCAATGTCTGATCACCATAGTGCAGAGACATTTCTGAGTACGTTCCCTTCAATCTTCATATGCTCAAAGTGTCACTGGTAAAAAATATTAAGTGTTGTAGTGTCTTAAATAGTGCATTTTCAGTAGATTTGGAACTTGTCTCTAGTAATGATTAGGTTACTGGACAAAGACTCATCTCCTAGGCTTCAGCCTTGCAAATTTGCTTGAAACTGGCATTGATCTGTCAAAATGGTTCTGAAGACGTCATGAATGCGAAATGTGAACTTTGCTTTCTCTTTACAAATGTAGCCAGACATACTGAGTCTTTCCAGCAATTTCTGTTTTTGTTTCTAATTTCCAGCATCCACAATCCTTTCATTTCTTTTGTTTAGGATTAATCTGTCAATGATTGATTCCTTGAAAACACAAATTCTAAAATTAATTCTTGAGAAATTTTGTATTTCCCTATTCTTTTCAGTCCCGATTATCGATCCACTTTGACTCCTGTGAAAGAGAACAGATAGACAATCACAACAGCTTGCCTTAATGCAAGCAAGGAGTATATTTTCAAGCCTTGTGCCTTGTTTACATTTCCTCAGAACTTGAGCATACTGTTCCATGTGGGCATTCTCCATGATAATACCTCAGTCAATCATAGTCTACTTGGTAACCTAACAGCACACTTTTCTCCTGTAATATACTTTGCTGTGATTGTTTGGAATTTGGCATTTTTACATTTGCTGTGATAGTTCAAAATGTAAAGTTCACAGAGTATTCAACAATATTATACTGTTCCCTTAACAAATGTTAGAATACTAACTATGTATATTTTTGATGGCAAAACAGAAATCATGTTAGATGTAGTGGTAGAGGTATCCAAACAGTTGATGCTAATATTTCCACAGAGAGGATAAGATAACTGTTCCGACGTCTACATTCATCTAAAAAAACTTCATGTTTTACAGCACTTCTATTTGCAATTTCAGCAAGAGCTGGTTTGCAAAGTATTCTGGGTTGGTTTACCTTACCTGACATTTCCTGTTCTCCAATTGGCAGTTAATGCCATGTTAATATAATTCATGTATGCTATTATGACAACTTAATTTGCTACTTATATTAATATTAATCATATCTATAACTGAGCTGTGGAATATTTCATAATTATTGCGAAACAGGTTTAAGCTTTTACTACATACATGCCAGTTTAAAATCCTTTATGCTGCTAAGATAAAAGATTAGTTAAGAAATGTCAGAACTACATTATAACTTAATCATCAATTCTTGTCACTAATTCTTAAATTGGACTGTTGTTGTATATGCAACTCTGAACAAAGGCTATAATCTTGACACTAAGCAATTATATTTGGATATCAAACAAAATTCACCATTTCCTGCACAAATGTTTCGAAGTGCTCGGGAGCTCAACAGCATGTCTGATTGTATTATAAGGCAGGCTGAGGTAGTATAAATAACGCTGTCTTCATCACATATTTATTTGAAATAGCTGTGTGAACATTGCTGCAGCTTTTCTTATGGATAATGAACTCGGTGAAAATGTTTAAGTTGTTCTTTTTGAAGTCTGTTGTCGGTGACATTTGTTTTCTTCCAGAATAAATCACATTCATCCCTGTTGAGAGAATTCTGAAGATCCTATCTGAAACATGTTTAAATGAACATGCACTATCTGTTCCTATAATAGGTGCATTCCAAATCTATATTGTAAAGTTGTGCTCTGATACATCATCAATTGGACAATGAAATTGTATCTCTTGCTGTACTACACAGGTCTACATGTTTATGAGTACTTAAAATGTCCTGGGCTCAATGTGAAATTACTTTTTAATTGTTGCAATAAGAAATTAAGTGTCTATTTTCTGAAAGCTTTGTCTTGGCAAACGATGCAGTTGGGACAAGATGGCACATATCTGCTACCAACAGTATCTGAGTAAACTTAGATCGAAAATCTGGCAACATAAATTTCCAAAATAAGGTGAAAAATGAGCCACCTGCAGCCAGCTGTAAACAAATGGTGCTTGCCATCCATTGCACTTACAAGTAGCTGCAGAAATTCTTAAAACATTCATGCATGGACCTCGCTGGCCAGCATTTCTTGCCCGTCTTTAATTGCTGGTGGTAGTGAGCTGCTTGCTTGAACCATTGCAGTCCTTATTTTTGTGAATGTATGAGCAGCAACTTACAGTATCTGATCCATTACACTTCACTCTGTAGAGGACCTGATTGAGTAGGGCATGCAACTGCTTACAGGTTCATTGTCGGATTATTTCTTCTGACTGCTGTTACATAAAGTTTCAAAAGTACATGGAAAGAATTTTTTTAAGATCCAGTTGCTTCAATAAATGGGTGTACAAATAGGCCTTCCATTTCAAACTGAGCTTGACTGGGAGAATGAAATGGGTCGGCAGAAGAGAACAAGCTGGTAAAAAAGCTAAGTAGGGGAGTAAAATGTGATTGGTCAGTATAGTTTATTAGCCCCATTGCAGTTACATGGTTGTAAAAGTATGAAGCAAGAGATAATGGGGCTTGTAAGAAACGCACGTTAATAATTACAGCTGATTTTAATCTTTATTTAGGTTAGACAAATCAAATTGACAGATGTCCTATGAAACAAGCTCATAGTGCTGAACCTTAAATTTTTTTTTGACTAAGTGAGAGTTGTGTTGGGAGATTTTCTTCATTTTCTTTATAACTCAAACCTTCCATACCAACATTCTGGTAAATTTCTTCTGAACCCTCTTTAACTTAAAAATATCTTTCGCATAAGTGGGGAACTAGAACTGCATACAATACTCCAGAAGAGGCCTCATCAATGTCCCATATAGCCTCAACATGATGTCCCAACTCCCATACTCAAAGATCTGAGCATTGAAAATAAGCATGCTGAATGCTCTTTTAATCATCCTGTCTATGCATGATACAAACTTCAACGAATAATGCACCTGAACCTCTCAGTCCTTTTGTTCTGCAGCATTACCCAGGGCCCTACGATTAATTGTATAAATCCTGTCCCTGTTCATTTTGTCAAAATGCAATACTTCGCATTTATCCAAATTGAACTCCATCTGACATTTTGCAGCCCATTGAGCCATTTGATCAAGGTCCCTTTGTAATCTTAGTCATAAGGAGAAAGTGAGGACTGCAGAAACTGGAGACCAGTCAAAAAGTGTGGCACTGGAAAAGCACAGCAGGTCGAGCAGCATCTGAGGAGCAGGAGAGTCAATGTTTTGGGCATAAGCCCTTCTTCAGGAATGTGTCTATAAACACTTTCTATTATGCCACCAACTTTGTTGTTGTCCACAAACTTGCTAACTATGCCTTCTATATTCTCTTCCAAATCATTTATATAAATAACAAATAAGAAAGGGCCCAGAACTGATCCCTGTGGAACACTGCTGGTCTCAGACTTCCAGTCCAAAAAGCTACCTTCTACCACCACTCTGTCTCCTGCCACTAAGCCAATTATGTGTCCAATTGGTAAGCTCAAGCTGAATCCCATGTGATTTACCTTTACTAATTCGTCTACATGCGGAACCTTGTCAAAGGCATTGCTAAAGACCAAGTTAACAACATCTACTGCTCTGTCCTCAATCTTTTTGTTAACTTACTCAAAAAACTCAGTTTGTTAGACACAATCTTCCTCATACAAAACCATGCTAACTATCCTTAATCAACTTTTGCCTCTCCAACTAATTATAAATTCTATCTTTTAGAATCACCTCCAACAACTTGCCCACAATCGAAGTCAAACTCACGGGTCTATAGTTCCTCGGTTCCTCCTTACAGCCTTTCTTAAACAAAGGCACAACACAACCCTCCAGTCATCAGGCACCTCACCCGTAGTTATGGATGATGCAAATATTTCTGCAAGGGCCTTGCAATTTCCTCCCTTACTTTCCACAATATCTGGGATATGTTAGATCAGGTCAGGAGATTTGTCCACCCTTATGTTCCCCAGGACCTCCAGAAGTATTTCTTCTGTAATGTAAACAGTTTTAATACATCAATATTTATTTCTCTGAGCACTCTGGCCTCCATTTATTTCTTCACAGTAAAAACTGACATAAAATATTAATTTAACATCGCTCCCATCAACTGGGATTCAAAACAAAGACAACCTCTTTGATCTTTAAGGGGCCCTACCCTCTCTCTATTTACCCTCTTACTCTTAATACACTTGTAGAATCTCTTTAGATTATCTTTAACCTTATCTGCCAATGCTGTCTCATCCCCTCTTTGCATTCCTAATTTCCTTCTTAAGAATGCTCCTACATTATTTATATTGATTTGGAGATTAATTTGATTCCAGTTGTCACCATCTAATATAAGATGACTAGAACCTCAATATCTTTATTTATCCATTGTTCTATAATTTTACCAGCCTTACGCTTCACTCTAATAGGAACATAATGCCTCTGAACTCTAGTCATCACACTCTTGAAATCTTTCTACTTGTCAAATGTCCTTTTACCTGTGAACAGTCTACCCCAATCAACTTTTGTTTCAGAACATTAAAATTTGCCTTACTCCAGCTAAAAAACTTTAACTTTTATGGAAGGTTTATTCTTTTCCATAAACATTTTAAACTAATACACTTATGATCGCTGGACTCAAAGTGTTCCCTATTTTCACTTCAGTTATTCTTATTGCCCAAAAGAAGGTCAAGTTTTGTTCCTTCTCCAGTTGGAACATCCATGTACTGATAAAGAAGATTTTCTTGAGTACACATGACAAATTCTTCACCATCCAAACCTTTAACACTATGGTAGCCCCAGTCAATGTTTGGAAAACTAAAATTCCCCATTATTACAATCTAAAGATGTTGAAATATATCTGAGATCTCCCTTAATATTTGATTTTCAATTTCTCTCTGACTACTGGCAGGGGAGGATGTTGCAGGGAGGACTACATTTCGACTACATTTCGTCCCATCAACGTGATCTTTCCCTTCTTATTTCTAATTTTTAACCATGTATTTCCACTCGACACTTTTTTCAGAAACATTATCTCTAGTTACAGCAGTAATATTTTCTTTAATCAAAACAACACTCCCTCCTTTCTTGCCTCCCTTTCTATACCTCTCAGCATCTAAAACCTGGAACATTGAGCTGCCAGTCCTGTCCATCACTCAGCCAAGTTTCTGTAATAGCTAAGATATCAGTCTCAGGCGACTTACTGTGTGGCGTTTGCACATTCTCCCGTGTCGGCATGGGTTTCCTCCGGGTGCTCCAGTTTCCTCCCACAGTCCAAGAATGTGCAGGTTAGGTGAATTGACCATGCTAAATTGCCCATAGTGCTAGGTACAGGGGTAAATGTAGGGGAATGGGTCTGGTTGGGTGCGCTTCGGCGGGTCAGTGTGGACTTGTTGGGCCGAAGGTCCTGTTTCCACACTGTAAGTAATCTAATCTAATCCCAATCCCATATTCCTAAATATGCCCTGAGTTCATCCACCTTACCTGTAAGATCCCTTAAATTGAAATAAATGCAATTTAATTCTTCAGAGTTACTACATTACCTGACTTTCTCTTGTCTTTCTCTTCTAGTTGACTTGCTCTTTTCACATTCAAAACTTTCTTCATCAATCTTTCTATTTACACTGGTATTTAGATTTTCTCCAACCCCTTGTCTTTCAATATAAATCTCCCTTAATGGAACTAGCAAATCTCCCTGCTAAGATATTGGTTCATTTGCAGTTCAGATGAAACCCATCCTTTTTGAACATGTCTTTTGTCCAAAAATCTGAACAATATACCATCTCTTCAGCCATTGATTTATCTCCTTTATCATTTGTTCCTTCTCTCATTCAAGTTTGGCAGCGGGAGTAAACCAGAGATTACTACCTCTAAGGTTCTATTTTTTAATCTTCCACCTAACCTCTCATATTCACTCAATAAAGCTTTAACCTTTTCCATTAAAGTATCATTCCTAAAAATGTGTACAATAATTTCAATCTCTCCTTTAACCAAATGCTTGAAAAGTTGAGAGAATTCCTTAATCCTAGCACCAGGAAAGCAACAAACCATCCTAAATTTCCGCTACATTGATGACTGCATTGGCACCACCTTGTGCTCCCGTGAGGAGGTTGAGCAATTCATCAACTTCACCAACACATTCCACCCTGACCTTAAATTTACCTGGACCATCTCTAACACCTCCCTCCCCTTCCTGGACCTCTCTATCTCCATTAATGACGAACGACTTGACACTGACATTTTTTACAAATATACTGACTCCCACAGCTACCTGGATTACACCCTACATTTTGCAAAAATGCCATCCCGTATTTCCAATTCCTCCACCTCCGCCGTATCTGCTCCCAGGAGGACCAGTTCCACCACAGAACACACCAGATGGCCTCCTTCTTTAGAGACCGCAATTTCCCTTTCCATGTGGTTAAAGATGCCCTCCTACGCATCTCGTCCACATTCCGCACCTCCGCCCTCAGATCCCACTCCTCCAACCGTAACAAGGACAGAACGCCCCTGGTGCTCACCTTCCACCCTACAAAGCTTCGCATAACCAAATCATCCGCCACCTCCAAAAAGACCCCACCACCAGGGATATATTTCCCTCCCCACCCTTTTCCGCCTTCCACAAAGACCGTTCCTTCCGTGACTACCTGGTCAAGTCCATGCCCCCCTACTACCCACCCTCCCATCCTGGCACTTTCCCCTGCCACCGCGGGAACTGTAAAACCTGCGTCCACACCTCCTCCCTCACCTCCATCCAAGGCCCTAAAAGAAGCTTCTACATCCATCAAAGTTTTACCTGCACATCCACTAATATCATTTATTGTATCCATTGCTCCCGATGCAGTCTGCTCTACATCGGGGAGACTGGACGCCTCCTAGCAGGGCGCTTTAGGGAACATCTCCGGGACACCCGCACCAATCAACTACACCGCCCCGTGGCCCAACATTTCAACTCCCCCTCCCACTCTGTTGAGGACATGGAGGTCCTGGGCCTCCTCCACTGCCGCTCCCTCACCACCAGATGCCTGGAGGAAGAACGCCTCATCTTCCGCCTTAGAACACTTCTACGCCAGGGCATCAATGTGGACTTCAACAGTTTCTTTATTTCCCCTTCCCCCACCTCACCCTAGTTCCAAACTTCCAGCTCAGCCCTGTCCCCATGACTTATCCTACCTGCCTATCTCCTTTTCCACCTATCCACTCCACCCTCCTCCCTGACCTCTTACCTTCATCCCCTCCCCCATTCACCCATTGTACTCTATGCTACTTTCTCCCCACCCCCCACCCTCCTCTAGCTTATCTCTCCACGCTTCAGGCTCACTGCCTTTATTCCTGATGAAGGGCTTTTGCCCGAAACGTCAATTTCGCTGCTCCTTAGATGCTTCCTGAACTGCTGTGCTCTTCCAGCACCATTAATCCAGAATCCCATCCTAAATTTACGTTCAATGCCACAGAATCTCCTGTCTGTGCCCCTGATGAGAGAGTCTCCGATAACAGTTATTCATGTAATCTTTTTCAAATGTTGCCTAAAATAAGAATCATTTCTAGTGTCCAAAACTGTCAGTCCCTTCTATTTTCTTCTGAGTGACTATCCCTTTCAACAGTACCCAAAACTGAACATCGATTTGATAGAGGAATAGCCACCAGACACATTTGAACTAACTTCTAACCTTGCCTGATAGTCACACACTTATCTGACAATCCTGCTGTGCAATCATTTTTCTAAATCTACTAGCAATCTCACTGTGTGCTCTTTATGTGCCCTCAATAACATTGTGTTAAAAAAAATCTTTCAATAGCATCATATATATATATAATAAACTACCTTTCATTATCTACAGACAGTAATGTTAAAATTGCAAAAATGTTTTAAAGAATCAAACATATAAATCTTAATCAAATCAATCACTTGGCTGATTAATTGAATTAAAATGCCTCCTCCTCAATAAATTCCTCAGACAAAAAAAACTTCTCCAAGCCGACTAGGTATATGACTCTCCAAAATGAAAACACAATTCCATTTTCAAAAAAAATCTTGTCGGCAATTCAAAATAGAAAATCTTGCAATGTGAAAATAACTCTTTTTTTTAACTATGTATACATCTTCAGCTAACCTATTATTGGCTCCATGTCATCCTGGTTAAAGCACGGGCTGCATTAAATTTCCACATCTCTTGATGTCTGCATCAGGTTGCCATGGTATCATGAGCTATGGTCGCTGTGGGTAAAGCACCTAAACCAGATGGGTCTGGTACTTAAGAATGCTCCAGGAGCCATTCAGAACCCATGACAGCTGCCAGGGTACATACCTCCAAGAATGTTAATGGTGATCATCATTTGAAAACCTTATTGTTGGTGAATTCTGCAGCATTGTGATACAACCCTCTCAGTGCCAAGTGTTTGCAATCTATGGCACTCTGCACTTAGAGGAATCCAACTATAATCCTAAATCCTACTGCTCGGCGTCAGCACTGACCTCATCATTGGACAACAAAATGAACTGATGTGATCTTGCACAAATCATCTCAGTCACTGTCCTGGTGCACTCGTGAGTCCATGACTGACAGAGATGCCACACAGGTCACTGATCAGTCCCTGGAAGGAGCCAGTTGCACAAACATTCAGAATGGCAGTTACTTTCATAACTATTGTTGAGATGATGGCTTCCCACTCCCACAGCCCTCAGGTTCCTTTTTGGCCTCTAGCATTGTACTATCACTGTGTCCCTGGGAATATGGAAATTAAGATGAGGCCAAAAGGCTCTGGGCCCCCTGCAGACCACATGCTTCTTGAAGGGCTCTGAGCTATGACTTCCTCTCATCCCTCTAGCTCCTCATGTTCTGTCATGGTCTACTGCTGCTCCTGGGATCGTTTTCCACTGTTGTCCATTTGTATCCAAGTTTGCTTTCTTGGGCAGTCAGCTGCAGAGACCAACATGCCTTCAGCAGCTCAGCGAAGGAGCCTCAGTGAAAATTAACTATGTTGGGCACAGAAGGAATCACCAGCTCCATGCCACACTGATTAGTGCTGAGCACACTTCTCCATACAATGAGACATGTAGCACTCTGGTAATGAGAGTCACATCTCCATCATTCGTGCAGCTTCCACCCATGCATGGGCATGAATGTGGTGAATGTGCCACACTGGCTGACGGATCAACACATTACATCAAAAAGAGGATGTCTGCTGTGCTCTTAGCCCCTGCCCATCCCTCACCCACATCAATCACTCAATTTTTCTTTAATTTATTGAACTTACATGACAGAATACAAAGCGATGATGTGCACTTTCCACTGCACCCATAGAAGTTGCATTAATAATGGTTCCCTTTAGCCAGCATTGTGCTCTTTAGAACTGTTGCTGGATTAGGAATCATTGAGATGGCCATTCTTCATTTGCAAACCCTAATAGCATGATGAAACTCACCTTTGACCACCATCTGACCCTTAAGTTCAGTGTTTGGTAATAGCTACTAATTTGACTACTACTGGTTACTTGCTGATTGAAGGTAAACAGAAGAAATATTTACATCTTAAAAACTAAAATATCAGGAGGAAATTTAAAATAAAAGAACAAAGTAAACCAGGTAATGTGTTCGGCCTGCATGATGTGGGACCTGGTGGTCCCCATTGTGTTTCATAGTGACCACACCTGTAGCATGTGTTAGTTGCTTGAGGAAGTCTGGGTCAGAGTTGATGAGCTGGAGTCTGAGTTTCGAACACTGTGACACATCAAGGACGGGGGAAGAGTTACCAGGATACTGTGTTTCAAGAAGAAGTAATACCCCTTGGATTAACTACCTCGAATTTGGTGAGTGGTCAGGAACAGGACGGTGAGACTATGAGTGAGGCGAGTAGATGGATCCATTGGTGGTGCTGCAGGAGTCTTAGCCCTTGAGCATGTCCAACAGGTTTGAGATTCTTGTTCCCTGTATTAATAAGAGTAAACAGCTGGAGGGAGGATGAGCAAACTGACCATAACATCATAGCAGAGGGAGCCATTCAAGATGGAGGAGAACAGAGAAATATAGTTTACAGAGAAATATCGATAGGATAAGTAAATAGGCAAAAAAATAGTGTGGTAAATGTTGATAATTTCGGAAGGAAGAACAAAAAGAACAGAATATTATTGAAAAGGAAAAAAATGCAGAACACTGCAACACAAGGAGAGTGGGGTTATTTGTGCACAAAATACAGAGGTAGCATATAGGTACAGCAGGTTATCAGGAATGCTAATGAAATGTTGGCTCTTATTTCAAAGAGGCAAAACGCCAGCTCACGGACACCTCCTCCTATTGCCCCCTTGACCATGACCCCACCTCCCACCACCAAACCATCATCTCCCAGACCATCCATAACCTCATCACCTCAGGGGATCTCCCATCCACCGCCTCCAACCTCATAGTCCCACAACCCCGCACCGCCCGTTTCTACCTCCTACCCAAAATCCACAAACCTGACTGCTCCGGCCGACCCATTGTCTCAGCCTGCTCCTGCCCCATCGAACTCGTCTCTGCGTACCTCGACACGGTTCTGTCTCCTTTAGTCCAAGAACTCCCCACCTACGTTCGGGACACCACCCACGCCCTCCACCTCCTCCATGATTTTCGCTTCCCCGGTCCCCAATGCCTTATCTTCACGATGGACATCCAGTCCCTGTACACCTCCATCCCCCATCACGAAGGACTCAAAGCCCTCCGCTTCTTCCTTTCCCGCCGCACCAACCAGTACCCTTCCACTGACACCCTCCTTCGACTGACTGAACTGGTCCTCACCCTGAATAACTTCTCTTTCCAATCCTCCCACTTCCTCCAAACTAAAGGAGTCGTCATGGGCACCCGCATGGGCCCCAGCTATGCCTGTCTTTTTGTAGGATATGTGGAACAGTCCATCTTCCGCAACTACACTGGCACCACCCCCCACCTTTTCCTCCGCTACATCGATGACTGTATCGGCGCCGCCTCGTGCTCCCACGAGGAGGTTGAACAGTTCATCAACTTTACCAACACCTTCCATCCCAACCTCAAATTCACCTGGACTCTCTCAGACTCCTCCCTCCCCTTCCTAGACCTTTCCATTTCTATCTCGGGCGACCGACTCAACACGGACATCTACTATAAACCGACTGACTCCCACAGCTACCTGGACTACACCTCCTCCCACCCTGCCCCCTGTAAAAACTCCATCCCATATTCCCAATTCCTTCGTCTCCGCCGCATCTGCTCCCAGGAGGACCAGTTCCAATACCGTACAGCCCAGATGGCCTCCTTCTTCAAGGACCGCAGACGTGATCAACGATGCCCTCCACCATATCTCCTCCACTTCCCGCTCCTCCGCCCTTGAGCCCTGCCCCTCCAACCGCCACCAAGACAGAACCCCACTGGTTCTCACCTACCACCCCACCAACCTCCGTATACAGCGTATCATCCGCCGTCATTTCCGCCAACTCCAAATAGACCCCATCACCAGGGATATATTTCCCTCCCCTCCCCTATCAGCGTTCCGCAAAGACCACTCCCTTCGTGACTCCCTCGTCAGGTCCACACCCCCCACCAACCCAACCTCCACCCCCGGCACCTTCCCCTGCAACCGCAGGAAATGCAAAACTTGCGCCCACACCTCCTCCCTTACTTCTCTCCAAGGCCCCAAGGGATCCTTCCATATCCGCCACAAATTCACCTGCACCTCCACACACATCATCTATTGCATCCGCTGCACCCGATGTGGCCTCCTCTATATTGGGGAGACGGGCCGCCAACTTGCAGAACGCTTCAGGGAACACCTCTGGGATGCCCGGACCAATCAACCTAACCACCCCGTGGCTCAACACTTTAACTCTCCCTCCCACTCCACCGAGGACATGCAGGTCCTTGGACTCCTCCATCGCCAGAACATAACAACACGACGGTTGGAGGAAGAGCGCCTCATCTTCAGTCTGGGAACCCTCCAACCACAAGGGATGAACTCAGATTTCTCCAGTTTCCTCATTTCCCCTCCCCCCACCTTGTCTCAGTCGATTCCCTTGAACTCAGCACCGCCCTCCTAACCTGCAATCCTCTTCCTGACCTCTCCGGCCTATCACCCTCACCTTGACCTCCTTCCACCTATCACATCTCCATCGCCCCTCCCCAAGACCCTCCTCCCTATCTTTTATCTTAGCCTGCCTGGCACCCTCTCCTCATTCCTGATGAAGGGCTCTGGCCCGAAACGTCGAATTTCCTGTTCCTTGGATGCTGCCTGACCTGCTGTGCTTTAACCAGCAACACATTTTCAGCTCTGATCTCCAGCATCTGCAGACCTCATTTTTTACTCTTATTTCAAAGAGTTTGGATTATAAGAGTAGGGACATCTCACTGCAACTGTACAAGGTGCTGGTCAGACCACATCTCATAGAATCCCTACAATGTGGAAGCAGGTCATTCAGCCCATTGAGTCCATAGTAACCCTCTAAAGAGCATCCCACCTGGACTTAACCCCACTGTGCCTCTATATTTCCTAACCTAACCCACACATCGCAGGGCACGAGGGCCAATTTAGCATGGCCAATCCACCTAAGCTGCATATGTTTGGAATGTGTGAAACCAGAGCACTCAAAGTAAACCCACAGAGAGAACATGCAAACTCCACACAGAGGCCCATGGGTGCAATCAAACCTGGATCCCTGGTACTGTGAGAGAGCAGTGTTAACCACTGAGCTACTGTGTAATCCCTGGAATATTGTGACCAGTTTTGATCTCATTATTTCAGGAAAGATATAATTTAATGGCAATAAGTTCGGAGGAAGCTCACTGGGATAATTTCTTGTCTTATGAGCAAAGTTGGGACTCTACTCACTGTTTAGGAGTTTTGAAGAATGAAAGGTGATCTCATTGAAACATATATGTTTCTGAAAGGGGCTTAACAGGTTAATTAACTGGGAGGATGATTCCCTTTATTAGACAGTCTAGGACCAGAGGCCATAGTCTCAGTGTAAAGGGGCACCAATTTAAGACTAAGATGAGGAGGAATTTCTTCTCTCACAGGATTGAGACTCTTTGGATCTCCTTGCCACAGAGAGCTATTGGAGTAGACTTCTTGCATCAATTTAAAGCTAAGATAGAGAGATTCTTGATCAGTAGGAGAAGCAAGGGTTTTAGAACAATGCAGGAAAGTGGGCTTAAGGAATATGTGTGGATAAGCACCTGAAATGCCATAACATTTCAGGCTTCAAGGAAAATGGGATGAATGTCGAAAGTCCAGTTCAGACTTGATGGGCTGAAGGGCCTCTTCTGTGTTGTATGACTCTCTGCTGCCCTTCTAGACATTATAGTGGTTGTCACAGTCACTAACTTTTTGCCTTTCATTGTATTGTATACAATGCACTCCGATGCTGTTCTGCATAACCCCACAGACCTATATAGCTGGGTTCTCACGCCAACATCACCCACCCACATATAGATCCCTACTCACAAGTCTGTACAATCTGCATATCTGCTTTAAAGATCACATCAGTATGGCAGTATTGAGAACCTTTGGCTGTGGATGAGTGCCAACCTATTAACAGGCACAGCATGGAAAGCAAGGAATGGGTACTGTGAGCACGCAGGGAGATATTAAGTGAAAAATACTAGGGTTGTCGTAAAAGGGAAGTTGAACAGACTGGGCCTATAGTCATTGGGGTTCAAATGAGTGAGATGTAATATTATTGAAATATACAAGATTCTGAGCAGACTTGATAGGGTAGATGCTATAAGCATATTTCTGCACAATACAATTTATGAATAAGGGATCTTTTAATTAGGGCAGAATTAAACAGGAATTTCTTCTGTTAAAGGGTATTCTCTTCATTGGTATTCTCTTCCGCAAAGAGCTATAGAAGCTGGTTTATTAAATATGTGTAGGCCTGAGTTAGGTATAGAGGGGGAAGACACTGTTGATCAGATGTTTGTCAGATTATGGCAGCAACAGCGTTCTGGTCCAGTAGTCCCTAGTGGTTGTCATAGATATTCTTCCACTTTCTGAATCATTCTTCATGGCCAGAGAAAGGAGTCCAAATAGGCTCCATTTTTTAAAAAAAAAAGTTAATTTGAAAAGAGCCTGTGATTGGTAAAAGCAAATAATGGACTCTTTTCCCAACCTAGCACTGAATTTAGAAAACAAACTGTGTATCATCATGCATCTGAAGAACAACCAATTATCATGACTCTGTTTTCTGGCTTGAAACATTTCTCTAATCCAAGCTGATGCTAATCCTCCTATTTGATAAGCAAATAGGATTCAACTATTTTGAAATTTGTTTGATATTTGCTCCCCTAAGCTATACCTGTATTTGGCATTGCTCTAACTGCATTAAGTTATAGCTAATGCAGTGCAAAAAAATTAAAACAAAGAAAGTTGTTTTTAATCAGGGAACTATGGTAGCCAATTTTTCATTTGTCTAGTCAGTATAGGAACTCATGGTGATCAGTTTGGAGTGTCACACTCTCCGTTTCTGGAAAGCCCCAGTCCTCCTGCATCAAAACAATTTTTGCTGTCCCCTCATTCGAAAGATTCTAGTACTGAATTTTAATTAGCCTAAACAACTCAGGAGCTCATGATGATCATTTGGTATATCACACCAAGGGGAAAGCTCCAGTAAGGCTCCTCAAAAGCCATAAAACATACACAAAAATGGTCTATTTATAGTGAATTTTTACACAAATTTTTTTTAAGGAAGTAATAGGGTAAGATTAATAAAGTGAAAGTAATCTTTGTAATCTACATAGAATTTAAGAAAGCATTTGACAAAATACTGCAAAACATATTGCTTATTAAATTAGTATGTTGCTTATCAAATAGGAGGATTAGCATCAGCTTGGATTAGAGAAATGTTTCAAGCCAGAAAACAGAGTCATGATAATGGGTTGTTCTTCAGATGCATGATGATACACAGTTTGTTTTCCAAATTCAGTGCTAGGTTGGATTTTTGAAAATAGCAATATTTCAAGAATTGTAAATGATACCATACTTGGAGTGGTGGCAGACAAGTGACAAATTGAATTTGGGAAGTGTGGGGTCATGCATATTTAGAAAGGCTAGGGAGATATTTTATAGACTTTATGGTACAGTTCCACAGATTGAGTAAGAAAAGTGGAGACTTGAGGTTCAGCCCCACATGCATTTGAAGATGGTAGGCTAAATTGAAGAGTAATTAGCAAATTACATGGGCTGTTGAGCTTCATGAATAGAAGTTTGAATTAGAAATTCAGAGAGGTCACACTGAACATGCAAAACACTTGGTTCAGCCACAACTAAGTCTAGTTACCACTGTCAAAATCTTTATAGACATTGAATGATGTAGGCATTGGGAAAATCATGTGAAATCAGTAGTAAGGAGATCGCCGATGTTGAGAGCAAAACATTCTATTTTCCAAACAAGTGTTGAACGGCGAGACAATATTCTTACCTGTGAGTGGTAAGAGGCCTATTTGGATGCATTAACATCCACATTGTTACATAATGACTTATTATTACCTAACCTCACCCCATTAATATGTAGTCCCAAATGCCTAATTAAAACTAGATTGCAATAATTCCTAACATGAAAGTCAGAATAATTACCTGGCAACTCCATTTTGTCAATTGCTCCTCTGGACCTCCATCAGTCACCAACATCTTATTGCCTGCTCCACGGACAGTATTGTGTGCACTCCCCCATCTATCAGGTCCCAACCAGCAAAGTGTGATTCACTCTGTCAGACATCTGTGGGACAATTAAGGGGAAATATGCAGAGCCTTTGTGAAGTGTCAATGCTTGATCGGATGCATGACTGGTCTTTGAAGATGGCAGCAGTGTGAGGAATCCCAACAGTCCTGGCAGTGACCAGTACTTCCATTTACTGAAATGGGAGAATGAGACATGTAGAACATCAGAGAGGATTGATGCAAAGGCAATGAGCTGAATTTGGGATGATGGTGTGAAAAAATGTGCTACGGCTCACAGAGAGAACTGCTCCATGACATTCCCTAATTCTGACACTTGCCAGTTTCTGGTGAGATTCAGCCCTCTATTTATGAAGGGAATGATGATCCTTGAGGATTTGTGAATTTGTTAGGAGGGTTACAAGAATGGGAAAGTTTTAGCGATCAGATAACCATACAGTTGTTGGATTGTTCAAGCGCTTTAGGGGATTGAATCGATTGTAGCATAAGATTACAACTGATCTAGATGAGGTGGAGAAAGAAAAGCTTTTCCACTAATTATTGGTATAAAGAACAGAGGAGATAAATTCAAAGATTTTGGGCAAGATGTGTGGAGAAAAATGAAAGAAATAGTTTTTTTTATATATATATGGCAGATGGGAAGAACCTAGATATCACCACATATGAGATTAAAGGATGATGAGATGATAACTGATTTCATAAGGAAACTGATTGGGCACCTCATGAAGAAAAGGCTGGGTTGGAGGATTGGACTGATTGGATAGTTCTACATAAAGTCAGCTACGAATCATTGGGCTGAATGGCTACCTTCAGTGCCATTGCAGCTTTTTCTCAGATTCTCCACCCTGAAGTCAGATGAACAGAAGCCCAACAACAGAAGTATATTGGTCGCCTGCATGCTGAACTGCTACCTCTAATGCTAACTTTGATGGTTTTCCCAACGACAATGGACAGAGAATGAGAAATTGGCCACTTCATTAATTGGCTTTTTGAGGTCATGAAGGAACACAGACAAAAAAAAAATATTTGAACAGGAATAACATTTATGAACCAAACTTTTAAAGGTACTATTCCAGTTCTCAGTACCATTTTGTTCCAGATACTTCAAAAATTAGGATGCTCTCTGTTTTTTAAGACCACATACAGATACAGCCACAGCAAAGGCTGCCGATTTAAGAAGTACATGGTTGAATTGCCCAATCTCCAACCTCTATTCAGCTTTCCCTGGTCATTATTTCAGTTTCAGAACCTTCATGAATCAGTAAGAGCCACCCCATGAAAATTCCACTTCACGTGGAGCCAGAGACAGGTTTGTGACCCAGATACAAACCTGCCTCCCAGTTGCCACCTCCAAACGGAAATTCTGGCCCTATATCTCTACCCTAACTATACTCAAATCCTGATATCTCTATAACCTGAATACTAATTCCCCATCTACAAACTGCTTTACACCTTATATTCCCTCAGTCTCTAACAATCACAATATCCTCTTACCCGTAATCCAAAAGAAAAGCCAAAGGGAATAAATATTTCAGTTTAAATTTATAGACTAAATGATGATATGATGCTTATGAAACAAACTAGTTGATTTGTAGATTTAAGTACAGGCCTTTTTCTGTGAGTTTGTACATCCTAGAGCTTCTATGCAGTTCGAGCCTAGTGATTGCAGCATTGATGATGGAAAGCTGCTAAATGTTGGAGGGAGACTACGAGTTGGTAGATAGCTTTGAAGATTGATCTTGTGAGTAGCAGCTGTGTCTAGAAGGCAGAGTTCACCTTCAAAGCATGCACTCAGTCTAAACTGAATGACTCACAAGCAACATGAAGGATACTGACAGACTGTCAAAAGAAGCAAATCAGTTTCTGCTCCAAGGACACATTGCTGTTTATCTGCACTGTGACTTAGTATTGCTCATAACTTGTTGGAGAATGATTGCTGTGACTCCTTGCAAGCCTCTTTGAACAAGTATATTCAACAATATCATGGTAGCAGCCTGATATTTCAGTACCGAACTCAGATGTTAGGTGGCTGCTGCTTGTTCTGTAATAGGGCCCAAGACATTAGCCATCACAGTTGGTTCCATACAAGTGCAATCATATTTTGGCCACCATTCCACCCTGGAAAGAATGGGCTTTAGGCTCCATGTAAAATGCCTTGTCTACTCCATGTTCTTTGACATTGAACATGGGCCCACTGAGAGTTTTCCTGAAGAAGGACTCATGCCTGAAATGTTGATTCTCCTGCTCCTTGGATGCTGCCTGACCTGCTGCGCTTTTCCAGCAACACATTTTCACCACTGAGAGGTCCACCAATATACCAAACATTTTGATGTGTACACCTATAGAAACTGTAATGAGTTCAGACAGGTGGACATCATACATCATAGAATATGAGTTCCTTAACTGGGGCTGTTAGCGTGGTCCAATCAGGGAGCACTGGTTAACAGAGATAAACAGAAATGTCTACCGCAGTTAGGCGGTAGTGTGGGGGGAAAAAAACGGAAAAAAAAATTTTTTTAAATTTTTTAAAAATAAACAGAAATGTATATCTGGTCAGTCTGAAAGCTGGTTCTGATGAAGCCAGACCAGTGTCAACTGCTATGCACATGTAAATAAATGGTGGCTTGGTGACAGAATATTCTGTGGAGTTATTTCAACATCCACCAGCACTCTTCTATAGCCTGACTCAAAGTCCTCTTTCGAGTTCTTTGCCATGCAACATACCATGGAACCTTGCTCAATTGTGATTTTGGTCTGGACACCACGCATTCAGATCACACATGGAGAGAAGCAAAAAACTCTGATATCTTATAATAAGATTATGAGAGTCAAGACTGGAGAGCATGGCATTCGATCACTGTGTTTGTGTGCAGGAATGTGCTTCAACTAGTGCAAAACAGACAGGTTCAAGGGACGGGAAACATTGCACTGATAGATTGCACTTATTTGAGAAACAGCATGGCATGAAATGGTTAATGTATTCAGTGGAATGAAGCATTGACACTTATTCCATTGAGAAACTGACCTTAAAACAGTCAAGACAGAGTTAGAATCATTCTATTCTGTTAAAGAGAACAAAACCAAAGAAAAAAGGAGAATTTTAATATTGGAACAACTAAGGATCTGGAAGCAAGAACACTTGTTATGAAGTATCCATAAAATGGGCACAGAAGAAGAGAGAATTTTAAATCTATACATGATTTTATTTTAGTGTTATTGAGAGAAATGATCTATAGATGAGGAACTAGAGAGTGTTCAAATTTGAACCAAATTACGCACATAATTATTGTGGATTTGAGAAATCCTAAAATAAATTTTAAAAGTGTTGAAAAGTTTTGAGCACATCACCACATTCTAGAAAAGAAATAATGATCAAGGAAAATAATGAGAAAGGGACGTGCAAGTAAAATCTTTGTAAAAGCTGAAGATTCAAAGAATTTTCTTTCAATGGCTCACTGAAGTCAGAAACAACAATTTAACACCCATAAGAATTAATGAAAGGACTTACTAATAAAGAAAATAATCAAATTCCATCTTTAAGAAATGATAGCATGATTAGTAACTGGTTTGTAGGCTAGAGTGTAATAAGAAAACTTAGTGAAAGGAAGTCAGATAAACGGGAACATGATCTCTATGCTCCATTGAATGCTTCATTTATGAAAGGAAACAGAATGGAAAGCTCTTCCGTTAAAAGCAATAGAGATATTGTATGAAAAATACATTTTTCGCATCACCTCTTCTAATCTAAATGAAACAATATGATAACTAGCGCAGCCACAAGTGTAGACACAAAGGTAAAGAACCAAGCAGGCTGAATTGTGGGTTTCCCTTGGAATCAGAATCACCTTTCTAGAAAATGAATGTGCGAAAGTGGGGTAACAATCAATAAGCTATCTTTATCTTCACATCAGTGCGAAGCTTTAGAGGTCTTCTCAAATCCCATAATGATTATTTTCATTGAGACTTTAACTAATCAGACAATAGGAGACAATTTATTGCAATAACTCAGGAAACTTTACTTAGGTTACAAATACCATGTATTACAGCAGGGCAGTGACTTTACAGATGTACTTCTGCTCTTGCTTTCTGGTTCAGCTTAGGTTGCAGGTTGAAGCTCCGTTTCTAAGTCTCACTCCAATGACTCAAGGGCCTTCCCCTCCCAATTAGAAACAGGATAACATCAATGTTTCTTGCACATTATCACTGAAAACTTGCTTATTAACTCTTACTAATCAATAACCTACAGCATAATCGATTACAAAATTACATTTAAAATTTACCTTAGCTAGGCGAGACTGGTAGCCAATTGGTTTTCAGGATTCATGACCAATCTCTAATTGGCTTTTAAGGGCGACAGCCATTGATTGAATCACCTTCAAGGATCTTCTGACTGGTTCCTTAAGATGTCTATTATCCATCAGATCTCCCCTCCTCTCTCAGTTTTCTTATTGTCACTTCATTGAAATAAGTGGATAGTTTGAAATGTTCTCTGCCTCTTTCTTAAAGGAAAAAGAAGGCAGATGCAGTCAGGACCCAATGATTGATTTGATTTGATTTGATTTATTTATTTGATTTATTTCATGTCACCTTTATTCATTACAAATTCAGTAAAAAGTATTGTTTAATGTCACCGCACTCTGGCACCATCTTAAAATAAACATACTATGATGTACAATATAGAGCCAGAAAAATACAATAAAGTTCATCTTATAGTCTTAGCTCAATAATATTAGGTAGTTTTTTTGGAACATCTCCCACTTCTCACTCAGCCATGAGCCTGGATCTGGGCTCCTACATTCCAATCCTCAAGTCCATGCTGCTCAACTGTCGACACTGCTGCAACCACATTTTGCCATGTCGCTGCTGCTGGAACAAAGAGTTGCCACTCTCCAGCACCATCTCACCTCTGAGAATGAAGCCACCGCCACCATGAGTTCACATTGGGACAACCTCCAAAGCAATCATCGTCAGTGCTGCAGGTCCTACTCTCGGATCAAACTCACCACTGTTGCTACCTTTGTCACCAGGTGTCTGGGCCTACCAGTGAACCTGGAGCCTTGGTTCAGCCTGCAAGTCTGGGCCAGGGGATTAAGCCTGGGTACTCATCCTCACTCGCCCGGAGACTTTGGGCTGGGATGGAGCCGTGTCCACCTCATTCGACGTTGCTGCCTCCATCACCGTTTGCCCCCTCCTTGAACATTTAATTGGCCTCGCCACTCACCGGGCTCATGCCACCATCTTCATTTGCTGAGCTGAGCACAGCCCACTCTCACTGATGCCGCCCATGACATCACTGCAACCAAGGCAAAATGGTAAAAGGCTTTTAAAAAAAGAGAAAAAGCAAGAGTGAAAAGGGAAAAAAGGAAAGACAAGCAGACTGGCATGGTTAAGTTTCGGGCTCAAGTACCCAAATGCTGCTACTCCACCATTGCCATTTTTTGTAAATATTGATATCCTTGAGCTCATGTCTCAATGTTGCTTAATTTGGCAAAGTCTCATTAAATAAGAAACTTGCTCTTCATTGACTGTTCTCTTGCAGTTATTTGTTTAAATTAGCTTTGTGTTTAATATGTTGACTGTTTGGAAACAGTTTGTTACTCTTTATATTTATTAAAACGAAATAAATACAGAAAATACTAATCTCTACAAATGGTTGTAAAGTCTAAAAGGTTATATAATCGCAAACACTGTGCTGTAAGGTTAAGTCTAATAGAAAGAACATATCCATTCAATTGCTATACTTTTATTGCAACAATACAAGGATACAGCTGTAGTTATGATTTCCAGATAAGAGTTAATAAGCTAGGAGTATACCATCTCTGTCATATTCAACCTTGGAAGACTGGATCTGAAACTAAATAGATGTCCCTCACCATTGCAGCTTTAAGTCTAAACACTCAGTTATTATCTTCACCCTGTCTGCAATCTCATTGTGCAATTTTTTGTCAAGTGAACCTAAGCAGTCACATGGCATTAGAAGTGTCTACTGTTCTTGATGTGACATTGGCTGCTGTTAAGCAGAATACTGTGATATTAGATTAATCAATGAAAATATTCTGTTTATAATGAAATGGATTAATATAATGTTAGCTTTCCTACTGATCCCACGGCACTTATTGTGTGACAAGTCACAGCATGTCATTGTGAGAACTGGTGTCCCATAAGGGAATCCAGCTTTTGATTTAAACTAACTCTGATCATACAATTAGGAGACAAAACATTGGGCATGTAGGCTTCAATAACAGCTGTGAGCTTGTACAACAATTACAGCATGCGGCACCAAATGTTCAGCCTTTTTCAGGGAGTGGATGGGGCGGGAGGTACTATGCAGGGGAGTTCATGTTTAATAATTACTTTTAGTTATGGAGAAATAATCAAAATGTATTAATCAGTTAACTGAGATTACATTGTTCTGTGTAATTGTAATCCATATAAGATGCTTGTACATGATTTAACCAATTCACATTTTACTACGAAATGGGGAGGCCCTGCGATACTGACCTTCAGAGCACAGAACAAGAACTACAGAGCAAGCTCACATCATTAATTCTTATCAAGTACCTGGTGTATTGTTGTCAGAGGAAAGTAAAAGTTTATTTTCTGGTTAGTTTTCATTTACAGTGTGGTAGAAAGAGAGAAGCAATGATATTTTGCTAGAGATATTCTTTGTATTAGTTAACTTCTGTGAGAGTATGTGATTAGATTTGTGACTGTATGATTCTTTTTGACTTTTATGACTCAAGGTCATGAATGAATATTTTATTCGCACGTTATATGTTCTTAAGTACTTTCCACATTGTTATTTCTGAATTAGCGTTAAATGACATGGTTTTCAAGATATATGCAATTTTACCACTTAAACAGTTGAGTTTTGCTGAAACAAAAACATATTTGTCAAAGCTTGCATTCATCAGGGCAGTTTGCAAGAATGCCATTACAAGGACAAAATGTTTACTGTATGAGAAGAGAGTGCTGATTGGTTGGTAAGGGGATCTGATGAGTAGAGGCACTACTACAAAGAAAGCACCAATTAATGATGGCTGACAGTTAACTGCCAGGTTTGTTTAAACCTTAAACCAGGCAGGTTGACTTAGTCAAGGCATTTCCCTGAGTAATAAACTAGCAAATAGTAGTAGTCACCTATTCTGGTGGGGAGAAGGCAGGGAGGTGAAGGATATGGCACTAAAAAAACTAGGATGGAGGGGAAGGGAGATAGACCTGTCACCTTCCCACCACTTCTGGAGTTTTACCAATCTGACCTGAGGCCTCTAGAGCACAGGGATACCAATTAGTGAATCTGTTGGCTTCCCTACAGTCTTGGAGTCCACACCTACAGTCATAGAGTCATAGAGATCTACAGCATGGAAACAGACCCTTCGGTCCACCCCGTCCATGCCGACCAGATATCCCAACCCAATCTAGTCCCACCTGCCAGCACCTGGCCCATATCCCTCCAAACCCTTCCTATTCATATACCCATCCAAATGCCTATTAAATGCTGCAATTGTGCCAGCCTCCATCACATCCTCTGACAACTCATTCCATACACGTACCACCCTCTGCATGAAAAAGTTGCCCCTTAGGTCTCTTTTATATCTTTCCACTCTCACCCTAAACCTGTGCCCTCAAGTTCTGGACTCCCCGACCCCAGGGAAAAGACTTTGTCTATTTACCCTATCCATGCATCTCATAATTTTGCAAACCTCTATAAGATCACCCCTCAGCCTCCGACGCTCCAGGGATAACAGTCCCAGTCTGTTCAGCCTCTCCCTGTAGCTCAGACCCTCCAACCCTGGTAACATCCTTGTAAATCTTTTCTGAACCCTTTCAAGTTTCACAACATCTTTCCGATAGGAAGGAGACCAGAATTGCACACAATATTCCAACAGTGCCCTAACCCATGTCCTGTACAGCCGCAACATGACCTCCCAACTCCTGTACTCAATACTCTGACCAATAAAGGAAAACATACCAAACGCCTTCTTCACTCTCCTATCTACCTGCGACTCCACTTTCAAGGAGCTAGGAACCTGCACTCCAAGGTCTCTTTGTTCAGCAACACTCCCTAGGACCTTCCCATTAAGTGTATAAGTCCTGCTAAGATTTGCTTTCCCAAAATGCAGCACCTCACATTTATCTGTATTAAACTCCATCTGCCACTTCTCAGCCCATTAGCCCATCTGATCAAGATCATGTTGTAATCTGAGGTAACCCTCTTCGCTGTCCACTACACCTCCAATTTTGGTGTCATCTGCAAACTTACTAACTGTACTTCTTATGCTTTCATCCAAATCATTTATGTAAATGACAAAAAGTAGAGGGCACAGCACCGATCCTTGTTGCACTCCACTGGTCACAGACCTCCAGTCTGAAACACAACCCTCCACCACCGCCACCCTCTGTCTTCTACCTTTGAGCCAGTTCTGTATCCAAATGGCTAGTTCTCCTTATATACCATGAGAGCTAACCTTGCTAATCAGCTCCCATGTAGAAGCTTGTCGAACGCCTTACTGAAGTCCATATAGATCACATCTATTGCTCTGCCCTTATCAGTCTTCTTTGTTACTTCTTCAAAAAACTCAATCAAGTTTGTGAGACATGATTTCCCATGCACAAAGCCATGTTGACTATCCCGAATCAGGCCTTGCCTTTCCAAATACTAGTACGTCCTGTCCCTCAGAATTCCCTCCAACAACTTGCCCACCAACGAGGTCAGGCTCACCAGTCTATAGTTCCCTGGCTTGTCTTTACCACCCTTCTTCCAGTCTTCTGGCACCTCACCTGATGCAAAGAAAGACCCCAGTGTCAGTAGCCAATGCCAACACACACCATGTCATCATCAGCTGCCCCCTTCATCCTCACCAGGGTTTTCTTGACTAGTCCCAGTTGTAGTGACTGTAACATGGTCAACCAGGTGACCTCACAGAGTATGAACTCACTGATTAAGGCTGTTAAGTAGGTATAATCAGGGAGGCCTGGCTGACAAACATGAGCAGGAGTATCAGTTTCAGTCCAGTGTGAGATCTGGCTTTGAGGAAGCTGGATCAGCGTCAATAAATACGTAAATACAGGGTGACTTGGTAACAGATTACTAGCCTCTGTGCCGTTATTTCGGGGTGATGAAAGAAAAGCAAGCTCCTAAGGAAATGTACTCGCAACCATTGTCTTTGAGTTGTGCTAAGCATTTCTGGCATCACGTTGTCATTTGGGAATATTGATTTGTTTGATCCTGCTGTCGAACATTGGGCTCAATACATAGAAAGAATGCTTTATATCTTTTAGGCAAATGACATTGGGCACATGAAAAGCAATGAGCAACTCTCCTGACAGCTTGTGGAGCCTCAGTCTTTTTGGTTATAAGAAGCCTAACTTTCTCTGAGGCACCAGATCCTAAAACCTTTAAATAATTGATCAATTTAATTAAGGAATACTACAAACTCTTCAGGCAGTACAAGTGGCTTTATCATTGGAATATGTGGCAAGTGGAGCATATGAGTTGCAGGGTTTTCCAGTGGAAGGGGACACCCTCACCAGTCCAACTGAGGGGAACACCACCTGACTGAGGGCAATTGCATTGCCCCACTCGGAATATATCCTGACAGAGGCTCTCTAAATCAGCTCTCAGCAAAACTCCAAAAGAAAGCCAAGCCTCGGCCAAATGATTAAACTTTTCTTCCAGATTCGGCCTGCCAAGTGTCATTGTGGTTCCTTTTAGAATATGGACTCAAGGCAGCAAAATGGTCACACTAGAGCTAACTTGAGTAAAATAACTCACAGGCCAGCATCCAGGAGATTGCACTTTCTGCAAAGTCCATCTACCTCTGATTTGGAATAGCTAAATTGCTTAGCAACACCCAAATCAGAACCAATCAAAATAAAT
This sequence comes from Hemiscyllium ocellatum, assembly GCF_020745735.1. NCBI lineage: Eukaryota > Metazoa > Chordata > Chondrichthyes > Orectolobiformes > Hemiscylliidae > Hemiscyllium > Hemiscyllium ocellatum. The sequence continues at coordinate 66,308,603 of NC_083403.1, forward strand.
GTCTGGTTAAATGGTAACCTGATCCCAATGGAGGTCAAGACCAGCTTGGCTGTTTCAGTGAGTACAGAACCAATCTTTCATAAAATTCGCCCTGGACTCCAACTTTTAAATTTGTGCGAGACTGAGAACTATACCAGGGAACCTTGACAGCTTAAGGGTAGAACTTTGGTTCTGGTCTCTTATGTGAAGCAGTTTGTTCAGTTACCATTGATTGTAGTAAAAGGCTTGGGCCCAAACTTGATGGAGAAAAATTGTTTGAGAAATATATACCTAGATTGGCTTAAAATCTTTCAGTTAGAAAATGGCTACCCGAGTGAAGTCCTAATTAAATAAGAAAGTCTAGGGCCTATCAAAGGAGCTAATACCACCTTGCATGTTGACCAGGAAGCAATTCCATGTTTCTACAAAGCCTGCCCAATGCCACATGTCTTACGTGCAAAAATGGGGGGAATGTGCAAACTCCACATAGGCAGTCGTCCAAGGTGTGTCAACTGGCTCTGAGGGAGCTGGATCAGTATTGAGAACTCTCCACATGTAAATAAAGGGTGACTTGGTGACAGGATACCCGTCTTTGTGGAATTATTTCATCAGTGACCGCTATCCTAACAGCTTTGTTCCCAGGGCACCTTCCGTTGTATCCTATAAGAACTGAAGAACTGTCAATCGTTTGATTGGCCAACAACTTTCATAGATCTCATTCCTTAAAAGGACAAGACACTGGACAGCAGCTCATTGATTTCTCATTGTCACAGTCACTCTTTGAAGTGACTGAGAGAAGGCTGACCCCCACCTTCATGACCACCTCTGCCCTGACAAAATCCAGTTGTTTGTGCGGAATCTGTGAGACATCAGGGGCTGTGCTGAGCTGTTTGTACATTAAGTGAAAGACCTGATGTGGTGCAGATTCTTGATAAGTGAGCGATAGGTATGTGGTGAAATGGCTGAGTCTACTGATGCAGTTGAAGGTTCATTCAGTGGCCTTGACCACTGATGTGTGATAATTAAATATCTTATAGCATTGCATACAGAACCCTGAGGCCACACTCATGTAATTAACATTTGCAGTTAATCTGTTCCCACCACATTCTCACTGTGTGCCTCTCAAGTCTCGGTCCTTGAAGGATACAGGCCAACTCTCTGCCTTCCATAAACCTGGAAGCCCACTCTTTCCTCTAGTCAGGTATTGTCTCTCTTTCCCAGGTTATTTTCAGTCGTAAAATAGTTCTGGCAGCATCTATTGAGAGAAGCAGAAAGAAAGACAGAGTGAGGTGGACAGGGTTAATATTTTGAATTAATCAGAGTCATAGAGATGTATACCATGGAAACAGACCCTTCAGTCCAACTTATCCATGCTGATCAGATTCCCAACCTAATCTAGTCCCATTTGCCAGCACTTGGCCCATCTCCTGATGAAGCACTTTTGCCCGAAACGTGAATTTTCCTGCTCCTCGGTTGCTGCCTGACCTGCTATGCTTTTCCAGCACCACTCTAATCTGGACTCTGATCTCCAGCATCTGCAGTCCTCACTTTCACCTTAGCCCATATCCCTCTAAACACTTCCTATTCATATACTCATTCAGATGCCTTTTAAATGATGCAATTGTACCAGCCTCCATCACTTCCTCTGGCACCTCATTCCTAACATGCATCACTCTCTATGTGAAAACATTGCCCCTTAGGTCCCTTTTACATCTTTCCCCTCTCACCCTAAATGTATGCCCTCTAGTTCTGGACTCCCCTGCTCCAGAGAAAAGACTTTGCCTATTTACCTTATCCATGCTCCTCATGATTTTATAAACCTCTATAAAGTCACCCCTCAGCTATCGACGTTCAAGAGAAAACAGTCCCAGCCTATTCAGCCTCTCCTTATAGTTCAAATCTTCCAACATTGGCAACATCCTTGTAAATCTTTTCTGAACTCTTTCAAGTTTCACAACATCCTTCTGATAGGAAGGAGACCAGAATTGCATACAATATTCCAAAAGTGGCCTGACCAATGTCCTGTATATCCACAACATGACCTCCCAACTCAATGCTCTGACCATTAAAGGAAAGCATACCAAACAACATCTTCACTATCCTATCTACCTGTGACTCTACTTCCAAGGAATCATGAACCTGCACTCCAAGGTCTCTTTGTTCAGCAACATTCCCAAGGACCTTACCATTAAATGTATAGTCCTGCTAAGATCTGCTTTCCCAACATGCAGCCCAAACCTCACATTTATCTAAATTAAGCTCCATCTGCCATTCTTCAGCCTATTGGCCCGTCTGATCAAGATCTCATGGTAATCTAAGGTAACCTTCTTCGCTGTCCACTATACCTCCAATTTTGCTGACATCTGCAAACTTATCAACTATACCTGCTATGTTTGTATCTAAATCATTTATATAAATGATGAAAAGTAGTGGACCCAGCACGAATCCTTGTGGCACTCCACTGGTCACAGGCCTTCAGTCTGAAAACCAACCCTCTACCATCACCCTCTGTCTTCTACCTTTGAGCCAGATCTATATCCAAATGGTTTGTTCTCCCTGTATTCCATGAGATCTAACCTTGCTAACCGATCTCCCATGGGGAACCTTGCCGAACAAATAAGGCTTCATGAATTTATTCTCCCCAGTGTAGAGGAGACCACATCTACCCCATCGCCTCCATCCAAGGCTGCAAAGGAGCCTATCCACATCCAGCAGAGATTTTCCTGCACATCCAAACATCTCATCTACTGTGTTCATTGCTGTCTATGTGGCCTCCTCCACATTGGGGAGGCAGGACACCAACTTGCGGAATGTTTCAGAGAACATCTCTGGAATGCACAAACTAAACAACCCCACTGCCCTGTGGCCGACCACTCCCTCCCCTCCGCCAAGGACATGCAAGTCCTGGGCCTCCTCCACCACCAAACTCACGCCACCCGACAACTGGAGGAAGAACACCTCATTTTCCACATTTGGACACTCCAACCACTCGGTATCAATGTCGGTTTCACCAGTTTCCTCATCTCCCCTCCCCCCACCTTATCCCCAATCCAACCCTCCAGCTCGGCACCGCCCTCTTGAACTATCCTAATTGTCCATCTTCCTTCTCACCTATTCGCTCCACCCTCCGCTCTGACCTATCACCATCACACCCCACCTTCATCTACCTATCGCATTCCTAGCTACCTTGCCCCAACCCCACCCTCCTCCCATTTGTCCCTCAGCCCCCTTGCCACACCTCTCCTCCCACATTCCTGATGAACAGCTTATGTTTGAAATGTCGACTCTCCTGCTCCTCGGATGCTGACTGTCCAAGTGAAATATTGTAAGTTTGAGAACATGTCAAGTTTTGCCCCAAAAAAGGACCAGATGAATACAAATTGTCCTTGCCCAAGGGAGCAAATAGGTGACTTGATCAGGCAGAAGTGTGAAACAATCTGCTAAATTGCTATCACTTAAAATAATGTATCCCCCAATACTATTGAATGGAGGACAAAAAATAGGCAAGAATAATGGTTCATTATTTATTATATTTTTTAAATAAAAATAATTTTTTTATCATATCATCTGAATTACAAACTTTGTCATCAGCAATACATTTTTTAGAATTGGAAATACGCAAAAAGTATAAATTTGCCATTGACTTTTCTTTCTGTTGTGTCATTTTCAAGCACAAACTGTATTAGAAGTACATCATAAAATCAAATTTTATACAACATTTAGGGAAGAAAAAGATACTGTTCTCATCTAGTCTCCCCTAAATATTTTAAAATTCATTTGTGGGATGTGGGTGTCACTGGTTGGCCAAGTTTATTGTTCTTGAGAAAGATGTGATGAGCTGCGTTCTTAAATTGCTGCTCACCCATTTATTGTAGGTAGACCCAAAAGTTGTTATGGATGGAATTCCAGGATCCACTGACTTTGATAAAATGATGACATGTTTTCACATTAGGATGTTGAGTGGTTTCGAAGGGAACTTGCAATGGGTAGTGTTCCTGTGTATTTTCTGTCTTTGTTCTTGTCTTTGCATCTCAGACACTTCCCTGAAGAACATCTACAAGGATGTCCTTGAGCTCAGGGAAATAACCTCTAACAACTGCAACTATCTTCCTTGATGACTCTAACTGTCGGAAAATATTCCCTAATTCCAATTGACTCTAATTTCACTAGAACTCCTTGATGCCATATTCTGTCAAATGCAGTTTTGATGTCAAGGGCAATCACTCATCTCACTTCCGGAATTCACCTCTTTAATGCACATTTGACATCTAATGAGGTCAGGAGCTGTGTGACCCTGGCATAACCCAAACTGAGCATCAGTGGGCAAGTTATTATTTAAGCAGGAGCTGTTTGATAACACTGAGGTACATTCCCGGCCTTTAGTGATGTTGAATAATAGATGATTTGGCGCTAATTAGCTGGGTTGGATTGGTCCTGCATTTTGTGGACTGGATATATCTGGGCAACCTTCTGCACTGTTGGTTTGATGCCAATGTTGGAACTGTACTGGAACAGCTTGGCTTGGTACACAGCAAATTCTGGATCAAAAATCTACAGGACTCTTGATTCTATGTGATCCCAAATTCATACCAATATGGTTGATTCCTAGCTGTTAGTCAGACGTTAAAAATGAGCGACAAATGCTCGCCCTTGGTAACAAATTTCATGTTCTGTGAATGAAAAAATTAATAGTAGTAGAGAACATACATTATTTCCTAATAAGTAAAGTATTCTACAAAATAAAGCACTTTTCTTAATGTTGCCGTTTTAGGTAGTATCAAATTTGTTAATGTTTTAATGGCTGAATTAAACCATTAAGTGCTTATTTCGTTAAAAGACTAAAAGTCAACTGGTAAGTTTTTGTCTATAATAGAAACATAGAAAATAGGAGCAGGAGAAGCCCCTTGAGTTTGGTCCACTATTTCACATGATTATGACTGATCAACTCAGATGAGCGCCTCATCTTCCGCCTGGGAACCCTCCAACCACAAGGGATGAACTCAGATTTTTCCAGTTTCCTCATTTCCCCTCCCCCCACCTTGTCTCAGTCAAATCCCTCAAACTCAGCACCGCCTTCCTAACATGCAATCTTCTTCCTGACCTCTCCGCCCCCACCCCACTCCGGCCTATCACCCTCACCTTGACCTCTGTCCACCCATCGCATCTCCATCGCCCCTCCCCCAAGTCCCTCCTCCCTATCTTTTATCTTAGCCTGCTGGACACATTTTCCTCATTCCTGAAGAAGGGCTTATGCCCGAAACATCGAATCTCCTCTTCTTTGGATGCTGCCGGACCTGCTGCGCTTTTCCAGCAACACATTTTCAGCTCTGATCTCCAGCATCTGCAGTCCTCACTTTCTCCCTGATCAACTCAGTACTCTGTTCAACACTTTCTCCCCATACCCTTTGCTGCCTTTAGCCCCAAGAACTAGAACACCTTCTAGAAAGCAACCAATGTTTTGGCGTCAACCACATTTTGTGACAGAGAATGCCATAAACTCACCACTGTCTGGGTGAAAATATTTTCTCCTTATCCCTGTTCTGTGACCTTAGACTGTGAATCTTAGTTCTGGATTCCACGGTCATTGGGAACATCTTTCTTGCATTTCCCCTGTCTAGTTCTGTTAAAATTTTATAGGTTTCTATGAGATCAACCCTCATTCTTCCAGTACAGATAGTGAATAAGCTCCTCAATATCAATTGCTAAATTATACATTCTGATTTAAATGACAAAAAGGAAAAAAATGCTGAAGTATAAATAAGTACAGTTTAAATTTATGAAATATCAAACAGTAAAACTATTTATCCATAGAGTGGAAATCATTCTTTGTATTATTTTTGTTTTTTTATATAAAACCTTGAGAGGGCAATTGTTTCTTCATGTGTCATGCTATTCACTTGGTACCAACACAATATGCTGTTAGTTTCATATTAATATGTGTTGTGTAGTATATCTGTGCTTCACAACCGTGCCCAACAATTCCATTTAACTTATTAACAACGGCAAGTTCTGTAGCATGCAGCTTCAGTACAATTGTCACAATATTGTCAGTGTTTTGCCTTCAGCCATTTCCTGTTGTTCACTTCAGATTGCTGCAAATGCATCGGATTTATATTTTACACTGTTATTATGAGCTCTTCATCACTGAGGATGGGGATGCCTGTGGAGTGTCTTCCTTCAGTGAGTTGTTTAATTGACCATCATCTGTTGGGGGCAGTACAGTGGCTCAGTGGTTAGCACTGCTGCCTCAGAGCACCAGGGACCTGGATTTGATTCCAGTGTCAGGTGACTGTGTGGAGTTTGCACATTCTCCCTGTGTCTACGTGGGTTTCCTCTGGGTGCTCTGGTTTCCTCCCATAATCCAAAGGTGCGCAGGTCAGGTGAATTGGCCATGCTAAATTGCCCATAGTGGAGGTTAGGGGTAAGTGTAGGATAACAGGGGAGAGGAATGAGTCTGGGTGGGTTAATCTTTGGAGGGGTAAATGTGGACCCCTTGGGCCAAAGGCCCTGTTTTCACCCTGGATTCTATGATTCACAATTGGATATGACAGATCTGCAGAGTCTAGATCTCATTGTTTGTTGTTGAATTACTTATTTGTATCTATTGCTTTTGCTTCTGCTGCATGGCATTCAAGTAGCCCTGTTTTGTAAATCTATTGGGTTGACACCTCATGTTTGGGTGTGTTTGGTGTTGTTCCTGGCATGACTTCCTACATTCTTCACAAAAACAGGATTGATCTCCAGGCTTGATAGTAATGATAGAGTGGGGGGGTATGTTGAGACATGAGGTCACAAATTGTGTTAGGATACAATTCCGCTTCTGATGGGCCACACTGCCTTACGGAGCTCAGTCATGAGTTATTTAAAATCTATCCTATTTACTACTGTAGTAATACCAGATAACATGATATGGGATATCTGCTTTGTGAAATCAGGATTTTGTCTCCACAAAGACTGTGCAGTTGTCACTTCTACCCAAACTGTCATGGACAGATACATTTGTGGCAGGCAGATTCGGGAGGATGAAGTCAAGTATATTTTCCCGCTTGTTGGATCCCTCATCATCTGTTTCAGGTACATTCTGGCAGAAATATCCTTTAGACCCCAATCAGTCAGTAGTAATGCTGCTGACCCACTCTTGGTAATGGACCTTGAAGTGCCATATCCAGAGTATACATTGTGTCCTGCCACATTCAGTGCATTCCCATGTAGTGTTTAAACTGGAGGGAGAACAGGGTAATCAGCAGTACGTTCCCTTACCCAAGTTTGACCTAATGCCATAAAATCTTTTAGGATCTAGAATCAATGTTGTTGCCTGTCAGGGCAACATCGCCCTGACTATGCTGCCACCTCTGCTGGGTCTGAGCTGCCACTGGGACAGTACATACATTAGGAAGATATCTGGCATTTTGTCAGGTACGATTCTGTGAGTAAGATTATGTCAAGCTGTTGTTTTACAAATCGATAAGATGATGGTCAGGTGGACCTTGTAGGGTTGACAGGCCTGTGTTTGCTGTTCTGTTTTACTGTGCCTAAGTCAATTCCAGGTGGTCCATTTGATTTCATTCCATTGAGACTTTTCAGCTATACGATGCAAAGAGTGAATTGTTAGGCCATTTTAGAGGGCACTTAAGAGATATTAAACATTACTACAGATCTGGATACATATGTAGGCCTGACCAGGTAAGAATTAAAGAGTTCCTTTCCTATGGGTTATTGATGTTATAGATGAGTAGTGTGTAATATAAAAACAGAAAATACTGGAGAAACTCAGCAGATCCAACAGCATTAATGGAGATCATCAAAGATAATGTTTCAGGTCAATGACCCTTTGTCAGAATTCAGATCCTTTGATGTAGTTGCAATTCTGCTAAAATTAAAAAACAATTCAATAAAGGCAATTATGATTCAGTTTACTAATTTTCCAAGTCTTCTGCAGAAAGCCAAATGTGCATAAAGCAATGTGATTCATCAAGTCAGGAGATTGAGACCACATTCTAAATGATGGTTGTCTCTTAACATACCTAAGCTCAGGAAAATATCTATATTTTAATTTTCTACTCTTTTTTTCACCTTAAACATGTCTCAGGTAATTGTTTTTGGTGAATTACAGACCTTTTTCTAATCAATCTGTTCATGTATTTTAAAATTTAATCTATAGCAGACAGGTTTTGAACATGGACCTTTTGGACAAAAGGTAAGGTCATTATCACTGCCCCAAAAGAGCCCTCAGAATGAATTATAGGTTAATTAAGGTCATTGTTCTGGTACAAATACTTAACTTGTTTATACTAAATGCCTCCGTGTGCTGTGTTAATGTTCAATCAGTTGTGGTTTAAATAAGAATTCTTGTTGTAAAATAAACTTAACCGTGTGTGTCCTCTGCTTCCTTGTGGAGGTGATTGAATGTAGAAGGGGACCCTCAGTTTTACTAGTTTCAATTTTTAAACTTTCCATCGATAATTGACTTGAAAAGAGGGCATCGTGAGAGATTTTAGGAAAGTCGGAGTGACCTGTGTAATTATTTGATAGTGGACATGTGCTGTCATCTTTCAAGATTTTAGATTGTTTGGTTTAGGGTGAATACATTATGTTACCGTGACAAATACCATTATGTTTCCATTCGGCCATGTTCAGCTCTCAAGGAGTTAAATCCACAGAATGCACAAGGTATTTTGGAAGGCATATATTCCAGCCAGCAACTGAGACCAGATGAAGTGACTGTCAGAATAGTATTTCTTGCATACTATATCAATTCATTTGAACACAGCAGGGGATTTCTGCCAGGGGAAGCCCAGACTTAATAAGGCACGATAAGGATTGATTGCTCACACAAAATAACAATGCCTGACACAGAGAGCTGAAATAGATCAGAAGTTAAGTATTTAGTTTCCTTTTAAAGTGGAACATAGGCAGACTCTAGAAATCTAGAGCCAAAATACCAACAAAGGGAAAGGTCACCTCTTCATAAAGATAGACCCAGTCAATTAAGTTCATGAAAATGAATTAAGGTCCAGGATTGTGTATATTACCATATTTTATGCCATGCTGTGCAATTAGAATCAGTTTCAACTCCACTGCCAACTGTATTTTGTTTATTCATACATTGTATGCAAAATACATGCATTGGTTATTAGTTTACAAATGGCCTTATGAGGTCATAGAGTTATTATCAGCACAGAAAGAGGTCATTTAGCCTACTTGGGCTTTCCATGGAACAATTTGGCCAGTCCTATTCCATCCAGTCTATCCTTATAGCTCTGCAAGTTCATTTTGTTCAAGGTTTCATTCCATTTCCATTTGAATCTTTGATCCTCTCAATTTTCCACAACCTCCTGAGTAAGGTTTGATCATTATCACTTATTGTGTTCTTTGGCATATTTCCCCTGTATCATTGACCAAAATATTGGTTAGAGTTTTCCCATGTCTAAAGCAATGTGGGAACAGTGAGAAATGTGGGAAAATATGATGAGAATGAAAACATCTGATTCTCAACATCAAGAAAATAATTGAAATTTTCCCCAGAGTTTCTTAATGGTAAGATCAGAAATTTACTGATAAGCAGCAACAATCTTATTTCTATGCCCTTGTATCATTAATACACCAACTCATCTTATTTATATGCAGCATATAATTCTCACATCCTCGATCATGCAAGAAATTACATGATGACATTTCCTGACTTGAAAGTCAGCATGGTTACATAGCAGATGCTGCCTGCTTTCCACAGACTCTACTATAATATCTATTCACTTACCTGTCCTTGAATGCTCCATGGGCAGCATTATCATCCACCCAGCATCCAAGGTTGGCATTGGCAAACTTCCAGGCTCACCACATTATGATGGTTGATCTCGGACCAACTCAGAATACACATCAGCTCTTCAGGATATCACTTTGGAGCTTAGGGCCATGTTTGACTTACATGCTCCTGCCAGGTTATGTTGTGCAAGAGAACATAGAGTCATTTCATGTATCCACACAGGATGCATCATCTGGCAATTAGCTTCATTTCTTCATAATCACACACTTTATGCTTAGCTAGACACTACCAGCATCAGTGTATAGCATGGATTTCTTGCCAAATGGCGGGAAGAATTGGTAATTGTTGAGGATAGGGGTGGGTGGCAAGAGCTATTGAGTGGAGATGCTGAATGCAATAGTGAGGTTGATAGTCCATGAGCAATAATGAACTTTCTGTGCAGTGGCAGAGTTAGAGTGAATGTGAGATAGCAGAGAGAAGATAGTGGCACTTACCCTTGTAAAGGTTTTTGACTTTTATCTTGTATTGTTGTACATTACATCTGAGCCTGGAGACAGCATTGACAATTACTGCTATCTACATCCAGACTGGCTTTGTTTGATACCTTAAACTTCTATATTGGCCCACGTGGTAGAGGATAGCTTTCCTTTCGACCACCTGTCTGGCAGGGCCTTCAGGTTCCAACCTGGAAAGCATGGTGCCAGCTTCCTTATCTGAAACATCTTGGGGTTTTTTTTTAAAAGGCTACAGCGTGCAAGATAATTCCTGGCTCAGACAACAGTTGAACACCACTTCAGAAGCTAAGTGTGGTAGCAGTGGCTTGAATGTCAGAAGGTCCAGGCAGCAGTAGGAATTTGATTTCATCTGCCACAAGACAAGGAAGTCAAAGAGACCAGTTGCATAAATAAAGAGATGAAAAGCAAGAGATAGTATGAGAAAGGGCTCTGTGAGTTACGACAGGACATCAACCATGAAACTCCCTGAGAATATTACTCAGCCTAAACATGGAAAATTTCAGTCCTTTAATTCTGTGTTCCCTAGTTAATGGGAACAATTTTTCCTTGTCTATCTTATCCCAACCTATCGTAATCATGCACACCTCCATCAAATCTTCACACACAATATTCTTTTGTAAAAAAAAGAAATTATGTAATATTCCATTTTCCTTTCCTATTACCTGTTGAACTTGCATGCTAGCTGTTTACCTTAAATAGCTGGGTCCCTGGTTGGATCCACAACACATTGTTCTGAGAAACTTTCTCACATGTACTGTATGAAATCATCCTCTTGGCTACATCTTCCAGTCTGACTATTCCCAATCTGAAAAAAGGCTACAATCTTCCAGGAATTTTTTTTTTTAAAAAAACATGCTCTTATTATGTCTTGATTTTTTCTCATGGCCCATCATATAACCACTAGTCAAGGACCTATGAACTAATCCTACCAGTGTTTCTTTTTGCCCCTTTTATTTCTTAACTCCATTAAATTTGACATCTTCTGATCGAAGATCATTCCTTGCTATCATACTTATTTCTTCCAGTGCTAACAATGTTTCTCTACCACCATTTCTTTCCTGCCTGTCTTTTTCAAAATTCAAGTACTCCTGAATATTTAGTTCCCAGCTTTGATCTCCCTGTAACTATATCAATAGTAATAAGATCATACTCAATAACTTATATGTGTGCAGTTAATCAATTTATTTTGTTCTGGATATTATATAGTTTAAAGTGCCATTCCACCCCATCCTGGCCCTACTTACTGTTGGTTTTCTCTGATTGTTCACTCTGGCCCTTCCTGTCTCATTCATGGTATCATTATTAAAATAGTTGCCCTGTAATGTTGCCATACTGTCTTTTTGTAACCCTACATTTACCCTCTCTTTAATTATCAAACATCACTCTCTTTAATTAGTTTAAAGCCTTCCTTAAAAGGGACCTTTGGTGTTGGTTAATGTGGTGGCTCATCTGTGATATACATATTACACAAGGATGTAGATGTTCTTTAAAAATGGAACATTTGTTTTTCATAAAAGAAGGCAAAGATATACCAATATGTGTATGTATATAAGATAGTTAAAAAAAACCTGACAAAAGTATCAAAACAATGTTTCTACCTGTTTTTCAACATTATCAATTATAAATACTCAGTCTCTGAGAAATTGTTTTCTTTTCTTTGCTTTTTAAATCTTTTCTAAACTTTTTTTTCCTTGAGCTGTAAAAACAATGTTATAATTCCTTTGTAATCTGATGACATTATCCTTTCACAATTCTCTGAGCCTTAACTTTCTCAATTCTAAAAACTTGAAGATTTCTGTCAAAAATCTCCTGGACTGGAAATGCCACAGGCTAGAACTAATTCTGTTGAAGTGCCTGGTTCCCTGAAATGGTTTCATTCCGCTGCTAGAGGACTGCTCTACTTTTTGAACTGAACTTGCAGTTCTTCTGAACTGAACTGTTCTAAAGTCAATACTAAAATAATTGCCTTAATCGTTATCCTCTGATTGTGATAAATTCAATAATATAGGCATTTTATCCTTTAACATCAAAGAGGTTTTCCCAGGCACTCAACTGCAAGCATATGTTTTCTTGGAACCAATGCACATAGCACACAGAGCTTTATTAAAATAACCTTAATAGAACTGACCAACACCATCTGCCCCTGTTGTGAAATCCAAATTCCTAATTGTTTTATATATATTTATTGGACACCTTCCATCACAATACACTGGAGAAAATAGTCCTTAGCAAACAAAATTTCTTCAAAATTAAATATTAAATCAAATAAGTAAATTCACTATTGCATTCAATAGACTTGAATTTGGTGTTACAATACACCAAATTATAAATGAAGGCACAAATGGAATTGAATAAGTTCTAATAGCTTTTGATAGTTACTTCAATCTAAGAACAAATAAAATTCTTGAAACATTTAGAAGTAACAAAAAAAAAATTAGCATCCAAGAGAGTCAGTAGATAATTTAGTTTGTGACCCCTACAGACTCTTGGAGAACAGCGATTTTAAAACTTGGATTTTGAAAGCAGATGTTCTAAAAGTCAGAATTGTTGGAACTATTGGCTGTCAATGAGTTTTTGGTCACGTTTATTTACAGTTCAAAAATGATTTGACTTTGAAGAAAACTATTCAAATTGAAACAGAAACCAGAAAAACTCAGACAAGTCCTAAGAGGGAAATAACAATTTTATCACAGCTGTATAATAGAACTTATCCACTCTAAAATATACAATCTACAGGCCAACAAAAAGAATAGGCTATGCAGCAAATGTTCAGTCATGTCAAAATTGTGAAATAACACAAGCAATGCCCAGATATAACAAATGAATGCTTCATCCATAAAAGCACAGGCTACTTCTAGAAGATAAGCATAGATAGGGCAGTTTCAGATCACTAAAAAGCTAAAGGCTCACTTTCTCAATCTTAATGTGATAAGAGCTTCTCCTTAAAAAAAGGTACTTACATCAGTTAATATGCTCCTATTATCAGTTATTATGCCACTATGATCTGCTCCTGCCACACACCATTCTGATTTGAAACTATATTACTATTCCTTCAATTTTGTTGGGTCAAAATCCAGGAACTCCATCCCTAACAGTAGTGTGGATTTTTCTAAACCCAAAGGACTACAATGGTTATATAAAACAGCTCACCACCACTTCTCAAGAGCAAGTAGAGATAGAATACTTGCCTAACCAGAGACACCCACATCCTGTGATCAAACCTAGAAAAACATACAGGTGAATTTCATCACGGACACAGGTCAAAAAATAAAGTGGAAATAGATAATGACCAGGTGAAAAAGACAAAATGAAAATTGCACCTCATTGAACAGAACTTATTCAAGCTGGTGGATCAATGAATGGGATCATGGAGGAGGGAGAGAATGTACATCAGAGAGTTGGCATTTCAGCCTGTTTGGTACAAGTTGGTTTGCAAAACAACAATATTGCCATTTTTGTCAACAGGTTTAATCACAAAGTTATATTTGGGTCTGAAAGGCTGCACTAAGATGCAGTTAAAAGTGCATAGGGGCAGCAAATGCACTGAAAGTGACCATATCACACCATCTATTAGATAAGGGCAGAATGGTGTTGAGTGTAGATCTTGGAATGTGAATACCTATAATTGTGTGTGAATCTGAGACATTTTGCTTTGATGAGAAATCAAAACTTAAAATACACAGTTGATTTTCCCTATCCACAGATGCGATTACATTTTCAACGATTTCTGTTTTTCACACAAGTTTATTGTACACCCAAGTCCGACATTTGCACCTCTAGATCACGTTCTTATTTCAGGTGATGGATCATGGGGGCCCGCAGCTTATTTCAGAGGATAATGAGTAAATCCTTGATTTAAATAACTTTCCACGCTTGAGCAAAACTAACCGGAACGACTTGAACTAAGGCAAGAGATACAACTTTTAATGTATCTCGTCTACTCATTTATATTTGCTCGCCTCGTTAACCAGGGACATCTTTGTTAAAGCAAAAAAAAACTGCAAATATCTTGCTTTTGGAGGCACTGGTGCATCCAAGAGCTTCCTAAGGTGCAGTAGCAACACGAACATTACTCTGCTGTGTCGCGCGCTCCACTCGTCCCCGCGCCTGATTGTCTCGGTGCGTGGGCGAAAGGGGGAGGGGGCGTGGTGGGACTCTTCCATTGGGGGAACCGGGGGGGGGAGAATGGTGGATGATGTGATTCAAACAAGAATAGGAAGAGTGAACGCCATGAGCCACTGGGAAGAGACAAGAGTATTATTTAAATATTATGGTATACTGTCTCCTGTGGTGAAGGAGAAAGAGGATGATATCTCAGTGAGCTCACGGACCAACATGAAATCTACCCCCCCCCCGACCCGCTGTGGTGTCGGCTCCGTTCTCTCGCGCTGCTGCTGCTGTCATGGCGCTGGCTCCAGGAGGAGGAAAGAAGAAAGTTTGTTATTATTATGATGGTAAGAGAATGGAGACTGGGGCGGGGAGAGTACTACAGTGCTGGGGAAAGTGTGAGTTAGAGACGGGGTGAAGGTGTGAGTGAGAGATGGATGACGTGCTGGTGAATCCCCCGCCCCCAGTGACAGTCACATCCTTCCTGTAATGTGGTGACCAGCACTACACAGTGTACACTCCAGCTCTCACCTGACATAATACCTTCAGTGAACCTGCACCCCATTACATGGCCGGCCACCACCTTCTCAAACCACTAGAGAAGGGTGGAGAATAGTGGGAGAAAAAGGAGAAGAGGATGACCACTTTGCCAGCTGTATCCAAATTAAGGAAAAAGTGGAAACTTGAAACAGCAGTTTGTTCTTTTGGGTGGAAGTGGCATTTAGCTCCCTTTTTTCTTAATATAACTAGTACAAATGATAGTGGGAGCTTGTTTTGGAGTGGATGCAATTTTGCCTTGAAATTCCTTGATATTGTGCTCCGGACTTGCCAATTGCAGGTAAGTTGCTTTCAAGAGACATTGCAACTTCAGGCCACTAAGTGTAATCATGTCTTTAATGGGTTTTCCAATTCAGTTTTAGTTCTCGGAGGAAAAGTTCTTCTGATAGAGTCACATAGCATAGAAACAGACCCTTCAGTCCAACTCGTCCATGCCAACTAGTCATCCCAATCTGA
The DNA here is from genome assembly GCF_020745735.1 of Hemiscyllium ocellatum. NCBI lineage: Eukaryota > Metazoa > Chordata > Chondrichthyes > Orectolobiformes > Hemiscylliidae > Hemiscyllium > Hemiscyllium ocellatum. The sequence continues at coordinate 66,323,981 of NC_083403.1, forward strand.
CCTAGTCCCCTTTGCCGGTTTGAGTATTCTCCCCAGAGTAATTATGCAAAGCTCCAAAAGGATGCTACATTTATTGAGGATAGTTTACAGTCTTTTTATAAAACACCTTTTGGCATATAGTCCTGTAGTCAAAGTGATGGTTGTGTCTTGGGGATTTATCTTGTGCATTGTGCAACTTTCAGGCCAGTGGATATTTATTCAGTTCCTATTTCAAACAGTTGATCAGCATTACATTAACTACTTTTTTTAGATTAGATTACTTACAGTGTGGAAACAGGCCCTTCGGCCCAACAAGTCCACACCGACCCGCCGAAGCGCAACCCACCCATACCCCTACATTATCCCTTACCACTATGGACAATTTAGCATGGCCAATACACCTGACCCGCACATCTTTGGACTGTGGGAGGAAACCGGAGCACCCGGAGGAAACCCACGCAGACATGGGGAGAACGTGCAAACTCCACACAGTCAGTCGCCTGAGTCGGGAATTGAACCCGGGTCTCCGGGCGCTGTGAGGCAGCAGTGCTAACCACTGTGCCACCGTGCCGCCCAACCACTGTGCCACCGTGCCGCCCAACCACTGTGCCACCGTGCCACCGTTCTTTTGTTAGAACATATTCCATGGAAACATTGATTTTGACACTACTTCCTAGGAAGTATTGCCTCCCTTAGATATTTTTCTCTTTTTGTTTTTATATTTACTTTGAATTGTTCAGTATAACTGTACAGAGTAAAAAGTGAGGTCTGCAGATGCTGGAGATCAGAGCTGAAAATGTGTTGCTGGTTAAAGCACAGCAGGTTAGGCAGCATCTGGATTCCTGATGAAGGGCTCTGGCCCGAAACGTCGAATTTCCTGTTCCTTGGATGCTGCCTAACCTGCTGTGCTTTAACCAGTGACACATTTTCAGCTATAACTGTACAGAAACTATTAGGATCATGCCAACTTCCTTTGGAGCAACACAGCCAATTTCATTATCCTTCTCTATCCGTGGAATCTTGAGTTTATTTATCTCGAATGTTTTTATGATGTTCTTTTGAAATCATGGATCTACACCTCCTACATACTCCACCATGTAGGTAGTGACTTCAGGGTCATTATCATTTGCTGTATAAAAATATTTTTCATATGCCCCTACATTACAGAGTCATAGAGATGTACAGCATGGAAACAGACCCTTCGGTCCAACTCGTTCATGCTGACCAGATATCCCAACCTAATCTCTTCCACTTGCCAGCACTCGACCCATGTCGTTTCCAAACTCTTCCCGTTCATATACTCATCCAGATGCCTTTTTAAATGTTGCAATTGCAACAGCCTCCACCACTTCCTCTGGCAGCTCATTCCATCCACATACCACCCTCTGTGTGAAAAAGTTGCCCCAAGTCTCTTTTACATCTTTCCGCTCTCACCCTAAACCTATGTCCTCTAGACAAAGGAAAATACTTCGTCTATTTATCCTATCCATGCACCTCATGATTTTGTAAACCTCTATAAGATCACCCCTCAATCTCTGACGCCCCAAGGAAAACAGCCCCAGCCTGTTCAGCCTCTCCCTATAGCTCAAATCTTCCAACCCTAGCAACATCCTTGTAAATCTTTTCTGAACCCTTTCAAGTTTCACAACGTCCTTCCGGTAGGAAGGAGACCAGAAATGCGTACAATATTCCAAAAGTGGTCTAACCAATGTCTTGTACAGTCGCAACATGACCTCCCAACTCCTGTACTCAAAACTCTGACCAATAAAGGAAAGCATTTGAAACACTTTCACTATCCTATCTACCTGCAACTCTACTTTCAAGGAACTATGAACCTGCACTCCAAGGTCTCTTTGTTCAGCAACACTTCCAAGGACAGTACCGTTAAGTGTATAAGTCCTGCTAAGATTTGCTTTCCCAAAATACAGCACCTCCCATTTATCTAAATTAAACTCCACCTGTCACTCCTCAGCATGTTGGCCCATCTGAACAAGATCCCTTTTTAATCGGAGGTAACCTTCTTTGCTGTCCAGTACACCTCCAATTTTAGTGTCATCTGCAAACCTACTAACCTCTTATGCTCACTTAAAATCATTTATATAAATGACAAAAAGTAGAGGACCCAGCACTGATCCTTGTCACGCTCCATTGGTCATAGGCCTCCCGTGTGCCAAGCAACCCTCCATCACCACTTTGTCTTCTACCTTTGAGCTAGTTCTGTATCCAAATGGCTAATTCTCCTTGTATATTCCATGACATCAAACCTTGCTAATCAGTCTCCCATGGGGAACTTTGTCGAATGCCTGACTGAAGTCCATATAGATCACGTTCTCCGATCTGCCCTCATCAATCCTCTTTGTTACTACTTCAAAAACGTCAATCAAGTTTGTGAGCCATGACTTCCATGCATAAAGCCAAGTTGACTATCACTAATCAATGCTTGCCTTTCCAAATAAATGTAAATCCTGGCCCAAAGGATTTCCTCCAACAACTTGCCTACCACCGATGTCAGACTCACCGACCTATAGTTCCCTGGCTTGTCCTTACCACCTTTCTTAAACAGTTGCACCATGTTAGCCAACCTTTAGTCCTCTGGTGCCTCACCTGTGACTATTGATGATACGAATATCTCAGCAAGGAGCCCAGCAGTCACTTCCCTAGCTTCCCACAGAGCTCTCAGGAACACCTGATCAGGTCCTGGGGATTTAAACACTTTTATGCATTTCAAGACACCCAGCACTTCCTCCTCTGTGATATAGACATTTTTCAAGATGTCACCATCTATTTCCCTACATTCTATATCTTCAGTTTCCTTGTTCATGTAAACACTGATGCGAAATACTTGTTTAGAAGCTCCTCCATCTCATGGCTCCACACAAAGGTTGCCTTGCTGATCTTGGAGGAGTCCTATTCTCTCACTATAATGTGTTTCCAATCCATGTAACACCTAATGGAAATAGTTTTTTTGTTGTCTGCCTTATCTAGACATGCCAAAAGCTTTGCACTTCTCTAAAATCTTTCCTGAATTACCTGTAAGGAGAATAATTCCAGTTTCTCCAACATTGCAACTAAAATTCCTTGTCGCTGTGATCATTCTGGTAAATATGCTCCGTTCCCTTGCATCCTTCCTTAAGTCTGGTGGCCAGGATGGGTTACAATACACTGGTTGTAGCCTCAGAGCTTTACATTTCAGCATAATTTACTTTTATATTTAATACTTCTGTAGCCCAAGACCCCAAACACTTTACTGGCTATTCTCAATATTTTGGGCCACCTTCAAAGATTTATGAACACAAATCATAGATCCCTCTGATACCTGAACTCACTTCAGCATCATATTATTTTGACTATATTTTCTTTTCCTACCCCTTTGAGCATATGAACTAAGAGTAGCAGCAGGCAATTCAACCCTTTGAACCTGTTCCATCAGTTTATAGAATTATGACTGATCACATCTCAGCCTCCACTGTATGTTCCTGCCCACTCTCCATTACTCTTTAACCCATTACTAATTAAATGTCTATCTATCTTCTACTTAAATTTACTTAATCTCTCAGCCTCCACCACACTCTGGGCTAATAAATTCTGAGATTCACAATCCTTTGAGGGAAGTAATTTCTCCTCATCTATTTTAAGTCAGCTCCCTGTTATCTTAAAACTATGACCTCTTATTCTAGATTTCCCACATGAGGAACTGTCCTTCTATGTCTACTTTGTCAACCCCTTTAGCATCTTGTGTACCTCAAATTCTATTTTATTCCAATATCCGAGTTTTTTATATATATATATCAAAAGAAACCGAGGTACTAACACTGAATCCTGGAAAACAATCCCATCAATCAAATCCAGTCTGAAAAACAACCAGTTTTACATGTTTCAATGATTTCTGTCTTTTAGGTTTTTTTTTGCTTATCAAGAGTGACATTGACTCTTTTTCCTCTAGTCTCAGTTTTGTTAACCTTTCAATTTTGTATGTAGTACTTCAAATAATTAAAAAATCATATAGACAACCTTCATTGCATTCCCTTTATTAACTTTCTTTGTTACTTCATCAAAAAAAATCAAATAGATTCCTCTGAGACTGTGGACCTCTTGAGATTTCTGTTGGTTTTCCCTACTTAATGAGAACCACCTCTGGGCTTGTTGATTTTGTTTTGAAACCTTGCCCACCACTGATGTTAAATAATTTCAAGGGATGACCTTGCACCCTTTCTTGAATAATGACATCACACTTGCCACACTTTGGTGCTCTGACATCTTACTTGAACATGGGGAAGGTTGCAAGATGTTGGTAAGCCATTCTGCTACCTTGATTTCTACTTTCTTTTATAACCTGGGATGAAAGTCATCTGGATCAGGTGAATCATCCATTTTAAGCATAGTTATCCTTTCCAGTTTAATCAACTTATCAATATTCGCCTCATAAATTACCTCCAATATCTCCATTTCTGTCCATATATTGGCAGTAGCCTTCCCCTTGTAAACATGGACACAAAATGTTAAGTATTGCCTTGCTCTGCACCTTTAATTTTAGATAAAGCGTAGATCACCAAATTGTTTCATATAGGCCTCTCTCGTCATTCCCCCTCCCCCTGCTCTATTTGTTTACTCTTTGCATGCCGGTAAAAGTTTTGTGTCCCTTTTTATGTAACTTCCATGCTATTCTCAGTCTGTCATTGAGAGTCATGGAGATATACAGCATTGAAGCAAACCCTTCAATCCAACTTATCCATGATGTTCAGATATTGTAAATAAATCTAGTCCTATTTGCCAAAAACCTTTCTTATTCATTTACCCATCCAGGTGCCTTTTAAATGTTGTAACTGTACCAGACTCCACCACTTCCTCTGGCAGCTAATTCCATACACACACCGTCTTCTGTGTGAAAAAGTTGTCCCTTAGATCCCTTTTAAATCATTCCCTCTCACCTTAAACCTATGCCCTCTCGTTGTGGACTCCCTCACCTCAGGGAAAATACCTTGTCTGTTTACCCTATCAATGCGTCTTGATTTTATAAACCTCTCTAAGGTAACCCCTCAATCTCTGATGCTTCAGGGAAAATAGCCCCAGCCTGTTCAGCCTCTCCTATAAATCAAACCCTCCAACCCTGGCAATATCATTATAAATCTTTCCTGAACTTTTTAAAGTTTCACAACATCCTACCTATAGCAGGGAGATCAAAATTGCATGCAATATTCCAAACGTGGCCTTACTATGTCATCACATGACCTCCCAACACGTAAAGTCAAGGTACTGACCAATAAAGGTAAGCATACCAATGCCTCCTTCACTATCCTACACCTGCCTGTGACTCCACTTTCAAGGAATTATGAACCTGCATTCCAAGATCTCTTTGTTCAGCAACACTTCCCCAGGACCTTCCCATTAAGTGTGTAAGTCCTGCCCTGATTTGCTTTTCTAAAATGCTACAGTTCACATTTATCTAAATTAAACTCCATCTGCCGTTCCTTGGCCCATCTGATCAGATCCCATTGTACTTCTTCACTGTCCACTACATTTCCAATTTTGGTGTTATCTATAAACTTAGTAACTGTACCTCCTTTGTTCACATCTAAATCATTTATATAAATGATGAAAAGCAGTGGACTTGGCACCGATCCTTGGAATACATCGCTGGTCACAGGCCTCTAGTCTGAAAAGCAATCGTCGTCCGCCATCCTCTTGCTCTTGAGCAGGTGGTGGTGAGCTGTGTTCTTGAAATGCGGCAATCGGTACTGAGCCAGATCTGTATCCACACAGCTAGATCTCCCTCTATTCTGTGTGATCTAACCTTGCTAAACAGTCTACTGCGAGGAACCTTATTGAACGCCTTACTGAAGTCCATATTGGTAAACCAGCTGCTCTGCCCTTATCATTCCTCTTTGCTACTTCTTCAAAAAACTCAAGTTCATGAGACACTATTTCCCACATACAAAGCCATGTTGACTATTCCTAATCAGTCCTTGCCTTTCCAAATATACATAAATCCTGTCCCTCCGGATTCCTTCCAACAACTTGCCCACCATCGATGTCAGATTCACCGGTCTGTAGTTCCCTGGCTTTTCCTTGCCACCTTAAACAGTGTCACAATGTTAGCCAATCTCCAGTTTTCTGGCACCTTGCCTATGGCTATCAGTGGTAAAAATATCTCAGCAAAGGGCACAATCTCTTCCCTAGCTTCCCATGTCCTAGGGTACACCTGATGAAGTCCTGGGGATGTATCCACCTTTGTGTTTTAAGACATCCTGCACCACCACCACCTCTTTTTAAGGACATTTTTCAAGATGTTGCTTCAGTTTGTTCTCTAACATCATAGTTGCATTCCAGCGAAACCTCACTTCATAGAAAAAAATCGCTAAATATAAATAATGGGGCCTTTGGGAAAAGTGGAGTTGGGGCAGACCAGCAAAGAATATCATTCATGATCACTCAAAAAGCACCCAAAAGTCGAACACAAAATACAGCCTGAACGAAGGTATTTATCAGTGAAACCAAAGTAAATTTAACACTTCTGAAAAATATTGTTTATGCAGGGGCGAGGGTCATCATGGTATGCAAGGTCGACTTCCTCATTCCTGTTAAGCAAACTATATCACATATTGTCTCCTTCTGCCCAAAATGCTTTGTAATATCTAGCTTCTCTTCAGTCTTCTAGCCTTTTTTTTTGGATTCACCACCTGCAATTTTATCACCAGGACTTTTCTTGCTAACATTCTTGTCACTGTGTCCCTCCGTTTTTTTCAAAAAAAAGGGATAATCTAGGAGTAGTGTTCCTCTCAAGAAAGCTGCTCTGTTGGCAGCTGATATCGGCACATGCACAGAACGGCATGAAGACTTCAGTGTAGACATTGTGTGTGCAGAACAGTGCAGAGACTTTGGCGCAGACATTGGTGCATGCACATAATGAAGCACACAAAACGATCACTGCTGGAGTTCGCCATTGGGAACAGAGGTAAGCGTTCCCAAAACACCTGTTCCTTAATTCCTCAGTGACATTATAAGCAAATCGCACTGCTGGACCGCATGTTATCCTCGAACTACCTGTATTTATTTCCCCACATTCTATATTTTCCATGTCCATCTCCACGGTAAACACTGATGCAAAATACTTGTTTAGTATCTTCCCTATCTCCTGCGGTTCCATGCTATGGTGACCTTTTTGATTTTTAAGTGGCCCTACTCTCTTCAAAGTTACCCTTTTGTCCTTAATTTATTTGTTGAATCCTTAAACCTATTTGCCAAAGCTATCTCATGACCCTTTTTTGCCCTCACAATTTTCCTCTTCAGTACACTCCTACTGTTTTTATACTGTTCTAGAGAATCTCTCAATTTCTGCTGTCCATACCTGACATATGCTTCCTTCTTATTCTTGAACAAAATCTGAATTACTTCAGTTATCCAGCATTCCCAACACCTACCAGCCTTGCCCTTCACCCTAACAGGAACATACTGTCTCTGGACTCTTGCTATCTCATTTTGAAGGCTTCCCATTTTCCAATCTTCCTCCATTTTAAAACTTTAACTTTTAGATCCAGTCTATCCTTTTCCATCACTATTTTAAAACGAATGGAATTAGGTTACTGGCTCCAAAGTGCTCCCCCATTGACACCTCAATCTCCTGCCCTGCCTTATTTCCCAAGAATAGTTCAAGTTTTGCACCTTCTCTAGCAAGTACATCAGCATACTGAATCAGAAAAGTTTCTTGTACACACTTGACAAATTCCTCTCCCTCCCAGTTCTTAACACTATGGCATTCCCCGTCTGTGTTCGGAAAGTTAAAATCTCCTATCGTAACTCTGTTATTCTTAAAGATAACTGAGATCTTCTTCCAAATTTGTTTCTAAATTTCCCAGTGACTACTGGGGAGTCTATAGTACAATCCCAATAAGGTGATCATCCCTTTTTTATTTCTCAGTTCCACTCAAATAACTTCCCTTGATGTATGTATTCCCAGGAATATCCTCCCTAAAAACAGCCATAATGTTATCCCTAATCAAAATGTCACTCCCCAACCTCTCTTGCCCCACCCCACCCACCCCACCCCTAATCCTTCCTATACCCTGGAACAACATGCTGCCAGTCCTGTCCATCCCAAAGCCATATGTCTGTAATTGCTATGATATCCCAGTCCCATGTTCCTAACCATGCCCTGAGTTCATCTGCCTTTCCTGTTAGGCCTTTTGCATCAAAATAAATGCAGTTTAATTTATCAGACCTCCCTTGTTCTCTACTTTGTTCCTGCATGCCCTGTGTATTCAAGATACTCTTTTTTCCAACTGTACCAGTTTCAGCCATATATTCCTCTGCTCTTTTCCGCTCAGGTTCAAGCGAGAAGAATTTACCTAGTGTGTGTCAATGATCTTTGAATGACAAGGAAGATAGAGAATATAACAGAGGTCATTGGTTCCAGTACATTTAGCTGAAGTTAGGTTTTAACATTCCCTATCTGATTTCCCCTTTACTCTACATTTTCTTGTTTTAATAAGTTCTGAAGATTGATTTCATTTGCACATTCGTTCTCATTCCAAATTAAACTCATGGTGGTGTTGATGTGCAGCACATCTCGTGCTTTAAACCCCACAATCCTGTTTATCCTAACACATTACTCACCTGCCTTACCTTTATACATCATAAATTTCTTTTAGCGCTGTATCCTACCATATATGGTCAAAGCCTGTGGACTGGAATCCAGGATAGGATGCAGCTAGCATTGTGGAAGTGATGCAAAGTACTGAAGACTAGGATCTCAAGTCAGTGGAGCTGTTGGTGTGGGGTATGGGGCTGAGGTTTGTGGACTGGAATCCAGCAGAAAAGAGTGGGATTGAGATTGCTGATATTAGATCATGGACATAGGTGTGTGGAATGGGGCTGAAGAGAATGGGCAAAACTGTGGTAGCTGGACTACGATGTGAGGTTATCCATTTCGACTGAAGATAAGGTAGATCAGGGTACTGTCCAGATGGTCTGAAGTTAACTACAGTGGATTTCCAAAGAGACTTGGAGGTTAAGTTGCAGATAGTTTCTAATCAAGCTGTTTTGGTATATAACACACACCTCTGGAACAGATGGGATTTGATCTAAGGCCTCCTGATTCAGAGTTAAGGACATGATCTCTGCATTGCAAGAGCTTTAGGGTTCAGATGCATAGTGCTTTGAAATGCCATTAACTTTCTAGATTTCTTTGCAAGTGTTTATGGAATGCTGGCCTTGATATCTAGAGGATGGAGTACAAGGTTGCATAAGTTTATTCTGCAGATATACAAAACCCTAGTTAGATGCAAGTTGGAGTGCTGAGAGCAGATCTGGTCACCACCGGGATATGTTGGCCTTTGGGGGAGTAAAACAAAGGTTTAGGAGAATGATACCTGGACTTAAGGGGCTAAGTTATGAGAAGAGATAATACATAATTAGTGCTGTTTTCTCTAGAATTTAGAGGAGTTCTGATTGAAGTGTTCAAGATATTAACAAGGAAACACAGGTAGGTAAAAATAAACTACTTCCACTCATTGGAGATTCTAGAACTAGAGATCATTGTCTGAGAATTAGGGCCAGACCTTTCAGGAGCGACATAAGAAAGGACTTCAACCCACAAAGTGTGGAATATGTTTGGAATTCTCTTCCACAAATGGCAGTGCATGCTGGATCAGTTGTTAATTTAAATAAGATAGATCAGTTTTTGTTAAGCAAAGGTTTTAATAGAAATGAGCCAAAGGCAGGTATATGGAGTTAGCCCTAGATTTGTCATGATCTCATGGAATGGTAGAACATAATCAAGAGGCTAAATGGCCTACTTTTGTGCCTTTGTTCCTGCAAAATCAGTGGGAAGAGGCCATATGAGTAAATGGACACAGTGGATTGGGTGGCATGAGTAACCATGAAGGCTTGAATGTGAGTGTAGGGCACTGTGTGGAATGGAGGGCGAAAGTGAGTGAGGTCTAGGTAGGGTTGCGAGGATGGGAATGTGGGGGGGGGTGGGGGGGGTGGTAGGGGGGGATGGTAGGGGGGTGAGGTGAGGAGAGTTGGGAAGAGACTTTTCCAGTCAGGTACAGGAGCTAATTTAATTACAATATGGAAGGGAGGTTTTGTTGCATATTCCATGGTCACAGAAAATTCCAGGTTTGGCACAACCTAACTGAATGCATAAAGTTTTTTTATGAAATATTTTATCAACTAGGATTTTCTCATTTACTGTATATATTCCAATAAAAGCTAACTTTTGGCACCAAATATTTTGGCAGAAAAAGAAGTTCACTTCTCCATGAATAATATTTTTGATAGGTTAAAATCAATAATATGTTGGACCTTGCAGATTGCATTGGCACCGGTTGCTGACCATGGTCCTGAATCCAGTGGACACTGCTGACTGAGACTATCTAATTGTGTTTTCTGATGTTTATTCAGGGGAATAAAAAACCAATGTGAAAAAGAATCATTAGACTGTTCCACCAACCTCATTCCCAAAGCTAGCAGACATTTTATGTCGTCATAAAAGATTTTTGGCGAAAGGTCAGGGTGTGAATACTTGCATAAGATCAACAATAGATACGGTATATGATGTACTAAGGACTACTTTGTTGTTTTGGTTTTGCTGGCATCTGGACTCATGTTTTTTAAAAAATATGTATAGGATTTGAGTATCAACTGGGGTAGATGTTAGCAAACTATTGAAGGTGGTACAGCAGGTTGAGAAAGTGATTAAAAAGGCAAATATCCTATGCTTTGTAAATAGTGACACAGTACAAAAAAGTTGTGATGAACCATTATAAAATAATCGTTTGTTCTTCCAAACTTTGATTTTGTTGTAAGGCTGTTTTGAATTTTTCCTAGGATGACAAAAGTATCCCTCGAAAAGAGATTTGGCAATTTGGGGCCGATTATTTGCATTGAGAATGCAGAGGTGATCAGAATGCTTAAAGGGACAGACAGGATAGATGCAGGTAAACTGCTTCCCTGAGTTGGGGAGTCTTAAAATCAAGGGGATACAGTTTAAAATTAAGAAGAATGCCACTAAGATCCAAGATGAGGAGAAATTATTTTAGAGGGTTATGAAACTTCTCCTACAGAGGTCTGAGCAGGCTCAGTTTTTTGATTCTGTTTAAGGTAGAGATTAATAGATTTCTGGTTATTAGTGGCATACAGGGTTTAGAGATAGGATGAGTAAAAGATTTTGAAGTGTTTGACCCGCCATTCTAGTATTAAATGGAGGGACGGACTTGACAGACTTAATGGTCTTCTCCTGTTTCTGTGTTCCACCTCATAACTCAAAGTTCTTTCTTTTAAATTGTTAGATTATTCAGTTTTTCATGCAAAAAAAATTGAACAATCAGACATTGAGCATTAACATTAAGGCATTGCTGTTTGATATGTCTTGACAATTGAAAATTAGTTTACGATAAACTTGGACATTACATTAGGTGTATTTGTAATATTTAGATCCATTCAGAAAAGTGTGCGTCTTTTCCTGAAGTGCGACATAAATTTGATAACATGGGATGCTTCCAGAAGAATTGTTCAAGGATTATATTTGCTCATAAACATTCATTAAAATGGAATATTAGGGAAACCAATAAACTATTTAGCCATCTTATTAATCAGAATTTTTAAATTCTTCACCCATGCAGAGTATTGTTCTCTAAACTGTTGTTTTTTCCTTTGCTCTGCCCTCTTAGTAATTTCAAAATTTCCTAAATAAATGGCAGCAAGTTATGCAGGTGATTTCTTGTTCTGTATAACCAGTTTTTACAAGATTTATTCCATTTTGAGTTCACAGTGAGCTATTGGTATCTTTCTGTTGCGCAATGTATTGTAGAATCACAGAATGCCTACAGTGCAGAAAGAAGCCATTCAGCCCATCGAGTCTGCACCAACCCTCCGAAGAGCATCCCATCCAGATCGACCCCATCTCTGTAAACTCACATGGCGTTTATTACAAGCTATTTAATTCTAATGGCATATTGCCAATTATACAATTACCTGAAACATCACTGTTCAAATTGTTACAAGCATGCAAACGTAATTACGGTTTAGGATGTGTAAAACAATTATGCCATAAATTAAATATAATTTATATATCTATATATTTAGATATAAATTGGTTTGATTTTTCAATTACCGTTTTCTTAACAAAAATGTTCATTTATCAGGTGTTTATTTAAGTGGGGGTGACAGTACTGGTGCTGTAGGTGAGTTTTTAGATTTTGATCAAAATCTGAAGAAATATTTCCCTATTTATGTGACTCTGACCTCCAATTATTGTAACATTACCACATTTAGTAAGCAAATTCAAAACAATCCTGATTGTTCTCCTTCACTTAGTTATTCAAAAGTTATTTTTCAGAAATGATAAATTGATGTTCATTAGGAAACTGTGGAGAGGCAGTGCTTTTATTATAGGATCCTTCCCTCCCTTCTCTCACCTCTGTAGGAGAAAGATGGGAAAAAAAAATAGGGTAAAGATTCTTGCCTTTCTTCTTGACTCATGATTTTGACCTGCCATCTTGAGTTTCCTTATGACCCACCATGACTGCTCCAATATTAAGTAACGTTTTTTAAAAAAACTATTTTTTTCCAAAAAATTATGCCAAAATATTAGTTTTGGCATTATTTGCTCAATTGCTTGGGAACAGTTTATGTTGTATTTTCTGAATGTCATAAGTATGTTGTTGTTTTGTTACTAGTTGGATAAATTCTATGTAGGCATATCACTATTTAAGTGGAACAAAATTTCTGTGAAATTGCTTTATTATATTGCTCTTCTCAATACTATAAATGTTTATTGAGTTTTCTTCTAGTTTATGTACTCAAAACTATTTAGTACTTTTGAATTTACATGGGACAACAATTCAAATGTTTTTGACAATTCTATGCAATAAAAATAAGTTTATGAGCTGAGGAACAAGACCTGCTGAGTTTCTTTTCCTTTGCTATTTTTGTATATCTGCAACATTATGTAACTTCAGAGGATTGGACAGAGGTAATTTTTGAACTTTATTCTTTTTGTGGGATGTGGGAGTATCTTGCTAAATATGGAATAGTGGCACAGGCTCAATAAACTGAATGGTCTCCTGTTTTTCTCTTCCAATTAATATTATCACATAACTCAAATTCCTGGATATAGGGCTTGTCTTCTGAGGACAGGTTGAGCAGTTTGGGGAAAAGGATGAGAGGTGATCTTATTAAAATGTAAAAGGCAAGATTCAAAATGTAGGTGCAATCTTGATGTAAATATGTGATGCTCACTCAAATAAAACAACAGAAGATGATAGCGATGTGCTTGACAGGACTGATGCAGAGAGGATGTTTACCTTGTCAGAAAATCTAAAATATGGGACATAGTTTCAAAATAAAGGGTGTCCCTCTTATGATTAAGATGAAGAGGAGTATTTTCTCTCAGAGAGCTATTAATCTTTAGAATGTTCTCTCCCAGAGAGCAATAAAGGCTGAACGACTGAATAAATTCAAGGCTGAGTTAGACACATTTTCGGTCATCGAGGGAATTGAGAGTTATGCACGACGGGAAGGTGCGTAGGCAGGAAAAGATAGTTAGGCCCATAATCAGCATTGGTGAGTAAAATGAAGGAAACTCCAAAGAGTTTTTTTCAAACAAGATTTAAGAGCAACCTAATTAGGGAAAGAGGAAGGCCCATTTGGAACCATAGAAACAACCTGTGTGTAGACCCAGAAGACTCTACAATCCTCACAGAGTGCTTTCTGTCAATCTTCATTACGATAGATATGTCATCCCTTTCTGTTATCAAAGTGGAGGACTGTGAAATATTGGAAGAAATTAATATAAAGAGGAAACAATTTTAGATTGGATAAATCTGCCGACCTGGATGAGAGGTATTCCAAATTGTTGATGGAGAAAGTACCTTTGGTCTTAGCTGTAATTTTTAAATCCTCTCTGGCCACAAATCACGTGACAGAGGAATGGAAGACTGCTAATGCTGTCTATTTATTTAAACCAGAGAAGAGTTTGACCAGGAAGTACAAGGTCAGTCAGTCTCATCTCAGTGTTGGGGCGTTATTAGAAAAATATAAGGGACTAAATATTCTGCACTTGGGGGGACGTGCATCAATCAGGGAGAGTGGCATGCATTTGTTAAGGGGATGGTCATGTTTGAAAAAAATTATGGAGCAATTTGAGGATATAACCAGGAGACAGGAGATACAGGTGTCTGAAATTATAAAGGGCATTAATAGCTCGATAGGAAGGTACTTTCTCCATTAGTAGAGGGGTCAGTAAACAGGGGTCATAGATTTAAGATGAGAGGTGGAAGGCTAAGACGAGAATTGAGATATTGTTTTTACTCCAAGTAGGTTGGACGTCTGGCACGCACTGCCTGAAAGCGTAATTGCATCAAAAGCTCTCATAACATATTTTGATATTTATTAGTCTCCAAAGTTATAGGCCAAAGGTTGGAAAATGGAATTAGTAAAGTCAGACCTTTGACTGACGTGGACATGATACATTAAATGGCCTTCATTATTGTCTATGGTGATATTAAATGGAGGAGTGTGCTCAAGGGGCCAAATGGCCTACTCCTGTTATGATCTTATTCTGATGATCTTTGGTCTGTGGTGAAAGCATAAGAGAATAGTATGCATTGGAGCACTCAAAGATTTTTTTTGTCATTTTTTGCTCATCCCTTGTTGCCGTCGAGAAGGTACAAGTGAGCTGCCTTCTTGAAACGTTGCAATCATTGGGGTTGTGGGTAAATTACCACAGGCTACTTTAATTCAGCTACTTATTATTAAATCTCACAGACAATCAAATACTGAGACAATTATTTAAACTTTATTGCATGCAGCAACCAAATAAGACCCATTTAAGCAAGTTAAGCTTCACAACCCAACTTGGGTTATTATCCGATTAATGGTGGGATTTAGCTACAATTCCATTCAACAGTGTCTGTCTGTGGATGTGTCCAGGGTTTGATCATTTTACATTGTTACTCTTCAAAATTCCGTGTTGAAGAATTTGGAATTGAATTCTTATGCGATTTTCTCTTTTTCAAGTTTGTAGTGTGAATATTAGTTTGTGGTGATCCATTAGATTCTTTCATCCCCAATATTGAATACACTTCTGGAGTCCTCAACGTTGCAGCTCTTATAAGAAGTACCTCCCTGTTCCTTGTTACATTCAGCGTTCAGTGTGAAGACACAACCTTTCTTACAATTAACCTCTTTACCTTATTCCTTCTGTCGGCTTATTCTCTTTGTCCCCTTTATCTCAGGAAACAGTTGATTCCAGAAAGAGTTACAGCTGATTCTTTCAATTTATGAACAGTTACTAAAGTTCAGAAAAATACAGTATCACATTGGGGTATCGGCCCAATCATTGTGCTGTTAGGAAGGAATTTTGAGGATTTTATCCAGGGACAATGAAGGAACAATGATATGTAGTTTTGGGGGGATCTTTTAAGTAGTGGTGTTTTCATTTATCTCTGCCCTTGTCACTATTGATATTTAAGGTTTTGGTTTTGGAAGATCCTGTTGAAGGAGCTTTGTAAGTTGCTGCAATGCACAGTGTATATGGCATACACTGCTGCCATTGCTGATGCAGATAGCAAATGTTGAAGATTGTAGAAGGGATGCCAATCAAATGGGCTGTTTTGTCCTGGATGGTCTGAGCTTCTTGAGTGTTATTGGAACTGCACGCATCCAGGAATGTGGAAAATATTTCATTACACTCCTGACTTGTGCCTTGTAGAAAATGAACAGGAATTGTGGATCAGAAATTGAGTTTCTAGTCTCTGATCTACATTTGTTGCTACAATATATTATGTGGCTGTTCCGGTTTAATTTTAACTTGGAGGAACAGCCTATGGGGAAGTGAGTAGCATGCCCGTAATGGTAATGATATACTGGTACTCCCCCCATTTATTTTGGGCAGAAGTCCCATATGGTTCGCTAACGTCTCTCTGAATAGCTTTCCAAACATTGTCTGGGGAATCATAGATCCATGTCTTATTACAGTTTGGAGCTTTACCTCAACCTGACAGGTTAGCAGATTCTCAGAAACGTTATTATGTTTTTGTGCAGCTGTGGCCAGTAGAAAGGTTGGCTGATGTGGCCTTGTGTTTTGCATTTATCAATATGTCCAACCACGGAATCTCATAAGCTAGCTGCAATATTTCCCTAGGGTAACTTGGCAACACCACTATCTGGTAGATTAGTGTTCCCTACTCATTCGTGTATCTGCTGAGTTGGGAGTCTTCATTCATTCATCATTCCCATTTTAATATTGTAATGTTCAGGAGCTTCTTCTGCCCAAAATCATCGTGAGTGAGTCTGAACTAGTTTTTTTTAGCAGCTTGTTGGGCTGCTACCAATGAAGTAGTTTTATTTATCACATGCTTGGGGTCTTCTATACTCCCAACAAAGATTAAAGGTAATGAGATTTGAGGGTCTTCTATTTGCAGTGCCACCTCAGCCTCCATTAGCTGATCTTGTCAGTTATAGACTGCCCGGTCAGGGAAATTGCCGGGCATTATTTCCTACAGCAGTTTGGTCTGTCTGATCTTGGTGGGTTTCTCAGAAAGCAGTAGGGATATTATTACCTTTGAAGCCACCAGGTCCTTGCTGAGGGGGCAGGTTGAGTCAATTCATAGACAAACCAGTTTGAAGTATGCTTTCTCCCTCTGAAGCTCTTCATCAGATAGGACCTTTCAAAATCTTGCTGTCTCCAGGCAGACACTGAACTTCTGTATGTACTTTATTGTTTCAAAAAAAATCATAATTAAAATTCTGTATGTCTATTGGTGATCCATGATCATGGCAACTCTTTTAGTACAACTCAACAACAGAATGAAAATCTCTTCCAGTGATTAAGTTGCTAAGCGTGAGAACTCAGTTGAATTTAGTGCAGCGCACTTCAATGACAGTAGTGTTTCTTAGTTTTTGCACTCCAGGACCTTGTCTCTGCCTGCAGAAAAATCAGCAGCAGAAATCAAAATTTCAAGGTGTTTCTAAGCAATTGGATGTCTGCAGAGCTACAGTCATAAGATCCATAGGGGCCATTGATTTAAGTAAAGTTGCATAATATTAGACATAATTTTAATTTCTAACCAGTTTTAATTAATTTGGTGAGTAGCCATTTTATACGGCGGAGGGGGGGGAAGAAATAGACAAATTCAAATTTTGCGTTCAATTTTCTGCCACGTGGGTTTGGCTAAAATTTCCCAACATTATGTTGAGCTTGATCTGACTTTTGGCGTCATCCTTTTCCTGCCTTTTGTGGCCCACTACTGATAGATAGATGATAGAAAAGTACAGCACAGAACAGGCTGTTAGGCCCATGATGTTGTGCCGAGACTACGCACCCCTCAACTCACTGCTATCCATGTGTATGTCCAGCAGTCGCTTAAATGTCCCTAATGACTTTGCTTCCACCACCTCAACTGGCGATGCATTCCATGCATTCACAACTCTGCGTAAAGAGCTTACCTCTGACATCTCCTTTATACCTTCCTCCTAATATCTTCAAACTATGACTTCTCATACCAGTCAATCTTGCCCTGGGCAAAAGTCTCTGGCTGTTGACTCTATCTATTCCTCTCATTATTTTGTACATCTCAATCAGGTCTCCTCTCTTCCTTCTTCTCTCCAGAGAAAAAAGTCTGAGTTTATTCAACCTTTCTACATACGGCAAGCCCTCCAGTCCAGGCAGCATCCTGGTAAACCTTCTTTCCGCCCTCTCCATAGTCTCTGTATCTTTCCTATAGTAGGGCGGCCAGAACTGGACACAGTATTTCAAGTGTGGTTTCACCAGGGACTTGTGGAGCTGCAGCAAAACCTTGCAGCTCTTAAACTCGATACCCCTGTTAATGAAAGCCAAAACACCATATACTTTCTTAACAACCCTATTTACTTGGGTGGCAACTTTGAGGGATCTATGTACTTGCACACCCAGATCCCTCTGTTCCTCCATTCTGCCAGGAATCCTGTCTTTAATCCTATATTCAGCATTCGAGTTCGACCTTCTAAAATGCATCACTTCGCGTTTATCCAGGTTGAACTCCATCTGCCATTTCTCAGCCCAGTTCTGCATCCTGTCTATGTCACGCTGCAGCCTGCAGTAGCCCTCTATACTATCAACGACACCTCCAACCTTTGTGTCATCTGCAAATTTACTAACCCACCCCTTAACCTCCTCATCCAAGTCATTTATAAAAACTACAAAGAGCAGAGGCCCAAGAACAGAGCCCTGCAGGACCCCACTCAACACTTTTTTTCCAGACAGAATATTTTCCATCTACAACCAATCTCTGCTTCTGTCAGCCAGCCAATTCTGAATCCAGATAGCCAAATTTCCCTGTATCCCATACTTCCTAGCCTTATGAATGAGCCTACCATGGGGAACCCTATCAAATGCCTTGCTGAAATCCGTATACACCACATCTACTACTCTACCAGTGTTGACCTGTCTTAACACCTCCTCAAAGAACTCAATAAGATTTGTGAGGCATGACCTGCCCCTCACAAAGCCATGCTGACGGCCCAAAACCATGCTGACTGCCTTTAATCACACTATGCTTTTCCAAATAGTCATGAATCCTATCCCTCAGAATTCTTTCCACAACTTTGCTGACCACAGACGTAAGACTGACTGGTCTGTAATTGCCAGGGATTTCCCTATTACTCTTCTTGAAAAGTGGAACAACATTCACCTCCTTCCAATCCTCCAATGCGACTCCAGTGGAGAGTGAGGAGGCAAATATCCTCACCGGCGGCTTAGCAACCTCATTTCTCGCTTCCTGGAGCTGCCTAGGATAAATCTGGTCTGGCCCTGGGGACTTATCAATCTTAATGTTTGCCAAAGTATATGGTATCCATATATTTAGCTGTCAGGGATTGCACATCCTAAAGGTTCATTTATAAACCTCTGACTTTCCTGCTCAAAACATCTCTAAAGCTCAAAATTTTGACCATGCCTTTTGTCATCTCTAAGATCATTTGCTGATGGCATAGAATTGACCTTGTCTAATTACACCTCAATAAATCATTTTGGAATGATTTTCTTTATTAAAATGCTACGTCAATTCTACTTCAAGCTTAAGTGGTACTTAGAAGTGGAATAACATTCTTAATTTGTGTCTATCCAACGTGCATTTCTTCGTACATAGCATTTTCACCTCCTGTGACAGAGCACTGTGGCACTGTAGTTTAAGTTGTCTCTTGACATTTTACTGCAGTGCTGAGGGGTGTGTTGCATTTTCAGAGGCACTGATAACCTCAAGGTGGATGTAAAAGATCCTGTGGTACTAGTTTGAAGAAGTGGGGTCGTGTTCTCCTTTATTTCTTTACCAATGTCTAACCCTCAACCAGTACCAAAAAAGAAACCGATTATCTGGTCATTTCCACATTGATATTTGAAGGATCTTATCATGTGCAAGTTGGCTGCACCGTTTTTTGCAGCAGTGACTGCATGTCTGAGGCACTTCATTGGCCGCAATGTGATGTTCTGAGGTCAAGAAAGGTTCTCTACCAATATAAAATATTTTTTTAATTATTGTGCAGTAATCAGTTGTGATAATGTTAACTGATTAACTTATTTTTTTTAATCCAAAGAAATTTAGTAATTACCATTCGATGCCTGACGACTCCCCTCAACTCAAAGTTTAAACCTGGAAACTTTCTCATGTTCTACTCAGCTTCAGTGACATATGTAGTGATTTGCTTATTGAATTGTCTGGGGATCTTTGAAGTATCTGGTCACTGCTTTGACAGAGAATTTTGATTAATTTGAGTATTAAATTTCATCATCAGTCAATCTCTGTGAGATTTTGTTTTGCTGAATTCTGACGTTTCTAATTTCTATTTTGCTTTCTTCTGTTTTCCACTGTTCCTGCTTAATTTCTAATCTTGTAGAGTTTTATTCTGAATGTACTAGCAAAAATAATGCATCACATTTAAAATATATGATAGCAAACTGTTTATAAAGTACTTTTCTTAATTGCAGTTTTATTAACTAGAGCATAACCTTAATAAAGGAAATATGTTTTGTGGTGGTGTTATTGTCATTGCCAATCTTTAGCTATAATTGTGTCCATGGAAGAAGACCTACAAAATCTTCGTGCTTCCTCACATTTAATCTTACAGAAAATCTTTATAGAATTCTAGGAGCAGATTTTCCAGCATTCCCATATAGATTTGCACTCCAACTCTTCGGTTTTTACGAAAGAAGGAAGCCATATTTCTGAGGAGATTCTGTTCAGGTCTCCATTGGAAAATATGGAGGTGTAATTCTACTCTGGCAGTATTTTTTTTGTAGCATAGAACTGTCAGAGGAAGGTAAACCTTGGCCCATTTTTACAGTAGTCAGCTGGTGTAATCTGAAATTTAAAGATCCAGGTATCCATTTTGACAGCAGCTGTCAAAGGGTTGGTATGTAAGATAAACGTGATGTCAGGATCCTGGGAGAATTGGGAATCAGGTAAGTACAGTGCTAACTGGCTAATGTGAAAAATGCAATTGCATGGGCAATTCCTTTAGAGTGTACCATGATGAGATTCTGCAGAGCCATGTGGAGCTCCAATCTACGCTTGCAAACCAACTATCTGGCCAGTCCCAGTGGAAAATCTGCCCCATAACAGTCTTTATAACTTAGAGGGACACATTCAAACCTGCTACCTAAGTTCCATCCCTGTACAAAAGCAATTTACCTCATTCAAGTCTAGTACCCTTTTTCCATTAGTACTACAACGAAAGCAACCTTAAAAATGTCACCTGCAGGCCACAATTTATGAAGGCACTTCAGGATGCCATACATACAATTGTTTTCCTGTCATCTTGAAATATAAGTATATGTCAGTATGCTGTTATATGCAATACTGCCTTTCTTAGATGATGTACGGTTTGAGGGGAACAAGCTTTTAGTATTCCTATCATCCTTAAAATATCCTCTGGTATTTCATGACTTGTGCTGCAAACATTGGAACAAGATCCACATAGAATGCCTCTATGTCCTGCCTTGTGAAAATCCTCCATGATTCACTACGTGGAGAGCTAGAAGCCATCATTGTATATGCCATGAATACTGTATGTACAGGTTACAAGGAACTTGTTCTGTTTCAGACGTTAACTACCCAGCTTCATTAGAACCATTACCAATGGATCCATCTACAACAGATGCTGCCTTACCTGCTGCGTTTTTCCAGCAACACATTTTTCAGCAAAAAAAATTGCCATAGATGACTGTGTATAATGACCTTTCAAAATCCAAGGTCCACATTTTCCCCTAATCTGGAAATACAAAAAATAATAAAAATTTATGTAAGTTCTCAGCCTAGACAGTATGTAGAATTGACAGTTGCTTGGTTGGTTGTTCTTGTCACTGCTATTTTCTTGAATAAACTAATGAGTATGGATTTTAAAGTATTACAGGCTTCAGAGGCACAAAGAATTACCAGTTGATATTTCAATAAATAGTCCTTGCAGACATCTTTCTGAAATGTTGCTTCAGACGTATTGTTGAATACTGTTTGTAAGTTAATACTGCTTCTCCCTTGTACTCTGCATTGCGTGTGTTGTAGTGTGTGATTGCAATTGCATGAAATATGCGTAAATATTTAATTTATGATGGAATGCGTTAAGAATACAAAGTATGTTGTTCAATTGTTTTTATTCCACTCAATAAATATTTGTTATTCTTTATCATCCTGAGAAGAATTTTAAAGAAGCAAGCATTTTGTGTTTCCATTGAGCTGGTTTATGTAATAAGTTATGATATAGCATCAATTTCTGTACTTGGAAAATTCTGTATGTTAAATTGCAATAGAAACTTTATGTGCAATAACACTATGTTTTTTTTAATAGAGCATAGAAATGCTTCAAAGGAAGACAGAGATGGGTACGAAGTCCTTGGTATACTATTAGCTAGGCATAAATTGTCAAAACAAACTCATGAGTAAGCGAGCTGCAAACATCAAAGTATTATGATCAGGTAATAAATGTAGGGGAGATTAATGCATCATTCAGGTTTATTTGGATAATTTAAAGGCTCTTATGATGTAGTGGGACTGTCCCCATTTCTGGGCATGATGGTCTGGGTTCAAGTCTGATCTGCCAGAGATGTGTATCGTGACATGTCCCAACAGGTTGACTGTCCCAAAAGATGTTAACAGGATCATTTAAACAGTTTGGTAATGTGCTGTGAATGGGTTTTTAAAAGTAAAATGTGTTGAAATCAAAGACTAATGGTAAAAAGTTACTCATTATCATTTGTTGAAAAGGTTTAGCTATGATTGTTAATGATTGACCAGAAACAACTAATGTGGAACTTGAAAACTTAGTTAAATATTGAACAGTTAGAAGACATGATAAGTTATTCGAGTGGTGTATGTATTTAATGCATATAATCTGGTTGTGTAATGTTTCTGTTATCTGCCTTCATGCGATGAAAGAAGAGCTAAGGATCATTTGTTCCTTTATAAATTGAGACCTGAGGAGTTGAGCTTGCCTTTGGTGGAAAAAAAATGACAGAGGGAACAAGAACAATTTTTATTTTAAGATCTGCATTTTATGATAGCTTTTAACAGGCTATTTTAGATTATAGTTGCATAACTGAGTAATGTGGAAGTGAAATAATTTTCCCCCCATCTAGAATGGAACACTCTTCGAACAAAGTCAGTTATTACTGTATTGATTTGCGCAGTTAAAGTTTATGAATAATTAGAAATTCTAAGCGCATGTACACAAAAATATGATTTAATACTATTGGGTGAAGTATGCACATGAGCAGAGGATAATGAGGCATCATTAGGTGCATCTGCAAATGTGTTGCTGGTCAAAGCACAGCAGGTTAGGCAGCATCTCAGGAATAGAGAATTCGACGTTTCGAGCATAAGCCCTTCATCAGGAATAAGAGAGAGAGAGCCAAGCCGCTGAGATAAAAGGTAGGGAGGAGGGACTAGGGGAGGGGCGATGGAGGTGGGATAGGTGGAAGGAGGTAGAACGTGGCTGAAGAGCTTCTGTGCAGAGGAGATGACCTGGGGGGTGCAGTGAGGGAGGGACTCACTGAAATCCTAGTAGAGGGAGGAAGAGAGCTTCTTCAAGGAAGGCATCCTTGTAAGAGGATTCGCAGTAGGTTAAAATCTTCGAGTAAAAAATGAGGTCTGCAGATGCTGGAGATCACAGCTGCAAATGTGTTGCTGGTCAAGCACAGCAGGTTAGGCAGCATCTCAGGAATAGAGAATTCGACGTTTCGAGCATAAGCCCTTCATCAGGAATAAGAGAGAGAGAGCCAAGCCGGCTGAGATAAAAGGTAGGGAGGAGGGACTAGGGGGAGGGGCGATGGAGGTGGGATAGGTGGAAGGAGGTAGAACGTGGCTGAAGAGCTTCTGTGCAGAGAGATGACCTGGGGGGTGCAGTGAGGGAGGGACTCACTGAAATCCTTGTAGAGGGAGGAAGAGAGCTTCTTCAAGGAAGGCATCCTTGTAAGAGGATTCGCAGTAGGTTAAAATCTTCGAGTAAAAAATGAGGTCTGCAGATGCTGGAGATCACAGCTGCAAATGTGTTGCTGGTCAAAGCACAGCAGGTTAGGCAGCATCTCAGGAATAGAGAATTCGACGTTTCGAGCATAAGCCCTTCATCAGGAATAAGAGAGAGAGAGCCAAGCCGGCTGAGATAAAAGGTAGGGAGGAGGGACTAGGGGAGGGGCGATGGAGGTGGGATAGGTGGAAGGAGGTAGAACGTGGCTGAAGAGCTTCTGTGCAGAGGAGATGACCTGGGGGGTGCAGTGAGGGAGGGACTCACTGAAATCCTTGTAGAGGGAGGAAGAGAGCTTCTTCAAGGAAGCATCCTTGTAAGAGGATTCGCAGTAGGTTAAAATCTTCGAGTAAAAAATGAGGTCTGCAGATGCTGGAGATCACAGCTGCAAATGTGTTGCTGGTCAAAGCACAGCAGGTTAGGCAGCATCTCAGGAATAGAGAATTCGACGTTTCGAGCATAAGCCCTTCATCAGGAATAAGAGAGAGAGAGCCAAGCCGGCTGAGATAAAAGGTAGGGAGGAGGGACTAGGGGAGGGGCGATGGAGGTGGGATAGGTGGAAGGAGGTAGAACGTGGCTGAAGAGCTTCTGTCATCTCCTCTGCACAGAAGCTCTTCAGCCACGTTCTACCTCCTTCCACCTATCCCACCTCCATCGCCCCTCCCCCTAGTCCCTCCTCCCTACCTTTTATCTCAGCCGGCTTGGCTCTCTCTCTCTTATTCCTGATGAAGGGCTTATGCTCGAAACGTCGAATTCTCTATTCCTGAGATGCTGCCTAACCTGCTGTGCTTTGACCAGCAACACATTTGCAGCTGTGATCTCCAGCATCTGCAGACCTCATTTTTTACTCGAAGATTTTAACCTACTGCGAATCCTCTTACAAGGATGCCTTCCTTGAAGAAGCTCTCTTCCTCCCTCTACAAGGATTTCAGTGAGTCCCTCCCTCACTGCACCCCCCAGGTCATCTCCTCTGCACAGAAGCTCTTCAGCCACGTTCTACCTCCTTCCACCTATCCCACCTCCATCGCCCCTCCCCTAGTCCCTCCTCCCTACCTTTTATCTCAGCCGGCTTGGCTCTCTCTCTCTTATTCCTGATGAAGGGCTTATGCTCGAAACGTCGAATTCTCTATTCCTGAGATGCTGCCTAACCTGCTGTGCTTTGACCAGCAACACATTTGCAGCTGTGATCTCCAGCATCTGCAGACCTCATTTTTTACTCTATCATTAGGTGCATGCCATGACGTTTAATTTGAATATTATTTGAGGTTAGGGGAACCCTTCACAGAAGCTTGTCTCAGAGTTAGGTGGAATCAATGATGACCAGACTCTACTCAAAATTATCTGTGAGCTTGTGCACCATTGGGCCTTTGCCTCAACTAGTTGAGATAATGGATGCACAACCTAGCACTCCAATTTTCTGCTTGCAGGATCCTATAGAGAACTGGTAGTCTCAGATGCATTTCTCTGTTATATTGTGTTGGGAAAAGGCTTTTATTAGCTGTCTGCCCTTTCTTGAACCATTCCACAATTTCTTTCTAGTAGCAAAAAGCTTAATAGAAAATTTTCTGTGCAGTAAAGACGAAAGTTGATAAAACTGTCTATTTGCCAGTCAAAAAATATCATCTTCCACATGTTGCTAATATATTCTGTGGATGATGAAAATCCTGATGCAGAACAACATCAAGTAAATGAGATTGTAGCTATGTGGAAAAATTGGATAAGCTAGAATTATTTTTCTTAGACCAGAGGAGATTGTGGACTAACTCAGTTGAGGTGCATAAAATTATAAGTCACTTAAATGGAGCAGACATAAACTGTTTCTCCATAAAGGGAGGACACTTACCAAAGATATTTTGAATTAAGGTGATTGTTGTGTTTGAAGAATTAGAGGGACATGAGCAAATATATGTACGTGTGGAATTTGCTGACTGGTATGGTGTTGGAGGCGAAAACTTTCAATTAATTTAAAAGGTACTTCAAGCTTGGTAATCTGCAAAGTTATGGAGAAGATAATGGAAGATGGGCTAGAAGATGTGTGGCGAGGTTTTCTTTTTCTTTTTCAATTGGCTCGCATGCTAAGCTGGTTGGCCTTTTTCTTGATTATCTGTCTTATTTTGTTCCACCTAGTACTGAAGTGATAAGTACTTGGATTTGGGCTCCTACCCATTGGTGAGAAATTATACCTTTACATTGTAAGAGGAACTGCCAGTGAGGAAGCTGTTAATCTCAAATACACTACTCTTTGAAGCAACAAATATGATCTTTAGCATTGGCAATATGCTAACTCGCTCATATTTAAAGCAGCTTTGAACATTTATCCTTCAAGTTTTAATCAAATTAATCGCCCGATTCAGGAAAATTTTATTCAGATCTTATATTCATGTTTCTGTAACTCCCACCAACTAAATTAGAAATAATCTGCAACATATTCGCTATTTGGCTCATTAGGCATGAGTTGAACAAGAAAAAGGACCGTTTCCTCTTTACATACTTATATATTTGAAGTAGTCTAAGACTGTGCAATGTGAGCTTCCTTTCCTTCTCAGCAGATTTTGTTTAATCAGAATATAGGCAATGTGTAATGCAACATTTTGTTGACAAAGATCAATTACCTTTTGGTTGTTAAACCAATCTTCAGTTAAGATGTGGGATATGTGTTGTTCTTTCCTAAACTTGATTATGACACTGATGATCAATAGATTACATTTGAAATGAAGGTTCAACAATTTGTCATTCATTGTCACTACCTCAGACTTAGTCCTCAAAGTCATAATTCAAAAATGATTTAGAAATCCCATTATGTAATTGTTAAACTTGGCTACTGCCTTACCTCTTTTTCATCTAATATTTGTAATTCTACAGTTCTGGTATTGTCAAATGTTACATGACTTCCTTTTTCCAATTGTTGTTAAATTTTGTGCAGTGCCATGTAAGGTTTTTCCAGTATTACATTAGGATCATTTTTAACCATTTCTGAATAGTGCTCTTTGATATTGATTTTTAGATTAATTAGTTGTTGGGATTCACTTGTTGAATAAGCCAAATAATTGTTTGCACAAAGTTCAAAGGATTTATTTTAAGAATGCTGGATTAAATGTAGTTTTCCATCTTGATTAATGAGCAGTTTGACTTTACTTTTATTAGGTGACATTGGGAACTACTATTATGGACAGGGACACCCAATGAAACCACATCGAATCCGTATGACCCATAACCTGTTGCTGAATTATGGTTTGTACAGAAAGATGGAAATCTATGTAAGTTGGAAATCATTCTATTTTCTAAACCTGACTAGTTGGGGAATGGAGAAGGAGAACTGACAATTGTATAACCAACTGATTTTTATTTTTCCATTAGCGGCCACACAAGGCCACAACTGAGGAGATGACAAAATACCACAGTGATGACTACATCAAGTTCCTGCGGTCAATACGACCAGATAACATGTCAGAGTTCAGCAAACAGATGCAGAGATGTAAGAAAAAATTTAAATTGTCTTGTCCAATGCTAAATCATATAGGCCCAAAATATTCAGGATTTATTAACCCTACACACATGAATAATCTGACTCATGGTTCCCCTTATAAAATTTGATATGTCATTTTTTATTTGGTGCAGTGGAGTCTGTTAGTTTGAACTTTGTTCGTCACTCCTGTTTTCAATTAAATTTGACACTGTTTAATGCACCCCACCCTTTTCTCTCGGTCTCACGTTCTCTCACATATACAGGTACACTGGAGTGATTGTGTGACTTTATTCTTTTCCTGGTTCATACGTAAAGACAATGAAGAATTGTCAAATTCCATAAGGATTCATGTGAATGTGATTTATTGATATTTTACTTTTATGCACTTGGTTCTTCTTAATATTTAGACAATCAAAATCAATTGTAACTGGCATATTACAGTATCTACTTAATTAGAGATTAAGGTGGGATATACACACTAGTTAAACAGTAAAAAAAACATAATGTTGTCTTATCAAGGTTCCCAAATTCAAAATGCCCAAAGGTGTGTTGAGTTATTTGTCTAGACAATGAGGTTAAAGCCCATTAACTGTATTTGTCTACCATGATCTTCTAGAGTCTTGGCATATGGTGGGCGGCACGGTGGCACAGTGGTTAGCACTGCTGCCTCACAAGGCCAGAGACCCGGGTTCAATTCCCGCCTCAGGTGACTGACTGTGTGGAGTTTGCACGTTCTCTCCGTATCTGCGTGGGTTTTCTCCGGGTGCTCCGGTTTCCTCCCACAGTCCAAAGATGTGCGGGTCAGGTGAATTGGTCATGCTAAATTGCCCATAGTGTTAGGTTAGGGGTATGGGTGGATTGCGCTTCGGCGGGTCGGTGTGGACTAATCTAATCTAATATAAACTTGTGTGTTTGATTAATTAAGACTTGCCTTTATCTCATCCAAGGATGCTAAGATTTTCTTTCCCAAAATGCAGCACCTCGCATTTATCTGAATTAAATTCCATCCGCCACTTCTCTGCCTATTGGTCCATCTGTTCAAGATCCTGCTGTAATCTGAGGTAACCCTCTTCGCTGTCCACTGCACCTCCAATTTTGGTGTCATCTGCAAACTTACTAATTGTGCCTCTTATGCTCGCTGGGCACAGACTAATTCAGTATCTGAGGAGCCTCGAATGATGCTGAACATCATGCAATCATCAGCAAATATGCCCACTTCTGACCATATGATAGAAGGAAGGTCAATGATGAAGTAGCTGGAGATGATTGGGCCAAGGACACCAAACTAAAATTTCTGCAGTGATGAAAGTAAACCAATAAACCAGACAGACTAGCAATCGGAAACAATATCAGAAATCGCAGGAAAAGGACAGCAGGTCTAGCAGCACTTGCGAAGAGAAGGCAGAGTTACTGTTGCACATCCAGTCCATTTTTGGGTCCAATCTGAAGAAGGGTCACTGGATCTGAAATGTTAACTCTGCACAGATGCTGCCAGAACTGCTGGGTTTCTTTTCATCAACTGCTGATTTTATTCCTGCTGTGCTGCCCGGTCAAAGATCAACTTCCAACAACCCAAAGCCACCCTTCTTTGTGCTAGGTATGATTCCAACCGGCAGACAGCTTAATCGCGATTCTCACTGACTGTGTTTTACTAGGATTCCTTGATACCGTACCTGATAAAATGCTGCTGCAACATTGAGGGCAATTACTCTGACCTCACCTCTGGTGTTTAGCTTTTTGCTCATGTGTGGGCGAAGGTTGGAATGAAGTCAGGAGTTAAGTGCCCCTGTGGAACAATAAGTTACTCCATTGCAAGTATCATTTGATCGCACAATCAATGACTCCTTCCATAACTTCCTGATGTAGGATGTTGTGAAACTTGAAAAGGTTCAGAAAAGATTTACAAGGATGTTGCCAGGGTTGGAGGATCTGAGCTACAGGGAGAGGCTGAACAGGCTGGGGCTGTTTTTCCTGGAGCATCGGAGGCTGCGTGGTGACCTTATAGAGGTTTGCAAAATTGAGGGGCATGGATAGGGTAAATAGACAAAGTCTTTTCCCTGGGGTCGGGGAGTTCAGAACAAGAGGGCATAGGTTTAGGGTGAGAGGGGAAAAATATAAAAGAGACCTATGGGGCAACTTTTTCAAGCAGAAGGTGGTACATATATGGAATGAGCTGCCAGAGGAAGTGTGGAGGCTGGTACAATTGCAACATTTTAAGAGGCATTTGGATGGGTATATGAATAGGATGGGTTTGGAGGGATATGGACCAGTTTCTGGCAGATGGGACTAGATTGGGTCGGGATATCTGGTCGGCAAGGATGGGTTGGACTGAAGGGTCTGTTTCCGTGTTGTACATATCTATGACTCTATGACATCCAAGGTTGGACAGATAAGTGACTAGTAAGGGAAGACAGTGGCATAATGGTAATGTATTTGGCTACTATTTCAGAGATTCAGGATGAAGTTCTTGGAACACAGCTTCAAATCTCACCATGGCAGCTGGTAGAATTTGAATTCATTTAGTCAATCTGAAATACGAATCACTCCGTAATGGTGACCATGCAACTGCCATCAATTGCTGTAAAGCTCATCTGTTTCACTAAAGACATTTTGGAAATGAAGTCCGCTGTCTTTTCCTGGGTTACTCTACTGTGACTCCAAACTTGCAGCACTGTAGTGATTTCTAACTGGCTTCTGAAATAACCAAGCCAGGCACACAGTTCCAGGGCTATTAGAAATGGGTAATAAAATCCAAAAAAAATGGATTCTGAAATGTAAATGCTCACCTTGACAATGATGCCCACATCCGATTAAGAGCATAAAGCAAAATAAAGTAACATTTATTCATCCCAAATGCCAGACCTTAACCATCTCCAACAAGAGGAAATCTTAGTATTACCCCTTGATGATGAATGACATGACCATCATTTTCTCCCTAAAACCTGTCTGGCATCTATAATGCACTAATGAAGAGTGTGATGGCATAGTCTCCACTTGCCCAGATGAGTGCAGCTTCAAAATCTCACAAAAACATTTGATCCTATCCAGGGCAAGGCAGCCCACTTGATTGGCATCCATCCAGCATTTTAAATATTCACTCCCTTCATCCCTGATGCACAGTTGGAGAAATGTGTACCATTTATATGATGTATTTCAACCATCATGGCTCCTCCTAAAGCACCTTCAAAATCTGCATTTTCTGTTATCTGTGATATTAGGCTACAGATACATCACTAGCTGCAAGTTCCCCTCTAAGCCATATACCATCCTGACATGGAACTACATTGCTGTTCCTTCAGTGTTACTGGGTCAATAACAGCACTGTGGTTGCTTCTGCAACCTAAATACTGCACCAGTGCAAGAAGGTACCTCACTACCATCTTCTCCACTTTGCTGAGGAATCTGTAGTAAATGCTAACCTAGTCAGCAACATCCAATCCTTTTTTCTTAAATCCACTCATTAATTGGCTTCTACATTTCAGCAAGCATATTAATTATGCAAGAGGTACTGAAGATCTTAAAAACAAATTGAAATATATCTAGGTACAAAAGCCAGAATTCTATCACATTTTTGATTTTTATTTTGCACCTCGTGACATTTTACGTAGGTACATGGTTATTACAAATTTGTTTGGACCTTCACTGTTTTGAAAGTACTTTGTTCTTCTCATTTTAAGTTTATTGTAAACGTAGCCACATTTTCCTCAAATGAAATCCATTTGCCCTTTTGCTTACATAAAAATTGGGAGCAAATATACTCTACTTGGCCCCTTGAGCCTAGGTGGGGGGAGGGGAAATGAGGAGTTCACAAGGGATGAACTCAGATTTCTCCAGTTTCCTCATTTCCTGTCCCCCCCACCTTGTCTCAGTCCCAACTCTCGAACTCAGCACCACCTTCCTAACCTGCAATCATCTTCCTGACCTCTTCCTGACCTTCCCCCCACCCCCACTCCGGCCTATCACCCTCACCTTAACTTCCTTCCACCTATCGCATTTCCAACACCCCTCCCCCAAGTCCCTCCTCCCTACCTTTTTTCTTAGCCTGCTTGGCACATTCTCCTCATCCCTGAAGAAGGGCTCATGCCCAAAACGTCGACTCTCCTGCTCCTTGGATACTGTCTGACCTGCTGTGCTTTTCCAGCAACACATTTTCAGCTCTGATCTCCAGCATCTGCATTCCTCACTTTTTCCCTTGAGCCTACTCCACCATTAGGTGAAGTCACAGTTGATCAGGTTGCAACATTAACTCTACATTCCCACCTCCCTGAAAACCTTTCATCTGCTTGCTTATCAAATATCCATATCTGCCTAAAAATATTTGAAGACGCAATACCCAGTGCCATTAGCAGAAGGAAGTTACAAAGATTCACGCCCCTCTGAGAAAAAAATTCTCCGTGAATTAAAAATATGCCTCCTTATTTTTGAACAGTGACCACTAGTTCTGGATTCTCCCACAAGACGAAAACTCCTGTCCCCATTTACTCTGTCAGTCTCCGTTGTTGCCTGGCTTCCTGAGTTCTTCCAGCTTTATGTTTGTCTGTAAAGGATCTCTTAGCTTCCAATCAAATCAACCCTTCCTCTTCTAAACTCCAATGGATACAAGTCCAACCAGGACAGCATTTCCTCATAAGGCAATTAACGTACGATGTGGAGGTGCTGGTATTGGACTGGAATGGACAAAGTCAGAAGTAACACAACACCAGGTTATAGTCCAACAGGTTTATTTGAAATCATTAGCTTTCAGACTTCACCTGAAGAAACAATTGTACTCCGAAAGTTTGTGATTTCAAATAAACCTGTTTTACTCTAACCTGGTGTTGTATGACTTCTAACATTAATTACGTACTTTCTGTGAACTGCTTCTAACACTTTTAACTCCACATTTAAATAAGGAGATGAATGTTGTACATGATACCCAGAGGTGGTCTAACCAATGCCCTATAAAGTTGAAGCATAATCTCCTTACATTTGTATTTAATTTCTCGTGAAATAAACAATAACATTCTATTTGTTTTCTTGATTACTTGCTGTACCTGAATGCTAACCTTTTGTAATTCACACATGGGGACGTCAAGGTTTCTCTGACCTCAGAGCTGTACAACTTTTCACCATTTTAATAATATGCTTCAAATTTATTATTTCTATCTAAATGGACAATTTCACTTTTTCCCACATTATATTGCATTCACCAGATAAACCTCCGTATGTGCTTTTGTTAACTCTGTATGTCCTCTTCACAACTTATCTAACTGTATCTATTTTCCTACCTATCTCTGTGTCATCAGCAAATTTAATAATTATATGTTTGTATATCCAAATCATTTATTTAAGTTATAAAAATAAGGTTGACCAGAAAATGACCCATTTATGTTTTGTTTCTTGTCATCTAACCAATCTTTTGTCCAGGCCAATATGTTGACCACACGTCATGAATTGGCCATGCTAAATTGCCCATAGTGTTAGGTGCATTAGTCAGAGGGAAATGTGTCTGGGTGGGTTACTCTTCGGAGGGTCGGTGTGGACTTGTTGGGCCGAAGGGCCTGTTTTCATACTGTAGGTAATCTAATCTAATCTTGAGCTTGTATTTTCCATAATACCCTTTGATGTAACACATTTTTAAATACCTGCTGGAAATCTGCTACAGTATATCTGGCATTTCCTCTTAATCCACACTACATTTTACTTCCTCAAAGAATACCAATAAATTGGTTAAACATAATTTCCTTTTCACAAAACCATATTGACTCGGCCTAATTATCATGAATATCTCTAAGTACTGTGTTCTCTTTAATAATTGCTTCCTATATTGTTTGTATGAATGATATCTAGTTAACTAACTTGTATTTTCCTGCTTTCTGCCTCCATTTTGCAAAAAAGAAGGCTATATCTATTAATATTCTCTTAATTTTATGTGTTCCATCTCGTGTTTATATTGCCGCCTATCTTTGTATCATTAAACAAACATGATGATGAGGCTCTTTATTGTATCATCCAAGTTAGTCATAAATACTGTGATTGACTGAAGCCTCAACACAAATCTTTGCAGACAGCACTAGTCGTATCCTGCCAATTAGAACATTTGATGATTATCTTTATTCTCGAGCCCCCGCTGCTCAGCTTATTTCCTAATCAGGTGAATAATTTTCTTTTACTTCATTAAACTTCAGTTTAGTTAATGGACTGTTATAAGGGTTAGGACTTTTTCAAAAAAAGGCCTTCTGAATGTCCAAGGCATTAATTTCCCCTGTCAAATACTGTAGTCACACCTTCAGAATGTTTAGACAGGTTCATCGTGTATACCTGTCTTTTAAAAATTCAGATCTTCCTTTTATTTTCATATTCAAAGCTTAATGTTTTAAAAATATCTACTGTATTGATGTTGATATTCTGAATAAACCCAGTGATAGACATCCTCTTTTACAAATTAGTCTAGAGGTTTCATCCTTAATTTTAGTATTTACTGGGCTTACACAGAAGATTTTAAAAGTTGTTTTTATTTCTACAGTTAATGTTGGAGAAGATTGTCCTGTATTTGACGGAATGTTTGAATTTTGTCAATTATCAACAGGAGGCTCAGTGGGTAAGTTAAATTTTTCTGGGCACACACTTATGGAAAAAAAAATCATTGCAAGTGAGATTTCTGCTGAACGAGTCAAAATAATTTTCATATTCCCTTTCTACATAGCTGCAGCAGTAAAACTCAATAGACAACAGACTGATATTGCAGTCAACTGGGCAGGAGGTCTTCATCATGCCAAGAAATCTGAGGCCTCAGGTTTTTGTTACGTCAATGACATTGTTCTCGCCATTCTTGAATTACTGAAGTAAGTAAAGCAGCTGTTGTCTTTTTCAGGGAAATAACTGATATTGTTTGGTTAATCTTGTAGAACTATGTTGTTCTATTATATAAATTATCAGCGAAACCTTTGAAGTAAATTTATTTTGAGGGACAATTAAGTCTAAGTTGACACCAGCTAAAATGTTCCTAACAATTTTCCAAACATTGTCCTAAAATTCCTAGCTAGAGACAAACTTATATAGAAATATGATTAAAAAGGTTGCTTAGATGACTCAGTCTGCTGGTATTTATCCTGCATAGATTCCATGGATCCACTCTGCTTATCCATATCTCATTACCTCTTTGTAGTTTCCTTTGGTCTTCGCAATTATTTGCTGCACCTCTTATTTTGGTATGCTGTGTAAATTTGAATGCTACTCCAGCTATAATTTGAATCATTAACTAACAAAAGCAAAGAGCATATTTTGGCTCAAACAATATCCATGGAACCCTATTTCCTATTTCTAACTACACAGAAAGCCATCTTTAAATGGTGCCCTCCCTTCTAATCATTTTCAGCTCAGACTTAGGGTAGAAGGGCCTTTCTAGCTCCCTAAGATTCCCCAGTATTGTCCTGTGTTATACCTTGTCAGAAGTTTTCCGAAATTTATTGAATACCACATTCACTCCACTACGTATTTCCTTTGTGTCATATCCTCTGTTAGAGAGCTTTTATCATTGTCAAATATGATCTCTTTTGAAGTCCATGTTAGCTATTTCTAACATAGGACGCTGCAAAATCTCTGAACTTTTGAAGAAGAGGCATACCAGACTCAAAACTTTAATAATTTCTCTTTACATAGATGCTGCCAGGCCTTTTTCCAGGCTCCTTTGTGTTTGTTTCAGATTTCCAACATCTACAAAATTTTGCCTTTATTGGCTGCTTCTAATTTTCTTACTTCAGTGGTTGCTATTTACATAATTTTAAGTTCCTAATATTTCACCTAACCCAAATAATAATTAACCAACAATTACTGGCTGAGCTGTGCCCCTTTCTGAAAATGCATATTTAATTGCCCTTTTTTGATTTATTAAGATCTATGCATTGTAAGCAAGGCCAGCATTTATTGTCCGTTCGTACTTAGTCTTGGGATAGTGGAAATGAACTGCCTTCTTGAGCCACTGATGGCCTCATGGTATTGAAAGAACCACAGTGCGTTCAGGGAGTGAGTTCCAGGATCCTAATCCAGTGGCAGTAAAAGAACGACCATATGTTCCAAGTTAGAGCAGTTTATAACATTGAGTGGGAATCGTAGTGGTGTTCCCATGCATGTGCTATTCTTGTTCTTCCAGATGGTATAGGTTGAAGGTTTGTTACGTACTTGTCGAAGGAAGATTAGTGAATTGCTGCCTCACGCATTATACCTAGTACGCTTCATTGCTACTGAATCCTGGGGTGGAGAAAATTAACATTTAAAGTGGCGGATACTGTGTGATCAAGTGGGCCGCTTTATCTTGGGTATTATTAAGCTGCATGTATTAAGTTGCATGTGTTCCATCTCGTACCTGATTTATGCCTATTAGATGATGGGCAGGCTTTGGGAAATCAAGAGGGTGAGTTACTTGTTACAGAATTCCCAACCTCTGACATGTCTTTACAGCCGCAGTATTTATATGTCAAGTCCAGTTCATTTTCTGCACAATGGTAACCCCACTAGATATTTATGATGAGGGTTTCAGTGAAGGTAAGCTCAGTAAGTTTTGCATGATCAATAGGTACGGATCACATCTGGAGTGAGACATGCCTAAGTAAATGTATATTTCTGTGATTTTGGAACAGCATGGGAATTCAGTGCAGATGGAATGGTTACTGTTTGCATGCTTCTTGGTTTATAGCTTGTTAGGTCTTTTTAGCAGGATAAATTAAAACTAAGGATCGGGGCCCAGCACAAAATGAAGAGTGACATCACAGAAAAGACATAACTTTATTCATTTGGTAATAGCTGCAAATTTGATTGGTATGAGTTACTTTCCGATTAAAGGCTATAATGATGCTTGAAGTTGAGGGACCTTGCTGGTGAAATTATTGTTGTTAACTAAACACTGCTTAATAGTATATCAACAACACGTTTCATTATTTGACTGATGGTCAAGAGTAGAGTGATGAAGTGGTTGTTAATCAGATTGGATTTGGCGTATTCTTTTGCATACAGCATATACTTGGGTAATTTTGCATATTTGGGTTGATGTCAGGGTTTTAGCTAAACTTGTACAGCTTGGCTAAGGGTATCGCTCATTCAGGATTTTATATCTGTAATACTACAGTTGAGATGTTGTCAGAAACCTTAGCATATGTGTTATCTATTGTTTCAGTGTTTCTTAAAGTCACATGGACTGAGTTGAATTATCTGAATATTGGTATTAATGACCGGGAGATTTCAGGAGGAGGCCAAGGTGGATTACCTACTCAGGACGTCATGCTGAAGATTGTTTCAGCCTTATCTTTTGCAATGATGTGTTAGAGCTCCCATTATTGAGGATGAAGATGATATTGGAGTCTCCTTCATTGATTAGTTGTCTAATTGCCCATCATCATTTATGTCTAGATTTTCTTCTTTCACAGAATGGAGATGTCATTACCTAAGTTACTATTTATCACCAATCCCTACTTGGACTTGAGAAGGTAATGGCGTGTTGCCTTCTTTAACAGTTTCAGTCCATGTGCTAGAGGATCCACAGTGCTGTCAGGAAGGGAGTTTCAAGATTTTATAGCAGCAATGATGCAGTTAAGATCATAAAGTTCCATGTCAGGGTCATGTGTGTCTTAAAGTGGAATCGCAGGTGGTAATGTTCTCAATGCATCTGCAGCACTTGTCTTTCTGGGTGGTAGACATTGTAGACTTGGAAGATTTGGAAGATGCTATCAAAGGAGACGTGGTGAGAGATAGTGTCAGCAGTGTGTGCCATGCAATGGTAATCAAGGGAAGTAAAGTTTAATGTGGTGGATGCAGTTCCAGTCAAGTAAACTGCTTTATCCTGTGGTGTTAATTTTCTTGAGTGCTGTTGGAGCTGTACTTATCAAGCCAGCGGAGAGTACTTCATCATACTTTTGACCTCTGCCATATAGGTAGTGGGAAATCTTTGGGGAGTCAGCTGATACGTTTCTGATTTGCTTTCGTATCTATAGTAGTTATTTGACTGGATCATTTATAAAGCTTTGGCAGTACTGCAGTAATTTGTTTTAATTCATTGGCTTTGGAGAGCTAGCTCTGCATCCACTGTTTTACTGGATTTGCTGTTATCTTCCAGAGGCTAAAAGAGTTGGACCTGCAAGGTTGCACCTTCTGTCAGTTGTTTGGCTGAATTTTGAAAAGGTCTTAAGAGTGAAATCACAGGACAGTTGGAAGTTGACAGGTTTTCAAGCAGCAGCTGTTGGGAACTATGTTTCAGTAATGTTGAAAATCCTAAACTAGCATAGGGTGAGTCAAAAATTCGAAGGCTGGGAAAGGGAAATGATTTATGAATAAGAGTGAATGTTTTTTTATTTTCTAATACACATTCATTCATAATTAATAGCAGAAAGGTCAGGTTAAAATAAGGAAAAAGGTAACTATTTAAAGCAGTATGCTTGGGAGTCATGGACATTTCCGGTAACTCAAGCGAGTCCATGTGTTGAAAGTGTGCAGGCTTATAACTTGAGCCAGTGGCTCAGGACTCAGAGGTGCATCCACATGGATGCCACATTCAGAGAGACTATAGGCAAAGATGGCATGGGTGGCTGCTGAGGTACCTGGTCAGGTCCACGCCCCTCTACAACCCACCCTCCCATCCTGGCACCTTCACCTGCCACCGCAGGAACTGCAAAACCTGTGCCCTCACCACCTCCCTCGCCTCCATCCAAGGCCCTAAAGGAGCCTTCCACATCCATCAAAGTTTTACCTGCACATCCTCTAATGTCACTTATTGCATCCGTTGCTCCCGATGCGGTCTCTTCTACATTGGGGAGACTGGACGCCTCCTAGCAGAGCGCTTTAGGGAACATCTCTGGGACACTCGCACCAATCAATCACACCGTCCTGTGGCCCAACATTTCAACTCCCCCCTCCCACTCTGCTGAGAACATGGAGGTCCTGGGCCTCCTTCACCACCGCTTCCTCACCACCAGACGCCTGGAAGAAGAACGCCTCATCTTCCGCCTCGGAACACTTCAACCCCAGGGCATCTATGTGGACTTCAACAGTTTCCTCATTTCTCCTTCCCCTACCTCACCTTAGTTCCAAACTTCTAGTTCAGTACTGTTCCCATGACTTGTCCTACCTGCCTATCTCCTTTTCCACCTATCCACTCCACACTCCTCCCTGATCTATCACCTTCATCCCCTCCCCCACTCACCCATTGTACTCTATGCTACTTTCTCCCCACCCCCACCCTCCTCTAGCTTATCTCTCCACGCTTCAGGCTCTCTGCCTTTATTCCTGATGAAGGGCTTTTGCCAGAAGCATCGACTTTGCTGCTCCTCGGATGCTGCCTGAACTGCTGTGCTCTTCTAGCACCACTCATCTAAAATCTGGTTTCCAGCATCTGCAGTCATTGTTTTTACCTGGCTGCGAAGCAGTCCACAGGAAATCCACAAGTAGTGCAGGAGTCCCCAGAGAGCAACTTACTAATCCATTTTCTGTCCAGGATATCAGTGTGAGCGATGGATCTTTGGAGGAGTGCAGCAAGAGTCAGACTCATGGCACCATAGGTGACCCAGCTATCTGCAGGAGTGGAAGCGTGGAACGGGTGTACCGTTGGGAGATACTTTACTTTAGATTAGGGAACAGACAAGTGATTCTGCAGCTGTCAAAGTGATTCCAGGATGGTTTGGTGACACCCTGGTGTTAAGTACAAAGATGTCACATAATCGCTGTAGAATATGGTTCTGGGAGAAGGTGTACAGCCTGACATTGTGGTCCACATTGCTACTCGCAACAAAGATAGGAAAGGGGAAACAGTCCAGCAGTTGGAATTTAGGAAGCTTAGTAGAAAATTAGTAGAAGTAAATTACTGCAGATGATTGAGTCTGTACTGAAAACAAATGCTGGAGATTGCAGTGAGTCACATAGATCCATAGAGAGAAAGCAAGCTAACCTTTCAAGTTTCTGATGAAGAGTCATCTAGACTTGAAATGTTAGCTTGCTGTCTCTCACCTTAGAAAATTAGTAAGCAGAACCCAGAAAGTAGTAGTTTCCAGATTACTCACAGTGCCACATGCAAGTCAGTTCAGAACCAAGAAGATAAGACATATGAATGTAAGGCTTGAAAAATAGTTTGGGGTGGGGTGAGTGAGATTTTTTGATCCCTGTAGCACTGTCACTGGTTCTGTGGGGAGACAGCAAGTGTATAAGCTGGATTGCATCTGGACAGAGTAGGGAATGAGTTCGTTGAAATGCAGTTTGCTAATGGGAAGAATTTAAATTCACTTAATAGAGGTATGGGAACTGAGAATAGTAGAAATTAATATTGTTAACTATTCTTCTTTGTCTCTGGTTTTCTTCTAGTGTTTTCTGTAGACTTCAGATCTGTTTCAGTATTTATTTTTTGATTGGGCGGACCACAAGTTCAGTATCATTTCAGGTGCATTCAAGCACTGATCAGATGTGCTAATTTGCTGTCCTTTCCCTGACGTTCAGACTTAATCTCATTCAATTGTGATTATGCATCTATAAGAAACCCAAAATCGAGCTCATTGTCTGACAGTTACTGCACACTTCATTCCTTAATTTAAAAAAAAAATGAAGCTTTCAAGCATCGGCTCTAAACTTCTTTGCAGGACCTTCCCTCGACTAAACCAGCTCACATCAGTATGGAGGATTATTTCATCTTAGGTAGTTTTGGGTTCGTTGAGCAAATAGTTAAACAAGCAGTTTAAGAAGGCTCTTGCTTCAATCAAGTTTTACAATCTTTACTTTTCTTACATGAGAAGAGTCCATAACTTTATTTGCTAATGCTTGCTGGTGGAATGCAACAAGGCCTACATTTATGCCCAGTATAGCTTGTGCAACATGAGTGGTGATGAAAACCAGTTTCTTGATTGGAATGTTGTGCTCAAGCATGTACTTTTTTGCATTTATTATAGATGGCCTCCGCCTTGTTCTCGCTTTTAGGAGGAAAGGGTCAAAAGATCCTCTTTAGTTGTCATGTCTTTATAGAGCATACACACATAGTCAGCCGGGCTGTGTTAATCATGTCCATGGATATATCTGTTACTGTGTGAAACGTGCACAGTCCTTCACATCCTGCCATAGTTGCTAAAAGGCAAAATCAGATAAAGATTCCACTCACCTTACTGTTGTGAATGCACCAAATTATATGCTCTGGATGTATGGATTGTTATTATTTCTTTCTTGTTCTTCAAGTATTTAAGTAAAGAGTTTGCAGACAAGTCATTACTTTGTTAATTACTTCATCATCTGTGAATAATTTCTTGCATATTGCTTGAGATGGCAAATGCGACATGATGCTTTCATGCAGACCTTTTGTTGCTGTTTAGGGATAAAAAAGACTGTTGAGCTTTCAAAATGGCCTTCAGTTTATCAGCTTTCTTTGTCCATGGCATGCTGTTTAACGAAAAAAACTGTCCTTGAATTTATCAAGCAACATTGTGTGGTGTCATTCTAAATTTCTCTCTTTACTTACCAATAAACTTTGGTGGCATTTAAGCCAAATGCACTCATCTTTTATGGCCATGAACAGTATTTCAGTTGCCTGTTTTGGAAATTGTACATTTTTGGTTTCTTTTCAGATGGTCCATTATCTTCATTCACCATTATTGTTTCACCTTGCAGTTTGTGACGTCACTCTGCCACTGGTCATGATGCAGATATGACCTTGGATTTGATAAAGGCAAGCAGGCAGGGCTTGAGATCAACGGTCAGGGATGCACATGGTGAGGGAGCGTAGGTGGACAGTAAGATTGTCTCTCAGAGACTCTGCTGTTGAGTTCTGAAGTTGCACAGTTGAGTGTGATGTAGGTGAAGAGTTTTTGTTTGTTGAGAAACAAGGGGAATGTCTGCTTTATGGTTAAACTATAAGATGCTAATAAAGTGCTTTTAATCTTTTTCAGTAAATGTCTTGAAATGTGAATTTTTTCATACTTTTTGCTACTAATTCTAAATTTCAATTTCTTTTTGTAAATTATTGATGCAAATTGAAATTTTAACCAACATTCTCGCACATCTTTTCAGCGGTCTGTGCATGCCCATTGGTATGTGGACCTATTACTCTTGGTTCTGGGAGTTGATACTGTGTACAGACCTTGGAGGTCCAAGCACGGCAGACAAAAATTGGACAAAGCGTTAATTTTAACAGCCATTTTGATGCAACCAAGTGGCTTGTTAGGATATTTCAGTGGACATTTGAAAGCCCACCACATTATTGTGGGTCTGAAGTCATTTATAGTTTGGCGAATTTCCTCCCCAGAAGGACAGAAGTGAGCCAGAGGTTTTTATGACAATTTGGTAGTTTCTTGATCAGTAGTCATTAGAGTAACATTTTATTTTATTTATTAACTTAGTTTAAATTCTCCCAGCTGTTAGAATTTAAATTTCTCTCTGGAGCATTAGTCTGGGCCTCTGGATTACAATTTTTAGTAACATTATGTTACCATTTTCTCAACTTAATTTCTGGGTCTCTGTCTTTCTACCCTGATTACCCATACCCAGAATCCAAGTCTATGATGATCCTTTATCTTAAATAATATCTCCAGTTCTTATTATGCTAGTAAATTTTTCACTTTTAAGTAGTTCATTTTCTTAGATGAATATTGAAACAAAATGCATGTTGGAAAAATTTGCCAGTTTCTATACGGCTTCCCTTAGGTCTACCTCATACCTAATGATTTTCTTATCACTGGTTTATTTGTATACTTTACATTATTGTGAGATTCTGTCTTCATATTCCCAGTTTATTCTTCTTATGCTTCTGTTTACTTTTTTTTATCTTTTTGCTTTACTAATTTTTATATCTATAGTTCCCATCTACCCTCTTCAATTTTAGTTGTTTCTAATCTCTTTATTTATTCACAGCAACCTGAAACTTGAAGTCGTCTCCTTTTTTTTAAATGGTATGTATTTAATCTGCAGCTTTTCAATCTTTTTGTAACTGTCCTATGAATAACCAACATTCTCTTGTATCAATTTCTCCTACTGTCTCACCTCAGCTAACTCACTCAACTTGGAAAATCTGCCTGATTCCAATCTGGTACCCTTGTTATAGTATTATCTCTTTTCCTTTGCATTTTGTCATTTTAACTATTTCAGATTATGACAACTCGCTAGATGCATACCCACTGACCTGATCTATCTAGTTACTTACAAATAGATCTAGCAAATCCTGTTACTCAGAGACAGGTGAAAATAATACTTGAAAATAGTCTATTTAGTTTAGAAAATTAATTCATTTTCTTAGTTAAAACCCTTTGTTTTAAGTATGTAATCAATCAATCATAGGCTAATTTGTTCGTTTTCTTGCTAATGTATCTATGTTTTCTTTACATATACCTGTGACCACTTTGAAGTTGGGAGTGAGTGGGATCACCGTGCAGCTTAACTTGTTTAAAAACCTCATTTATTTGGAAGCAAATTGACTTTGTATCTCCTTTAAGTATCCATCATTGTGGTATTGAATGCTTCAGAGTCAAAGATGGTGTCTTTCAGATGTACAATAATGTTAAATCAGTCTGCCCTCTTACATGGCCAGGAAAAGATGAATGTTATGACCTAAAGACAAGCAGCAGAGATCCTCTGTGGCCTGGCATCACATCTCTGAGCTGATATGTCGAACAGATAATGCAAGAACATAGTATTGTATATAGTGAAACTCTGAAATAAAACCAGGAAATGTTGGAAATATTCAATATCTGGCAAAATCTAATGAAAAAGAGAGCTAACATTTGACCTGAAAAGTTAACTTTGTTTCTGTCTTCACAGATGCTGCTGGACCTACAGAATACTTTCAGCAATTTATCTTTTTTTTCTAAAGCAAATTATTTTTGTTTACTTTTAGTGAGTTATGTGGTGTGCAAATTGGCTGGCTCATTTACTTTTGTTACAAAAGTTACTGTAGTTCAATATAATTTATTGACCAACAAGCACTTTAGGACATCTTGAAGTCATGTAATGCACTATATGACAGCAAGTTCACTTTATTTATTTTGTCTTTCATTTTTATCACCATACTTGTTTTAACATTTCCATTATAAAAACATGTTTATTTTCCATTTTCGAGTTTGCAACAAAGGTCCGAACTTTTTCTGCAGAGTTAAGAAATTTTCCACTCTACTAACCCAACTTGAGAGTACTGCCCTGACCCACCAAATGTTTGCATCAGTTGTGTCAGACTGGAGGTGGGCTTGCCACCCTGGGAGACAGTTTGAGATGACCACAGGGCATGCTGTATACCAAGGTGGACTGTTTAACAGGGTTCTTCAGTGCTCTAAAACTTTGACCTTCAGTGTTCAAATCAGTATGGCCCCTGTAGCCTTTAACCCCACTCAACTAATGGCTTGTCATGCTCCATCCATATCACATTTGATCCCTCTGCCTTTCTCTGTGGGTCCTCACAGCCTCCATGCCAGACTATGTTCATGTATTTATTGAAGAATTCATTAAAGTTTAAAAATAACTAATTAATAAGATCTCAATTTAATATATTGAAATGATTTTAAATATTTAAGTTATTTTAAAATCAAACATCATAGCTTCTGATCAAAAACAGCTAAACTGTTTATTGACAGCTCCAAGTGTATATCAAATTGTGAAATTACAGCCTCTTCCCATTTAGGATTATGATAGGTTCTGGAAGCAGTACCATATTATGATATAATACCATGTTTCAGGCCTATGATAGCAAACAGCCATTAATATTGCAAGCAGGATTTCCTTTCAACTTGGAAGTATAAGCAGGCTTTATTTTCCAAAATTTTAAGAATATGATAACATTAGAATTAGGTTTATTATCACATGTACTCAAGTACAGGAATATGTGAGAACAGCATAGAATGCACAAAGTCACCATTTCCAGTGCCATTTTAGGTACAAAGATAACCTAGGTACAACATCTAAGCTATAAATTAGAAAAATGAAGAACTAAAGATATTATAGTCCTAAAGTTCTAAAGCAGGAAGTCCAAACTGGGCTTCACCTTGAGGAAGGGAATAGCAGATTTAAATATAAATTAATTCAAAGGTTGATGGTGGTGCTATGGTAATGTTAGTGGAACGAGTAACCCTGAGATCCAAGCTGATACTCTGGAGTCATGGGTTCAAATTCTGCCATGGCAGGTTGTGGAAGTTAAATTCAATTTATAAACTTGGAATTGAAAACTAGTCTCAGTAATTGTGACCATGAAA
This sequence comes from Hemiscyllium ocellatum, assembly GCF_020745735.1. Classification (NCBI taxonomy): domain Eukaryota; kingdom Metazoa; phylum Chordata; class Chondrichthyes; order Orectolobiformes; family Hemiscylliidae; genus Hemiscyllium; species Hemiscyllium ocellatum. Next base: position 66,368,087 of record NC_083403.1, read on the forward strand.
TTACCATTGATTATGATCAAGATTCATCTGGGTTACGAATGTTGTTCAGCAAAGGACAGCTGCTGTCCTTACCTGGTCTGACCTACCTGTGACTCCAGACGACTGCAATATGGTTGACTTTTAATTACACTCCGATTTAGAACAGTAACCCTCCAATCAAGGCCAATTAGAGATGAACAACTAATGCTGTCCTAATCAGTGATGCCCACGCTCCCAAAAAGATCTATTTCAGTAACTTGATAGTTCAGCAGTTCCAAATACCTTGTACACTTTCCATAGTCAATCAGTTGTTAGTCTCACACAATGGGCAACAGACTGCATTCCAATAAAAATGAATTCTTTTTTAGTTCAGTGCTGAATTCAATCCAGATCCTGACCTTTGGAGTCATCTTGTCTAAGACATGGACCCCTTCTGTCTTTATGAAAATTTGAGTCCAAGTTTCTGTTATGCCATTAAATTTAATTCCTTCTAGTTTGTTTCTGACTTTGTGGCCCATGCACTTTATCTTTTGTTTTCATATTTAATGCTCCTTCTTTTCCTTTTACGCAATTTTGTACATCATTCCTTTATTTCAGTCATTTCCCTATTCATAAAACTGTTAATACTGATCTGATTTTCACTTGCAGCTCAATTATTGTATATGCGTTTCTTTTTACTGTGTTATTTCTATATGTATTCTGATTCTCGTTAAATCCCATTATGCTTTGTGTTTCTCTTTTTCCCATCTGACTACTTCATTTTACCTCTAATTTAAATGTACCTCACTTTCTTCTGCATTTTCTAAGTTGGGCAATATAACAAATGACTGGTCAGTAACTGCTGAGGGACATTCTATATCAAGTACATATTTGCACAGTACAAACTGTTTTAAAACATTAAACAGGAGTGCAGAACATTTGCATAGATAAAATAAAGCCATATTATAAGGTTGCCTCCTAAATGCCTGCTATTTGGCTTTGATTGAAAGGATGATAACTGTTCTACATGAGCACAATGTTTGCAGGAAGCATAGACCAAAAGTGAATATGTTCCATTTCCACAGATATCATCAGAGAGTTTTGTATATTGATATTGACATTCACCATGGAGATGGTGTGGAAGAAGCTTTTTATACGACAGACCGTGTGATGACTGTTTCATTCCATAAATATGGTGAATATTTCCCCGGCACAGGTGATCTTCGAGTGAGTATTTGTTTCATTGAGGAAAATGTTTGAAAATACAAGCCTCATCTTTGAAGTAAAGTCATTTCAATAACATGAAGCTAACAAATGTCGAGATGTGGCCTTCTGAAAAGCATGAAACATTGTGAATGGCTAGAACTTGCATTTTAGTAGATTATATTTGTCAATGTGGTAATATTGTCTGCTTACAGCCTTTATAATGTGTGATTAATGACTGTTGCCTGTCTTTCAAACCAGTAGAAAATGCTAGGCGTGTTTTATTCTAAGCAATAATATTAAACAGTGAAACCTGAATTAATTACTCAGAACCTTTGTTTTTCTGATGTTTGCGCATCCATTTTAGTTATCGACCAAGTTCTAAAGAAGTGATAAGTTAATAGATAATTCCTCAAGGAAGCAGTTCAGCAGTTTTTATTTTGTTCTACTTAATGGCAAAGTAAATATGATATAAAATCTGTCGCACTTTTAGTTGTGACTTGCATAATAGAGAGCCTTTTCCCTTCACTTTTGCCTTGATTTGCACTGACCAGATGTCTTTGATTCTGTTGCAATCTGCAGTCATGGTGGCCCAGCAGGTTATGTCGTAGTAATGTATTCTGCCAGATGGTGAAACTGTACAGCAGCTGGTACTGTTTTCACCAATACTCAGCTATCTGAGGGTATTTGCATCCTTGCAAATTGGAAAGGTTTTAAATTTGTATTCAAATCTGAATGACATTATTCTGATCTGTTATGCTTACATAATACCATTATTTGTCAATAGCTGTGACTATATTAAAGAAATTAATTGGCTGAGAAGATAAACAGCACACTAAGATTGGCCAAATTCATTAGGATAAGACTCTTAAGATATTGGGATTCCAATGGTCCAGGAATACAATCTATAATGCAGGTTGTAACTTGGAGGCAAAATTAAGTGACACTCTAAAGACACAAATGTATCTGAAAATACAGTCATATGATGTAAATTTTCCTTGCACCAAAAATTATGCTTGTACAGAATTCAGTAATTGCTGTGCCTCAAAATTGTCTCTGAATTCATAATTTCATTATCTTGTATCTATAGGACATAGGTGCAGGTAAAGGAAAATATTATGCTGTTAACTTTCCACTGCGAGATGGAATTGATGATGAGTCTTATGAACAGATATTCAAACCAGTAAGTAATTTGAATTTTCCTTTACTTGTATAGTAATTATTTAAATTTGACTGTTAAATTATTGTACGATGTTTTGAAAAAAAGTTTTAAAATATTTAGTAATATGTGTTGCCAATTTTATTAAATTGCTCATCATAGTTATTTCAAAACAGATAAAGTGGTCAAGCCTATGTTTCATTTTTAATGCAGATTTTGACAAAGGTAATGGAAATGTACCAACCCAGTGCAGTTGTACTACAGTGTGGAGCTGATTCTTTATCAGGGGATAGGCTTGGATGTTTCAATCTCACGTTAAAAGGTACAAACAGGTTTAACACCATGTGTCATTGTGAAATGTAATATATTATTGCAAAATGCAATTCATTTTGATAATTTAAAGCTGGGACTATACTCAGTTTTTCTTATTTATTGAAAGGTCACGCTAAATGTGTGGAATTTATGAAGACCTTCAACCTGCCTTTACTGATGCTAGGAGGCGGAGGGTACACAATCCGCAACGTTGCTCGCTGCTGGACATATGAGACTGCTGTAGCCTTAGATATAGAGATTCCAAATGGTAATTATATGATACAAATTAGTTACAGTGGCTCTGCACTTAAAATCAACAGCATTGAAGAACATAAAGAAATGTCTGCTAAATGATTTCATATTTTGACACGCAAAAAAAAACTTGTGGTTTCCATTTGTAAGAATTTTACATCCTATAGATACAGCTAGTTAAATCAGAATACAGCACTTGGACAGAATAAACAGAAAGTAAATCAAGTGGATGAGATAAGATTCTGAGCCATTAATCAGGGCTTGAATTTCAGTTGAGTTCTTAAAATTCCTGACTATAACTTCAGTTAATTCATAGATTTCCTATAGAAATGACACAAATGCCCATTTTTCAGTCGCATATGTTATTTTTCTGGACGTTTCCCTGATGTCATCTCTCAAACATGCACAGGAGTCTTTTGTCAAATCAATTAAAACTCAGTGTACTGTAGAAAATGACAACAACCTGGTAATCCTGCTTCTGAGTTCAGCTTTTTTGAAAAGCGTATATGCATGAATGATTTATTTATTGTCACAGATATCTTGAATAGTGAAAACTGTTTTGTCACCAATCTGGTACCGTTTTGAACTGCAATACAGATAAAAATGAATTATTTAAATAAGAGTTCATGTTCTTTTCAAATTGGGGTCTCAAGCACAGCTTTATCTGCAAGGACTCTGGAAGGTGTTCCTGACCTCAAAGAGTCCCGCTCCAGGAACAGCAATGAAAAGACCCCAGCTCTGCTGCTGCAGCTGCCTAGCCAACACCGCCAAGTGTCAGGCTGTGGGCCTATTGTGGCCATGTGTACCAGCTCTGGGCACAGCCACCACCAAGATTCCAGGCTCGAAACCTACTGCTGCTGGGATTCATCACTCCAGGCACCGTCACCATTAGGATTCTAGGCTCCGGGGCTACTGCTGCCATCGGGAGGCTAAGTTGGTATTGTGTGATCTTTTAAGTTATTTCCAACAGGTTTATTTGGAAACACTAGCTTTCAGAGCACTGCTCCTTCATCAGGTAGCTTTGGAACAGGACCATAAGACACAGAATTTGCAGCAAATGATTGCATTGTCATGCTTTTGAATGATATATTGAACAAATCTAGAGTGCTGTTAAATCTTTCATATTTTAGAATGGGTTGCAGATATGTAAATCCCAGAACTTCTTTCAAGTCACATTCTCGAGATAACTTAAGGTTTTATGAAAGAAGGTGACACCTCAGCTCAGACAATACATTAAAGGTGTGACATTAGAGAATGTCTGTAGCCCAATCTTGAGTCAGAATGGTTCTATTTCCAAAGTGGAATTTACAAAATGTTACATGCATTGACTGCCTGCAGATTGAACTTTTTGAGTTTAGTAGAATGTATCTGTAAATATAATTCTGCAAATACAAATTCACTCCTTAGACTTAGGTGTGTGCGTGCATAAGAGAGAGTATGAGTGTCTGCATGTGAGTGTGACTGCGCGTGAGAGTGTGTGTGTGTGTTTGCATGTATGCATGCTTAGTAAAGTGGGAGTGTGATGGAATATATGCCTGTGAGATGGTGTATGTGTAGATGTATATGTATGAGAGGGAGTTTGTGTATGAGAGAGGGTCTGCGTGAGTTTGAGAGTATGTAAGAATGTGTGGTGTATGCTGGGGCCACCTGTAGTGTGACATGAACCCATCCTCATGGGTACTAAACTTGGCCTTAGTCCCTGCTTGGCCTCTCTGCATTGCTGCATTTCCCGAAGTCCACCTTGGAGGATGGTCATCCGAAGCTGAATGTCCTTGATGGCTGAAGTGTTCCCCAGTGGGGAGGGAACTCCCCTGCCTGGTGATTGTTGTGCTGTATCCATTCATCTGTTGTCGTAGCATCTGCATGGTCTCAACAGTGTACCATGCTTTGGGACATCCTTGCCTGCAGCGTATGAGATAGACAACATTGGCCGAGTCACATGAGTATCTGCTGCATACATGGTGGATGGTATCCCCATGTGTAGCGGTGGTATCCATGTCAACACTGACAGGTCGTGCAGTGGTTGCTATGACAGGATTGTACAGCGTTGTGGTCGATGTTGTCCTGAAGGCTGGGCAGTCTGCTGCGAACAATTATCTGTTTAAGGTTTCGTGGTTGTTTAAAGGCAAGAAGTGGAGGCGTAGGAAAAGTCTTGGCAAGGTGCCCATCCTCCTCAATGATGTTTTGCAAGTTGCAAAGAACATGGCGTAATTTCTCCACTCCTGGGAAGTACTGGACAATGAAGGGTACCCTATCGGTTGCATCCCGTGTCTGTCTCCTGAGGAGGTGGTTATGTTTCTCACTGTGGCAAGGTGGAACTGGTAATAGATGAGTTGAGCATCGGATCCTGTTCTTATGACTGCATAGTTGAACACCTTCAGGTGTCTGTCACATTCCTCCTCATCTGCTGATAGGGTACCCTTCATTGTCCAGTAGGTACTCTTGTGACTCGGCCAACGTGTTAATCTCATACACTGCAGGAAAGAATGTCTCAGGGCATGGTACTTTGGCAAGATGAAGCAGATGCGCAACACTCACCAACAGGGGTGTTCCCTCCCAATCGGGGAACACTTCAGTGGTCAGAGATATTCTGCCTCGGATCTTCGGGTGACCATCCTCCAAGGTGGGCTTTCGGCTACGCAACAATGCAGAATGGCCGAGCAGAAGCTGGTAGCCACGTTCAGTACCCATGAGGATGGCCTCAATCGGGACCTTGGGTTCATGTCACATACAGGTAGCCCCACTACACTATACACTCTCACATTCTTGCATACTCGCAAACTCATGCAGACCCTCTCTCATACACTCACACATACACCATCCACACACTGTCTCTTAGACTTATGCTCGACCACACTCGCACTTTACTAAGCCTGCAGACATACAAACACACACCCTCACAAGCACTCACACTCACATGCAGACACTCGTGTGCTGCCTTTCGCGCGTGCTGTCTTACGCATGCGCTCTCGTGTGCGCACTCTCGCTGTCTCTCTCCCCCCGCTGTCTCTCTCCCCCCGCTGTCTCTCTCTCCCCCCCGCTGTCTCTCTCTCCCCCCGCTGTCTCTCTCTCCCCCCGCTGTCTCTCTCTCCCCCCCGCTGTCTCTCTCTCCCCCCGCTGTCTCTCTCTCCCCCCGCTGTCTCTCTCTCCCCCCGCTGTCTCTCTCTCCCCCCCGCTCTCTCTCTCCCCCCGCTCTCTCTCTCTCTCCACGCGCTCTCTCTCTCCATGCTCTCTCTCTGTCTCTTTCCCCCCCGCTTCCTCCTCCTTTTCCCCCACCCCATGGGGTGAATTTGCATTTGCAGATACAGTATATTTTGCTCAAAAAGCTCACAATCTGCAGACTGTCAATCCATATAACATTTTATAAATTTTTTGGAAGCATAGGCATTCTGACTCAAGATTGGACTACAGACAGTCTCTAACCTCACACCTTTAATGCATTCTCTGAGCTGAGATGTCACCTTCTTTTATAAGACCTTACGTTAACTCGAGAATGTGACTTGAAGTTCTGGGATTTACATATTAATGAAGCAAAACCTGAAACCTGTTCTAAAAGATGAAAGACTTAACAGCAATCTAGTCATGTTCAATATATCATTTCATTTGCATGACACTGCCATCTTTTGCTGTAAATTCTGTCTCTTAAGGTCCTGCTCCACAGCTACTTGACGAAGGAGCAGCACTCTGAAAGCTAGTACTTCCAAATAAACCTAGACTATAACCTGGTCTTGTGCGATTTTTGACTTTGTCTTTCCCAGTCCAACACCGGCCCCTCCACATCGGGAGTCCAGGCACCACCACCACCACTGAGATTCCAGGCTCCAGGGCTACCACTGCCGGGGTTACTCACCCCAGGCACTGCCACTGTTCAGAGTGCAGCTCTGGGCCCACCGCTGCCTTTGGAAGTCCAGGCTCCAAGCAATGCCACCACCTCCTGGACTCCCGATCTGTGCTGCTGAGGTGCAGCAGCCACTGCCGTGCCTAGACAGCAATGGCCTCAAAGATGAAGAAGGAAAAAGATGAAAGGTACATAGAGAAAATGATGGCACCGGCCTGGAGCTGAAGGGCTTCTACGAGTCTGAATACTACCTACTGTGCCGGCACGATCTTGAAATTTTTGTTGCATGTTTAGGTTCTCGTGAAAGAAAATTGCAATTCCACTTTTTCATCATAAGCATGAAGTTCCACTTTTTCATCATAACCTATAATGAAATATCTTTTGATTATTTTGTGAATTGTTAAGTGACCTTCTTGCCTAATGGCAAGTAGTAAGAGGTTGGTGTGTTGCCTGGTCAACCTGTATAATCTTTAGTTTGAGTGTTCTCTCTCTCTTGATAAGCTATGTATGTAAAAATAGGATGGACTAGCACTGTTATTTGGCAAATGCTTTGATATTATCTTAATCTTTAGTTAACACTGCTTATTTTATGAACTTAGAGTTACCATACAATGACTACTTTGAATATTTCGGACCAGACTTTAAATTGCACATCAGTCCTTCCAATATGACGAATCAGAACACACTGGAATACATGGAAAAGATTAAGTAAGTACTGTAAATTTATTTATCAGTTATAAGTAAGTACTTATTATGATTCCTGACCTAGTTCAAGCAATTGTATGTAGCTTCTCATTTGGGTGTAAAGCCTTATGATTATTGACTAATTTGATTTGTTGTCACGTGTACCTAAGTAGTGTGAAAAGCTTTGTTTGCGACCAGTCCAGGTAGATCAAAGTAAGCAAGGACGTATATAGGTTACACCATGCACTAGGTAAGATACTGTTCTTATGAGCTTTCAGTTTAATCCTGTTTCCTTTGTATTTTATATAGCAATGATTTTACAAATTGAGTGGGAGTTTGTGCTAAGTGTTTTTGTTTGGATTCTGTCAACTGTTGTCCTTCCATCATTGCAATTTATGTTGAGACTCCAAGTCTGATAAGTATTGTTCTAATTCATATTTCAGCACTTAAGACTGTAAAATACTGTTGTTAAATTCCCTATCAATTATAGGAAAATATTTTGTTAAAGTATTCACTAAAATGGGCGAAAGTTGATCTTTGACAAAGAATACATATCTAAAAGTGCTTTTTATCTTAGATATTTCTGTGTTATATTTTAAATAAAATGGTCTTGGTAGTTTAGGTAAGAGGCCTGAACAGCTTGCATCCCTATATTGTCCAATTTGAACAAATGGATTTTATAAAATTACTTCATGGATGTGGGTGTTGCTGACTGGTCCAGTATTTATTGCTCAGCTGTAGTTGTCCTTTGACAAGGAGCTGGTAAGCTGCCTTCTTCAACCACTGCAGTCGATTTGGGTCACACTACATGTTGCAATGTGACCCAAGCTGCATAATTTTGAAATTAACCAAAATGTCCTCCAATTATGTTTGAAGTGAATGTCAGAGAATAATAGTTATGGCTAGACTCACTTTGGACGGGTTGCCTTTTCCTGATACATGTTAATATACTTTACATATCCCCATATTAAACACATTTCTACGTTAAAAGTCCAAAAGAATTCTAAGTTATTGTTGAGTGATCTAACTTGATTGACAATGCAGTTGGACAGTACAAATTTGATGAAAGTTACTGTGCATCCTCTTTTTTTAAAAATCAGTTGCACTCGCCAGTGTTCGTATACTTTTTTCATATCTGGTTTCAAAGTGAATGATGAACCCTTAACAGCCAATCCCTGCTAAGTGTCTGGGATCTCAACCTTCCAAAACACTCTGGGTGGACTATGGTACCATTTTCTGTGGTATTTGAAGGCACATGGCCAATTAGTCAGATCAGAATGTGGTTGGTGAATACCTTGCCATCTTCCTGTCTCTGCCCAATTTAAGTCTGTGACAGAAAGGACCATGGACTGTCTTCCCATCCTTTTACCAATTGAGACCTTTAAGTGGCTGGCGGTGGGCTCACCGTGTCGAGTGCAAAACAAGCAAAATAGTGCAGGATTCTTGTATGCTGTCAAGAGTCCCTTGTTTAAAGGCAGTCCGTACCTGATTGAGTCATATGGCATTGCAAAATGGATAAGATGGTAAAGAATTATAAAAGTTGGCATGTCACGTTGCAGCTAAGCAAAACTTCAGTCAAGCCACATTTGGAGTATTGTATGCAGTTTTGGTTGTCACACTATAGGAAAGATATGGAGGCATCAGAGAGGGTGCAAAATAGGTTACCAATATGTTGCCTGAATTGCAGTATATTAGCTATATGAAAAGGTTCATTATCATCAGATTGTAGGAGATTGAGGAGCAACCCCTGATAGAAGTAAATAAAGTTATGAGTGGCATAGTGGATAATTGGAGTTCTTTTTTTTCCCAGGCTGAAAAGGTCAGATACTAGGTGACATAGGTTTAAAGTGAAAGGGGTTAAATTTAAAGGAAGTGTGTGAAGCAAATTTTTTTTTAAACAGAAGATGACACGTGATTGAAATGCTCTGCTGGGGAGGTGGTAAATACAAATTTAGATAGACACATAGTCCATAACCCCCTATTTCCTGCCTATGTGCAGCCAGGTGGACATCATGGTTGCGCGGAGGGAGTGTGATGCTGGAAAAGCACAGTGGATCAGGCACCATCCGAGGAGCAGGAGAAAAGAAGTTTTGGGCATAAACCCTTTATCAGGAATGAGTCTTGTGGGCCAGAGGTGCTCAGAAATAAATGAGAGAGGTGGGGGAGAAGGTGATAGGTTGGAGAGGAGGGTGGAGCAGATAGATGGAAAAGATGATGGACAGGTCAAGAGCTCTGGTGGTGCTGAATTGGAGGCTTGGGACTGGGATAAGGTGGAGAGAGGGGAAACGAGGAAACTGGTAAAATCCACATTAATCCCGTGTGGTTGCAGGGTCCCAAGATAGTAGATGAGGCATTCTTTCTCCAGGTGCCAGGTGATTCGGATTTGGCAGTGGAGGAGGCCCAGTGCCCTGCATGTCCTTGGTGGAGTGGGAGGGGGAGTTGAAGTGTTCAGTCACAGAGCGGTGGGGTTGGTTGGTGCGGGTGTCCCAGAGATGTTCACTGAAACAATCGGCAAGTTGGCGTCCTGTCTCCCGGAGCAGAGGAGACCACTTCAGGTGCAATGGATACAGTAGATGACATTTGTGTAGGTACAGGTAAATTTCTGTCGGATATGGAAGGATTCCTTGGGGTTTTGGACAGAGTTGAGGGCTGAGGTGTGGGCACACGTTTTGCATTCCCCTGGGGTGGGGAGGGAAATATATCCCTAGTGGTGGGTTCTGTTTGTAGGTGGCGTAAGTGGCAGAGGATGATAGGATGTGATTGGAGGTTGGTGGGATTGTCCTTGTTGCATTGGGAGAGGTGGGGCTTCAAGATTGGAGGTACAGGAAGTGGAGGAAATACGCTGGAGGATATTGTAGGCCACATGTGAAGGGAAATTGTGGTCTTTGAAGAAGAAAGCCATCTGGGATTTTCTCTGGTGGAATTAGACCACAAGACGTAAGAGTGGAAGTAAAGCCATTTGGCCCATCGAGTCCACTCTGCCGTTCAATCATGGCTAATGGACATTTCAACTCTACTTACCTGCACTCTCCCTGTAGCCCTTATTCCTTGCGAGATCAAAAATTTATCAATCTCTGCCTTTAAGACATTTAATGTTCCAGCTTCCACTGCGCTCATGGCAATGAATTCCACAGGCCCACCACTCTCTAGCTGAAGAAATGTCTCCTCATTTCTGTTCTAAATTGACCCACTCTAATTCTAAGGCTGTACCCACGGGTCCTAGTCTCCCTGCCTAACGAAAACAAATACCCAGCGTCCACCCTTTCTAAGCCATGCATTATCTTGTAAGTTTCTATTAGATCTCCCCTCAACCTTCTAAACTCAAATGGATACAATCCCAGGATCCTCAGCTGATCATCCTACTATTGCAGGGCTTATCCGTGTGAATCTCCGCTGGACATGCTCTAGTGCCAGTATGTCCTTCCTGAGGTGTGGGGCCCAAAATTGGACACAGTATTCTAAATGGGGCCAAACTAAAGCTGTATAAAGTCTTAGTAGCGCATTGCTGCTTTTATATTCTAACCCTCTTGAGATAAATGACACCATTACATTTGCTTTCTTAATCACCGACTCAACCTGCAAGTCAGCCTTGAGAGAATCCTGGACTAGCGTTCCCAGATCCCTTTGTACTTTGGCTTTATGAATTTTCTGACTGTGTTTAGAAAATAGTCTATGCCTGTATTCTTTTTTTCCAAGTGCATTTGCTCACGTTGAATTTCATCAGCCATTTCCTGGACCACTCTCCTAAAATTGTCTAAATCTTTTTGCAGCCTCCCCACCTCCTCCGAGCTACCTGCATGTCCCCCTAACTTCATATCATTGGCGAACTTCGCCAGAAAGCCAACAGTCCTTCATCCAGATCATTAATATATAAAGTGAACAGCTGCGGACCCAACACTGAACCCTGCGGGACACCACTTGTCACTAGATGCCATTCTGAAAAAGAACCTTTTATCCCAATTCTCTGCCTTCTGTCAGACAGCCAATTCTCAACCCATGCCAGTCGTTTACCTCGAACACCATGGGTCCTCACTTTACTTAGCAGCCTCCCGTGAGGTACCTTATCAAAGGTCTTTTGGAAGTCTAGGTAGATAACATCCACTGCGTTTCCCTGGTCTACTAACCTACTTGTTACCTCTTCAAAGAATTCTAACAGGTTTGTCAGGCACAACTTCTCCTTACTAAATCCATGATGATTTGTTCTAATCCGACCCTGCACTTCCAAGAATTTAGAAATCTTATCCTTACCGGTGGATTCTAGAATTTTACCTACAACCGAGGTTAGGCTAATCGGCCTATAATTTTCCATCTTTTGTCTTGATCCTTCCTTGGACAAGGGAGTTGCAACAGCGACTTTCCAATCATCTGGGACTTTCCCTGAATCCAGTGATTTTTAAAAGATCACAACCAACGCCTCCACTATTTCTTTAACCACCTCCCTCAGAACTCTAGGATGTAGCCCATCGGGGCCAGGAGATTTATCGTTTTTTAGACCTTTTAGCTTTTCTAGCACTTTCTCTCTTGTAATGGCTACCAAACTCTCACTGTCCCCAACTCTCCTTAATTATTGGGATATTACTCATGTCTTCCACTGTGAAGACTGTCGCAAAGTACTTATTAAGTTCTTCAGATCTTTCCTTGTCTCCCATCACTAGCCTTCCTGCATCAATTTGGAGTGGCCCAATTTCTACTTTTGCCTCTTGTTTGTTTCTTATGTATTGAAAAAAAGTTTTACTGTCATTTCTAATATTACTGCTAGCTTACCTTCATATTTTATTCTCTCCTTCCTTATTTCTCTCTTTGTTATCCTCTGTTTGTTTTTGTAGTTTTCCCAATCTTCTGATTTTCCAGTGTTCTTGGCCATTCTATCGTCTCTCTCTTTTTCTTTGATATATTTCCTGACTTCCTTGGTCAGCCATGCCTGTCTAATTCCCACTCCCCACCCCAGTAATCTTTCTTTTCTTGGGAATGTACCTCCGTACTGTGTCCTCAATTACACCCAGAAACTCCTGCCATTGTTGCTGTACTGTCTTCCCCGCTAGGCTCTGCTTCCGGTCAATTTTCATCAGTTCCTGTCTCATGCCCCTGTAATTGCCTTTATTTAACTGTAACACCATTACATCTGATTTTGACTTCTTTGTTTCAAACTGCATACTGAACTCTACCATATTATGATTGCTGCCTCCTAAGTGTTCCCTTACTTTAAGATCTTTTATAAAGTCTGGCTCATTACATAGCAATAAATCCAGAATAGCCTGCTCCCTTGTGGGCTCCATCACAAGCTTTTCCAAAAAGCCATCCTGTATGCATTCCATGAATTCCCCTTCTTTGGATCCACTGGCAACATTATTCACCCAGTCCATTTGTATGTTGAGGTTTCCCATGATCATTGTGACCTTGCCTTTCTGACATGCCCAATCTATTTCCTGGTACTTCTTGCGCCACTGTTCTTGACCACTGCTGGGAGATCTGTACATAACTTTTTTTTTGCCTTTGTGGTTCCTCAACTCCACCCATGCAGACTCCACATCATCTGACCCAATGTCATTCAGTGCCATAGATTTAATTTCATCTTAACTAACAGGGCAAACCCGCCCCCTCTGCCCGCCTCCCTGGCTTTTCGATAAATTGTAAATCCTTGGCTGTTTAACTGCCAGTCCTGAAGCCCCTCCAATCACATCTCTGTGATGCCTACCACATCATAATCATTCACGATGATTAATTCATCTACTTTGTTATGAATACTACGAGCGTTCAGGTAACGCGCCTTAATGCTAATTTTCTTAGCCTCATGGTTTCTATCATCTCTAATAATATGTCCTAAGTTATCTTTCCTTTTTTGTTTCATTCCTAGCCTGCCTTGAGCTTAAATCTTGCACACATGCTAACCTGCTGCTTATCTTTCTACTTAACTCTATACTCCCTGTAGCTTTCCCTTCCCCTTCCCCATCCCCCAACTCTCAGGTTTAAAGTTCTAGTGACCACCGTATTTATCCTTTTGCCAGAACACAGGTTCCAGATCGGTTCAGGTGAAGAATGTCCCATCAGTACAGATCATCCCCGTTCCAAAACTGATGCTATGTCCCATGAAATGGAGTCCCTTTTTCCCACACCAATCTCTTAGCCACATGTTTACTTCCCTAATTTTTTTACCCCTATGCCAATTAGCATGTAGCTCACGCAATAATCTAGAGATTATGACCCTTGAGGATCTGTTCTTTAATTTCCTTCCTAGTGCTTGATACTTGCCAACAGGTCCTCCTTCCTAGCCTTGCTGTTCGTGCCAACGTGGACCACAACAACGGGATATTCTCCCTCCTGCTCCAATATCCTTTCAAGCCGGTCTGAGATGTCCTGCACCCTGGCACTGGGCAGGCAACACACCGTGCAAGATTCCCAATCCGGCTTGCAAACGATACTATCCCTCCCCCTAATTATAGAATCCCCTATAACAACTACTTGTCTTTTTGCTCACCTCTTTTAAATGGCCTTCTGCACCATGGTGCCCTGGTCAGCTGGCTCATCCTGTCCACAGCCCTTTCCCTCATCTGTACAGGGAGCAAAAATCTCATACCTATTGGACACAGTCAAGGGCTGAGGCTCCTCCACTCCTGAATTCAGAATCCACCTACCTTCCTTATTTACAGTCGCACACTGTTGTCCCTGGTCACTAACTGAATTTGAATTACTTAATATACTGGGTGCGACTGCCTCTTGAAACCAAGAGTCCAGGTAACTCTCCCCCTCCTAGATGTGCCGCAGTGTTTGAAGCTCAGATTCCAGATCATCAATTCTGATCCAGAGTTCTTCCAGCAGCCAACACTTGCTGCCAATGTGGTCACTGCCATTCATAATGGGATCAGCCAGCTCCCACATCATACAGCTGCAGCACATCACCTGCCAAGCCACCTCTACTTATTTAATTAATTTATACACATTTATGAGTTAAATAATTTCTTGTATTTCTCTATGGTCTTATTCAACTAACCAACTAATAGTAAACTTTTAGTCAATCACACGATACACAAGAAATACCAATTGAAACACCATGAGAGTCTTTTTTCTTTGGTTAGAGGAGGAGGGCGGGTGGGAGACATGACACGTGTAGTGTCTCAGGATTCAGCCGCTGCCCAGATATATACCCAGCAGTCCTCTGTGCCTTGCTATGGCATCTCCCTCTGCTGCTTCTTCAGAAACCTCACTTACCTAGCAATCCCGTGTCCATTCCTGCTTCCGTGTTCGCTCCGCCAAGGTAAGTTTTTATACTTTAAAGTTACTTTACCGTTGGACCTCTGCTCCTCACTGTCACTCCTCCTACTCCAACTGCTGTTGAAAAAATGAGATGTATTTGAGGTCAGGGTGAAAGGTGTTAGTGAAGTTGATGAACTGTTCAACCTCCCCGTGGGACAGTTCATCAACTTCACTAACACCTTTCACCCGAACCAGATTGGACACCTCCCTCCCTTCCTGGACCCCTCTCTCTCCATCTCTGGCGACCGACTAACCACGGACATCTACTACAAACATACGGACTCCCACAGCTACCTGAACTACACCTCATCCCACCCTGCCTCCTGTAAAAACACCATTCCTTATTCTCAATTCCTCTGCCTCTGCTGCATGTGTTCCCAGGATGATCAATTCCACCATAGAAAATCCCAGATGGCCTCCTCCTTCAAAGACTGCAATTTTCCCTTCCACGTGGTCAACGATGCCCTCCACTGCATCTCCTCCACTTCCCACGCCACCGCCTTTAACCTCACCCCACCCAATGCAACAAGGACAGAACACCCCCCGATCCTCACCTTCCACCCCACCAACCTCCATCATCTTCGCCACCTACAAACAGACCCCACCATGAGGGATATATAACCCTCCCCACCCCTCTCAGCATTCCAGAGAGACCATTCACTCTCCGACTCCCTTGTCAGACCCGCGCCCTTCACCAGCCCTCACTCCACTCCCAGCATCTTCGTCTGCCACCGCAGTAAGTGAAAAACCTGCGCCCACACCTACCCCCTCACCTCCATCCAAGTCCCCAAAGGCTCCTTCCACATGGACAGAAACTTACCTGATGTCATCTACCTGATGTGATCCTCCCTACATTGAGGAGACAGGGCGCCAACTTGCAGATCGTTTCAGAGAACATCTCTGTGACACCCGCACCAATCCACCCCACCGCCCCATGGCTGAACATTTCAACTCAACCTCCCACTCTGCCAAAGGCATGCAGGTCCAGGGCATCCTGCATCACCAAACCCTAACCACCGAACGCCTGGATGAAGAACGCCTCACCTTCTGCCTTGGGACCCTGCAACCACACAGGATTAATGTGGATTTCACCAGTTTCCTTATTTTCCCATCCCCCACCTTATCCTAGTCCCAAGCCTCCAACTCAGCACCACCCTCTTGACCTGTCCACCGTCTTTCCCACCTATCCACTCCACCGTCTTCTCCGACCTATTGCCTTCTCCCCCAGCTTCATCTACCTATTTCATTCTCAGCTACCTTACCCCCAGCACCACTCCCTTCCCATTTATTTCTCAGCTACTCTTTCCCTCCCCCCCCCCAACCCCCCTCACCCCGGCTCACAAGCCTCACTCTGGATGAAGGTCTTATGCCTGAAGCGTCAATTCTCCTGCTTCTCAGGCACTGCCTGATCTGCTGTGCTTTTCAAGCACCACATTCTCGACTCTAATCTCTAGCATCTACAGTCCTCACTTTTTCCATCATGGTTGTGCTTACATGATTGGGCTGTTCTGTACTGTACTGTTCTATGTTCTAAATGTTTAGGAGAAAAGATGAGTTTGGGAATATGCAGGAGTTGTTGGTTTCATAAATGAATATGGCAATGTGGTAACCATCTATATCTTTAAATAAATGTAAATGTTTATCATTCAAGATTTGTAAGTCCTGGTCTCAAGTCATTTATCATGCACCTTGTAAGGTGAAGGACGCTTTAACCAAGAATAACAGAACAATACTGTTCTGTGAATATGGATACCGTTGATTTTCATTTCCACTGAAATCAATGGAAACGAAAATCAGATTTCTATCATTGGAAGCCATCATATTATCCTTATGTTGCCTATTACAGCAATTTGCAAGTCATCTTTATAGATTGGGATAAGCATTTTTGACATGCATCAAATCCTTTTAGTTCTTGGTTTAGAAAGAAAATTGAGTTTCAATTTAATTTGCTCAAATGACACTTTTGAAGTGTTTCCTGTTCAAGATAAAATTGTATAATTGTACTTGAAAAGAAATTTTTTGTGTAAATTGTCTTATCTCATTGCAGAATCCGTTTATTTGAAAATCTACGTATGCTACCTCATGCACCTGGTGTCCAGATGCAGCCTATTCCAGAGGATGCTATTCAAGAAAACAGTGGAGCAGAGGATGATGATGATCCTAACAAACGAATTTCAAGTTAGTGGTAGTATATCAATATTTTATAACATTAGCTTTAAGTAGCTTTAAGTATTTATATTGAGCAAATTCACACCCACAGATAACTCTCTCTCTGCGAGTCCAAAGTGTGCCACTCTTAAGAAACTTGTAAGTGACTTCCTGTGTTTCCTATTCTTTTATCCAGAGGGTGATACTGGTAGGTCTTGCACAAGCAGGTTGCTTTGCATTTTCATGTTGCCTTTATTCAGGGGATGTGGGTGTCACTTACTAGGTCAGCATATGCTGTCCATCACTGATTACTTTGGGGAGGTGGTGGTGGGCCACCTTCTTAAACTGCTGTAGTTTATGTGGATTAGGCAAGTCGAATCTAATGTGGAATTCCAAGATTTTGACTCATCAATAGTGAATGAATTCTAAATATTCTTCTAAATCAGGATGATGAATGGATTGGAAAGGGACTTTCAGATTTTGATATTTACATGCATCTGCTGGCTTTGTCCTCCTAGATAGTAGAGGCCGCAGGTTTAAAAGGTGGTGTCAGAGGAGTCTTGGTGAATAACTGCAGTGCTTGTTGCAGATTGCAGAAAATACTGCCTCTATGCATTGATGGTGAAAAGAATGATTGTTTAAAGTTGTACATGGGATACCAGTCAATTGGGCTGTTTCATCTTAGGTGTTGTCAAGCTGTTTGAATGTTGTTGAAGCTTTACCCATCCAGGCAAATGGACAGCATTCTACCACAGTCCTGACTTGTGCCCAGTAAATGGTGTACAGACTTTGGGGAGTTAAAAGGTGTGTTGTGGCAGATTTTATAGCCACAGTATTTATATAGCTGGTCTAATTAAGATGCTGGTCAGTGTTCACTCCCAGGATGTTATATTGGGAGTTCAGGGATTTTCGTGCCACTGAACATCATAGGGTGATGGTTGGATTCTGTCTCTTGGAGGTACCTGGCATTTGCATAGCACATTTGCAAATACAGAATGTTACTTGCCACGAACCAGCTCAAGGCTCAATATTGTATCGGTTCTTACAGCATATGAGTATGGGCTGCTTTGATATCTGAAGGGTTCAGGGTGGCTCTGAAAATAGATATATCAGCTGCGTATATCTCCATTTGTGACCTTAGGATGAAAACAGCTGAAGCTGGTTTGGTCAAGGTCACCATCCTGACAATCTTCAGCATTTAAACACTGGAACTGAGATAATTGACCTCCAGAACACAACCGTCTTCCTTTTGTGTTTGGTATGCCTCCAACCATTTTTCTAATGCTTCTTGATGCTATACTTGGTTGAATGCTCCCTCAGCACTGGACTTGTCAAAGCCCATAGCCGTTGCTGTTTCCCATGTCTTCAGTTTCTTGATACCACATGGTGTAAATTGAATTGTTTGAAGACTAGCACCTGGATGGTGCACATCAGGAGGAGGCTGAGCTGGTCTTTCACTCAGCAATTCTGACTGAAGATTGTTGCAAATGCTTTTGCCTTTTCTTTTGCACTGATGTGCTAGGCAGCCCATCGTGAAAGTATGGAATCTTTGTAGAGTCTCCTCCCCTGTTAATTGGTTTAATTATCTACTTCATTTACATCTGGTTATGACAGAACTATGCTTTGTGGAATTACCTAGCTATTTCTTTTTCCATGCAGCTTGCACTGTTTCATATACAAGTAGCCCTTCAAATTGACAGTATTATGAGAGTGTAGAAGTGTACTATACCTTTAAGAGATTGAACGACTTAGCAAGCATACAGAGTGCTGGAGAATTTACAGTGTAACATTTGGTCCAGCTGAGTTGCTATGGGACAAAAATAATTAGAATTTGGCCAATTGGTTTAAGTTATACCCCAAAATATCAACCTCCAATAAAGTTTGAATTTAGTATATTGACAATATTAAAAACCAATGAAACAATCCGATACTTTGATGTATAACATCGGGAAAATTTGAACAGTTGAGGGGAGAACTGCCAAGTCACCAGCACTACCCAAAACACAGCTCTCTTAAAAAGGTATCTTTATCTATCAGTGATCTGTGAAATAGAAATCCGTAGGAAGAAGAAAAGAAGATAGAGGAAGATACAAAGAGAAGATTCGACATCTGGCTGGTTTTGATATTTGAATTTTTTGGTAAATCTAAAATCAGCGGTTTTATCAGACCAGTATAGTCAAAGGGAAAGTAAAAGATAGTTTAAAGAAACCCTGTCTTACGACCTGGGGTTCTTTATTCCCCCCCCCCCCCCCCCCCGATAATGGAAGCCTGCAATACAGAAATGATTCAACTCGTGCTGCAATCCATTAAAATAGCGAGGCCAAGGACCATCCCAAAAGTCACTATTTAAAGTACAAAAAATTAAGAACTTTAGTCTTTAAGTCTAACATGGAATATTAACTAACAACTTTTACAACTTCTTTTGCTAACCTATCTGTTACTTTCCCTTCTATAATACTGATCCAATAAAACCCCAGATTTAAGATCTACCAAAAAATTCAAATTTCAAAACCAGCCAGCTGTTGAATGTTATCTTTGTATCTTCCTCTGTCTTTTTTCCTTCTTAGGGATTTCTGTTTCACAGGTCATTGATAGATAAAGGTACCTTTGTGTTTTGAGCAGTGCTCATGACTTGGCAGTTCTCCCCTCAACGTTAAATTTTTCCTAATCTTATACATCAAAGCATCAGATTGTTTCATTGGTTTTTAATATTGTCAATATACTAAATTCAAACTTGATTGGAGGTTGGTATTTTGAGGTATAGTTTAAACTGATTGGCCAAATTCGAGTTTGTTTTTGTCTCATAGCAACTCGGCCATTACTAGCTGCTGGACCAAATGTTACATTGTAAATTCTCCAGCTTGCTAAGTCCTTCACTCTCAAAGGTACAGTAGACTTCTACGCCTTCATAACAACAGTACTCGTAGCATGTGGGATATGCAAAGTTGTGAGGTTATAGATTGTATGCAGGTTGAATACAATTTCACTGTTGCTGATGGACCACAACGTCTCAATGTGTCAAATTTTGAGTTGCTAGATTGGTTAAAAATCTACTTCATTTTTTAACATTGTCATAATGCCAAGGTGGCACATCAAAATGGAAGACAGGTAGAAATGGTTTGAAGAGGTCATCGTGGAGTGATATGTATGGCACGGGAGGGCTGGTTCAGTCAGCTTGCAGGTTTACTTCAGTCAGCATACATGTGAGGGAGTGATGTTTGTGAGGACAGGAAGTCAGTGGAATAATATAAAAACAGCAAGTACTGGTGAAACTCAACAGGTCTGGCAGCATCTTGTATGTGAGAAATAGAGTTAATGTTTCAAGTCAGATATGACTTCTTTAGAACTGAAAGAGCTGTGTAATGGTGCTTTTTACGCTGTTGTGTCAGAGTGCTATTAGTAGATTGGTCCATTTTTTTCTTTTCACATCTGACATTTACATTAATTTTACATTTCTATCTCTGATAACGACTCCCTTTGTCTTTTGGTCTGATCACCCTCAGTCTGTCCCACTCAATTATCCCCTATCTCTGTCCACAGCATAAAAGCATCATATCACTGTCCCTTTCAGATCTGAAGCAGAGTCCTATCATACTCAAAATGTTAACTCTGTTTCTCTCTCTACAGATGCTGCCAGACCTACAGAGTCTCATCAGCAATTTGTATTCTTATTTCAAATTTCCAGCATCCACAATGCATTTTGCTAAGTAGAGAGCTCCAGTTTTGGTACAAATTGTTGTATTCAGTTGAGTGTCGGAAAGATTACTTTTGCAAAACAAGTGGACAGTAATTTACTTGAAATGTAGTCGTGCACTTGATGAGATCTAGTGTGGTGGTACAGCAGTGCCCCATGTGAATCCAGCAAGTTTGGTTCATAATTGTTTCTCGACATCTGCTTTCTCAGCATTCCCTGGAAGGGTAAAATTTTAACTTGAGTCAGCCCCAAGTTTGTTGGGTTGAGAATGTTGAACTTTAATGTGAAAAAAACAATAGAAATGTAAACAGACAAGTAATGCCATGAGCACAAGGAGTAGATGTTAGAAGTGTTGACTAAACACTCTCTTGGCAACGTGGTGGCTCACTGCTGCCTCACAGCACCAGGGACCCAGGTTTGATTCCAGCCTCTGGTGACTGTCTGTGTGGAGTTTGCGCATTCTCCCAGTGTCTGTGTGGAGTTTGCGCATTCTCCCCGTGTCTGCGTGAGTTTCCTTCGGTTGTTATAGTTTCCTCCCACAATCCAAAGACGTGTAGATTAGGTGAGTTGGTCCTGCTAAATTGCCCATAGTGTTCAAGGATATGGAGGTGAGGTGCATTAGTCAGGGATAAATGGAGAATAATGTGGAACGTGTTTGGGTGGGATACTCTTCGGAAGGTCAGTCGGACTTGTTGGGCCGAAGGGCCTGTTTCAACACTTGTAAGGATTCTATGATTCTACAACAGATAACCATCAAGAAAGGCCTGAAAGGAGGAGAGAGAGGTGGAAAAGGCAGAGTCACCTTTGGAGGTGAAAAGGTTGGGAAACCTTAGGAAGTGTTACGACACAGGCTAATTTAAACCTGATATACACAGAAGCTCACCTCATGCTGTAATCTGTTAAATTTCAAGAGGCAAAGAAACATCCCAGAGGTCACTATTTAAAGTAAAAATAAAGACTTTTATTTTTTAAGTCCAGCAGAGAATATTAAAACTGTTTACAACTCCTTTCTCTGAAACTGATTTTTTTACCTCCCCACTCTACAATACTGGTGAAATTAAAAACTCCGATTTAAGATTTATAAAAAAATCAATTTCAAAACTAGCTATCTGTCGAATCTTCTCTTTCTATCCTCCTCTGTCGTCTTTTCTTTCAGTATTCTGCTTCACAGGTCTTTCTTATAAACAGGTACCTCTCAGAGAGCTATTCGGCTAGCAGTCTACAATTTAGATTAGATACCCTACGGTGTGGAAACAGGCCCTTTGGCCTAACAAGTTCACACCGACCCTCCGAAGAGTTACCTACCCAGACCTATTTCCCTCTGACTAATGCACCTAACACATGGGCAATTTAGCATGGCCAATTCACCTGGCTTGCACATCTTTGGACTGTGGGAGAAAACAGGAGCACCCGGAGGAAACCCACGCAGATACAGGGAGAATGTGCAAACTCCACACAGACAGTCACCCAAGGCTGGAATCTAACCTGGGACCCTGGTGCTGTGAGGCAGCAGTGCTAACCACTGAGCCACCATGGTTTTCTTGGCAGTTCTCCCACAACTGTTCAAAATGGCTGGTTTTATACCCCAAAACATTGAATCATTTTGTTTGTTTTCATGTTGTCAAAATACTAAATTCAGATTTTATTGGATTTTGGTATCTGGGGCATAATTTAAACTGATTAGCCGAATTTGAATTTGTTTTTGCATCATGGCAACTCATCTGCACTATTGGTTTCACAATCAAATGTTATATTTTAAATTCTTTCAGCATACTCTGTGCCTCTCTAAGTCCATGTCAGCTTCCAGTCTCTCTTAAAGGTATAGTGCTCACCTACACCTTCATAACAGAAGGAAATTGCAGAACTTGGAATCAAGGTTGCTAAATGGGATAGATTGAATTAGAGCTGAACAACAATCAAAATTGGAAGAATACCAAGATTTTTTGAGATTTAGGAGGTCATGTAGGTTATAGATCAACAGACTGGATATCTGGCAGAACCAGAAATCATTGATGTGTGACAAAATATTTGGGCATGTGTCCTTGCCACGTCACCAGACGTGTTCAACAGGTGGCCTGGGGTACAAAACCAACAGTATAAGAAGATTCTGTCAGGAGGTACTACAGTCAGAAACCATTTTTCTCCCATGGTTGCTGCAGTTAATGAGTCAATACCACAATCTGAAACAATAACTTTTAAATGCCTCTAGCTTTAGGTTTTCTGATTTTCAGGTTGAGAGAAAGCAATATGATTTATTTACATTATAAAAGCACTTGCTGTAGCAGCAGAAATTTATTTGAAAACTGAGATTTAACTGTTGTACAACTTTGCTTGCAGGACGCTAGGGTTGTGTACTTCCAAATTAGCAGAGCTTAGTAGTAGCATTCTTCCTTCTGAGTCTGAATGTTCTCAGGACTTGATTGCAAAATGTAGGCCTGCACATTGAAGTGTTATACTGAGGGAACGCTGCCTCAGAAGGTGTCTTTTGGGTGAGACATTGAATAAAGGCCCTGCTCACCTGTTCAAATAGAATCACAAGATTATGGTAATATGTTTTTCTTAGGAACAGTGTAGAGTTCTTTCTTTTGGCCTGAACAATATTTATCCCAAACAAAACTTTTGACAGTTTTCTGTGTATTATTTTTGAAATCTTGCTGTGTGAAGTAGGCTGTTGCATTTCCTGCATTGCAATGGTGATTACACTTTAAATTTATTTCGAAGTGATTTAGGATATCCTGACATCATGAAAGGCATCATATAAATTCAAGGCAAAAGTGAGGACTGATGAAGGGCTTTTGCCCAAAACATCGATTTTCCTGCTCCTCGGATGCTGCCTGACCTGCTGTGCTTTTCCAGCACCACTCTAATCTAGACTCCTCATCTAAATTCAAGTCAGTCTGACTGATTATCTTTCTTTATGTCCATGAATAATATAATTACATTGGATTTTAAACTTCTGATTTTTTTGTATTATTGTAGTTCGAGCTTCTGATAAAAGAATAGCCTGTGACGAAGAATTTTCAGATTCTGAAGATGAAGGCGAAGGAGGTAGACGAAACATTGTAAATCATAAGAAAAGTAGCAAGCGAGCACGAATAGAAGAAAAAAAGGAACTGGTAGAAAGAAAACATGGTAAGTGCACTATGGCCTAGATTTTGCAATGACAATGACCATAACTGTTAGTATTTTCTACCAGTGCTCTGAGAGTCCACATTTGCAGACCAATATGGAAAGCTGGACGTTGCTATCAGAGACACTGCACTCTTTCAGAGGAGATGCTGCTAAAATGCACAGCCCAAGTGATTCGTGAATTGGCAAATAGCTTCACTTCTACACCATTTAATCTTGCTATTAAAAAAACCTTGAAGTTACAGCTTAGTGAATAAAGTGTAACTGGGTTTTTAAATGATCCAGTGATATTCTAACTTCTTCCTAGTTTCAGTTATTAACTATTCCATTCTGTGAGTTAAAATTAGGAGTGAATGATAATAATGAATTCTAAAATTGCTGGTCTGCAGTCTGTGTGAATATTACAAAGTGATTGGCTACTTATCCCTCTTGCTTCATTGCAACTGAAACTTTGGGAATTCCTTTGTCTTGGAGACTTTCCAAGGAGAAATCCAATCTGAGACACCATTGGATCTTTGTGGGCGACTCTTCTAAAATCAGTCACATGGATTGTTGCTTTACTGCTCACTGCAAAATCCAGTGAGAGCTGAACTAAAAGCACAGTAATTTACAATGATGTAATTGTGTGAGAAACAAAGTATGCAAGCTCCAAATTCTGAGAAGAGCTCAGTGATACTTAATATTCATAGCTCGGACTTTTTTCATGAGCTTGCACTTTTTTCATTGAAAAAAAGAAGGAAGACAGGGGACCTAACTGAGGTGTACAAAATAATGAGAGGCATAGATAGAGTTGATAGCCAGAGACTCTTTCCCAGGGCAGAAATTGTTAACACGAGGGGTCATAGTTTTAAGCTGTTTGGCAGAAAGTATAGAGAGGATGCCAGAGGCGTGTTCTTTATGCGGAGAGTTGTGAGAGTATGGAATGCGTTGCCAGCAGCAGTTGTGGAAGTGAGGTCATTGGGGATATTTAAGAGACTGCTGGACATGCAGAAATTTGAGGGTTTACCTTACATGAGGATCAATGGTCGGCACAACATCGTGGGCTGAAGGGCCTGTTCTGTGCTATACTATTCTATGTTCTAGAAGTGATTTGACAAAACTCGTTGCGATGATCAGGAGAATGGTTATACTGGAAATGGATTTATTCAATTTTTATTATGTTAGTTAACTTTGAAATGACTTACAATATTGGCACGCAAATGATTTGCATTATCAGAATATTTTCATGTAAATCTAATAAAGTTGTATTTATTAATACCTTGGGAAGACTATGTTGCCATTATAAATGCAAATTTTGCAGCGTGCTTTCATATATTATAAGTGATAGCTTGAGAAGGTACAGGGAACAGCAGTAACTATTATTTTGTTTAACAAAATCAAGAAAGAAACTGGAAAAAATATATTCCTTTCGCAATACAACAACAAAAAATCAACATTGTGGAAAATTGTGAAACTTAGTTCAACTTTAAAGAAAATTGAACCTTGGTGTACAGAGCTCATGATTTTCCTTGTCACTAATATTGAGGCAGCTTGTTTTGCTGTGTACTTTGCTTTCACCTGGCTAAATTTTCTCCCGATTTACCTCAACCCTGATCTCTCACCTTTCTCTAATTTTAGTCATATTTCCCCTCATGAATTCTTGAAGCTCATATTTTATCCACAAAACAAACCACCTCCTGACTTGGTCCTATTCCTGTTAAACGACTGATCACTTAGCTTTGTGTTCTTCAATATTTAGATCTGCAGAGTCTGTTGACAGTTGATTTCACTGCAAGTCTGCATTTCCTTACTGCATGCGTATTGATAGTCATTGTGGTTCTGCTCGCCGAGCTGGAAGTTTTTGCTGCAAACGTTTCGTTCCCTGGCTAGGGAACATCATCAGTGCTGTTGGAGCCTCGTGTGAAGCGCTGCTTTGATGTTTCTTCCGGTATTTGTATTGGTTTGTTCTTGCCGCTTCCGGGTGTCAGTTTCAGCTGCAGTGATTTGTATGTGGGGTCCAGGTCGATGTGTCTGTTGATGGATGTTCTTGCCGTTTCCGGGTGTCAGTTTCAGCTGTAGTGGTTTGTATATGGTGTCCAGGTCAATGTGTCTGTTGATGGAGTTTGGGGATGAATGCCATGCTTCTAGGAATTCTCTGGCTGTTCTCTGTCTGGCTTGTCCTATGATAGTGGTGTTTTCCCAGTCAAATTCATGTTGCTGGTTGTCTGAGTGTATGGCTACTAGAGATAGCTGGTCATGTCGTTTTGTGGCTAGCTGATGTTCATGGATGCGGATTGTTAGCTGTCTTCCTGTTTGTCCTATATAGTGTTTTGTGCAGTCCTTGCATGGTATTTTGTAAACTACGTTAGTTTGGCTCATGCTGGGTATCGGGTCCTTTGTTCTAGTGAGTTGTTGTCTGAGCGTGGATGTTGGCTTGTGTGCTGTTATGAGTCCTAAGGGTCGCAGTAGTCTGGCTGTCAGTTCTGAGACGCTCTTGACGTATGGTAGAGTGGCTAGTCCTTTTGGTTGTGGCATGTCCTCGTTCCTCGGTGTATCTCTTAGGCATCTGGTGATAAAGTTGCGTGGGTATCCGTTTTTGGCGAATACCTTGTATAGATGTTCCTCTTCCTCTTTTCGCAGTTCTGGTGTACTGCAGTGTGTTGTGGCCCTTTTGAATAGTGTCCTGATGCAGCTTCGTTTGTGTGTGTTGGGGTGGTTACTTCCATAGTTTAAGACTTGGTCTGTGTGTGTTGGTTTCCTGTGTACCCTTATGGTGAATTCTCCGTTGGGTGTTCTCTCTACTAACACGTCTAGGAATGGGAGTTGGCTATCCTTTTCCTCTTCTCGTGTGAATCGGATTCCTGTGAGTGTGGCGTTGATGATTCGGTGTGTTTTTTCTATATCTGTGTTTTTGATGATTACAAAGGTGTCATCAACATATCTGATCCAGAGTTTGGGTTGGATTTGTGGTATGGCTGTATGTTCTAACCTTTGCATAACTGCCTCTGCTATGAGTCCCGAGATTGGTGATCCCATGGGTGTTCCGTTGATTTGTTCGTATATCTGATTGTTGAATGTAAAGTGTGTGGTGAGGCACAGGTCCAGTAGTTTAAGTATGCCGTCCTTGTTGATAGGTTCGGCCTCCTGTGTTCTGTTATGTATGTCCAGTAGGTTGGCTATTGTTTCTCTGGCTAGGGTTTTGTCAATTGAAGTGAACAGTGCCGTCACGTCGAATGATACCATGGTTTCTTCTTTGTCTATGTGTGTATTCCTGATGACGTCCAAGAATTCCTGTGTTGATTGTATGGAGTGTTTGGATCCGCTGACTAGGTGTTTCAGTTTTTGTTGTAGTTCTTTGGCCAGTTTGTATGCTGGTGTCCCTGGTAGTGATACTATGGGTCTGAGTGGGATGTCTGGTTTGTGTACTTTGGGTAGTCCATAGAATCTGGGGGTGTTGTTGCTTTCAGGTTTCATTCTTTGCTGGTCCGCTTTGGTTATCTGTCCGTTTTTTTGTAGATTCCTTAGTGTGTTGATAGTCATGCTATTGCATGACCTCTGCTTTCAAAAGCTCGTGGCTAGAACAAACTTGAGAGAGACTTGAGAGGCTTTGCCAGCTTATTACATCATGTTTCAGTTTGAACCACATGGACTACCATCGCAGGTGAAAGTAAATTCTGTTTGGTCAATGTGAAAAGGCGATTAAGAAATGTATAAGGAATTGATGTCTGAAGGCAGTATATTACAGTACTAGAAACACAGGAGGCTGTTCTGCCCATCATGTCTATGAATTCTCTGCAACAGCAGCTTGTCTGAGCATTCTCTGTACACCTACACATTTTCCTTCACCTGCTTATCTAATTGGTCCATATGATATGAAGAAAGATTACAGGGAATACTGCCACTTCCCACATCCAATATCCAACCAATGCAAGCTGACCAGGGACACTGGAAACAAATGGCCACCACAGAAATGACTTTCCACTCTTGAAAACAGCCAACAACATTCTGGATGTTCCAGAGCCACAGATCTGGAAACCTGTCTGCAGTTATGTTAGGAATTGCAAAGTGAAGCAGTATTGATGAGTGGTATTGATGAGTATGAAGCAACATACTGTGGATGCTGCAAATGTGGAAAAAAAAGACTGAAAATGCTGGAGTTCTGGCAACATGTGCAGAGAAAGAAACAAGTAATGTTTTGACTTCGCTATGACACTTGTTCAGAAATAATGAATGACAGATCTCGACCATTTAAAAAGAAATCAAACGTGTACAACTTTCATCTGGAATTGGAAAATGATTTACTGTTCAGAACTGTAAAAGATAATATTGTTTGCCTTAAATGTCACCAAGTTAAAAGCAAAATTTGGAATGACACCACACAGTGATGCACATTAATTTTAAGGATAGTTTCTTGTTGAACGGCATTCTTTGGACAAACAAGTTTGATGAACTGAGGCCATTTTTAAAGCTGAACAGCAAGCAAAGATAAGGCCTGCACAAAAGCATGACTTCATGTTTGCCATCTTCAAACAAAAGACAAGAAATCATTTATAGATGGCGAAGTAATTAATGAAATAATAACTCTGGCTACTGACTATTTACTTAAAGACTAAGAATAAGGAAGAAATAATGATGGCAATCCAAAGCATGTCACTTGATACTTTCACAACAACAAGGTGAATGGAATCTTTGTCCAGAGACATTCTTTTTAGCAACTATGGCAAGACCTGAAGAATTGTGAAAGCTTCTCACTGCAATTAGATGAATCCATGGACAAGATCAACACAATTGACTGATTTTGTGGGCATGCTTTGTCAGGATATGACAACTAACAAGGATCATCTGACCCTTTGCCCCTTAAAAACAGAACAAAGAATGAGGATACCTACAAGAAATTCAAAAGGTATGTGCTTGAGAAAAACATTCCAGGAAAGAAACTGATATCCATCACTACAGCTCATGCACAAGCTAAGCAAATGCAAGCTTTGTTGCATTTTGCAGAAATGATCCTGATTTCCCCTCTTTTTTTTCTCCATTTACCACTACATAATGCATCAGCAAGCATTAACAAATAAAGTTATGGACTTTTCTCGTAATGAAAGTTGCTAAGATTGTAAACTTGATTCAGGTAATCACCCTTCACACCACATGTTTACTTGCTTACGAGATAAACTTAATGCTGCTTATGGTAAACTAATCTTCCATGCTGATGTGAAGTAGTAAAGTCGAGGGAGGGTCCTGCAAAAATTTTTAGATCTGATGCCTGAACTCGTCACTTAAATCATGAAATGAAGTATGCAGTGAGCTGTCAGACAATGTGTGGTTGCTCAACTTCAGGTTCTTTAGACATAATGTTAAAACTGAACAATCTGAATTATGATCTGCAGAATCAGTGCTGTGAAGGCATTTAAATTTGATCTTTGTTCCTCAATTGCAAAATAAAATGCTACAAAACATCTCAAGTATGCAAAAAATATTAAAACAAATCAAAGTAAAAGAAAAATTGTTTCACTCAGAAGACAACTGTGCATACCCGTGAAGGTTAGCAAAATGATGTAATAGGTAATTTCAGGTATTATAGGGGTTGGACATAAATCATAATGTTTATCTTAAAACCATTCCTTCAAATAAACATTGAGGGTGGGGGATGTTACCAAATTTAGAAAACAGTTGACTCGAGATGGAGAAATTTACTATATAAAATAATATAGAGTTGAAAGTTAGATCAAGGGATAGTCAATTTTGGGGACTTGTAAACAAAGAATTGCACGAGCTTCTATCATTCTGTGTTTTTAAAGTGAATGCTTACCACTCCACGTAGCATTGAGACAGCATTTTCCAACTGAAGATAATTGTGTCCACATATCACAGCTGACAGAGAGCCATTTGATGGATATTACTTAACTACATCTCAAACTATATCCCAGAGTTCAACGCACTGGCAGATAATGTGCAGTCACAGGAATCACACTGAGACTTGGTTAGTAAAGAACAAAATTAATAATTATGTATACTTAATTTTAGACTCTAAAGCACTCTTAATTTTACATTTTCTTCAGGGTAGATTGTGGGTTGCACTTAAATAAATGGGTCTGTTTCCAAATGGCAGGCAGTGACTTGGGGGATATTACAGGGCTCAGTGCCAAGACTCCAGCTATTCACAGTATGTATGAATGATTTAGATGAGAGAAATAAATGTAATATATCCAAATTTGCAGATAACAAAGCCAAGTGGGAGGGTGAACTGTGAAGAGAATGCAGAGATCCTTCAGTGTGATTTGGACAAGTGGAGTGAATGGTCAAATGCATGGCATATGCAGTATAAAGTGGATAAGTGGAAGATTATCCACTTAGGGAGCAAAAAATATGAAGGTGGATTATTATCTAAATTGCTATAAATTGAGAGGGGGAAATGTGCAGTAAGACCTGGGTATCCTTGTATACCAGTCACTGAAGGTAAAACGCAGATGCAGCAGGCAGTCAAGAAGGTAAATTAGATGTTTGCTTTCATAACAAAAGGATTTGAATACAGGAGCAGGGATATCTTGCTGCAATTATAAAGGACCTTGGTGAGAGCACGTCAGGAATATTGTATGCGGTTTTGGTCTCCTGTGGAACGATCTTCTTGCTGGAGGCCGCACCTGTGGAACGATCTTCTTGCTGGAGGCCGCATCAAGGCTTATTTGACCGAGTATGCCATCAAGGAGGCCTGGCAAAACTGGAATCACTGGGTATCGGGGAAAACACTCTGCTGGTTAGGGTCATACCTGGCACAAAGGAGGATGATTGTGGTTGTGGAGGGTCAGTCAACTCAGCTCCAGGACATCTCTGCAGGAGTCCCTCAGCGTAGTGTCCTAGGCCCAACAGTCTTCAGCTGCTTCATCAATGACCTTCCCTCTGTCATAAGGTCAGAAGTGAGGATGTTTGCTGATGATTGCATCGTATTCAGCACCATTCATGACTCCTCAGATACCGAAGCAGTCCGTGCTCAAATGCAACAAGATCTGGACAACATCCAAGCTTGAGCCGACAAGTGGCAAGTAACATTCGCACCAGACAATGACCATCACCAATAAGAGAGACACGAACCACCGCCCCTTGACTTTCAACAGTATTACCATCACTGAATGCCTTACTGTCAACTTCCTTGGGGTTACCATTGACCAGAAGCTCAACTGGACTCACCATATAAACACAGTGGCTACAAGAGCAGGTCAGAGAATAGGGATACTGCGGTGAGTAACTCGCCTCCTGACACCCCAATGTCTATCCACCATCTACAAGGCACAAGTAGATGTGATGGAATACTCCCCATTTGCCTGGATAGGTGCAGTCCCAACAACACTCAAGAAGCTTGACATCATCCAGGACAAAGCAACCAGCTTGATTGGCACCACATCTACAAACATTCAATCTCTCCACCACCAGCGGTCAATAGCAGCAGTGTGTACTATCTACAAGATGCACTGCAGAAATTCACCAAAGTTCCTTAGACAGCACCTTATAAACCTAGGATCACTTTCATCCAGACGGACAAGGACAGCAGGTACTTGGAAACACCACCA
Source organism: Hemiscyllium ocellatum (assembly GCF_020745735.1). NCBI lineage: Eukaryota > Metazoa > Chordata > Chondrichthyes > Orectolobiformes > Hemiscylliidae > Hemiscyllium > Hemiscyllium ocellatum. Next base: position 66,399,259 of record NC_083403.1, read on the forward strand.
TCTGCAAGTTTCCCTCCAGCCACTCACAACCCTGAGTTGGAAATATACCACCATTCCTTTACAGTTGGATCGAAATCAAAACCCTGCAATACCCTCCCTACCGTCGTTGTGGGTCAACCCACAGCAAGTGGACTACAGTGATTCAAGAAGGCAGCTCACCACCACCTTCTCAAGGGCAATTAGGGATGGGTTATCAATCCTGGCCAGCCCATGATGCCCAAGTCCCACAATTGTTTTTTTTATATATAAAAAGTAATGAATCTGTCAAACCTGTAGAAGGCTGTGAAGGCCAAGTCGTAGACCATAGAATCCCTACAGTGTGGAAACAGGCCATTAGGCCCAACAAGTCCACCAACTCTCCAAAGAGTATTCCACCCAGACTCATTCCCCTACTTTAATATTCTATATTTCCCATAACTAATCTACCGAACTTACACATCTCTAGACACTATGGGCAATTTAGCATGGCGAATTCTCCTACCCTGCACATCTTTGGATTGTGGGAGGAAACCGGAGCACCCTGAGGAAGCCCACGCAGACATGGGAAGAATATTGCAAACTAAACACAGACGGTTGCTCAGAATCCAACCCGGGTCCCTGGTGCTGAGGTAGCAGTGCTAACCACTGAGCCACCATGCCGCCTGTTGAGTGTACTTAAGACAGATGGATATGTTCTTGATTATTAAGGGATCAAGGGTTATAGGGAAAAGGCAGGAGAATGGGTTGAGAAACACCTCAGACATGATAAAATTACACAGCAGATTCGATGGGCTGAATGGCTTAGTTCTGCTGCTATATCTTATGACTTTATGGTTATGGGGGGAGTACATCAAAGGTTTACCAGACTAATTCCTGGGATGGTATTACTCACTTTTGAGGAGGGGGTTGAATGGGTAGGGTTATATTCATTGGAGTTCAGAAGAATTAATCTGCCCAAGTGCATCACATCACACTTATCCAATTAAATTCCATTTACCACTGATCAGCACATCTGAGCAGCCCCTCTGTATCCTTTTGTAATCCACGGCTATACTCCTCACTATTTATCACCACACTAATTTCATACCATCTGTAAATTTACTGATCAACCCTCCTACAGTCAAGGAGAAAGTGAGGTCTGCAGATGCTGGAGATCAGAGCTGAAAATGTGTTGCTGGAAAAGCGCAGCAGGTCAGGCAGCATCCAAGGAACAGGAGAATCGACGTTTTGGGCATAAGCCCTTCATCAGGAATAAGCCATTCCTGAAGAAGGGCTTATGCCCGAAACGTCAAATCTCCTGTTCCTTGGATGCTGCCTGACCTGCTGCGCTTTTCCAGCAACACATTTTCAGCTCCTACAGTCAAGCCCAAATTGTGGGTATCTACCACAAACATCAATGACCTCAGCACTGCTTCAATGGATACAGGCATCAAGTCACAAAAAGACCCCTTGAAAATCACTCTATTTCCTGCCACTCAGCCAATTCTGCATCTCATTAGCCAGATTTCCTTGGATTCCCATGGGTTTTTATCTTCCCTATCACTGTCTCATGTAGAATTTTATCAGAAGCCTTCTGAATTCCAATAGACGGGAAGTTGAATGCATTGACCTCATCTATGCCCCCGGTCACCTCTTTGAAAGATTCAGTCAAAGTGTCCTCCCCTTAGCAAAACAATGCTGATTATTCTTGACTAACCCTGTCTCTCCAAGTGCAGATTAATTTTGTCCCTTAGAATTGACTACAATAGTTTCCCCACCACTGAGGTTAGATTGGCTTAAATCTTGCTCATTTTTTGAATAACTGTACTACATTAATTGTCCTTCAGTCCTCTGGCACTTTGCCTATGGCTAGAGTGGAATTGAAAATTATTGCTAACACCCCTCTATTTCTTCCCTTGCTTCAATCACCAGCTTTGGGTGTATGTCATCTGGCCCTGGAATTTTATCTAATTTTAAGCCTGCCAGACCACTCAGAATCTCCTCAGTGTTTATGCTAATCTCTTTAAATATAGCATAGTCCTTCTCCTGGATTTTTATAACCACATCATCCCTCTCCCTAGTGTGTACCAACACAAAGTATTCATTTAGAACTTTACCTACATCTTCCAGCTCCACACAAATTATCACACAATTCTATTCCTTTTCTTTCTCTCATTATCATTTTATCCTTAACGTACTTGTAAAATAACTTGGGATTTTCATTTATTTTACCTGCCATGACATTTTCATACTCACCTTCTGCTTTCCTACTTTTATAAGTTTGCCCTTGCACATTCTGTGCTTCTACTTGAGTCCTCAGTATCTGTCATAAGCCTAATTTTTTCTCTTTATCCTATCCTGTACATGCCTCGATATCCAGGCTTTGCTGGATTTGTTGGTCTTACATGTTATCTTTATTGCCCCTGTAAACTCCCTATTTCCTTCTTGAATGTGTCCCACTGCTCTCTCAAGATTACCAAAAGTATCTGTACCTCAAATCATGCCTGATCTTTTAAAAATTGGCATTCCCTCTGTTTAGAACTTTAACTTCATAGAATACAATCCCTACAGTGTGGAAATAGGCCCTTCAGTCCAACAAGTCCACACTGACCCTCTGAAGGGTAACCCACCCAAACCCATTCCCCATTACTCTACATTTACCCCTGACTAATGGACCTAACCTACACATCCCTGAACATTATGGGCAATTTAGCCAATTCACCTAACCTACATATCTTTGGACTGTGGGAGGAAAACGGAGCCCCCAAAGGAAGCCCACATAGACACGAGGAGAATGTGCAAACTCCACACAGACAGTCGCCCAACGCTGGAATTGAACCTGGGTCCCTGGTGCTGTGAGGCATCAGTGCTACCCACTGATCCACCGTGCCTCCCGTTCAGGTCCATCCTTTTCTATAGCAATCTTGAATCGAGTGGAGCTGTGATCACACTCTGTAAAATGCTACTCCACTGATACTTCAACCACTTCCCTAGCTTCTTTACCTAAAATAAAGATGAAGATGCCACCCTGTCTTGTGAGACCTTCTACATACTGGCTTAAAATGCATTCAGGAGAGCTGTTTAGGAATTCCATTGCATCTAAACCTTCCACTCTATGACCACCCCAGTTAATGTTAGGAAAGTTCATATCCCCAACTTTCACTACTCTATTTTACACTTTTAAATTTGCCTCTATATCTGTTCTCTTTCTCTTGGAATGTTAAGAGATCTATAGCGCACTCTGAGCAGTGTTCCTTTTTGGTTTTAAGATCTACCCATATGGCTTCATTTGTGGAACCTTTAAAGATGTCATCCCTCCTTATTGTGGGATGACGTCTTAGAAGTCATTGTACCTCCCTGGGCAATATTGCGATACCTAATCTAATTTTACCTCCTTCCCTAACTAACCTGAAGACTGTAAGATCTGCAATATTGTGCTACCAAGCCTTTGAACCATGTCTCAGTGATAGCTGAGACATCATACCCCAAATTTTAATTTAATGAGCCCTCAATTCATCTGCATGTCAGAATACTTGTATTAAAATAAAAACCATTCAGCTGTGTCAAACTCCGGTGTGCGTTAAATGTCCATAGTTTATGTGCCGTTTTGACTCAATTGTTCTCTGTTCCAACTTTGGCCATTCATCTCCCTCACTGCATATGCACTCTGGATCCCCTACCCCTCACCCACCAACTTATTTAAACCCTCCCCAACAGCACTAGTAAACCTCCCTGCAAGGATTCTGGTCCTATTCCAGTTCAGGTGCAACCTAATGCCTTGGTCCCAGCACCCGAAACGATCCCAGTGTCTCAGAAATCTACAGCCCTTCCCCCTGCACCATCTCACCAGCCTCGCATTCATCTGGACTAACCTCCTATTTCTATACTCATTCACACATGCTACTGGAGGTTTTTTTTATTCTTTCATGGGATGTGCGTGGACATTGCCTGTCTCTAGTTGCCCTCAAGAAGGTGATGATGGTGAGCTGCTTTCTTGAAACACTGTAGTCCACCTGCTGTGTGTAGACCCACAATGCTCTTAGGGAGGGAGTTCCAGAATTTTGATCCAGTGACAATGAAGGAATAGCAATATATAAGTCAGGATAGTTCAATGGGCTTTGAGAGGAATTTGCAGGTGGTGGTTTCCCATGTATCTATTGCCCTTGACCTTCTGTATGTATATAGTCATGGATTTGGAAGGTGGAAGATCTTTAGTGATATTTCTACAGTGCATCTTGAAGATAGTACACAATGCTGCTATTGAGCATTGTTGTTGGAGGGAGTAGGTATTTGTGGATGTGATATCAATCAAGTGGTCTGCTTTGTCCTGGATTATGCCAAGCTTCTTGTAGTCTAGAGATTACTGTCTTTTGGATCCTGTTTTTTAAGCCACTTCCTAACTCAATAAGTACAGCCTGCAGGATCTCTTCATTTTGCTCCCTGTGTCATTGGTATTAATTTGTGCCGTGACCTCTGGCAATTTTTTTTTTAGATTAGATTCCATACAGTGTGGAAACGGGCCCTTTGACCCAACAAGTCCACACTAACCCACCGAAGAGTAACCCACCCAGACCCATTCCCTTACCCTATATTTACTCTTGACAAGTACACCTAACACTATGGGCACTTTAGCATGGCTGATTCACCTGACCAGCACATCTTTGGATCTTGGGAGGAAACTGGAGCACCCGGAGGAAACCCATGCAGACACGGGGAGAATGTGCAAACTCCACATTGACAGTGGCCTGAGGCAGGAGTCGAATCTGGGTCCCTGGCGCTGGGAGGCAGCAGTGCCAAATACTTTAGAAAGCTCCAAGAGTGTTCAGTAACATCTCTCACTCTAATACCAGGGATTCAAATAGCATCCTGGTGATCCTTTTACAGCTGCAGAAAGACCATTCTGTTCCCCATACAGTTGAATTTCCTACCATGATAGCCCTGTTGTTCTTCCTCCCCTTGACAGCTGACCCACCCCTGGTGCCATGAGTTGGCTGCCACTGCTTTCCCCGTACAGTCATCTCCCCAACAGTATCCAGAATGGTATATCTGTTTGGGGATTGGCCACAAGGGCATTATCTGCCTTCCTGTATTCTGTTGGATAGTCTTTCTGCCTGTTCAGTCTTCACCTGCAGTGTGACCACCTCATTGAACATGCTGGTGATGACTTGCTCAGTGTTGTGGATGCCCCACAGTGAATTCTCCCAGAGCTCCAGCTCTGAAATGCAATTAGCCAACAGCTATAGCTGGGCACACTTCCTGAACATGTGGTCACAGGGACTGACGTTTTCATGATTTGTCACATAACAGAGGAGGAGCATATCACAGGTGCAAGCTCTGCTGCCATGACTTCCACTCAGCCCTTCAGTTACTCACTTTAAAATAATTATTCTTATGTATACTATTAACTTATTTCCATACACTGACATTACTTTCTTACCTTGGTTTTCTTACTTTTATCACTTTACTATATTGGCCTGACTTTCACTTATGAAAGTCACCATCACCATTCCTGATGAAGGGCTTTAGCCCGAAACGTCGAATTGCCTGTTCCTTGGATACTGCCTGACCTGCTGTGCTTTAACAGCAACACATTTTCAGCTCTGACTTTCACTTATTCCTGATGCTTATTAGTTAATCCCTTCTTGCAAAGAAAATACATTTTTAATATCCTGAACCAGTAATTTTCTTGTCACTCTTCAATTTATTTTCCCAGTCAGCAGTCCTCTGAAGCTGCAGCTGTTAAACTGTTTCTGACCCTCTCTACATACTATGTCAATGTCTATTCTTTAATTTAGCCCCCTTCCTTGCCAGGTATCTGAGATCAATTTAGTATGTATGTAACCTTGGTGTCACAGTTGACATGAAGGTAAGCTTTGAAACATATATTCACTCGATCTCCTGTTTCCACCGTTGAAACAGTTTTCTTTTATTCATTTATGGGATAAGGACATCACTGTCTAGGCTAGCATTTATTGCCCATCCTTACGAGTCAATCACATTGCTGGAGTCATATGTAAGCTAGAACAGGTAAGGATGGCAGTTTTCTTCCCTAAAGGATATTAGTGAACCAGATAGGTTTTACCGGCAATCGATAATGAATTCATGGACAACAGACTCTCTCTTAATTCCAGATTGTTATTGAATCCAAATTACACCATCTGCTGTGGTGGGATTCAAACCTGGGTCCTCAGAGCATTACCTGCGTCATTAACAGTCCAGCAATAATACCATTAGGTCATTGCCTCCCCTAGATTTTACTATTCATAAGCTATCTGGATTTTGGACCCACATCATAAACACAGGATCATCCAATAAATGTTGCCTGTGTTTTAATTTGCTAACTTGTGTTCACCCATCACCAAGTGCTCACTGTCTTATACTGCTGGAGGAGGAGCCACTTCTTGATTTTGAAATTCCTATTTGTGTTTTGAAATCCCTAATATAGTCTCACCTAGCTCATATCTCCAGTCTTACAGCTCTCTTCAGTAATTTTGTTTGTCACATTCTGGCCTCAAGCATCCGCAATTTAAGTGGCTCCACCATTGGTGACCACATCTTCAACTGCATTAAGCTCTGAAATTCCTTCCATCAATCTTTCTGCCTCCCTCTTTCTTTTTCCTTCTTTAAAAGCTACCTCTTTGGCCAAACTTTTGGTCATCTGCCCCAATTTTCACCCTGCAGATTTAGATATAATACTGTATAGTGCTCTTTCAAAGCACCTTGGTGCATTTCCTTTGACATCATAAATTCTGCAGACACAAGGTTGGAAACCCAATGATGTTCCAGTCATACATTGCATGTAAGGCTTCATTCTAATTCTAATCTAATTTTTATCTCCTAAACCATGTAAGCAGATTATCACTGTTTGTTGCTTCATTTAAAAAAAATTGAAAAGCCAATCACTGCTTTTCTGTTTGCTGTGGAAAACTGTCTCTGTTGATTTACTGTATAAGCTTGATGCAAAATTTCATTTGTATAAGTCGAACTTCCATCCAAGAATGATGAAGATTATTTCTGAGAAAATCGTGACAATCGATTCCATGGATTGAAATTTAGAAACTAATATTAAACCTGCAGAAAAGTCTCTCTTTTATTAAGAGGAACATATCCAAGTTGTATTTTCTTCTATAAGTTCTTTTTTATCTTTATTCAATCTAATAATGCCTGAACTGTTTTCAGATGCTGACGAGGAAGACACAGTTAAAGATATTGCAGAGAAAACTGATGTAAAAGGGTAAGCTAAATTGTTATCTGTGTAATGTTTTAAATTAGTTACATTGTTCACTATAAGTGACAACCTAATAAGCAAGTGCACCAAGCCAGAAATTAAACTGTTCTATTGATTTGTACCTAGACTCAGTTGTCATCTGTAGGGAAGTTTAAACTGAAACCACCTGAACAGCATTGAATAATTAGAAGTTAATTTTACATGACGTGAGCCCGTAAGTCATTTGTCTTTCAATCACAGCTAAGTAGTGATACAACTGTGGATGAAGGCTTAGTATGGTGAACCCATAATCCTCCTATCTAATCATTAGCCTGCTTTCTCTGCTAGAAGATGCATGTCTTTGAGTGATGCTGTATCACCATGTCAAGCTTGTAATGTTCTGTACTATTGTGTAACAGACTGGCACTTGCTGTTTAGATTCATACTTGATTAAAGTAGTGTAAATTTATCTTGGTTCTACTGTACCAATTGGCTGCTGTCTCACTTGAGATTGGCTAATGGTGATTTAACCGGAGAGTCGGTATTCCTCATGCAAGGGGGAGAGATTGAGACATAGAGTGGTAACCTCATCTGATGCGGGAATTCAAAAAGATCACTTGGACGAAGTACCAGAGAGCATTGTCTAGTGTCATTCAATGTCCCTTGCAAAGGAGGATAAAATGTTTCGAGGGAAGTACGTTTTTAATTATATATGGCCTGCATGATCATTCTTCTATGTATTGAAATGGTCATTGTATCATGTAATGTATGTATGGCAGTCTAGTAATAAAATCACCAATTATATATTTGTTTTCATTATCAGGATAAAATCTGAACAACCCAGCAACTCATGAACATTTGAAGTTCTTTTGTGTTGCAAATGAAGATCTCATCTCAAAGAAATAATTTTGAGAGACTGCAGACTTGTACGATTTCAATGTGCTGCATATTTATTTCAGAACTGGGCATCTGTTTGGCAGTTTCTTTGTGATATTCTAGGCAGCAGATTTACAAATGGTCCTAATTATGAAGCCAAGAGAAAGAAAGGTTATGTTTTGACAAACACCCTACCATGTTGCAAATAATAGCATTTTAAAGTAATTTTTTTTATTGAAACTATTTGCCTTAAATATGGCATTGGTTATCCTGTTGAAAACTGTGTTTACTCTTTTACAAATATTTGTAATTGAACAGTGTTATATGACCAATACTGCAGAAGTGTCAGTCATATTGAAATAAACTTTCATCTGCACTGTATGATAAACATTAACAGTAGTACATTAATGGTTTCTAGATTTTTTGTAACTTTATTGAAATCTTGACTTGAAGGTGCCGGTGTTGGACTGGGGTGGGTGGGCACAGTTAAAAATCACACAATACCAGGTTATATTCAAAAGGTTTATTTGGAAGCACTAGCTTTTGGAGTGCTCCTTCTTCCTCAGTTGGTTGTGGAGAATAAGATAAAAAGACATGGAATTCAAATCTAATGACTAAGCTACTTTCAGCAACAATATCAAAGAACATTTGTTTCGTTTTGATAGGATATTTTGGATTTTGGCTGAGGATCTCGTATGATAGTTTAACAGCGGTTCATGCAATCAGACAGGGACAGTAATCTGATCACAAGAAAATTAGTTACTCCTGTGCTTTGGTGTCAACCCATTTTATTGCACTACAATGGAAGGAAGGAAATGGGTTATAAAAACACTTTACACTATTTAGATGTTTCTCCTTCACAAATTAGAATATTTTGTCCAATTGAATCATCACTTCCTGAGAAATGCCTGGATGTAAAACCTAAGTGGTTTATGTGCCGTTTTCAGGAATTTGTTGTTTTACTTTGGATTGACATGGAATATTCATCATCATTGTACCTTTTTTTTGTTGTGAAGCAATTTCAGTGTCAGTTAGTGTGGAGTTTTACTGTACTCTTTTAGAAAGGTGTTGGGCTGGATTTTGCTGCATGATAGCATCTTGCATTATAATTCATCTTTCAAATCATTGAGTGATGTGAAGTTGCTGTACCTGCTTTATAGATACCATAGAATATAGAGCAGAAGAAGGCCATTCATCCCATCAAATCTGTTTCACCATTCAATGAGATCATGACTGATCTGATCATCTTCAGCCCCACTTTCCTGTCTTTTCCCCATAATTTATTATTCTCTTGCTCATTGAAAATCTGTCTGCCCCAGCTTTGAATATACTTAATGACCCAGCCTCAGCAACCCTCTGGTGAAGAAATCCACTGATTCACAATCCTCTGAGAGAAGAAATTTCCCCTCATCTTGTAAACGTGGAACCCCTTGTTCTGAAATGATGCCCTCTGATCCTAAATTCTCCTCCAAGGAAAACAGCCTTTCTGCAGCTGCCCTGTTAAATCCCTTAGGAATCTTGTATGCTTAAATAAGGTCATTAACTAAATTTATCAGGAAGTGTTGGGGCATATCCACTCCAGTTGCAGCACCTCATTAGGAATGTCAGACTTCGAAGCAGAAGTAGACAGTTTGCCCCATTAGTATGCTCTGCCAATCAAGGAAATCATGGCTGATCTACTTGTGGTTGCAATTGCACCTTTCTGCCTGCACCCAATACGTCTTGACTCCCTTTTCTGTAAAAATCAAAAATCTAACTCAGCCTTGACTAAATTTAATGACCCAGCCTGAACTGCTCTCAGGAAGAGAATTCCACTTACTTATGACCCTTTGAGAAAAAGAAAAACTCCTCATCTCTGTCTTAAAAAGGAGATTTCTCGTTCTTTAACTGTGCCCCTTCATTTTAGTCAATCCTCCTGGTATTCACCCTGTCAAGTTCCATCAGGAGCTTGTGTTTCATTCAGGTCTACTCTCATTCTTTTATATGCGGTGGGTATAGACCTAACATGTTCAATCTGTTTTCAGTAAAAAAAAATGACTTTAATCTTGGGAATATGTTGAATAACCTTCTCTGAACTGCTTTGAATGCAGTTGTCATCTTTCAAATATGGCCGCCTTGCATCAGGGTCTCCTGAAGTCAGGGTTGGGACCCCATGTAGCTGTGATGTTTGGAGTCACAAACCCCAAGGCAGCAAAATGGCTGTCATGGGACTCTGGCAGACTTATGGCAACTATCCTCTTCCTCTGATAGGGATTCACTCTCTTCACCTTTCTCTGGCTTCATATCCCCTCCCTGAGACCCTACTTGCTCCTTACTCCCACCTTCTTGCCCTTGAATGTCTTGCTGGGACATCTAGCCTTCAATGGTGGGGAAACATTTAGGAAGCACTGCAATACTAATGTATGATTTCACTAAGACCCTGTGCCGATGCACTTCAACATTCCTACTTTAATAGCATGGTAAGTCTTAATTATTGCCAAATAAGCACTCAGACAGCCAAGGTTAACTTTTATAAGCTCAGAGTCTTATTTATTCAGCTTGAGGAAATATAAAAATAATTCAAGATCTTATTGCTTCTTTCTGTAACACGTCTCTTTCTTATTTCAATCTTTCTTTTTATTTGATTTTCTGCACCAGAATTTGATTTGACATTTAATTCACTGTTTTAATAGACACACTCTGTTTCATATTCCTGGATCATTGATTTCTCAGTTGGGTTTATTAGAGACACAACTGTTTACCTTGTTCACACAGAGACCATACATTCTGTACTCTTTGGATGGTTGGCTGTCGGCAATGACAGGCCATGGAAAAGCCCATGAAAAGTCTGTGGGAGCGTGCAAGCCTGACAGGTGGTGCCACCATTAACTTATTGCTCAGAACAAAATCTGCCCATTGTGTTTAAGTGAGCAAAAGCACTTATTCTTGGTGGAGCACCTTCATAGGAATAATCTCATTATTTGAAAATGATTGCAGACGTGCATTCTTTTATCTTATACTGTGGTGTCTCCAGCCCAAATGCTTGGGACCTAGTCACTTTTATTTTGGAATTTATTAGATTATAGAATGATGTTACAATGCCTAGCCGCAATTGAGAAAACTGGAGAAAATGTACTGTAGATATAAATATTTACACAATGTATGCGTGATAATACATTATAATGCAGCAGTAATAATTGTTTTATTTTTCCAAGTTCTGTAACTTTCATTTTTTTTTCATTCCCACAGTATATTTAAAGAATGTTAGGGTCTGCTAAAAGAAGTCCTTGATGAATGGTTGTATCTGAGGAATACGTTTGCAAATATAGAATGCATTGTTTTTTTGGGTATGTTGAAAATAAGTCCTATGTTTTTAAACAGAATGTAACTTAACCTTGAAAATGTTGCCTGTTGTAAATCCAGCCATTAACAATAGAAATGTTTATTCCTGTGAGCTATTATTGTTTAAAATTTAAACTTTACATTTCTTCTAAACTTTCTTTCCCAACAATTCTGTTGGAGATTTCACTTGATAGTTGAGGTAAAGGGCACTGGTTTAAATAAAAAAAATGTGTTTCTTTAATGGAACACTATCTGAAATAGATATTCCAAAATGATGTGAAATACTTCAACATGAAGTGAAGGTTGGGACATGTTGTCAGGGCAAAATGCACTTCTCTGATGCCTGGCCTGATGGAGTACTCCACTAACAATATTCTGTCAAGTTACATCAAGTGCTGATGAAACTGCCACTAGCTAAGGTTCAAGAATGAATTTTCCAAATAGGAATTTAGTGATAAAAAGTGTACTTTAACAATATTCCTAAGTGATTCAGAATTCTAAGTATCAGCTCTCCTGTTACTAAAAATGATTGGGGAAAATGAAATTCATTCAGCATTCCACTTGTGTTGCATGTGCCAAAACTGCAAAGATCTATAGTCCCTTGAGGATATGGAATGTGATTACTAGAGAACAGGGAGTGCAAGCCGTGTTGGGTCATTAATATTGTAGTGACTAGACTGAATGCCTTCAGTACATTCTCATTACATTTACATTATACATTAAAAATACCTTACTGTACACAGACATAAGAAATAAAACTTACTTTTTCTCTTGCTCGTTCCAATTAAAGTGATTGATTTCTGATCCATGTCTTTCAAATGACTTTTTCTTTAGTGAAAAGGTGATTTGGTTTTGTGTTTGGCAATATTTGCACTGTTCAAAATTGTAAGTGCACCTGTAATTTGAGATCTACAACAAAAAAAGCTTTTAAACCAATCTTTTGTAACCGAGTTATGTAATTAAATTTCGTGTTGCTCAAAACTCTATATAGCTTTCACTTTTTGAATGTACTTTTAGGCAAGATTAAGAAACCTTGACTGAAGTTCACTAGAAAACTTGGTATCATATAAAAAGATATAAAGTTGATATTTTAATGTGGATGACAAATACCATTTGTTCTCATCATTCTCACTATCTACATACTGTACTAGAATTTATTTGAAAAAGGTTCTGCAGATGTAGATTTGAAGACATTCCTAAAGCCCTGAGAGAAGTGAATCAGCAAGTAAATAAAACTGAAACAATGCACACGTTCAGTTGTCATCTGATGTATCCAGAGTACAGATTCAAATATCCAAATAAAGGTAATGAAAAGTTTACAATTGCGGAATTTCTTCAGTTATTATAATCATGGGAAATTTTAATGGTCTTGAAACAGATAGGGATAAGACAACATTAAAGTCAAAATAGAATATATTTTTGTACTTTCTAAAATCGGTTATTTTCTGTGTATTTACTCTGAGAATCTGATAGACACTAAAATATAACCTTGCCTGTGTCAATCATCCTTTTTTTTGTCTCAAGAAAGTGGTACCAGAGGGCTAGAGATTTACAAATATTACAGCCTTATTCCAAAGATGAACGGTGGGTAAACCAAACGGCCACAAGCCACTCAGCTTAACCTTGATTATAGAATCCCTACAGTATGGGAACAGGCAATTTGGCCCATCGAGTCTACACCGACCCTCCAAGGAGCATCTCACTCCCCACTATCCTGTCCCTGTAACCCTGCATTTCCTATGATTAATTCTCCTCGCCAGCATATCCCTGGATACCATGGACACCTTAGCATGGCCACTGCACCTGATCTGCACAGGGAAGAAACCTGAGCACCCAGAGGAAACCCACACAGACACAGGAAGAAAGTGAAAACTTCACTGAGACAGTCACCCAAGGCTGGAAACAAACCCAGGTCCTTGGTGCTATGGGGCAGCAGTGCTGACTACTGAGCCACTGTGCTTCCCCTAATGGGATACAGTGTAAACTGTTAAAATTGATAACCTGAGACAAAAGTAACTGTCGCTGAGACCAGTGTGGATTGATGATGGAAATCCAAGGACAATGCATACAGAATACTGGACTTTATAAAGTAGTGAGACAGCTCAAATGCAAGAAAGCTCTGATTTATAAAACACTGGTTCATCCTCCACTGGTGTATTGTGTCCATTTCTGGATGTGAAGCCAATAGGGAGAATGCTGAAAGTGTTTGAGAAAAATTCCCAGGATGTGGGGCCTGAGATCTGGATAATTTGGAGATAAGTACTGGATGTTCGCCTTTGAGTGGAAAAGATCTGCCACCGTGCAGAAACAGGCCCTTCGGCCCAACAAGTCCACACCGACCCTCCGAAAAATAACCCACCCAGACTCCTTCCCCAACCCTATGTTTATCCGTAACTCATGCACCTAACACTATGGGCAATTTAGCTTGGCCAATTCCCCGCATCTGCACATCTTTAGATGATGGGAGGAAACCGGAGCACCCGGAGGAAACCCACGTAGACAAGGGGAGAATGTGCAAACTCCACACAGTCGCCCGAGGCCAGAATCGAACCTGGATCCCTGGCGCTGTGAGGCAAAATTGAGGACAGTTAGTAGAAGAGGCCACAGTCTAAAAGGTTCTTGGCAAAACCCTTGAGAAGTTGTTCCAAGTGGTAAAAGGCTCATAACTAAAAGGTGTCACTTTAACTTAAATGAAGAAGAAACAACGGCATTGCAAAAATAACTTTATATCTGGAAAGCACTGCCTGGCATTATGGTGGAAGCAAGATTAGAGTGGTGCTGGAAAAGCACAGCAGATCAGGCAATATCTGAGGAGCAGGAAAATCGGCGTTTCGGGCAAAAGCCTTTCATTGGGTCATTCCTGATGAAAGGCATTTGCCGAAACGTCGATTTTCCTGCTCCTCGGATGCTGCCTGACCTGCTGTGCTTTTCCAATACCACTCTAATTTCCAGCACTTACAGTACCCACTTCTACCTAATGGTGGAAACATTATCTGAAGTGACAAAGTTAGCAGGGCTAAAAGGAAAGAGTTGGGAACCTGCTGAAATACTCTTGCAGAAAGCTAGTGTAGACGTGATAGGCTGAATGTTCTCTCTATTCTATGTTCTCTATGTGCCATAACCATCCAATGGTTTTTGGCATGATTCCATGATTTGTACAATTTGGATATATTGGCAAGTCAAAGCACCAAGAAACAACGGAGTTGTGTAGATTAAATCACAGATGGACCAAAGGACAAGGGTGCCCCTGTTGCCTTTCCTGTGTGTTTTTATGATGATTTGGTAGCTTTTCTGCTCCTTTTCTGGTGGGCCCAGAATTACTAGATTCAATAACTTCAAATTCACATCCTCTTTTGATAGTTAAAACAACAGGATTTCTGGGGACTGTGCAGCTAAGTAAGGATAAGTATGCTAGGGTTAATTCTAGATCTTTACTGAACATATTGGAGGAATGTATATTATGTGTTTATATGGGAGTTATACATTGCATGTGAAATTTAAAATAACACCAGTACAAATTTTTCTGGGGAAAAGGGAATGGTAAATTGGCCAAGAAATTGCAAAAGCACATCAAGAAGATGATCAGAAGGCTAAAAGGACTCATGGCACAACAACAAAAAAAACAACAGTACCACATTTGTATGAAGATAATTGAACAAAAACAAACTGAGTACCGTTAAGTGCTGCTTGTTTGCTCACATTGGACAGCACCTGAGGGAGACATTTATATAGCACTTGCATGATTTCTGGACAATCTGAGGTGCTGTAAATTTTTATTTCACTTCGTTTTCTAATCAACCTGTTCAGAGATGTGATGACATGCCTCTGGAGCAGGTGGGACTCTCACTTCAGGGATAGGAACAGTCCACTGTGCCAGAAGAGGGTCCTTTTGAGGTGTTACGTAAGATGGTTTTGATGTACCTGTTTTAAACTTAGGATGCAAGGCATCACACGATTCCACAAACAGCAATGAGCTAATTACCAGATGATTATTTTAGTTAATGTTGTTTGAGGGATAAGTAATGGTCAATGCTGGGAACACGCCTTCAATGTTCCTTTTAAGCTGCGCATTCCTACAAAACGAGGGACCATAGCCCTGTGCATCTTCAAATCTTTGATGTTCAGCTGACTGGTAACACAGTGCCCTTAGTGGGTTAATGTCTCCTCCATATAACAGCTTTACAAATGATATAACACTTCTATTATTTTGTGCACAAATCTCTAGAGTGAGAAGTACAGAAAAACAAAGATTCTGAATGATTACTCCCTCCAAATACTCTGGGTGAAGATATTGTGAACATGTCCCCCAGCAGTTAACCTAAACAAAATTAATGGCTTATTAAGATGGAAGTTCAAGATTGGCTTAAAATGCTGAGCACAATTAAATGGAGGAAATTTGTATAGCACCTGCAGTGTGATCTGTAAGGTTGTAATGCATTGCCATTTTAATTTGTATTTGATATTCCACTATATGTAATATAACTCATGCTTTTCCTTTGAAGGACAACCGTATTACTTTTGGGGAAAAAAACTTATAATTCTTTGATCTATATAGAGTTATTACAAATTGATGAAAATTCCCACTTCCTTTGTCTCCAACAGGCAAATAATGGTAACGACTGCCCTCTTGTGGAAAACTATTCACATTGCATCTAGTTCTTCCAATTTTAATGCTTCATTGGGAATAATGAGGCCCTTATTTATATTGCACCTTTAAGATTGTAAATCATTGTATGACACTTTGCAGAAGTATGATCAGACATTATATGGACATAATTCCAAAGAAAGAAAGTGGCTGTGATTATGAAAATCTTAGTCAAGAGAGTATATTTAGAGGTGGAGGGGGAGAAGAGCAGTGTTTCTGTGGATAATGCACATGCCTCGGACAGTAATAGGGATGGCCATCAATCATGGATCCAAGAGGGCGATGCAGATAAGGTTAGAGTTGGAGGAACAGTTGGGAAGACTGAATAACGAGAACTGTAATTGGGAATGGATTTCAGAATTAGAGAGAAAAGCGAGGAAGGAATTTCAATACCAGGATGAGACTTTGAATTTGAGATATTTGGGACTGGGAAACAATGTGTGTAAAGAAAGACAGAAGTAATGGGTCTGATGTGAAAATGGATGCAGTACAAAAGATTTAAGTGAGTATCAAGTTTATGGATGAATGGAGGCCAGTCAGGAGTGTCATGAAATGGTCAATTCTATATGTAACAAAGATATGAGCCTCAGGAGTTGGTGCAAGCTGAGGGAAGGACAGAAGTGATTGATCGTCTAGAGATTGAAATAAACAGCAGTATGTAAGAGAGGCTCTGTAGTTGCTGTTGATGAGGGATCACACAGATTTGGAAGAACAGCTAAGCTAAAATAGGCTGCTATGGTTATCAATTATCTGGTTCAAACTGAGAGAAATGCAGACTGGTAGGAGGAATGAAATTACTAGCAAGGAGCCAGAGCTTTGGTAAGGGTTGAAGGCAATGACTTTGGCTTTTCTTGTGTTTAACTGAAGGTAATGACAATTTCTTACAACTCTGGATGTCTGTCAATCAGTCTGACAACAGAGAGGTACTGAAGAGGTTGGCCTGGCTGTGTTTTGTGTCCATGTGGAAGATGTGACGCTGCCATGTGGCTGCAGGTAGACAGACATAAAGATTTACAGTACGGAAACAGACCCTTCAGTCCAACCGGACTATGCCGACCATAATCCCAAACTAAACTAGTTCCACCTGCCTGCACATGCTCCATGTCCCTCCAACCATTGCTTATTCCTGTACTTATCTAAATGTATTTTAAACATTGTAAGTATACCCACCACTTGCTCTGGAAGCTTATTCCACACACGAACCATTGTCTGTGTAAAGAAAATTGCCGTTCATGAATTTTTTAAACCTTTCTTCTCTCCACTTAAAAAATATGCCCCCAGTCTTGAAATCCACCATCCCAAGGAAAAGGCAGATGAGGAAGTACATGGGATGTAAGACAGATCTTTTAAGGATTTTAATCATAATGTTGCAAAGGTAGGAAAAGAAATACTTCGCTGGATTAATTCTACTTGGAAGAGTGAGTGGCCACTGGCACGAGGGTCACAGCTGTTGTGCCTAAATTCCTGTGCAATTCCTTCCCACCTACTGACAAATTTAGAATCAGTTAACAATGTTCAAACATAATTAACTTTTAAGCTCTGACCTTTTGCATGCCAGTCTAAACACCAGAGGGAATCAATTAGCAGAGTTAATCACAGATGCAAATATTGTTTAAATTTAAATAAAATTGCAGATCAATTATGTACCAACTTTACATATATAGAAATATATCTCTGATCCTTCGCTGTTACTGGGTCAAATTCTGGAATTCCCTTCTTGACAGTATGAATGGCCTGCCTACAGTGTAGACTGCAGCCATTCAAAAAAAAATCAGCTCGCCAGCTCCATCTCATGGACAAGCTGGGGATGAACCTAAATACTTGCCCAGCCAGCAACATTTACATTCCATTAATCTTTTCCCCCTGTTTTTCTATTCAGAAGTGTTCTTACACACGACTGAATGCTTTTTCCTCCCTTCCCAAATCACTTTTTTTATTTTCTATCTGTTAACAACCACCAGTAAATCATCCATGTTTCCAACTGAATAATTTGCATTCAAAATACATGCCCATTAAAGACTGTGTAAACCATCGGGGGAGGGGGCTAAATCAAAGTTGAGTTCAGAATGAATTGATTCATTTTTTTATAAAGTGGATTTGGAAATGAGTGTCAAAACACTGGAAATCTATGAAGCTCATCAACAAGCAGCTAAACACAGCTTGGCAGATATGGTTAAGAAATCCCACACACCAGGTTATAGTCCAACAGGTTTATTTGGAAGCACAAGCTTTCGGAGCGCTGCTCCTTCATCAGGTGGTTGTGGCGTACACACAGACAGACATGCATGCACAGGCACTCCTACAGACCCATGCGCTCATGCAGACCCTCTCTCATACACAAGCTCTCTCATACCCTCACAGATACACACCCACACTCACGCACACCCTCTCAGACCTTTTTCCCCTTTACACTCACACTCACTTGCATACACACGCTCTTTCACAGACACTCATACCCCCCCACCATCCACACACACACACACACACAAGTTTGTGGGGTGAATTTGTATTTGCAGAATTACATTTTATTTTGCTGAAAAACTGCATGAATCCACGTAAGATTCTGTAAATCCACTTTTTGGATTAGAATCAGTCTGACCGTTGTGGCACAGACAGCCTTACACAGGGCACCTCACACCTTCAATGCTATATCTGGCTGTGCCTCCACCCCCGGCACCTTCCCCTGCAACCGCAGGAAATGTAAAACTTGCGCCCACACCTCCACACTCACTTCCCTCCAAGGCCCCAAGGGATCCTTCCATATCCGCCACAAGTTCACCTGTACCTCCACACACATCATCTATTGCATCCGCTGCACCCGATGTGGCCTCCTCTATATTGGTGAGACAGGCCGCTTACTTGCGGAACGCTTCAGAGAACACCTCCGGGCCGCCCGAACCAACCAACCCAATCACCCCGTGGCTCAACACTTTAACTCCCCCTCCCACTCCACCGAGGACATGCAGGTCCTTGGACTCCTCCACCGGCAGAACACAACTACACGACGGCTGGAGGAGGAGCGCCTCATCTTCCGCCTGGGAACCCTCCAACCACAAGGTATGAATTCAGATTTCTCCAGTTTCCTCATTTCCCCTCCCCCCACCTTGTCTCAGTCGGTTCCCTCAACTGAGCACCGCCCTCCTAACCTGCAATCCTCCTCCTGACCTCTCCGCCCCCACCCCACTCCGGCCTATCACCCTCACCTTGACCTCCTTCCACCTATCCCACCTCCATCGCCCCTCCCCCTAGTCCCTCCTCCCTACCTTTTATCTTAGCCTGCTTGGCTCTCTCTCTCTTATTCCTGATGAAGGGCTTATGCTCGAAACGTCGAATTCTCTATTCCTGAGATGCTGCCTGGCCTGCTGTGCTTTGACCAGCAACACATTTGCAGCTATATCTGGGCCAACATAACACCAATTGTTAAAGTTTATTTGAGAATGTAACTTCAAAAAAGTTCTGCGATTTACATATGAATGAACTGAAACCAACAAGTTCATTCTAAAAGATGAGAGAGTTAACAAACGATCCAGGTCTTTTCTCAATATATAATTTCAGTGCTTCCAAATAAACTTGTTGGACTATAACTTGGTGTTGTGTGATTTTTAACTTTGCCCACCCCAGTCCAATATCAGCATCTCCAAATCTTGGCAGATATGGAATTCTCATTAGGAGCAAATTACTTCAGATACTGAAGCCTGTACTGAAAACAAAAAATGCTGGAAATCACAGCAGGTCAGGCAGCATCTGTGGAGAGCGAGCAAGCTCGCGTTTCAAGTCTAGATGACTCTTATCAGAGCTGATGTGAAGTATGGAGGGGGCAGCATTTATGCAATGGCAGGGCAGCGTTCTGGGGGAGAAAGGATGTTGATAGGCCAGACTTAAGTGATCAGGATGTGAGATTGGTAGAACAATGATATGTTATTCTTCTAGATGGAAAGAACAGACAGCCCCACTGGGTGGGGGGAAGGGAAGGGGAGAGAGAGAGTACATGATGTAATGTGCCAAGTTTGAAGATGAGATGTTGCTCCTTCAGTATTCACTGGAGCATAGCCACATGTCGAGGACAGGCAAGTGGGCATACAAGCATGAAGCTGTGTTCAAGTGACCGGCTATAGGAAGTTCGGGATCATGCTTGTGGACGGACCAGAGGTGGTCTGCAAAGTGCCACCCCAAGTCTGTGTTTGGTTTCTCCAGTGTAGAGTAGGCCACATTGAGTGAAGCAAATACAATACCCAAGATTGGAGGAGGACAAAGTGAGGACTGCAGATGCTGGAGATCAGAGCTGAAAAATGTGTTGCTGGAAAAGCACAGCAGGTCAGGCAGCATCAAAGGAGCAGGAGAATCGACGTTTCGAGCATAAGCCCTTCTTCAGGAAGATTGGAGGAGGTACAGGTGAAATGCTGCTTCACCTGGAAAGATTGTTTAGGCCCTTGGATGGTGAGCAGGGAGGAGGTGAAAGGGCAGGTGTTGCACCTTTAACAGTTACATGGGAAGGAGCTGTGGGAAGGGGGGGAGGTGTGGTCATCGAGAAATGGACTAGGGTGTCCCGAAGGAACAATCCCTGTGAAATACAGACTGGGAGAGTGAGGGAATGATGTGTTGTCTGGAATGATGTGTTGTCTGAAATGACAGAGGGTGATCGTTTGAATGTGGAGGCTGGTAGGATGAAAAGTGAAGACAAGGGGAACCTGATCATGCTGTTGTGAGTGATGGGAAGGGGCAAAGGCGGAAGCATGGGGATAGATCGGATGCAGTTGAGGGCCCTGTCAACCACAGTAGGAGGGAAACCACAGTAATGGAGGAAGGAAGCCATATCAGCAATGGGATGGAATCCTTGCAGGATGTGGGGTGTGAAGAGTTGTAGTGAAGGTAGCTATGGGAATCAGTGGCTTTGGCGTGGATGGCAGTAGACAGTTAATTCCCTGAAATTGGAGAGGTCAAGGAAAGGAAGGGAAATGTCAGAGCTGGACCATGTGAAAGTTATAGAGGGGTGGAAAATGGAGGCAGAATTAACAAATTCTTCATGGTCCCAGCAGGAGCATGAAGTGGCATTGAAACAATCGTTGATTTATCAAAGAAAGAGTTGTGTGAGGGGGGCCAGTGCAGGACTGGACCAAGGATCGTTCCACATCCTCTAAATGCATCTGGTTTTCATGACCTTTGACTTCAGAAGGCAGATCCTCATAGACTGCAACCTTTAGCTTCCTCTACTCTGTCATGCAACTGATCTTTCAAAGGACCAATCAAATACAGAGTTTTCTTTGTTTACTGGGAGTTTCTTATTGTTTCAGTTCAGGGCATTATGACAACAATTGCTTACGTTTGATTAATAAATGTAGTAGTGACATTTTAGAGAGTGTTCCACGTAAAGATCCTATGTGATGTTTGGGGAATGGATATGCTCCATAAACGTTTGGGGAAAGTAGTTTACAATGATTTTTACTCAGTCTAATATAGAAAACGGTTTAACATAATGACATTCGGGATCCTGTCCAAAAGCCTGTGTCAAGATTTTATTAAGTATCAAAATTAGAAAATATGTATAACATACGAACTGCATCAGCTAACAAAGCCAAGCCCATCTTTACTTCATAAATGGTGCTGATCTGCTGGACAAATTCCAACTGTTTCAGTTTGATTAGAATCACAGAGGTTTACAGAGTGGAAACAGGCCCTCAGCTCAACTTGTCCATTCCGCCCAGTTTTCACAATTAATCTTGTCTCGTAATTAATCCAGTTCATTAGATTAGATTCATTTTGAATCATTTACTTTCAAAATTCAAGGTTTTTTTTTGGATTAAAATAAAGTGTTCATCAATTCCAGGGTGGAAACTATTGTAAGCTTTCCAGGGTTAACTACCGCATACAGAGCAACCTCGACTATCCAAACAAGACCTCAAGGTCCTGTAAAAACATTATCCATTATCGGAACAAAATACTCCCCAATCAGTTCGTTTGGATAACTGAGGTCGTTCTCGAATAGTAAAAGTGAGTTGCTATGTGGTGGGGCTAAATTTGATTTTGTACATTGTACCAAAATACAGGGTTACATCTCTTTGCATCTCTTGCTTTTTATTTCCACTGACTTCAGGTAGGCTCCTTTCTCAGGATTTCTGTGGCCCTCGCACATGCAAATTAAAAATGGGTGTCTAAAGCATCTATTCATAGCACTAAGAACCCCCGACCCTACAGGCATCACAATCCTTACTTCAAAAACATGCTTTATTCACAAAATTTACAAAAATTCAAAATCGGAATCACAAGGTGCAAACAAAATCAATTCCTTTTTCCATTACAGTATGTTTCTCATCAAGTTTATGATTTCAGTGAACACTTAAAATTTATTACAGGACTCAGACAAAGCCCAAAGGTTTTACTCAGTTTCTAGGCCACCTGTGGACTGTGGCTGAAACGCCTTTGATAGTGACCTTACTCCATTGTACCACTGTGGGTGGCTGTCATAATTTTCATACACCTCCCAACCTATAGTCATAAAGTCCAGAATATTCCAGTCAACAATATCCAGTCACAGACAATACTTTTGTGCTGTAAAAACCACCAAGTTTCGGGCAGCCCAAAGAGTGTGCTGTTTGCTGATTTGATTGTTCTCCAGCCAGTGTGGACATTTATCTCAGTGTGTATCTCTTGGGACAGCCCATACACATGACCATCCACACAGCTCACTGACTCTACTGCACTTGATCAGGTACTCCTGTCCAATGTTCCCCTGCAGGTATTACCTGGGTTTTGCTGTTACAATGGACTAGTTTTAATGTTCACTGTCAAGCTGATTGGGCTTCACATTAGGCAGCTGTAGCTCACTGATTTAACAGAAGGCAGACCTGGCCCCCAGTTTCATTCAGCTGTTGAGCTGACTAGATTCAGTGCCTAGTTTTGTATTGACTGGTGGGCGCTGTGGACAATCTACCACCAGATTAAAAAAATCCTTACAATGGTGAATTCGAGACCATCGCTTGCTGGACATAAAGAAAAGCCAAGCTGAGGTAAGTAATCATTTGCTCAGTTAGTGAGCTTTTGAGAGTCATAGAGTCATAGAGATGTACAGCATGGAAACAGACCCTTCGGTCCAACCCGTCCATGCAGACCAGATATCCCAACCCAATCTAGTCCCACCTGCCAGCACCCGGCCCATATCCCTCCAAACCCTTCCTATTCATATACCCATCCAAATGTCTCTTAAATGTTGCAATTGTACCAGCCTCCACCACATCCTCTGACAGCTCAATCCATACACGTACCACCCTCTGCGTGGAAACGTTGCCCCTTAGGTCTCTTTTATGTCTTTCCCCTCTCACCCTAAACCTGTGCCCTCTAGTTCTGGACTCCCCGACCCCAGGGAAAAGACTTTGTCTATTTATCCTATCCATGCCCCTCATAATTTTGTAAACCTCTATAAGGTCACCCCTCAGCCTCTGATGCTCCAGGGAAAACAGCCCCAGCCTGCACAGCCTCTCCCTGTAGCTCTCACATCCTCCAACCCTGGCAACATCTTTGTAAATCTTTTCTGAACCATTTCAAGTTTCACAACATCTTTCCGATAGGAAGGAGACCAGAATTGCACACAATATTCCAACAGTGCCCTAACCAATGTCCTGTATAGCTGCAACATGACCTCCCAACTCCTATATTCAATACTCTGACCAATAAAGGAAAGCATACCAAACACCTTCTTCACTATCCTATCTACCTGCGATTCCACTTTCAAGGAGGTATGAACCTGCACTCCAAGGTCTCTTTATTCAGCAACACTCCCTAGGACCTTACCATTTAGTGTATAAGTTTGGCTAAGATTTGCTTTCCCAAAATGCAGCACCTGGCATTTATCTGAATTAAACTCCATCTGCCACTTCTCAGACCATTGGCCCATCTGGTCCAGATCCTGTTGTAATCTGAGGTAACCCTCTTTGCTGTCCACTACACCTCCAATTTTGGTGTCATCTGCAAACTTACTAACTGTTCCTCTTATGCTCGCTTCCTAATCATTTATGTAAATGATAAAAAGTAGTGGACCCAGCACCGATCCATGTGGCACTCCACTGGTCACAGGCCTCCAGTCTGAAAAACAACCCTTCACCACCACCCTCTGACTTCTACCTTTGAGCCAGTTCTGTATCCAAATGGCTAGTTCTCCCTGTCATCCATGAGATCTAACCTTGTTAATCAGTCTCCCATGGGGAACCTTGTCGAACGCCTTACTGAAGTCCATATAGATCCCATCTACTGCTCTGCCCTCATCAATCTTCTTTGTTACTTCTTCAAAAAAACTCAATCAAGTTTGTGAGACATGATTTTCCACGCACAAAGCCATGTTGACTTTCCCGAATCAATCCTTGCCTTTCCAAATACATGTACATCCTATCCCTCAAGATTCCCTCCAGCAACTTGCCCACCACCGAGGTCAGGCTCACCAGTCTATAGTTCCCTGGCTTGTTTTTACTGTCCTTCTTAAACAGTGGCACCATGTTTGCCAACGTCCAGTCTTCCGGCACCTCACCTGTGACTATCGATGATGCAAATATCTCAGCAAGAGGTCCAGCAATCACTTCTCTAACTTCCCACAGAGTTCTCGGGTACACCTGATCAGGTCCTGGGGACTTACCCACTTTCAACCATTTCAAGACATCCAGCACTTGCTCCTCTGTAATCTGGACATTTTGCAAGATGTCACCATCTATTTCCCTACAGTCTATATCTTCCATATCCTTTTCCATAGTAAATACTGATGCAAAATATTCATTTAGTATCTCCCCCATTTTCTGTGACTCCACACAAAGGCCACCTTGCTGATCTTTGAGGGGCCCTCTTCTCTCCCTAGTTAACCTTTTGTCCATAATATATTCGTAAAACCCCTTTGGATTCTCCTTAATTCTATTTGCCAAAGCTATCTCATGTCCCCGTTTTACCCTCCTGATTTCCCTCTTAAGTATACTCCTACTTTCTTTAACATCTTCTAAGGATTCACTCGATCTATCCTGTCTATACCTGACATATGCTTCCTTCTTTTTCTTAACCAAACCTTCAATTTCTTTAGTCATCCAACATTCCCTATACCTACCAGCTTTCCCTTTCACCCTGACAGGAATATACTTTCTCTGGATTCTTGTTATCTCATTTCTGAAGGCTTCCCATTTTCCAGCTGTCCCTTTACCTGCGAACATTTGCCTCCAATCAGCTTTCGAAAGTTCTTGCCTAATACCATCAGAATTGGCCTTTCTCCAAGTTAGAACTTCAACTTTTAGATCTGGTCTATCCTTTTCCATCACTATTTTAAAACGAATAGAATTATGGTCGCTGGCCCCAAAGTACTTCCCCACTGACACTTCAGTCCCCTGCCCTGCCTGATTTCCCAAGAGTAGGTCTAGTTTTGCACCTTCTCTAGTAGGTACATCCATATACTGAATCAGAAAATTGTCTTGTACACACTTAAGAAATTCCTCTCCATCTAAACCTAAACACGATGGCAGTCCCAGTCTATGTTTGGAAAGTTAAAATCCCCTACCATAACTACCCTATTATTCTTACAGATAGCTGAAATCTCCTTGCAAGTTTGTTTTAATGAACATTTTGTGCTGTAATATTGGAAGATGGAAACATGTAACATATTGTAATTCAGTTATAGCTTCAGTCAACCAAAACTTAAAATAAATATACTAGAATTCACTGTTTCCAATATTTACTTATTTTGTACAATATTCATGAAAGTCCATTAAATGTATGGTAGAGCACCATGAAGTTGTAATGTTGTATGTTTACCATCAATTTAATAACTTATTTGCTTCATTTTGTAGTTTAATTATAGGGAAAACAATGAATTTATTTGTTTATCATAATGTCATCACAGCACAAAGAAAAATAGTCAGCTTTTTTGTGACCATTTTTTAAATCAATTGCATCCTGTATAAACATTCCTTTAACATAATTTAAAGTTTTAGGTGATAATTGTGTCTTAATTAACTGTTAGCATGATTAGTGTAACATTAATTAAGCTTTTGCATTACCTCTTAATTAAAGTCATTTTTTATATTAGTTATACAAAACAGAAGTGTCTAATGTGTGATGTTACATATTACAATGTAATCAGTGCTGTTTGGTGTCAGGATTAATGAAATACCAGTGATTAATATACTGTAGTTTCTCTCAACTGTTCAGTTCAGAAGGGGGATGAAAAAATATGATGAGTGGCATCATGCTGGAGGTGGCAGGAATGGTGGAAAATGTTTTGTTGTATAAGGACACTCACAAGAAAAGTGAGGACAAGGAGAGCCCACCATGGTTTTGGAATGGAGGGTAAGTGAGGAGAGTGGGAAATGTGGTAATATTGAAAAGGTCACCTGTCAATCATGATGCTACTGAATCCTCGGCCTTGCCAACATTTTTTTGTTCAATGTGCTCCTAGATGAGAAAGATTAACTAAATCTATTTACCATTGAACCTATTCCTTTAGAATCCATTTGGCTGTGGGTAGTGATGGGACTCGATAAGCCCCCTCAGGTAAGTAGTGATGTAGCTGTGACCTCAGTGAGTCATATGTTAGCCCCCCTGCTGGAAGGTTGTGTCACAAGCAGCTCTGGGCTATGGAGATTGTAAATGCCTCACCATGAATATAATTTTAATTACCACTTTTTAAGGGGTACTGAACAGTTTGGCCTCTGTGTGTTGGGAAGACAGATGGAGGATCAGTCTGGACTTGATGGGCTGAATGGCCTACTTCCATACCATAGGGATTCTATGGATTACCTAGAAACATAGAAAATCGGACCTGGAGTAGGCCTTTTGATGATCTCAGTATCCCCCTTTCCACTTTCTCTCTGTACCCATTGATCTCTTTGGCCACAAGGGCCACATCTAGCTCCCTTTGGATTATATCTAATGGACTGGCCTCATCAGCTTTCTGAGAGTTCCACTGGTTCACAACTCTCTGAACGGAGACGTTCTTCCTCATCTCAGTCCTGAATGGTTTACCCCCGTTCTTAGACTGTTACATCTAGTTCTGGGCTTTCCCAACATCGGGAACATTCTTTCCACATCTAACCTGTCCAGTCCCATCAGGATTTTTAATGTTTCTATGAGATTCCCCCCCCACCACCACCATCATTCTTCAAATTCCTGGGAGTACAAGCCCAGTCAATCCTGTCTTTCTTCGTGTGTCAGTCCTGCTATCCCAGGAATCAGTCGGTGAATTTTCGCTGGACTCCGTCAATAATGGGTGGACGCTAGGAAATTGTTTCCATTAGGTGAGGAGACTAGGACCCGTGGACACAGCCTTAGAATTAGAGAGGGTCAATTCAGAACAGAAATGCGGAGACTTTTCTGCAGCCAGAGTGGTGGGCCTTGTGAATTCATTGCCACGGAGTGCAGTGGAGGCCGGGACGCTAAATGTCTTCAAGGCAGAGATTGATAGATTCTTGTTGTCTCAAGGAATTAAGGGCTATGGGGAGAGTGCTGGTAAGTGGAGTTGAAATGCCCATCAGCCATGATTGAATGGCGGAGTGGACTCGATGGGCTGAATGGCCTTACTTCCACTCCTATGTCTTATGGTCTTATGGTCTTATAACAAGAATGTCCTTCCTCAGACTAGGAGACCAAAACTGCTCACAATACTCAAGGTGTGGCCTCACCGAGGCCCTGTAATACTGCAACAAGATATCACTACTCCTATATTGATATCCCCTCGCTATGAAGGCCAGCATGCCATTAGCTTTCCTCACTGCTTGCTGCACCTGCATGCCAACCTTCAGTGACTGAACCACCATGACTCCCAGGTCTCATTGCCCCTCATCTTTTCCTAAACTGCCACCATTCAGTTCATAATCTGTCTTCCTGTTTTTGCCACAAAGTGGATAACCTCACATTTATCCACATTGTATTACATTTCCCAAGAATTTAACAACTTAGGCAGTCTGTCCAAGTCACACAACAGCCTCCTAGCATCCTCCTTACAGCACACCTTGCTACTCAGTTTTGTGTTATCTGCAACTTTGGAAATATTGCATTCAATTCCTTCGTCCAAATCATTAACGTATATTTTGAACATTTGGTGTTCCAACACTGAACTCTGTGGTACCCCACTCATTACTGCCTGCCACTCTGAAAAGGACCCATTTATTTCAACTCTTAGCTTCCTGCCAGCCAACCAGTTCTCTATCCACTTAAATACATTACATCCAATAGCATGTGCTTTAATATTTCTTACTAATCTCTTGTGTGGGACCTTGTCAAAAGCCTTTTGAAAGTCCAGATGCACAACATCCACTGATTTTCCCTTGTCCACTCTACTGGTCTCATCCTCCAAAAGTTCAGAAGATTTGTCAAGCATAATTTCCCTTTAGTGAATCCATGCTGACTTGGAATGATTTTGTCACTTCTTTCCAAACGCTCAGTTGTCACATCCTTAATGATTGCTGGTGGGGAAAATGCTGGAGACAATGTCAGGCTGACTGGCCTATAATTCCCCATTTTCTCTCTCCTTTTTTAAAGGTTATATTCACCAACTTTCAGTCTAGCATGGTGGCACAGTGGTTAGCACTGATGCCTCACAGCGCCAGAGACCTGGGTTCAATTCCCGCCTCAGGTGACTGACTATGTGGAGTTGGCACATTCTCCCCGTGTCTGCGTGGGTTTCCTCCGGGTGTTCCGGTTTCCTCCCACAGTCCAAAAATGTGCAGGTTAGGTGAATTGGCCATGCTAAATTACTCATAGTGTTAGGTGTAGGGGTAAATATAGGGGAATGGGTCTGGGTGGGTTGCGCTTCAACGGGTCGGTGTGGACTTGTTGGGCCAAAGGGCCTGTTTCCACACTGTAAGAAATCTAATATTGGAACTCTACCAGAGTCTATAGAATGCTGGAAAATGATCACCAATAGATCCACTATTTCTAGAGCCACTTCCTTAAAGACTCTGGGTTGCAGAGCATCAGGTCCTGAGGACTTATCGGGCTTTAATCCCATCAATTTCCCCAACACCATTTCATGACTAATAAGGATTTCCTTCAGTCCCTTCATGCTTGACCCTTATCCACTAGCATTTCCGGAAAGTTATTTGGTGTCCTCATCAGTGAAGACAGAACCAAACTATTTGTTCAACTGGTCTGCCATCTTTGTCCATATGAATTCACCTGATTCTACCCGTAAAAGTTCTCAGAAATCTCTTGGGAATTTAAGGACTTATCAGAAGCCAGACAAAGTGGTATATGCCACAGAGGCCAAGTATAAAGTAGAATTCAGTCTTTTTAGTCCAATTCACCCCCACAGTTGGTGCCAGTGGAATAGACCCTATCCTTTCCACAGCTCTTTGATATAGTCAATGGCTGATATATTCCCAAGGGCCTAAGGGAAAGCAAATGCCGTTGGTACATCACAGCCTCACATCACTATTCAAAGAAGCAACAGATCCAGTTCAGTACTTTGCAACATCGGTGCCATTGCCAATGATGTCCACGTTAGTCAAGGGGTTGATGAAGCCTCAACAGAATTCCAGTCATTCCTAGCAGTGTTTCACATTTATTTTATTCTCAAGAATAGCTTTGGTATTGAATGTGGCCCAGAATTAATCAGCAGTCCCAGAAACTGAGGATTGGCTGACTGTTTCCTTAGTGTTTTATATCTGCAGGTCAGTTTGTGTGATTGTGGCACGTTGAAGTATGAGTGTATTTGAGATAGAGTAGTTGTAGGATTCCTCAATGACAAACCTTTTAATTTCTCCCCCCAACTACAGATGACAGTAGATCATGTTAGGGCGAAGGAAGATTGTGATTTAGGACAATTCTGAGGCTTCATAATAGCCCATTGGTTAGGCAAGAAGGCAGGAAAAGCTATTGCACAATGATGGTGCCAGAAGGGAATCTAAATGACAAGATTACCCAGTAGTGAGTGTATAATGCTTTCAGCTTTGTCCAGTCACTTCTGACTGCAATACAAGATCCTCTGCTAAAAGTAAATGGTATAGAACAACTGTTCACCAAAGAAAAGTTTAACAGCTTGAACAAGAAGAGGACATGGAGGTTCCATACATCCTCTAGCCATATTGATGTTGTTAGCCCTTATATGGATCACTGCTAATTGGGACTAGGAGTTTTGGTCAATTGGAACTGCAATTGTTTACAATTTACATAGATGGTTTAAAGTTGTGGACCAAGTGTAGTGCCTCAAAGTTCACAGATTACACTAAAATGAGTGGTAGAGGAAAATGTGCAGAGGGCATTGAAAGTCTGCAGAGGGATATAGATAGGTTAAGTGAATGGGCAAGGGTCTCGCAGATTGAATACAAAGTTGGTATTTGTATCATCCATTTTGGTAGCAATTACAGCAAAATGAGCTCTTTTTAAATAGTGAAAATTTTCAGCATGCTGTTGTGCAGAGGGCCCTGGGTATCCCTGTGCATGAATCACAAAAAAGTTGGTTTGCAGATGCAGCAAGTAGTTAAGAAGACAAATGGATTCTTGCCCTTCATTGCTAGAGGGATGGAGTTTAAACACAGGGAAGTTATGCTGCAGCTGTATAGGGTGTCAGTGAGGTTACATCTCGAGTACTGTGTAAGTTTTCGTCTCCTTACTTGAGAAAGGATGTACAGACACTGGAGGGGATGCAGAAGAGGCTTACTAGATTGATGCTGGAGTTGACAGGGTTAGCTTATGAGGAGAGACTGAGTAGACTGGGATTATACTCATTGGAATTTAGAAGAATGAGGGGGGATCTTATAGAAACATGTAAAATTATGAAGGGAATAGACAAGATAAAAGTAGGGAAGTTGTTTTCACTGGTAGATGAAACTAGAACTGGAAGATATAGCCTCAAAATTAGGGGGAGCAGATTTATGAAGAAGGGCTTATGCCCGAAACGTCGAATTTCCTGTTCCTTGGATGCTGCCTGACCTGCTGCGCTTTTCCAGCAACACATTTTCAGCACGAGCAGATTTATGACAGAGTTGAGAAGGAACTTCATCCCAAGGGTTATGAATCTGTGAAATTCCCTGCCCATTAAAGCAGGTGAGGCTACCTCATTGAATGCTTTTAAGACAAAGATTTTTGAACAGTAAGGGTTACGGTGAGCGGGCAGGTAAGTGGAGCTGATTCCATGAAAAGATAGCCATGATCTCGTTGAATGGCGGAGCAGGCTCAATGGGGCAATGCTCCTAATTCTTACATTCTTCTTTTACAAAAGTGAACCAAGCGTACCACTACACTGCTGGCACCCCAATTGTCATGGTTGGATACATTGATGGATTAGGAAAACTAAATATTTGGACATTTTGAAACTGTAAAGCTTTAAGAAGACTATTGTCTATGTGCAGTTTACAAAGTTAAAAACAGATAAGCATGTAATGTTATTTTTTTTAATTGTTGAGCAAACAGACCTGAAAAATTAATCTGTGCTGCCATCACCTAGCAACAACCATTGGCCTGAGGTAGTGGGTGTTTGCTCAGTATGCACCAGGAAACTGTATATCTCTCACTGAAGTAGTTTGGGAAAAAAAAACAGATAACATCTCAAATATCATGACTCCTAACAATTTCTCAGCCAAATCTGAAATCTGGGTCTGAACGTTTCCCATCCTTCTGCAGATGACAGCAACGTGAGCTCAGTGACAAGAAACTGAAGGGCAAAGGAGAAACTCACCTCATCCTGTGTCTGTGTGTGTCTGTGTCTGTGTGTGTGTGAGTGTGAGTGTGAGTGTGTGTGTGTGTGTGTGTGTGTGTGTGTGAGTGTGAGTGTGTGTGTGTGTGTGTGTGTGTGTGAGTGTGTGTGTGTGTGTGTGTGTGTGTGTATGCCTGTTTGGGTGTGTGTGTGTGTGTGTCTGTGTCTGTGTCTGTGTGTATGTGTCAGTGTGTGTGTGTGAGTGTGTATGCCTGTGTGTGTGTGTCTGTGTGTATGTGTGAGTGTATGTATCTGTGTGAGAGTGTGTGTGTATGTGTGAGTGTGTGTGAGTGTGTGTGTGTATGTCTGTGTGTGTCTGTGTGTTATGTGAGTGTGTGTGTGTCTATGTCTGTGTCTGTGTGAGTGTGTGTGTGTCTGTGTGTTGTGTGAGAGTGTGTGTGTGTGAGTGTGTCTGTGTGTGAGTGTGTGTGTCTGTGTGAGTATGAGTGTGTGTGTCTGTGTGTGTGAGTGTGCGTTTGTGTGTATGTGTCTGTGTGTGAGTGTGTGTGTGTCTGTGTTGTGTATGGGTGTGTGTGTCTGTGTGTTGTGTGTGTGTGTGTGTGTCTGTCTGTGTGTGTCTGTGTGTGAGTGTGTGTGTCTGTGTGTGTCAATGTATGTGTGTCTGTGTGTATCAGTGTGTGTGTGGGTGTGTGTCTGTGAATGTGTGTGGGTGTGTGTGTGTATGCCTGTGTGGGTGTGTGTCTGTGTGTGTGTATCTGTGTGAGTGTGTGTGTGTGTCTGTGAGAGTGTGTGTATGTCTGTGTGCATGTCTGTGAGTGTGTGTGTGCATGTCTGTGAGTGTGTGTGTGTCTGTGCATGTGTGTCTGTGTGTGTCTGTGTCTGTGTGTATGTGTCTGTGTGTCTGTGTGGGTATGTGTGTCTGTGTGTGCGTGCGTGTGTCTGTGTGAGTGTGTGTGTCTGTGTATCTGTGTGTCAGTGTGTGTATGCATCTGTGTGTGTGTGTGAGTGTGTCTGTGTGTCAGTGTGTGTGTGCCTGTGTGTGTCAGTGTTTGTCTGTGTGTGTCTGTGTGTGTGAGTGTGTGTGTGTCAGTGTGTGTGTCTGTGTGCTGTGTGAGTGTGTGTCTGTGTCTGTCTGTGAGTGTGTGTGTGTGTGTCTGTGTGTTGTGTGAGTGTGTTTGTGTGAGTGTGTCTGTGTGAGTGTGTGTGTGTGTCTGTGTGAGTGTGTGTGTGTGTCAATGTGTGTGTGTCTGTGAGTGTGGGTGTGTGTGTGTATCTGTGTGTGTGTGAGAGTGTATGTCTGTGTGGGTGTGTGCCTGTGTGTGTGTATCTGTGTGAGTGTGTGTGTATGCCTGTGTGTGTCTGTGTGTGTGTCTGTGAGTGTGTGTGCGAGTGCGTGTGTTTGTGTGTGTGCGTATGTGTCTGTGTGTGTGTAGGTATGTGTCTGTGTGTGTGTTTGTGTGTGTGTGTCTGTGTGAGAGTATGTGTGTCTGTGTCTGTGTGTGTATGTGTCTGTGTGTGTATGTGTCTGTGTGGGTATGTGTGTCTGTGTGCGTGCGTGTGTCTGTGTGAGTGTGTGTGTCTGTGTGTGTGTCTGTGTATCTGTGTGTCACTGTGTGGGTGCATCTGTGTGTGTCTATGAGTGTATGTGTGTGTGTGTCTGTGTGTCAGTGTGTGTGTGAGTGTCTGTGTATGAGTGTGTGTGTGTCTGTGTGTCAGTGTGTGTGCGTATGTGTCTGTGTGTGTGGGTCTGTGTGTGTGTGTCTGTGTGTATGTGTCTGTGTGTGTAGGTATGTGTGTCTGTATCTGTGTGTGTGAGTGTGTGTCTGTGTGAGTGTGTGTATGTGTCTGTGTGTGTCTGTGTGTGTGTGAGTGTGTGTGAGTGTGTGTTTGTGTGTATGTGTTTGTGTGTGAGTGTGTGTGTGTGTGTGTCTGTGTGTCAGTGTGTGTGTCTGTCTGTCTGTGTGTGTGTCTGTCTGTGTGTGTCTATGTGTGAGTGTGTGTGTCTGTGTGTGTGTCAATGTATGTGTGTCTGTGTATGTCAGTGTGTGTGTGGGTGTGTGTGTGTCTGTGAGTGTGTGTGTGTGTATCTGTGTGAGTGTGTGTGTGTGTCTGTGAGAGTGTGTGTGTGTCTGTGTGTGTGTCTGTGGGTATGTGTGTCTGTGTGTGTGAGTGTGTGTGTGTCTGTGTCTGTGTGTGTATGTGTCTGTGTGGGTATGTGTGTCTGTCTGTGCGTGCATGTGTCTGTGTGAGTGTGTGTGTCTGTGTCTGTCTGTGAGAGTGTGTGTGTGTGTCTGTGTGTTGTGTGAGTGTGTCTGTGTGAGTGTGTGTGTGTGTCTGTGTGAGTGTGTGTGTGTGTGTCAATGTGTGTGTGTCTGTGTGTGTGTGTGAGAGCGTGTGTGTGTGTTTGTGTGTGTGTCTGTGTGAGAGTGTGTGTCTGTGTCTGTGTGTGTATGTGTCTGTGTGGGTATGTGTGTCTGTGTGTGCGTGCGTGTGTCTGTGTATGCGTGCATGTGTCTGTGTGAGTGTGTGTGTGTGTGTGAGAGAGAGAGAGAGACTGTGTGTATGTTGGAGAGTGTGTGTGGGAGAGTGTGTATATGTGTGTGAATGTCTGTGTATGTGAATGAGTGTGTGTGTGTGCGTGTATATGGGAGAGTGCATTTGTGTGTGGGTGTGTGTGTCTGTGTGTGTGGGTATGTGTCTGTGTTTGTGAGTGTGTGTGTCTGTGTGTGTGTGCTAAGTGTGTATGTGTCTGTGTGTGTGGGTATGTGTCTGTGTGTGTGTGAGTGTGTGTGTGTGTGTCTGTGTGTGTGTGTGGTTGGGGAGGGTGTGGTGGTGGTGGTTGTCATGGTGGTGGTGAGGGTGTGGAGACAGAGTGTGTGGGTGGCGATGGAGAGACTGTGTGTGTGTGTGTGTGTGTATGTGTCAGAGTGTGTGTGTTGTGGGGTTGGAGAGAGAATGTCTGTGTGTGTGTGCGTGTGAGAGAAAGTGTGTGTGCAAGTAAGAGAGACTGTGTGTGTTAGGGAGGGTGGAGAGAGTGTGTGTGTGTGAATGAGAGTGTATGTGTGAGAGAGAGTGTGTTTGTGTGAGTGAGAGAGTGTGTGTGGGCGATTGCATGTCTGTATGTGTGCGTGTGCCTGGGAGAGTGTGTCTGTGTGTGTGGGGGGGGGGAGGGGGCGCTGTGTGTGTGTGTGTGAGAGAGAGAGAGAGAGAGAGAGAGAGAGAGAGACTGTGTGTATGTTGGAAAGTGTGTGTGGGAGAGTGTGCATATGTGTGTGAATGTTTGTGTATGTGAGTGAATGTGTGTGTCCGTGTGAATGGGAGAGTGCATTTGTGTGTGGGTGTGTGTGTGTCTGTGTGTGTATATTTGGGGGAGAGCGTTGTGGGGGGCATAGAGTGTGTGTTGGGGGCGAGGAGTATATGTGTATGTGGGGGGGGGGGTGAAATCTGCGTATGAATATATGTGTGTTTGGGTTTAAATAAGAAATAGTCTAATTCACATCATAAATCAGTTGATAATTACTTTGCCATTTGTTTGAATTATAAGTTTTCCTCTAATGTGTTACTTTTTGTGTTTATTAAAAACCCTTGAAAAACATGTTTTGTTCCAGTTAACAGTAATAGATTGAAACACATTGACCACTTTTGATGATTGACTAAGACGTGGAGACTTTATTATGGCACATGCAGTGGTGGGGCTTGATTTCCAGTGTATTCCGCCCACCCGAATTGTCGCACAATTTTTCACTCATCCATTTTGAAAAAAAACAAGCATGTGGTGTATGAAGCTGAGGACATTATTTCACTGTCTGCAGATGAGAATGGTGAAACTTTCTCAGCAGTGGATTGTTGATGCAGCATTTTCGTCCAGTGGAGTTTCAGTATTCATTGGATTTCTTCCAAAGGAGGTGCTGTGAACGTGACAAAAACACACCGAAGAGCAGTCAGTCTGGTTCTATTCATTTCAACTGCTGCCTGTGCAATCCCAGGTCCATCTGCAGCCTGTGGCCAGCAGCCACCGTTACTATGATGATTGATCAGGCCAGGGAGAACTGTGAGAGCACCTCACCGGTTGAATCTGTGAACGGATTTTGGAGGGGAAGATGCTGGGGTTTGGAAATATCTATAAATATGAGAGATGTTCTTTCCAAAATAGGGAGGGAATCTCCAATTGGATCAGACTGCTTTACACCAACATTGCCAGTGCAGTCTCAATCAATGGGTGGGAATCAGATAGCTTCCCAATCAGATCTGGAGCTGTGACATGGGACTCCGTGCTTTACTGTTCCTTGGGACGCACACCGAGATGAACATCAACTGTGCCTGGAGGATCATCAACTCGGTGAAGGACGCTCTCCGGGCGGTCCGAAACCTGTTGATCTTCCAGCTGAAGGAGTTGACTCCAACTGAGTGTTGCAGACTGGCACATTCCAAAGTTCAGGACTATGTGTTGAGGGATGTGCTGAAGCTTGGGGCAGCTGCCGCCAAGGCGCGGTGGGGAAAGACCACCGTGTAACGCCTGCCTGCCTAAGAAGAACAGGGGGCCCACGCAGTTATTTGGAATCTGCTGACACCTCCACTAAATATATGGACATTTGATTGATAAACGTACAAACCTGTATATAAAAATGATAAATTCTGATCTCTGTATGTAAATGTTTACATATGTATTGCATGACCAACTGTACAGACATCAAATTATTTTATGAATAAAGTATATTTTTGAAATTAAAAAACATTTTAAGTAAATGGGGATACATTCAGTTAAATGTTTACAGTTAATAATGTGAGGAAAACAATGATATTTAATCATAAGGCCTGAGAAAGTATCTGAAGGAAGGTAGTGACAGGGTTTGATGGATGTGCAGTGCAGCTTTTGAAGTCAGCAGTGAGGTAGTTGTATCCTGTAGTGGGTTTGTACCATGTGTAGCTGCAGGCTCCAGAGCTTGTAGCTGTCTCATTGTTTGTGTAATATTAACAAAGAAAAACTGTTTAAGAATGAGCACATCACAACACGTTGGGTTCACCTGATAGACTGTTATGTTTATCCAGCGAATGGGTAGAGGATGTAGATTACGAAATGCCTGGTCTGTGCTAAGTTAACTGATCTCAGCCATGTATTTTTCAGAACATTTAATTGCCTTTATCAGCTCCAAGTGACAAATTGCAGCATGATACCTGTCCCAGGAAGTGTGAGCACTGGATAAAGATGCAGGCAGGATCATTGGTGAAGAAGATCATAACTGCATCTCAATAATGATCACTTGGGCAAAATGTTAGAGGTCGGAGGCTATGGAAACCACAATTGAGATGGAAGGAAAAGGATAGAAGTCATGAGGGAAAGAATATTGGTGAAATCGAGATATTTTCTTCATGCAGTACTATTTGGTGCCAGCAGATAGTGTTGCTGAACTATTAATAACAATTTGTGAATGTGTTCTGTATAGTGTAGTAGCACCATCTGTCTTAGCTTCAGAAGCAGGAAATGTTACCCATCACTCATTTAACCATGGTGGATGTGCACACGGAAGGAATTAAATGAATAGCTGTGTTCAAAAATAAATGTGCACTTCTCCAATCTGAAATGTTTATTTTGTTCTCTAATCTACCATCTCTGTTTCTACTTCCTCTTGTGCTACCTAACGATTGGCTGGTCATTACTGAGTTTGTGAGGGTGCTCCACAGGGTAATGCCACATTAAATTTCCAAAAATAATATTAATGAAACTTCTGTATCAGCTCAAATTAAAAAAATATTCAAATCTTATCATCATCATAGGATTTTAATGAAATAAATCAGGAACTATTTTAACATTTAGATGGTGATTGTCCAGAAGGCCATCAGTTGGACCACAGTGCTTAAGCAGATATTTTCAATCAGCAGATCAATCAGTTCCATTCCAATGTTCTTTCGCCTTTTTAACTTTTTATCCAGTTCCTGTTTTGAAAGCTACTATTGAATCTGCTTCCAGCATTCTGTCAGGCAGATTTTGTGAGTTCAGATCAGAATACGTTGTCAGGTAAAAACAAGTTCTGTTTCCCTCTGGTTCTTTCACCCATGGCCTTAAATCTGAGTTGCCTGGTTACCAACCGAGACAGATCCCCCCCACCCACATGCATTGCATCAAAACCGCTCATAAACTTGGCTTGAATGTGGAAGATGAAAATAAACCTATCATGCTCTCCTACTCAACTTAAAATGCCTCCTCAGTAACTAACACCTTGACAGCAGCACAATGTGATTTAAGCGCCAAGACGTACTGCTATTAAATACACAGCAGGTGGCACAAGCTGATAACTTGCCTTTGTGACAAGGTCAATGTAGTACAAGTACGTTGTGGAATAGTACACTTGAGTACAATGAAAATAACATAAAATACATAGAACTGGTACTATCCAGTGCAGTCACCATAATGTGTAAAGTGTTGCAATAAAGTGCAATCAATCTTTTGGGTGAGACAGAGACCTGTGGACTGAATAATTTTCCCTTTTGTCGCATTGTCCTCACATGTGCTACAATTGAAAGTGAACACAATTAAATAAAAGGGACAACATGTTGTTCTCTGTTTATTTGAAATACCACCCCATCTTCTGATTTTAATTGAGAGCTCTCAATGCCAGCAAAACCAAAGAACTCATTATTGACTTTCGGCGGGATGTTACTCATGCCCCCCTACTACTCATTAACAGCACAGAGGTGGAACAAGGGGAGAGTGTCAAGATCCTGGGAGTGGTCATCCACAACAAGCTTTCTTGAACTGTTAATGTGGATGCACTGGTTACAAAGGCCCAACAAGGTCTCTTCTTCCTCAGGCAGCTGAGGAAATTTGGCATGACAGCAAATACCCTTGCCAACATTTATAGGTATGCCATCGAGAGCATTCTGTCTGGATGTATCACCACCTGGTATCGCAACTGTGTATTCAAGGTTGGAGACGGTTACAGAGAGTAGTGAACTTGGCCGGGACAATCACAAAGGCCATCCTCCCATTTATAGAATCCATCTACCAGGCCCGCTGTCAAGAAAAGGCCGCCAGCATTCTCAAAGATCCATCCCAACCCAGCAATGTTTTTCTACAACTTGTACCATTGGGATGGTACAGAAGCCTGAACACATGCACCAGCCAGTTTCACAACAATTTCTACCCTCCTGTTGTTATAATACTGAATGGACTCACAAACTCTTAACATTCGCCTATACCTTGTTTTGTTTTTGCCGCTGTTTACTGATTATATACTAACTGTGCCACTTAACTATGTGATTTGCCTGTAATGCTCACAAGGCAAAGCTTTTCACAGTGCCTCGGGACATGTGACAATAAATTCAATTTAATTCAATTCAGATAAGGGCGATCCTCAATTTGCCTGAGATAAGGATTTTTTTCCCAAACTTCCTTCAACTAGACTGGGCCTGATTATTAGGCCTGGATTACTTGAAGGCCTTGCTTGAAGCAGAACAAAACCTGTACTAGCCACACTGAAGAGCAGCCATAATTGTATCAGCCCTCTGTTGTACACAAAATACAATTTGTCTTTCTGCTGCAATCAATTGTTATTAAACCAGAATTGTCAATTTTGCACTTTGGTTGAAGTTAAATGCCATAGCTTAAATTTTTTTTGAGCTCACAACTTCTTGATGCGTGTTGCTTGAGTGTTGATTTTTACTAGGACCATATGATGTTGATTCGGTTCTTATGAACCTCCTTATCGATACGGTGCAGGGCTCAGGAGGTACGTTACCATGGGGAATCAGAAAATAGTGAATGTGCCTTTTTTTAAAAAAGATGTGAAAGACCAACTATAAAATAATCAACTATCAAAATCATCTCAACTGTGCCAAGTTATCTAATGAGAAAAGGGATAAAGGATCTTTTTGAAGGATTGCTGAAGTAGCAGGTCATTTTTAATGTATTTTTTGAGAACATATTAGGCCAGATTTTGCAGAGTGCTATAGGTGGGGGATCTGACAACAAAATATCGCTGTCAATATTGTATAAGGTAATAGTTCTGGCCAGTTAATGTTTGAGCTCTGTCCAGTCTGATGGTACCACACAGCTTTTGGGAGGAGAAGTAATTGGATTCTGGCAAGGTCTCTTATTGGAAGCATGTGTCCTCTCTACATATTG
Organism: Hemiscyllium ocellatum; assembly: GCF_020745735.1. Lineage (NCBI taxonomy): Eukaryota > Metazoa > Chordata > Chondrichthyes > Orectolobiformes > Hemiscylliidae > Hemiscyllium > Hemiscyllium ocellatum. The sequence goes on from NC_083403.1 coordinate 66,439,001, forward strand.
TCTGCAATAGTTAATAGGCCGAAGAGTTAATGTAACTTTTATTTAGTTACTGTTGTGTAATAAACTGCAGCTTTTTTATCTCAAACAAGTGCTTCTTCTGCTGATATATATTCGTGGTTCATCTTCCACCACAGACTATTGACAGCCTCTTTGATTACTCTCGGAAGAAAGACTGATTACAGTAATCCAACCACAAGCCAACAGTGATTGGTACCTAGGCATCACATCACATTATAATACGCTGGCAGCTATAGGCACTCTTACGTAAAGTCCAGAACACTCAGACAGTGAAAACAATTTGAAGAAAATTAGAAAGTGGACCCCAAGAAAAGGTTTTGTACGGTCAAGAGTGTTATTACTTTAAGAGCATTGCCACTTTAAGAAAGGTATAGCTAGTCAGTCAGCTGCTGAAGGTGTTTAAACAGATAACAATCAGTGGAGTCATGAAAGCTGCAACAGTAGTTGTATTTGAGGTAAAAACAGCCAGATCAGGGGCAAAACAAGTGCAGAGAAGCCAGTGTGGGTTGGAGATAGTTACACACTGATTGCAATAGAAAGAGAAATTCTATGAAGTGTACAACAGGTGGCTGATACAATTATAGCTGCCTTGCAATGTGGCTAGTGCAGGTTTCATTCTGTTTCAAGTGAGGCCTTCAAATAACCCAGCCCAATTTACTTAAAGGAAGTTTGGGAATAAAAATAATCCTAGTTTCAGGCAAATTGCAGATTGCCCTGATCTCCTGATTAAAATCATATGATAGGGTGATATTTCAAATAAACAGAAATAAAAAGAGGAGCCTTGAGTCAGGATTTGGCTGTGGAGTGAATCCTCCATCAGTAAATTAAACCCCAAAGGGAAAAGTGCCAGAAATGTGCCTGAATGCACAAATCCAAGGCTCCAGGGATGTTGGAAAAGGAGTGTTTACTGGCAAAACAAGCCCTGCTGCAAACACAAACTGACATCATAGGAGTCAGCTGCAAAATTTAAAGTTGAGCCATATCTATAATTTATGATCAAGTTTGGAATATCAGAAACAAATTCACACATTGCAAGAACTGAAGAAGATAGGAACATAGAAACAGGAGTAGGTTATTCAGTCCTGTGAGAAACCTGCTATACAATGAGTCATGACTGATTTAGCTCCATATATCTTCATATATCCATACCTCTTTATTGCTTAACTTAAAAATCTTCCTGTGTCTTAAAACTAACAACTGATCTTGGATCGACTACAGTTTGTGGAAGAGGTTTGAAAACATCTTTCCAAGGCCCTTGAATCCAAACTGGCTACTGAGGGACAAGGAGCACCCTTTGTGGTAAAAACACAAGGGCCTTTGTGTGTAGAAGTGCTTCCTAACATCTCTCCTGAATGGTCTAATTCCCAAACTGTGCCCCCTAGTTCTCGAATCTCCAAGCAGTGGAAATAGTTTATCATCATCTACCCTGTCTTTTCCTGTTAATAACTTGCAGGTCACCCCTTAACCTTCTAAGTTCTAAAGAAAACAGGCCTATGTATAATCTCACCTCAAAACTTTACATTTGAAGTCCAGGTATCATTCTTGTAAATCTACTTGATACATCCTCCAAGGCCATTACAGCTGTATATCCTTTTTAAGAGGTGGCGCCCAGATCTGCTCAAAGTGCTCCAACCAGGGTCTAACAAGTGCTTTTGAAGAGCTGCAGCTTAACTTCTGTTGGTTCAAGTTATGAAGGATGCAGCTGACCACAATGATGCACGCCGCTCTATCTGGCTATGTTGCAAAGTCTTATGGCAGTCCAAGCTTCAATGCCTGATCTTGAGGAGGCTTATGGCTATTCTATTGTGACCCTTCATTCTGTACCCTTCATTTCTGATTTTCTTCACATCATTTTCACTGTCTGCCTCTTCTGGACTTTACAACGTTTCTCAAAGGAATCACTAGCCAGGTTTGGAGGGCCCAATTACTGCTTATTTTGTTTGCAACCTGCACGAACCCTGAGGTGCGTGCGTGGCAGAGAATTCTGGAATTGGAAGTCAATACTGCAAATGGTGATAGCTCACTGTTCATCCATGTGCCTCTGTACAGAGTCGAAACAGAAAATTGGGAAAGGGTGTTCCTTGTCCCTCAGTAACCAGTTTGGACTCAAGGGTCTTGGAAAGCAGTTGACACTCGTGAATGCTCCAGTTAGTACAAGACAAAGCACGTCCCAATACATTTTGCACAGACCTCCAGAATTTGGCATCGATTGTCACTAAATTACTTGGGCATTAAGAGAATGGAATCCTTTCCTGTTCACAAACTTTGAGCAACTTTATTATAGAGCATCCTGCATCTGGGGGAAGCCAGCAATGGTGGACAATCTCACAGCTTAGTCTAATTGACTCCCATCAGCACAGGGGCAAAGAAAAGGAAAGAATAGCATCAGTGACATCCAGATGATTGAGAGACAGTGTCTAGTCACTCCCTGAGAGGTACTACTAGCATAAAAATGAGAGACACTGGAATGGGATTGTCACCTAGTCCTTGTCAGCACAAGTCCATGTCCAGCAGTTGGCTGCTACAAGAGAGCAGGACATCTTTAATTGTTGCTCAGATATTTGAAGTTAACTCCAGCAAAGCCAAAACACTCGTGGTCCTACTGTTAGCCTATCCTTGATAGGTCATGTTCTTCTGCTTCTCTTTCTTGAGGTTTGCTGAAGCATATGTCTCTTTCTCTGGTTTCCTTTGTGTAGGAGCAAGGCCACCAGGAAACCAGGCAAAACCTTGGACATTTCAGCTCCATTAGAAAATAATCTGTGAGAAAAATCAGAGAGATTATGCATTGTTCTGGAAGGGGTGCCTGAGCCCTTACAAAAATAATATTAAGCCTATTTTTTCTGATCAGCCTGTTCAGACTTGTTATTACACACCTCTAAAGCAGGCGGGACTTGAACTCAGACCTCCCAATGCAGGGGTAGAGCACTACCATTGTGCCGCAAGAGGGCGCCCAAAAGCCTACTGTGCCTGGTATTCCCAGGCAGTCTCCTGTCCAAGTACTAATCAGGCCTGAGTCTGGTAGCTTCTACGATCAGACATTTTCAGACGAGTATGGTATCCTTCATAATCAAGTTGAATGTCATACTCTCACTCAGTATGACATGGATACTTCCTGGAGAGGCCACCACAGTACATGGAACTGTGAGGTAGGTGACCTTAGCTAATTGTACAGTGGTCAACCAAAATGGTTCTCCTTCTGGGAATCGAGTTCTGCGAATAAAGCACTATCAAGTGTTATCCATCCAACAAAACCTATCTTCCACATCACAACCCATGTCCTTGCACATGTACATCCAGTACTTGCTATGCGATGTTGTTGCGAAATGGGAACATCAGCTTCTCCTATGTTAATTTCCATGTTCTAACAGAACTTGTTGAAGTTACACAAGGAGGCAAGCACTGCGGACCATGCAATGCTCATAATGGCCTGTCACCATAATTGTTCATTGCATTCATTGACAATGACTCCCCTCCAGCTGGGGTGAGAACTGGACAGCTGGCAATACTCAGATCAGTGGAGGTATGATAACCACAATTTTCCAGAGCAAGGAGTCAAAATCTAAATTTTTAACTCTGCCCCGGGGACACCATTTTGTGCGCACAGTTGTCACATGATCTTAAAGGGTACAGTTCTGATTTTATTTTCAATATGAGTGATTTGTTGGCTCTTCCTGTGAAACACCAGTTTCCCCTGATTCTTCATGTTCCTCTTTGTGTCGCTGTCCCTGTGGCCCTGATGAACATTCAGCCTGCACTTCCCCATCCCCTACTGGCACCCCAGTCCCCCACTTTGGTTTAGCCCCTTTATGTATCTATTATTTTACCCACTTTACCACCAGAGCTCACAACTCTTGAAGATTCTCATGCCCATGTTGGCCCAACAGCCTCCCCATGTAGACGGCAGAGTAACTATGATCTACTCCAACATATGCCCATCCCTGCCCTACCCCTATATCCAACAGCTCCCTGACGTCTCCTATTCACTGTGAGGTCTCACTCTACTTGATCCATTTGCACACTATCCCGTGCAACCATCCACTTTGTGACCAGTGAAGTGAAGTCCCCGCCCAAACTTGATCTGCTCACTTACCTCATGATGCATAGACATCCCTCTCCCCCTGACTATTTGTAACACATGGCTAACTGTAGTCCACCCACTTGACAGAACAACAGCAGTTTAAAAGGGAGAAGGGCAGACAAAGGAAGCATATGGTGAGGACAGCACAGGAGAGAGAGAGAGAGAGAAAGAGCGAACCTGCACAGTTACTGCCTTTGCTGTTTGAATTCGTGCATCGCTGGACATTGGAGTGCATCTGGGAAAATTAACAAACAGTGAAATTTACAACTAATCTTGGAGGAAGTGTTGGGTGAAGTTCACAGCACAGAATCAGATAAATTAATTGTTGTTTTAAGTCTGTCCAAGAGAAAGGCTGCAGTAGTGAGTACAGTGGATTCTTTCTTGATGACATGTTTTGGAGAGAAGTCTCTTGATTAAAATATAAGCCATAGCTATTAATTTAACCTGGGACAGTGTTTGTAGAGGAATAGGATGATGTTATCTTCTGGGTCTGTAAATTGTGAAGGAGCAAAAATGGCCTTTGCAGTGATATATACTTCTTGTCAGATGTGGGAGTTTAAAGCGAGTTTAAGGGTTACTGCGGATTATATCCTCCCTAAATGCTGTTGGATGCAAATCTTATCAGATCGAGTGGATCAGTGGAGAACAGATGGAAGCGATGAGGAATTTGCAACAGCAACAGTATGTGATGGAAGGGGGGAAAGACTCAGATACAGTCACATAGATGGGTTAAGTCCAGGAAGGGTAAGAGAAGAAGGCAGCTAGTGCAGGAGTCTTTTGTGGATATACCCATTTCAAACAGGTATGCTGTTTTGGAAAATGTAGGGGGTAGATAGTAAGGAAAGGAAGATAGCAAGGAAAGAGATCGATCTGAGACAGGTACAGCTGAGAACAGAAGTGAGTCAAACAGTCAGGGCAGGCAGGGACGAGGTAGGACTAATAAATTAAACTGCATTTATTTCAATGCAAGGGGCCTAACTGGGAAGGCAGATGAACTCAGGACATGGTTAGGAACATGGGACTGGGATATCACAGCAATTACAGAAACATGGCTCAGGGATGGGCAGGACTGGCAGCTTAATATTCCAGGATACAAATGCTACAGAAAGAATAGAAAGGGAGGCAAGAGAGGAGGGGGGGGTGGCCTTTTTGGTAAGGGATAGCATTACAACTGTGCTGAGGGAGGATATTCCCGGAAATACATCGAGGGAAGTTATTTGGGTGGAACTGAGAAATAAGAAAGGGATGATCACCTTATTGGGATTATATTATAGACCCCCCAGTAGTCAGAGGGAAATTGAGAAATAAACTTGTAAGGAGATCTCAGCTATCTGTAAGAATAATAGGGTAGTTATGGTAGAGAATTTTAACTTTCCAAACATCCACTGGGACTGCCATAATGTTAAAGTTTTAGATGGAGAGGAATTTCTCAAGTGTGTAGAAGACAATTTTTTGATTCAGTATGTGGATGTACCTACTAGAGAAGGTGCAAAACTTGACCTACTCTTGGGAAATCAGGCAGGGCAGGTGACTGAGGTGTCAGTGGGGGAGCACTTTGGGGCCAGTGACCATAATTCTATTTGTTTTAAAATAGTGATGGAAAAGGATAGACCAGATCTAAAGGTTGAAGTTCTAAATTGGAGAAAGGCCAATTTTGACGGTATTAGGCAAGAGCTTTCGAAAGCTGATTGGAGGCAGATGTTCACAAGTAAAGGGACAGCTGGAAAATGGGAAGCCTTCAGAAATGAGATAAGAATCCAGAGAAAGTATACTCCTGTCAGGGTGAAAGGGAAGGCTGGTAGGTATAGGGAATGCTGGATGACTAAAGAAATTGAGAGTTTGGTTAAGAAAAACAAGGAAGCATATGTCAGGTACAGACAGGATAGATCGAGTGAATCCTTAGAAGAGTATAAAGAAAGTAGGCGTATACTGAAGAGGGAAATCAGGAGGGCAAAAAGGAGACATGAGATAGCTTTGGCAAATAGAATTAAGGAGAATCCAAAGGGGTTTTAGAAATATATTAAGGACAAAAGGGTAACTAGGGAGAGAATAGGGCCCCTCAAAGATCAGCAAGGTGGCCTTTGTGTGGAGCCACAGAAAATGGGGGAGAAACTAAATTAATATTTTGCATCAGTATTTACTGTGGAAAAGGATATGGAATATATAGACTGTAGGGAAATAGATGGTGACATCTTGCAAAATGTCCAGATTACAGAGGAGCAAGTGCTGGATGTCTTGAAAAGGTTGAAAGTGGATAAGTCCCCAAGACCTGATCAGGTGTTCCCGAGAACTCTGTGGGAAGCTAGAGAAGTGATTGCTGGGCCTCTTGCTGAGATATTTGTATCATCGATAGTCACAGGTGAGGTGCCGGAAGACTGGAGGTTGGCAAACGTGGTGCCACTGTTTAAGAAGGGCGGTAAAGACAAGTCAGGGTTCTATAGACCGGTGAGCCTGACCTCGGTGGTGGGCAAGTTGCTGGAGGGAATCCTGAGGGATAGGATGTACATGTATTTGGAAAGGCAAGGATTGATTCGGGAAAGTCAATATGGCTTTGTGCGTGGGAAATCATGTCTCACAAACTTGATTGAGTTTTTTGAAGAAGTAACAAAGAAGATTGATGAGGGCAGAGCAGTAGATGTGACCTATTTGGACTTCAGTAAGGCATTCAACAAAGTTCCCATGGGAGACTGATTAACAAGGTTAGGTCTCATGGAATACAGGGAGAACTAGTCTTTTGGATACAGAACTGGCTGAAAGGTAGAAGACATAGGGTAGTTTTGGAGGGTTGTTTTTCAGACTGGAGGCCTGTGACCAGTGGAGTGCCACATGGATCGGTGCTGGGCCCTCTACTTTTTGTCATTTACATAAATGATTTGGATGCGAGCATAAGAGGAACAGTTAGTAAGTTTGCAGATGACACCAAAATTGGAGGTGTAGTGGACAGCGAAGAGGGTTACCTCAGATTACAACAGGATCTGGACCAGATGGGCCAATGGTCTGAGAAGTGGCAGATGGAGTTTAATTCAGATAAATGCGAAGTGCTGCATTGTGGGAAAACCATCATCTCCCAGACCATACAGAACTTCATCACCTCAGGAGATCCCACCCACAGTTTCCAACCTCATGGCTCCATCTCCTTCCCAAGATCCACAAGCCTGACCACCCTGGCCGACCCATTGCCTCAGCCTACTCCTGCCCCACTGAATCCATTTCTACCCACCTCGACACTGTCCTATCTCCCCACATACGTTCGAGACACCACCCACGTCCTCCGCCTCCTCCAAGACTTCCGTTTCCCCGGCCCCCATTGCCTCATCTTCACCATGGATATCCAGTTCCTCTACACCACTATCCGCCATGACCAGGGCCTTGAAGCCCTCTGTTTCTTCCTCTCCCGATGTCCCCAACATTACCTTTCCACCTACACTCTCATTCATTTGGCTGAAGTAGTCCTCATCCTTAACAATTTCTCCTTCGAATCCTCCCACTCCCTCCAAACCAAAGGGGTAGCTGTGGGCAACCGTATAGGCCCCAGCTATGTCTGTCTCTTTGTTGGCTACGTAGAACAGTCCATCTTCCATAATTACACCAGCACCACTCCCCACCTCTTCCTCTGCTACATTGATGACTACATTGGCGCCACCTCATGCTCCCACGAGGAAGTTGAGCAATTCATCAACTTCACCAACACATTCCACCCTGACCTTAAATTTACCTGTACCATCTCTGACATCTCCCTCCCATTAATGACGACCGACTTGACACTGACATTTTTTACAAACCCACCGACTCCCACAGCTACCTGGATTACACCTCTTCCCACCCTACATCCTGAAAAAATGCCATCCCGTATTCCCAATTCCTCCGCCTCCACAGTATCTGCTTCCAGGAGGACCAGTTCCACCATAGAACACACCAGATGGCCTCTTTCTTTAGAGACAGCAATTTCCCTTCCCACGTGGTTAAAGATGCCCTCCAACGCATCTCATCCACATCCCGTACCTCCGCCCTCAGACTCCACCCCTCCAACCGTAACAAGGACAGAACGCCTCTGGTGCTCACCTTCCACCCTACCAACCTTCGCATAAACCAAATCATCCGCTGACAGTTCCGCCACCTCCAAACGGACCCCACCACCAGGGATACATTTCCCTCCCCACCCTTTCCGCCTTCCTTACAGACCATTTCCTCCGTGACTACCTGGTCAGCTCCACACCCCCCCTACTACCCACCCTCCCATCCTGGCACCTTCCCCTGCCACCGCAGGAATTGTAAAAGCTGTGCCCACACCTCCTCCCTCACCTCCATCCAAGGCCCTAAAGGAACCTTCCACATCCACCAAAGTTTTACCTGCACATCCACCAATACCATTTATTGAACGTGTTGCTCCCGATGCGGTCTCCTCTACATTGTGGAGACTGGATGCCTCCTCGCAGAGCACTTTAGGAAACATCTCTGGGACACCCGCACCAATCAACCACACCGCCCTGTGGCCCAACATTTCAACTCCCCCTCCCACTCTGGTCCTGGGCCTCCTTCACCACCGGTCCCTCACCACCCGACACCTGGAGGAAGAACACATCATCTTCCACTTCGGAACACTTCAACCCCAGGGCATCAATGTGGACTTCAACAGTTTCCTCATTTCCCCTTCCCCCACCTCACTCCAGTTCCAAACTTCCAGCTCAGCACTGTCCCCATTATTTGTTCTACCTGCCTATCTTCTTTTCCACCTATCCTCCACCCTCCCCCCCTCCCTACCTGTCACCTTCATCCCCCTCCCCCACTCACCTATTGTATGCTGTGCTACTTTCTTCCCAGCCCCACCCTCTTCTCATTTATTTCTACACCCTTCAGACACTCTGCCTGTATTCCTGATGAAGGGCTTTTGCCCAAAATGTCAATTTTACTGCTCCTCGGATGCTGCCTGAACCGCTGTGTTTTCCAGAATCTGGTTTCCAGCATCTGCAGTCATTGCTTTTACCTTATACACTTAATGGTAAGGTCCTACAGAGTGTTGCTGAACAAAGAGACCTTGGAGTGCAGGTTCATAGCTCCTTGAAAGTGGAGTTGCAGGTAGATAGGATAGTGAAGAAGGCATTTGGTGTGCTTTCCTTTATTGGTCAGAGTATTGAGTACAGGAGTTGGGAGGTCATGTTGCAGCTGTACAGGAGGATGATTAGGCCACTGTTGGAATATTGCGTGCAATTCTGGTCTCCTTCCTATCGGAAAGATGTTGTGAAACTTGAAAGGTTTCAGAAAAGATTTACAAGGATGTTGCCAGGGTTGGACGATCTGAGCTACAAGGAGAGGCTGAACAGGCTGGGGCTGTTTTCCCTGGAGCGTCGAAGGCTGAGGGGTGACCTTATAGAGGTTTACAAAATTATGAGGTGCATGGATAGGATAAATAGATAAAGCCTTTTCCCTGGGGTCAGGGAGTCCAGAGCTAGAGGGCATAGGTTTAGGGTGAGAGGGGAAAGATATAAAAGAGACCTACGGCAACTTTTTCAAGCAGAGGGTGGTACGTGTATGGAATGAGCTGCCAGAGGATGTGGTGCAGGCTGGTACAATTGCAACATTTAAGAGACATTTGGATGTGTATATGAATAGGAGGGTTTGAAGCGTTTGGAGGGATATGGGCTGGGTGGTGGCAGGTGGGACTAGATTGGGTTGGGATATCTGGTCGGCATGGATAGGTTGGACTGAAAGGTCTGTTCCCATGCTGCACATCTCTATGACTCTCTAACAGCCATGACTGAAATGGCTCAGTTCTCTTGACTGATTGGTCAATATCATTCTGACTGATCTATGTGTAATTCCCAAACAGATTGTATTTGACCTGAAGTACTGATTGTAGCCCAATCCCTGAACTTGATGGGACAGACCTCGGGATACACGTAGGACCACATGTTGACTGACAATGGTTAATCTGCTGAATTGGAATCCGACCAGCCCTTTGACTGACTGTGGCAGTGTCCAGTTAGTGACTGTAGACCACCCTCACTTCATGAAATAAATCACCTTTGACGAGGTGGCACAAAATCCTCTTTGACTTTCAAATGTCCCCATTTACTGTGATCATGTGTAGTTTTTTTTAACTCTGTCATCTACTGAAACATGCTAGAGTCTTGACATATCACCAAGCCATACAGTAACACAGTCGAAAAGGGTGGCCATGGAAAAGCACAACAGGTCGGGCAGCATCTGAGGAGCAGGAGAGTCGACATTTCGGGCATAAGCCTTTCATCAGTAACATGTCCACATTCTCGCTGACTGAAAGGTTTACTCTTTATGCTCCCTATTGTCACAAGTTACCTGTACTAAAACTCCAGCTAAAACACAAAGGCTGCTGGTCTCTCAGTGCTAAGGACCTTAGATGTTTAAAACCAAGTTAAGATCTGTAAGATGCCTGGCTCCACATTAACACAAAACCTCCCGCTGTCTGCCCTCAGCACAAAATGGTATGGCAGAAGCAGCTCCTTGCTGTTCCTCAGCTCCAACTCAGGTGGTTGAAGCCCTGAAGTGTTGACCAAGCTGGTCCTACAGCAGGAGTGATGATGTGATGTTGGTACCTTGTCAATGCTGAAGGCTGAGGAGGTTATTGGCCATTGACCATGTACTGGAGAAGTGGTTCATGTAAACAGAAGTCAAATGGCCAACACAGCCATTCCATGAGTTGAAAAACGTTTGCAGGTGAGACAAGTGCCCACTCTGTTTTACCTGTTGGGTTTTGTGCCATCTAGTGTTTCGATGGAGGAGAAGAGAACTGGAAGTGTGATGTTAATGTGACAGTTTGGGGTACTAATAAAATTAACACGCATGGAAGTTATTTTAGGGAGACCCAAGAGTAAATTCTAAACTTGTCATTTCAGGCTGGAGGACGGGATTGGGTAATTTTGTTTTGATGTTGAGAGTCAAACCATTTTACTCTCATCCGAATAAATCATCTTGCTCATCATTAATCTTGCCACACAAGGAGGTGAGGAAAACTGCTCGCTACACCATATTAAGAAAGGCAAGAAGTTCTTCTACGAAGACTGATTTGTGATCCATCCTCCATGACAGACTACTGAACAATCACTCAAACTGCATAGGAAAGAGGATTGATGGCAACACAGTACCCCAACCACAAGCTCCCAGTGATTGTTACCACATTGGAATCACTTCACATTCTAACAATCACCTCTTCTCTGATGCTCTCGCTTCAGGATTTCAGTATACACCAATTAGCAACGAAATCCTGAACTTGTGGTCTATCCCTTAGGATATGCTGTAGCCCTGACATCCTACAATCAGCAATCACTAAAATCATTGGGAATTTCAACTTTCCATAAGACATAGGAGCAGAAGTTGGGCCATTCAGTCCCATTCTCCCACTTTCTCCTTGTAACCCTTGATCCCCCTGATACTCAAGAACCTATCTATCTCAGTCTTAAATATATTCAATGCCCTAGCCTCTACAGCCTTCTGTGGCAGTGAATTCCATAGATTCACTCTGGCTAAAGATGTTTCTTATCCCAGCATTGCTGATTGAAGCCACTTTAAAAGTTATATCTTGTTAAATCAGTCATAATTGAATTTTTAAGAGCCATCAGATTAATTATATTTGACAAATTGGGCTGACTCTGAAAACATAATTTTACAATCATGAATACTGTTCAATGATTAATTGGAACACTTGTTAAGCTAAGTTTATTTCATTTTCTTTTTGATGGTCAAAGCTTTTGCCAAAATAAGATTAACTGCCACTTTCATCTCATGAGTGTATCCCAATTTGCTCTGTTTAAAACAAAATTGAAGTGGTTTTATTTTAGTACATTTAGTCTCCTGTTTGTGTCTCTGAAATAAAGCATTGATTTGATGGGCTACCTGTACAGTTTGATGACATCATTTTGCTACTCACTGGGGACGCCCGATAAAGGACTGTGTAACCAAATGTGTTATTCACTGCACCGAGATATCACCGAATCCTTCACTGAGACTTACTTCGCAGTCAGCAGTAAATGAGATTGCTATGCATCTTATGATTGTCATTCTGACTGCTGATTTTACTGGGACTGGTCTAATTCTTCGTCAAGAAGAGTGATGGATTCTGATGGCAGGAATATATGTAATGCTTGTGGGCTGGGAGGAGACCTTCCCAAATCTTTTTGCAATGTAGGGCAACTTGTTTTTCTAAATGCTTACCTCAACACTTATTCCCTGACCAGAAACCAAACTGGAATATGACCAATAATACCATTCAGCCCATCTAGCCTGCCTCTCAAACAATATGACCTCGGCTGATCCTCAATCTCAACACTATACTCCTGCCTTCTCCCCTACATCTTTGATGCCTTTAGTGTTTAAAAATCTATCCATGTCTTTCTTAAATATCTTCTGTGACTTGTCCTCTGTCACATAATGAATTTGAAATCTACTACTATTGCATTGCAAATCCTGGGCTGGCCAGAGATTAATCTATAAAATAAAGGGAGATAGTGGTGTAGTGACAATGCCACTGGGCTAGTAATCCAGAGACAGAGGTTAGAGTCTGTGGACATTGGTTGAGATCCCACCACAGCAGCCAATGGAATCTTTACCTACTAATAACTCTTATTAGCAGGAGATAGTAATGTCAATGAAGTAGTACTCTAGCAGGCCAGGCTAATGCACAGGGGGATAAGTTTCAAACCCTGCCATGCAAACTCATGGAATTTGAATTCAATTGTATTGTTAAAATCTGGAGTTGAAAGTTGTCTTTGTAATGGTGAAAATGGAACTACCATCCATTGTTATAAAAACCTATCAAGTTCATTAATATCCATTTGGGAAGGACATTTCCTGGTCTGAGCTGGTCAGTTCAAGGGTAGTTAGGTATGGGTTTTGAACACTGACTTTGTCAGCATCCCATACAGAAAAGAATATGAGAGTTCCAGTCTCATTAAATAATATTTGAATTGCCAGCCCCTTCCTGGGATGCCTTCATTAAACCAGGAAATGGAAATGTCAGAGCTGGCTTATTGTCTTGTTTGAGCTATTTGCAAATTTTACATTTCACAAGCCCACCCATTTTTGCAGATTAAAATGACCCCATAGCTTTGAGTCAAATTGAACCCATGGCTGTCAGTGGTCTATTCAGTGTAATTTGTAACTACTTTCACATTATGTATACTGATTCTGTTTGAAACAGTATGCCATCTGGGATGTAACACATGTACCAAAACACATTTGTATTGAGTTAGCTGTTCTGGTCTTGCTTCTATTACCATGAAACTTAATACATATTGAGCTCAAATCTACGTTAACGTTATTATAAAGCTATCATTTTGAAAATCAGCAGTTTACATACATCTAAAGTCCATCACAAAACAAAGTCATTGTAATTTTTTCCAAAAGTTAAAGAGAACATTGGAGAAGTTGAAAATATTTGCATCAACTTTGGAATTCATCCGAAAACAAAACTAAAGAATTCAGCTCTAACTTTCTTCAGGGGTTATCCTGATTTCTGTATTGTTTACATCACTCCTCTGGGGTTTATTTTGAGCTTCTGCCAAAGGGACAGCAGGAAATTGGGAGAATGCCTAATCTGCGAAAACTTAGCCCATCAAGTTTTAACCAAGGAATACAGACTGTCGTGAATAGAGGGACAACAAGTTGCATGGACAAATTGGGCTGAAGGACCTGTTTCCATGCTATATGACTCTATGAATGTCTTGCATAGAAGAAGCTAGAAAAATCTCAGGTTCAATACTGTAACTGTACACAATTCAGACCCGGCAATGACTGAGGTGCTAAAATTGATCTCATTCATTACCTTGATGCAGTGATCTGGATAATCATTTAAATTCTGATTAGCATCTTCTAATCTCTTCTTTAAAATGAACATCAGAAGATTGCTAAAATCAGGTTTGATTGCAATATTCCACAAACAAAGCTGCTAATCTAGACTCAAGAGAAGACAGCAAGTAACCTTGCATTTACAAAGCATCTTGGAAGCACATCATATGCAATGAACTAAGTGAAATGCAGTGAATGTTGTTATAAGGTCAAGAGCAGTAACTATTTGTGCATAACTAGACCCCACAAACATGAGATGCATAACCGTTTTCTGGAACATTTACTACAGAATGCTAATACAGGAAGATTCTCTGTCCTTTTATAAAGAGTACCACAAGATCTTTAATACCCAGCTCAGGCTGTTCATTCAAAGCCAATATAAAGGATAGAACTTTTAACAATGTAGCAATTTCTCTGAAGCATATTGGAATGTCAGTCCAAATGACACGTACACATGTTTTAGTCTTGGATTGAATCGAAATCTGACTCAGAATAAAGGTTTTACAGTATGAGCTCAGCTGATGTTACTTCTTTGGGTCCTCTTTGATTTTTCACAATGTCCAGCACTTTAGGAATGTGAGGTCCCTTTACCTGTGAAACCAAGTATTTTAGCTTAAGTGTTAGTCTGGAGGTGTTAGTGTTGTTGACGTGGAAGAGGTGTGCAAGATTATAACAGGTTTAGATAAGATAGACAAAGAAAAGCTGTTCCTATTAGCTGAAGGCACAAGAACTAGGAGACACAGATTGGAAGTTTTTTATGCAAAAAATATGGGGAGTGTGAGAAAAAAATACGTTAATGCGGCATATGTAATCCGAGAATAGTAATAGCCTGGAACTCACTGTTTACAAGGGTGGTGGAAGAGGAGATGATCAATGACATCAGAAAGAATTTGAGCCTACAATTGAGGGAAGTAAACCTGAAACACTACATGCATGGAGTGGAGAAATGACTCAATTGCTCCAGAGTGTGACAACATAAACGTTTTAGCCAAATGGCCTATCCCCGTGCAATAATTGTTTATGACTCCATGGCTTAATGTCTTAATCAACAATTATGATTTTTAATCTTTAAACTTGCTGGTATTTACATTTTATTTGCAAACAACAAAGTTTGTAGACTTAAAAGTGCTTTTAATGGTAAGTAGATTTTATATTTGTTAGGAATTAAAAAGCACTGAGGTTTCGAAGAGGTCTCATGGAGAATTAAGTTTAAGTGTAGCCTAGATATATGGAATGAAAGTCTAGATCTGCTACTGATGTGTTCTCTGTGCAACGAGTTCAATTCAGTTTGAAGTGAACATTAATCTACACCACAGATCTTCAGTACTTTCAGTATAAATAATATTTGGTAAGAAAGCCTGATGTGTGAAACAATGCCATCATATTTGTAATATTATGGATAGCATTGAAATAATAGTTTTCTTCTCAGTCATAGTCTGTGG
Source organism: Hemiscyllium ocellatum (assembly GCF_020745735.1). Classification (NCBI taxonomy): domain Eukaryota; kingdom Metazoa; phylum Chordata; class Chondrichthyes; order Orectolobiformes; family Hemiscylliidae; genus Hemiscyllium; species Hemiscyllium ocellatum. The sequence goes on from NC_083403.1 coordinate 66,454,358, forward strand.
GCATCGCTGACTCGGCCAGTTTTTATTGCTTATTATTGGTTGCCCATAACAAGGTGTGGTGAGTTGCCTTCTTGAATGGCTGCAGTCCATGTGCTGTAGGTTAACCCACAATGCTTTTAGTGAGGGGATTTGAAGATTTTGACCCAGTGACACTAAAGCTATGGTGATATCTTTCCAAGTCAGGATGGTCAGTGGCTTGAAGGGGATCTTGGGAGTGGTGGTATTCCCAGTGTCTGTTGCCCGTGTGGTTATGGAAGTGGTTGTGGGTTTGGAAAGTGCTGTTAAAACAGACTATTTTCCAGAACATATACATTTTTAATCTAGGACTGACCGACATTGTGTTTGACTTGTAAATACTAATGTTGACCTTAAATGCAAGAAAATAAAGTGTTGTGTTTCTCAACCTTGGTGCTTAAGGGTATTCATTCAGTGTTAAGAAATTATGTACTTGGCGTGAAAACATTTTTAAGCTATTAAACAACTTTAAATAATTCAGTCCATAAATTATTTTTATGACTTTAGACTTTCCTGAATTTGTTTGACACGAGTCATTCATTTGTTGCATTCTTGGCAAATACGAACAAAACATGCAATCTCTTAAATAAATGTACTGGGGCATTAATTGGGGGAGAGGGGCTGGGAACAGACATTGACTTTACAAGCAGATGGAATAAATGTTTTTTTTCCCAATATGTTAGGAAAGTATACTCAATTAACATGGCTATAGTTTTATTTTTCCAAATAAACTTTAGATCATACTATTTTTTTCTATCTGATGCTGTGTGATCCATGGCAACAAGAGAAACAGAAATTGGAAATTAAACAGACATTGAAAGTTTCACTAATGATTTAAACGTTCAGAATGAAATGGATGAAAAATAGTTAATCTTCAATCTGTACTAAGTTAGCTGAGTTTAGCCAAAATAGTGAGAGGAGTCGCCAACTGGCTTCAGTCCACCCTGGATTAGGAAGTGGAAGTATCAGCCAGGGTTTCCATTCCTGACTGCTGCTCAGATGTCCCACTGGAAAATGTAGACATCAAATAAGGGCAGAAGAAAATACTGACCATATGTGAATTCCGCGGTTTTATATCAGAGGGGCCTGACACCTGGATAATATGAATTCAATGTGCAAAATTCACATGGAAAAACTATGTGAAAATGTGTCATAAAAATAATAGATATTATTCAACAACAATCTACAGGGATATTAGAAAAACACAAATTGATTAGACAAGGGAAGGAATTCACAAAATACAGGCTTGACTGCAATTTGGATAATTGCTCTTTTCTAATTCTAAAATGGTGTTCTCATGTTTTTAAAAGTGAAATCTGAGGTTTAAAGTTTCACAAATCACTGAAATCATTTTATGGGGTTAATAAACATGTTAGAGCCTTCAATACTTAGTAAAATATTGTGACTTTTTATTACTTTCTCCACTTTACATGGTTCCCTGTTAATAAGAAGATGCTGTCATTGAAGATCTTCAGAAAAATTATGGGCAAAACTAAATAATACACAAATAACAACAAATAACAAATCTGAGTACACCATAATAAGCACTGTCAGATAATTGGTGCAGACATGACTGGCTGAATGGAGTTCTGTTGCAGTTAGGATTGTAATTGCTGTGTATTCCCCCAGTTTACTTGGGTAATATGATTATTTAAACATGTATAAAATAAATTTGGAGTAATGCAATTCTTATCTAATTGCTACTGCAAATTATTTTCTTACACCTTTGACTTGAGACTCAATTTTATCCATTGTGTCTGTTACATTTAGAAAAAAATACCTTTCAACAAATGTTCCCAGTGCATTTGTCTGAATGAGTCAATGTGTTTAAATGACTTAAAGTTGATATCAGGCTTAAAATTCAAACAATAAGTAACAATCACATTTCAGAAAGTGAATCACAACATAATTCACACAGCTCACCTGAAAAAAAATCTGTGTGGTTGTTTTGACTTTGTATGACAGTGGCCAACCGGTGATGGTGACTAGCTAGTTTGTTTTGCATCTCTTCTTTTCATCAATGTGGATTCTGAGGTCGGTGATGAAGAAACAGCGCTCTCCACTTACTATGCTGACAGCTTTTCACAGTTTTCACAGGTCTCTGAGTGGAAACATGCTCAAAACTGGTGCCTGATGCACCACAGCACCCTTTATGAAGGAGCTGTGGCAACTGTGAGCATGCCAAGAAGCTGAATAGCTCTCCACTTAATTAGCTTGAAGGATGCTCATTAAGACAAGTGTGCTGGTATTATATGTCTCTGCTTAGTAGGATTTTAGTGGTTGAGTACCCATCCCACCACCTTCCCATAGTACGGAGGTGGGCAGGGTATTCAAAGCTCAATTCACCCTGATATTACCCTGCCTATTTCATAATGTAGATTGACAGGCTGGAGTCAGTATTTCTTTTGAACGTTTCTTTTGAAGTGCAGGAAGAAAGTGGGAGCACAATCTCTAAAGGGTGCCCTTTGACCATGAGGTGAATTCCCCATAAGATAGTGCCACACTGGCTTCCTTCCATTGCAGAGTTTAAAACATACCTTTCCTCCACCCCTCAACCACTTCACTTCCTCCACCTTCCCCCCACCGCTCACCACCCCCTGCTGACTCAACAATCCACTGCCTCTCTATTCATTATCCCTAGGTCCAGAGTCCATTGAGGCTTTCATCCAGGGGCAAGGTACAGTCACAGCAGGAGCCACTACTGAGCTTCGACACTCCATCTGCTGGAGCTCCTGACTGATCAGATACCTCAGCAAGTCTGGAGGGTGCGAGTTCTCACTCTCTGCATTAATTTATCCTAGCTGCAGTGGACAGCTTTCTTCACACCAGTTGACTGGCTGTGAACTTTCCTTTTGGCTAAGATTAACGAGCAAACTATCCCGAAATAGATGTCCTTTACATCCCCATTCAATTAATATTTGCATGCAGAATCAAAAACTAGCAAATATAAAGCAAGAAGTATAAAGCAGAAAGGAAAGTACACACTGAGATTCATGAAGCTACATAAAAGAGTTCAACAAAATTTATTTTAAAATCCCAACATTAATTTTCTTCAGACAAAATGAGAATCACACTTATAAATTAAAAAATTCATGCTCAGGGATATTCAAATCATGGAATCCCTACAGTGCAGAATGAGGCCATTCAGTCCGTCACGTCTGCACTGACCCTCCAAAGAGCATCCCATCCAGGCTCACCCCATCCTTGTAACCCTGCATGTGGTTTATACCATGGCTTAACTGCCCAACCTGCAAATCCCTAGACACTACAGGGCAATTTTAACATGGGCAATCCACCTAACCTGCACATCTTTGGACTGTAGGATGAAGTTGGAGGACCCGTCGGAAACCCACGCATACATAGGACAAACCCCACCCAGATCTCACTCGCCCGAGGGTGGAATCGAACACGATTCCTTACTTTGAATGGTCATTTTACCTGCTGTTAAAATCAAGCTACTTTATACACAGTCATAACTTATCTAATGGATGATGGAACCAATGGACAAGCACCCCTTGTTCATACTTGTGTATTATTTTCAATGGCAAGTGTATTGAAACATTCTGAAATAGTACACCCTGTGGAGGAGGAGTGAACCTCTGAATATTTAACTATTCATGTGTTGACATCAGAAGTTGGTGTGCAATTCACCCATTTACAATAATGAGCACTGTTTGTCTCACCATTATTCTGCTTAAGAAATTAGCCCCGTGACTTAAATGGAAATAATAATTAGTCATATTTCTAATTCATTGTCATCCATTATATACAACTGCACAAAGTCAAAATTATGCCCTGTTGTATTATGGTGTAGATTCCAGATTAGACAGGCACTGTACCTCTGAGACATGACATCACACCATCAGTCACTCTTTCTGTGCTATGGAATCAGTGTTATGTGCTCAGTCAGCTACGTATTACCATATACTGTTACGTCATTGATCACAGAAATCAGACCAGGGGTACATCTGTGATATTGTAGCTATGTTATTAGATAATGTTGTTAATAAACTTCAAGACATCTGTTTCAGCAAGAACAAGACTCTTTTTGGTATATGTTATGCGATCAAACATGGACAACCACATAGAGAAGTCTATTAGCCCTTATTTCTCAGGAAGACAGAAGTGAAATTTCAACAGGAAAAATGCCACTTCGCAAATTCCTTTCATGCTAGTTAAGAAAGTATATGCTCTTTGAACCTTGTCACTGGGAAATTTCAGTTTCAGTGGGATAGGTTTTTTATTAAAGGGGCCTATATAAATACAAGAAAAACTTAAAACTTGTATGCCACATTTCACATGCTCAAAAGAACTAGAGGTCATAGGTTTAGGGTGAGAGGGGAAAGATATAAAAGGGACCTAAGGGGCAACTTTTTCACACAGAGGGTAGTGCATGTATGAATGAGCTGGCAGAGCAAGTGATGGAGGCTGGTACAATTGCAACATTTAAAAGGCATCTGGATGGGTATACGAATAGGAAGGGTTTAGAGGGATATGGGCCAAGGGCTGGCAAAAGGCTCTAAATTAGGTTAGGATATCTTGTTGGCATGGATGAGTTGGACCAAAGGGTCTGTTTCCGTGCTGTACTTCTCTCTGACTCTATGCCTCTGTAAATACATTTGAAGAGTGGGCACTTTTGCAATGTGGCTAACAATGTAACCAATTTGAGCTCAGTATGATCTCATGAACAACAAATGTAAGGAACAAACAGCTTATCAAATAGACTTCCTAACTTATTTTGACTGTGATCATTTTAAAAAGCTTTGGAAATAATATAATGCGCATCTATGTATTCACTATTTTACAGCAGGGAGTTCTTTTGTGCTGTGAAAATGTGGGCATTCCATACAATAAAATGATCCATGCAATAAACTCATGACGAGTTTCCTGCCCTTTGAATGAAGCTCTGTGTGCATGCCAACAGTCTAAACATGTAACTGAGTGTAACTGAAACCAATTACAATTTCAACCAATAAAGTCTTTTCTATAAACACAATAATGAGGAATTTAGACATCTTTAATGAATCCATGTTGCATTTTATTATGCCAGAATTTATATACCCCAATGTATCATCTGCAGTTTGTCAGATGATTACTTGATAGGTCCAGATTAAGTAGACCTCTTAATAAATTTGATTTAGAGTACTAACTCAAACATTTCCTCACTATCATATCTAATTAGTTCTTAACCAGAATCAGTCATGGCATCAAATATCTCTACAATTGTATATTCCAGCTGCACTTTGTAGTAAATCAGAAGCGTTGTACTGTACTGTGCTACATTTGTGTGAAAAGCTGTTAACATAAGACAGTGCTTCCCAATTTTATTTTCACAGTGACCGCAGTTTGAGACTTACAAAGTGTTTCAACATTCTGGTGAGCGATGGGGGCGAAAGAGAAGATCATGTAGAGCAGATGTTGGTGGAGTAGGGGATAAGCCAGTTCTGCCTTGGAGCTCAGGACCCAACAATTTCAGCTCACACCCCCACTTGGAGACCCAACCTCCACTTTGGGAAACTCTGGCATAGGATGTTTAAAGAGAAATGCGTATTTTTTTGTCTCTATAGTAGTAATGGCTCAAAGTCTGCAGTCTCAGTACCAAGTCTATGCTGGATTTTAGATTTTGTCAGTCTTAATGTTGGGAAGTTTGGGCAGTTTGGTTTGGATGGTTTGAGTTGGGTCATGAATTGCTTGGATCAATTGTAGCACAGTAAAACGCCAGTGTGCTAAGCCAATATGATTTGGCATGCCACTACACTTTAACAACATATAGCCAATGAGCCAGAAAATCTTTTGCTTATCTAACAATAATAAAGATTTCTGCCTAGCAGCTTAAGGAAAATTCAGTTTATGGATAGCTGAATTTAAGGCACTATACTCGTATTTCCATTTAATCTGCTCCTTCTATTCCTTGTCTACACCCTTTGACAATTTCCTTCCATTTTGAAACTAATTTGTCATTTTAATTGTCTTTTTCAATTGGTGGTGTAGTGCACAGCGAAGAAGGTTACCTTCGAGTATAAAATGATCTTGATCAGATGGGCTGAAGGACCAAGGAGTGGCAGATGAAGTTTAATTTAAATAAAAGTGACATGCTGCATTGTGATAAGGCAATCAGGGCAGGACTGATACAACTAATGGTAAGGTCCTGGGGATTGTTGCCAAACAGAGAGACCTTGGAGTGCAGCTTAATATATCCTTGAAAGTGGAGTCGCAGGTAGACAGATAGAGAAGAAGGCGTTTGGCATTCTTGCCTTTATTGTTCAATGCATTGAGTATTGCCAGGGTTGGACAGTTTTAGCTATAGGGAAAGGTTGAATAGGTTGGGGCTACTTTTTCTGGAGTGTCGGAGGTTGAGGAGTGATCTTATAGAATTTTATAAAATAATAAGGGGCATGGATAGGGTGAATAGTCCTCAAGTTAGAGGAGTCCAAAACTAGAGGCCATAGGTTTAAGGTGACAGCAGAAAGATATAAAAAGGATCTAAGGGCCAACCCAGAGGGTGGTGCGTGAATCGAATGAACTGCCAGAGGAGGTGGTGGACACTTAAATTACAACATTTAAAAGGCACCTGGATGGGTATATGAATAGGAAAGGTTTATAGAGACATGGGCCAAATGCTGGCAAACGGAATTGGATTAAAATTTGACAGCTGGTCGGTATGGATGAGTTGGACCAATTTATGTACCCCAGTCCAACACCGGCATCACCAAATTGGATCAAAGGATCTGTTTATGTGAGTTACATTTCTATGACTATTAACTTCACTCTGAAAAAAATAAAGCATATAAGGAAGAAACATATAAGCAAGATTTTAGAACTGACAAGATATTCATTAATGTCCTTCAAATCAAATTCCCACAGGCCTAGTGATTTTGGTCTGTTTAGCCTGATTCAGCTGCTGTTTCCAATATACACATCACATATTCAAAACAAAGATGACTTCAAAGAAATATTGCCAAAATTTAAAGGTGACAGATCTAATTTCTGATTTTGCTTTAGAAATTTTGCCAGCATCATGGTAGTTTTGTTACTTATAAGTTGGTTCACAATCCCACCACCAACATTCCAAAATATGTTCTACTTCTGTTAAGATTTATTATCTCTCTGCTTTTCACTGCTTCAATTGCTATTTTCTCTATATTGATTTAACCAACATGTAAGTCATGGTAGCCACCAATTTGACTGCATTTTGCTCCTTCCTCAAGCATCACTGGAGCAGTTGTGCCACTATAGGCAGATAGTATTGCATCACTTACTAATATCAATATCCACCAAAGGAGAACTGTTTAAATGTCTTTCAAAAACACCACATCCAAACGTAATCCCACAAAGTTATGCAGAATTTATTTTGTGTCGAGTCTAGTCCAGCTTAAATACAGAATCTTTATTCTGGTTGGCAAGATATAATTAATGAGATGCCACAGGGTTCAGTCCTTGGGCCCCAACTATTTGCAATCTTTATTAATAACTTGGACACAGGGATAGAAGGTTCTATAGCCAAGTTTGCAGATGACACTAAAATAGGTGGCAAAGTAAGTTGCAATGAAGAAGAAAAAAAAATTAAAAATGGAAATGGATAGATTAGGGGAATGGGCCAAAATTTGACTGTTGAAGTTTAATGTGGATAAGTGTGAAACTATCCATTCTGGTTGGAGGAGTAGAGAGGCAATGTATTATCTAAGTGGGGAGAAACTTCAGAATGCTTCAGTACAGAGAGATCTTGAGTCTTCATTCATAAACTGCAAAAACCAATATTCAGATACAGCAAGTAATTAGGAAGACAAATGGAATTTTGACATTTACTGCAGAAGGAATAGAGCATAAATGTAGGAAGGTGTTGCTGGAACTCTACAAGGCATTTGTGAGACCACATCTACAGTATTGTGCACAATTTTGGTTTCCTTACTTGACGAGGAATTAGATTAGATTAGACTTACAGTGTGGAAACAGGCCCTTCGGCCCAACAAGTCCACACCGACCCGCCGAAGCGAAACCCACCCATACCCCTACATTACCCCTTACCTAACACTACGGGCAATTTAGCATGGCCAATTCACCTGACCCGCACATCTTTGGACTGTGGGAGGAAACCGGAGCACCCGGAGGAAACCCACGCGGACACGGGGAGAACGTGCAAACTCCACACAGTCAGTCGCCTGAGTCGGGAATTGAACCCGGGTCTCTGGCGCTGTGAGGCAGCAGTGCTAACCACTGTGCCACCGTGCCGCCCACAAATGTAGTTGCAATGGAGGCAGTTCAAAGGAGGTTCACTAGATTGACTCCAGAGACAAGGGGTTTGTCACATGAAGAGAGATTGATGCAGTTTAAGCCAATACTCTAGAGTTAGAAGGATGAGAAGAAATCTTGTTAAGGTATATAACATGCTAAAGGATTGATACAGGCTGAACAGAAAGGATGTCTCCTAATGTAAGGCAATCCAGAACAAGAGGTCATAGTGAAGAAATAGTAGATTTAAAACACAGAGAAGGAGAAATTACTTCTCTCAAAGGATTGTGAATTTAGAGAATTCATGACCCCAGATTCTGGTGGATGCTGGGATATTAAATAAATTGAAGGAGGAGGTAGATAGATAGTTAAGTTATGATGGGTTGAATGATTGTGTAGAGTGAGCAGAAAAGCAGAGTTGAGGCTGAGATGAGATTACTCATGATAGTATTTAATGGCAGAGCAGTCTGGAAGGGCTGAATTGCCTACTCCTGCTCTTAATTCTTAAATGTAAACATTTTATACACCTTAATTGATTATCCTGCTGAGCATCTTCCGACTTGCTCTTTACTAATTTTGTTCACCAGGACCTGTTCATCCTAAACATTTGCCACCCACTGAAATTTCATTGCAACTGCTCTGTCCAATCATCTTATCCCAATTTTCTTGATCCCATACATCCACAGAGTTATTTCTGGCAGGCCTTCATTTTTCTTCAACTGAGAATTCTCTCCTTTATTGTTAACAGGACCCTCAGACATGTCTGTGCCATTTCTCACACTTCTGCCCTAACTCTTTTCCCTTCCTCCCAGATCAATAATAGGATTCCCTTTCATCCTCAATTGCCACCACATCAGCTGTTGCTTTCAAAGTACGTGTACACAATCCTGTATCCCAAATCCCTGGGGCCAATTGTTTTTCAGAATTCAGAATTTTTCGGATTTTGGAATAACTGACATTTTCACAGTGAAATTAAAGAAAAATCTAACAGCGGATGCAGTGTGAATAGTACAAGACCTGAGACACAATTGACACCTGCCAGTGTTGGGCCACACCACCACGTCACATCTGGGTGACGAGCTTCAAGTGGGTATGGTGTTGGGTCACCTGTTCACACATCAAAATGATGCTCCACATTCCACAAAAAGAGTTTCGGATTTCGGAGCTTTTCAGATTTCACAGTTTCGGATAAAGGATTGTGTACCTGTCATATCTTTGCCATATCTTCCATCTCCAGCAGGATGCTATCACCTAACATACTTTCCTTGCTCTCCACTGTTAGCATTCTTCAGTGACCATAATCTCTGCAACACTCTGGTCCACTCCTCCATCGCTTCCAACGCCTCTTCACCCCAACATGGTACCTTCCCATGCCATCCTAGAAGATGCGTCCTTACACCTCCTGCCCCCACAAAGCCACAAACACAACTTATGGGTGAAACAGTAATGTACTTGGACTTCTTTCAACCTAATCTACCATATCTTTGTTGACAATATGGTCTTCTCTGGATTGGTGAAATCAAATGCAGACAGGATGACCACTTTGTTGAATACCTACGCGCAGTCTGAAAGAGTGATTTTCCAGTCACTTTCATTTCAGTACAGCATCCTGCTTTCATGTGAATACTTCTGACCTATGTCTTTTGCAGAATTCCAGCATAGTTCAACTTCAGTTGGAGGTTCAGCACTTCATTCACCATTGGGCACTTTACAGCCTTCAGGATTCAACATTGAGTTCAAAACGTTCAAAGCACAACTTGACTTCTATTTCAGTTACATCCCCAACCACCCCAGTGTCTTGTTTTCATGCGTTATTTTTTGCTGTTAATACCAACTCTCATTTATGTCCCACCTCTAACACCAAATGTCCTCAACACCCTGAATGTTATTCCACTAGCTCCTCCTCTTGTCCAGTTTCAGCAGTATATAAATTATTACTTTTCCAGCCTTCATAATTTCTGAAGAAGACTCATAATGAACTCGAACATGAAGCCTGTTTCTGCCTCCACAGACGCAACCAGACCTGCTGAGCTTCTGTTTTTCCACTTAATCCCACACCTGATCATTACAGTTTTCAGGGCTCTGTTGGAATCAGTCCACTACAATCGTATTTGCCTCACTTGTATATCAAAGTGAGAGCCAGTGACAAATCAACTCTTCAGTTTCTTCAGTCCTGAAGAACAGTCACTGGACCCAAAACATTAACTCTGATTTCTTTCCAGTGATGCTGCCAGATCTGCTGAGTTTTTTGAGCAATTTCTGTTTTTGTTTCTGAGTTTCCATTATTTAGAAAGTTGCTGCACTCAGAATAAATAAAATTGATTTCTATGAGGAAGGTAAGAAACCATTTTGAAAGCATTTTATGTTATCTTCTTTCCTAGACACACCTACAGTTGCTTCTGATATCTCTCCATAAGACCACAGATTTAGTTCACAGTCCATCTGACTTAGTGACAGTACTTCAGTACTCTTAATCCTTACATCCTTATTCATCATGCACTGCTCTGTGATCTTAAACTCAACCAATAATAAAATGTCTGTCAGCTTCTTCAAACATGCTGCATAAAAAATTATCCACCTCGAGGATTTATTGTTTTTGAGCCATTTTAGCATGACTTATTCATATTAAGGTTGTTCATTTTTTTTCAGGTTTTGAATGCAGACCATATTTTCTGCTTTCTAAATTATACTAATCTTGTCTCCTCTATAATTTGTTAAACTGGTTACCTGTTCGTTTCGCAGTGTGAAAATAATAGATTAGGAAAATACATCAGACTAATTGATTAACTGATAGAATTTTTTGAACAAAACAAACACTCACTGCTACCTTTCTTTGCTAACAGGAATAAGCCCATCAATTGCTACCATTCTAAATTATTGAATTAGAAATGAGGAATTTCCAAAGCAGGAAACAAGTCATTAGATTCATAAATTTAATCAGACCAATTCTAATGAAACTGGCATCTGCTGTCATGTTTTCATAGTGCTTTAAATTTCTATATTATTCATACCATTTCCTCCATTTAATAGAGTTAAATCAATTTCATAAAATAATGCTTGTCCCAGATAAAGGCCATGGTGACTTAGTGATTAGCACTGCTGCCTCACAGCGCCAGGGACTTAGGGTTGATTCCAGCCTCGGGTGATTGTCTGTGTGGAGTTTGCACATTCTCCCCGTGTCTGTGTGGGTTTCCTCCGGGTGCTCTGGTTTCCTCCCACATTCCAAAGATGTGCAGATTAAGTGAACTGACCATGTAAAATTGCCCAGAGTGTTCAGGGATATGTAAGTTAGGTGCAATGGTCAGGGGTAAAATGCAGGAGAATGGGTCTGGGTGGGATACTCTTCGGAGGGTTGGTGTGGACTTGCTGAGCTGAAGGACCTGTTTCCACACTGTAGGGATTACATGATTCAATATGATCTGAAGCAGTCTGTGGTCACTGCCAATTCTGTCATTTTACACTTTCCATCAGCAATTACTGGATGTCAAATGGACAGGGGTGAGGGTTAGTGATAGAGGCCAGAGACCCAACTGAATGCTCTGAGACATTAATTCAAATTCCAAACTGATATTTAGTGGAATCTAAATTTAATTAATAAATCCAGTTGACGAAAAAATGTCTGAAATTGAATGCTAGTTTCATTAATGATGTCGAAAAAGACAATCTTTGCTATTAAAAACCCATCTGATGCATGAATGCTGCACAAACCTGATCTGTCTACCTGTAATTCCAGGTCATGGCAATGCAGGTGACCCCTAAGTTTTCTCAAAGGGAAACTTGGAATGGATAACAAATGCTGGCCCTTTCAGCGGCACCCACGTCCCATGAATGAGTGTAGTAAAGGAGTTGAGCTCCATCAATTGGAAAAAAGCTTACCTTTTAACAAACTCAACACAAAAGAGAAATTAAACATGAGATATTCCTCATCTGTGTGAATAAGGTCACATTGAAGAGCAAACGTACAAATTAAGTCAGGGAAGAGATTGCTGCATGTGTTCATTCAACAGTGAGATAATAGTTTCCACTGCAGTAGTCCATCTCCAAATCATTGGAAACCACTTAGAATTAAGTGGAACTTTGCTCTTTCTCTTTCACAGTCCATCCCTTGGGGTTTGTCCTTTTATTTCCACATTTACTGAACAGATTGAAATTGTTCGTGAAAAAGAAAATGAAAAGCATGCCCAAAATTACATTCCAGAGCATACATGTTTATCTAATCACACTCACAATGGCAGTGCAATACATCTGACATCAGTGCTACTACATTAGACAGTAGAAAGCAGCAGCAGCTTCTGCTATTGATCATTATCAATCACTCCTGCTGAAAAGTCTGTGTGAAAGTAAACAACGATTAGGTCAGTTTTGACATTCATGAAAGTCACAATAAATAACAGGTAAATTACTCAATATCTAAACTCACCATGAAAGAGTAACCACTCTTCATGAGATATAGAGGATTAGCACAAATATCAAGTCAACCTTTAAAAATAAATTAGTGACTGAAATGATCATTTAAAAAAGTTTGCAATCACTTCCACATTTTCAGTTGACACTAATATATATCACAGAGTGGAAATGAACTTGACAATCAGAAACAAAAGAATTTTTGCAAACTAGCACTGGGAACTTTCCATTTTTTGGATCACATCCAAAATTGGGAAAGTTTCCCGGAGGAAATCCCATGCTCGACTGAGATAAGAATGCCCACCGGATTTTCCGGCAATAAGATTTTTAAAATTCATTCATGGATTTCGCTTCTTAGCCAGCATTTATTGCTTAGCCCTACTTGGTCAGTAGGCTGATAAGAGTCGACCTCAATTCTGTGGGTGTTGAGTCACATATAGGCCAGAGCAGGTAAGAAGTTCCTTCCCTAAAGGACACTGGTGACCCAGATGGGTCTTTATGAAAATTGACACTGGTTATATTGTTATCGTAAGACTAGATTTTCACTTCCAGACTTTTCTTTATTGATTTCCAATTTCAGTATCTGAAACCACAGCCCCAGAATATTAGCCTGAGGTTCTGGCTTGCTAGTTCAGTGACATTACTACTACAACACTGACTGGCTGCCAGGGTAGGAAGTCCAGCCCACCTGAAGCTGCCAGTCAACCAGAGGACAGTAGCTCCAGAACTGGGTAGTGACATGGTGGAGGCTGGGTCTGCTGCCAGGAAATCTGACCCCAAACCCCTCTGCAAGGATTTCCAGGATTGGGGGGAGATAATTGCTGGTAAAGATAACAGTTGTTTAGGTGTTTGGGGAAATCTCATTGATAAGGGGAGAGGATCAGAAGTGAGGACATGCACATAGCTCTCAGCGTCTACTCCAGTCTCTTGATCTTGCACAAATTAGTGCAGATGAAGGGACCCCCATATTGGACACTATTATTCCACCTCATCCCCATCCTGCCCACAAAAACTGGTTTACCAGTCAAATAGGCCATGCCTTTCTTGTCCTTCATGCAGCCCAGGTGGAACGAGATCTTGAACTGTCCATCAATTGACTGTTTAAGAGCTTCAATTAGCAATGGGCCAGGAAGTTCCTGTAGTGACAGGTTTTTCCATGATAACTAATTATTTTAACCCGCACCTATCCTGCTGATTTTCAGAAGAGAGTTCCACCCTGTGTTACAGACGTAAGACAGCATGATTCAGTATGAGGTAATTAGTAGAAGAGAAAATAGAAAATATGTATTAAATTGAATTCCATCAAGTGTTCTGATCAGAAAAGAAATTGGGTCTGTAATGGCGAGGAACACAAAATCATCAACAAATTACTTCATAGAAGCACAGAGATGAATTTTATAAGACACTTGTTAAACCTCAGCTGAAGTATTTTGTACCATTCTGGGCGCCACCGGAGGAAGGCTAGGAATGTATTGGAGAAAATGCAGAAGAGATTTATAAGAAAGTTTCCAGGATAAGAAATTTTGGTTATAAGGACAGATTGGAGAGGTCACAGAAATGCATACCACAGAAACAGATCCCTCAGTCAAACTCGCCCATACTGACCAGATATCCCACCCCAATCTTGCCCCACCAACCAGTATCTGGCCCATATCCCTCCAAACTCTTCCTACTTAAATACCCAGCCAGATGCCTTTTAAATATTGCAATTGTACTAGGTCAAAATTATTCTTCTTGGAAAGAAGAAGGCTAAGAGGAGATCTGATGATCTTTAGGGTGTAATGGTGGCCTAGTGGTTAGCACTGCTGCCTCACAGCACTGGGGACCCTGGTTTGATCCCAGCCTCAGGCAACTGGCTGTGTAGAGTTTGCATATTCTCCCTGCATCTGTGTGGGTTTCCTCCCACAACCCAAAGATGTACAGGTGAGGTGGATTGCTAAATTGCCTGTAGTGTTTGGGGATGCCTAGTTTAGGTGCATTAGTCAGGGGTAAGTATAGCGTAGAGGAATGGATGGGTAGGTTACTCTTCAGAGGATCAGTGTGGATTTGTTGGGCTGAATGGCCTGTTTACATACTGCAGGAGTACTACGATTCTATTCTATTTTCAAAATCGTGAATGGACTGGATAGAGTAAATTGGAAGAATCTGTACACACTCATAATAAATTCAAGAATAAGACAGAACAGATTGAAAATATTATACAAAAGGAGTGAATGTGATGTAAAAATAATGTTTTCATGAGATGAGCGGTTCAGGTCTGGAATGGTCTGCCTGGAAGTACGATGGAGGCAGATTCAATTTTGGTTATAAGGTAATTTTTTGGTTAATTTTGGTAATTTTGGTTAATTGAAGCATTGGATGATTATTTTAAAAATAAAGAATGTGCACTTGTGAAAAGCAGGAGAATGGTGCTGGGTAATGATATTCTTTTGGAGAGGTAGTAAGGACATGATGGACTGAATGGCCTGTTTAGCGTTGTAGCACTTCTGTGATTCTGTAAGAGAAAGGAAATCATGCTGTTGGGATTTGGCATGTCTAATTTTGTTGTTGCAAAATCCTGAAGCACTCGTTCTCCTTCTGCCATGTTGTGTATCTGTGATTCTTTGTTCCTTTGCTTAGCTTGTTGTTCTCTATTCCTGTGTCCTTGAACTCTGGGTTTTGTTTGCTGATTCGTAAAAATGGAATTAACAGTCTCTTGCTGAACTGGGTTGTTACAGAACAAATCACTCCATGAACCTTGGTAACCCCAATACAAATTCTTTAGATTTCCTGTGTGGATAGCAACATCCAGGGTAATTTCTTTTGGGATAAAAGAGAAAGAAAAAGAAAGTCATGATGGTTTTGGAGTGAATTGCACGTTATTAGCAGATGTATGATGATCCACGTATAAACAGACTACAATAGTCAGAAGTTCATTCTCTGAAATTCCAGAAGCTAGGAAGAATATAGATTACAGAACTGTATGCACATTTAGCAGTTAATTCCATTGTTTTACTGGTTAGCTACTCCAATTATAAAACTTGTCTCTAAGTGGAGTCTGTCAGGTTTGCTCTGTCATATTGTTTGCTGACACTGTGACAATTATTATCATGAAACAGATTTGCCAGAAGTTCATGATTAATAGCTGAAAGTTCTTTGTAAATGTTCACAACAGAAAGTGGGCATAGAGTTCTTGACTGATGAAGGGCTTATGCCCGTAACATCGAATTTCCTGTTCCTAGGATGCTGCCTAACCTGCTGCGCTTTAACCAACAACACATTTTCAGCTGTGATCTCCAGCATCTGCAGACCTCATTTTTTACCCATAGAGTTCTTGACAACAGAGTACAGTAGTAGCATCATTCATTAGAATCGCAATAGCTTTCAGTGCTCATGTTCATCCCTCAACTAGTAGTTGTAACTTTTTTTGTAGCTCTATTTTCTAATAATCATCATTGCACTGGCAAACAAACGACAGGGCAAAGCCAAGTTCCTCGATTCTATTAGGGCCTCGGAGGCTACAGTCATGTTTCTCACCTTTGAAGTTTGTAATCTGAATGGAGCATTTTATCTGTATGACAATGAGCGACAATGTTTAAATTCCCTAAGACTTTTGGTACTTAGGACAGAATGTTTCTATTTTTCTGTCAAAATGGTTTTCCAGTCAGAGTCATGGTCCATGAAAACATTTGCATGAAAATTTCTGCACTCCACCTCATTAATTGTGAAACTGGTCTTGCCGCTGCACATCCCGTGGAATCGCGTGGCAGGTTAAATGGGAGCCCTCACTGTTGCAGGGACTTTACGTATTCAACCATTGGTGGTATGTTTAAGTCCCAGTTCCACAGCACTTTGGATGCTGCAGGCCATGAACTACCCTTCCCACTGTGATCCTTCACCTTTATTTCCAGGGAAATGGCAGATAAAGGCAAGTTAGCTCTTGGGTTCGCCGACAAGGAACCTGGAGATGCTGGTGGAAAAGGGGACAGTGCTTTCCCTTGCAGGCAGGCAAAGGAGACCATGCCACCAGACACAGCCAGCTGAGATAATGGATCAGGTCAGAGCAGTGTGCCAGATCAAATGAAATGCACAGCCGTGCTGGAAGACAGTTAATGGTCTTCTGCACTCCATCAGGGTAAATGCCAACATCTTCTCTTGGCTTAAACTTACAGGGCCACTACTCATAAGTCAGAAATCTGAAGGTCCTGAGTTTAGGGCGGCACGGTGGCACAGTGGTTAGCACTGCTGCCTCACAGCACCAGGGACCTGGGTTCAATTCCCGCCTCAGGTGACTGACTGTGTGGAGTTTGCACGTTCTCCCCGTGTCTGCGTGGGTTTCCTCCGGGTGCTCCGGTTTCCTCCCACAGTCCAAAGATGTGCGGGTCAGGTGAATTGGCCATGCTAAATTGCCCATAATATTAGGTAAGGGGTATATGTTGGGGTATGGGTGGGTTGCGCTTCGGCGGGTCGGTGTGGACTTGTTGGGCCGAAGGGCCTGTTTCCACACTGTAAGTAATCTAATCTAATCTAAAAAACTCATCTGGAATCCTATGAACAGTTTGGGCCTTTCAGCAAAGGAAAGATTGGAGAGGATCCAAAGAAGGTTCACTTGGATGACACCGGGTAATGATTATCTTATGAGGAGAGGTTGAGCAGATTGGACCTGTACCCATTGGAATTGAGAAGAATGAAAAGATATTTTACAGAAACAAACAGGTTTCTTAGCAGACTTGTGAGGGTAGATGTGGAAACAGATGAGGAGGAATTTCTTCTCAGAGAATTATGTGTCAATGCCATTCTTTACTGCAGAGGCCTGTTCAGACTGGGCAGTAAGTATATTCAAGGCTGAATTAGACATATGTTTAAACAATTGGGAATTGAGAGTAATCAGGATTAGCAGGAAACTGGAGCTGAGGACTTTCAGAAGAGCCATGATGTCATTGAATGGTGGAGCAGGCCCAATGTACTGAATGGCCTACTCCTGCTCCTTTTTCTTATGGTCTTATGATCAGTCCAACTCTGCCACTGCACATCCTCTCACCAAAGTTGTTGGACAACCAATCTCACTGCATAAAACATGTTCAACTCATTTGCCCTCACTCATCACATCCTCCCAAAATACTTAACTGTCACGCCCTCTGAGCTTCCTACACACTCAATGAGGCCACCTCAACACCTCTCCTGATCCTGTATCACTGATAATTGCTCTTGCATCCACTGTAATCATACTCAGTCCCACCTTCCAGGTGAAGCAGTACTTCACTCAATGTAGGCAACTGCATTCGCTACTCATAATGTGGTTAGTCTCTTCTAACTTGGAAGCTAGATAAAGGCTTTGACAAACCAACAGCGAGCATCTGTTTTTGTTGGAAGTTGGGACTCTCCGTTAGGGAAGGCAGGTAGAATTGCAAGCTGCATTGAAATGAGGCAAACTGAGTAATTAATGCAATGAAAATGCATGAAAATAAGATAGTCTCAACTGAGCAGTGTGATTCTGAACTTACTGTTTAAATCTTCAGGGAAAATCTGAATTTTCTGTCCCAGTGTCAAGATTCTGATTTTTTCAGTCTCACCATGTTTTTCCACATTTCTTGCCATTGCCCAATAGACGAAGTTAAGTGTCTGCCCTATGGAGGATTGAAACGTTACATTTTATAATTTATTATACTTGTAATTTTTTTTAACAAAAATGTACATTTGGTAGGAGCCTCTTCATGCTTGTACATTTGATGTGCAAATTGAGAACAATGTTTGATACTATTTTGAAAAGAAAACAATCTGCATTCATATACCATGTCTCAGCACACACTGAAAGCAATGAATGGCATTGAAATAGAGTTACTGTTAGTATGTGCTGTGAAGACCCTTCCGTAAAGAACTTAGAATTACTGTCACATTCTCAGACAGCGCATTCTAGATTTAAGCTCATTATTGCAAGGAAGAGTTTCATTTCTTTGTTTTCTTAATAATGTTAAATCTATGCCCTATGATTAGTTTGAGAGTGAGAACATTTTCTCCTTGTTTGCTCTACCCAGACCTCTCATGATGTTAAGAATTTCAATTAGATCCTCTCTCCACCTTTTTTGAGAGATCAGAACCAGCTCCTCCAATTTATTTTGAGAATTTAAATTCGTCATTCATGGATTCTCTCTCGTACACACTTCATGCAAGGTCTCCCAATATCTTCATATTCTTCCCAGCACAGATCCTAAAAATGAATGCAATATTCCAACTGAGGTCAAACTAATGTCTTTTCAGGTTTGACATGACTTCTTTGCCCTTACTCTATGCTTCTATCAATCAAGCCCAATGCACTGTATCCTTAATTTTTTTTCCATGAGCCCTGCCACCTTTAATGACTTCTGCACATATACACCCAAGTCCTGCTGCTCCTTTAGAAGTGTACCCTTTAGTTTATATAGTCTCTCCATCTTCTTCCTATCAAAATGCATCACCTCACACTTCTCCACACTGAGCTTAATCTGTCAGTTAGCCATCCGCTCCACCAACCTATGTCCTTTTGAATTTCTACACCATTATATCTATAATTACAATGTTTCCAAGTTTCACACCATCTGCAAATGTTAAATTATGCCCTGTTCACCTAGATGTAGACCATTAATATATATATTAGGAAAAGCAAGGTCCCAACATTAGTCCCAAGGGAACCTAATTACAAACCTCCCCCAGCTTGATAAATACTCATTAACCATTACTTTCTCTCTTTCCTGTCAGTCAGTCAAGAGCTTCAGCATTGCTCACAAGTCCGTTGTGTGGCATTATATCAAAAGCCTGGATCAAATCCAGAAGTCCGTGCTTTGTCCTGATCAAAATTCTCTGTTACCTCATCAAAAAACTCCAGCAAGTTAGTAAGACATGATTTTCCCTTAAGAAATTCATGCCCTCTCTCCTTAATTAGCCATAATTGGCCATGTGATTATGAATTTTGCCCTAATTTTTGCTTTTAATAATACCATAACACTGACTTAAACAGACTGGAGTTGCTTGACTTATCTTTACACCCCTTTTTGAACAATAGCATAATTCTCCAGTCCTCTGACACCACTCCTGAGTTTAAGCAAGATTGAAAAATTATTGCAAGTGCCTTTCCAATTTCCATTCTCACGTCCTTCTTATCCTTACATTCATCTTATCTGGTTTTGGTGTCTTGTTAATTTTTAAGTACCAACTGTTTATACAATGCCGTTTCCTAGAAATTTTAAACCCTTCTAGTGACTGGATGTCCTTTTCTTTCATTATGGCCTGGTTGCAATTTTCTCCTTGGTAAAGTCAGATGCAATATATTTCTTTAATACTTTGGCCATGTCCTCTGCCTATATATGTAAATCCCTTTTTGATCTCTAATCTCTCCATTCCTCCTTTCACTGGAGTTTTACTATTTAAAAGCCTATAAAAGACTTTAAAATTCTCTTTTATGTTAGTTCCAGTCTCTTTTCATTTTCCCTATTTGCCTCGCTTATTTGTTTACTCACTACCCCTCTGAAGTTTCTATATTCAGCTGGGTTCTCAACTGCATTTTCCACCTGACATCTGTCATTCAAATCACTTATTTTTATCAGAATTTCTACCTCTTTTCTCATCCAAGGAGCTTTCCATTTGTTTCTCTACCTTTCCCTTGTTGAGGAAATACACCTTGAATGTGCCCAAATCATCTCATCGTTGATTGTCCTTGCCAACCTTCAGCTCCATTTTATTTAATCAAGATCTATTCTTAGCCCACTGAAGTTGTCTACCAGTTAATTAAATATGCAGTGGATTGTTCATTATCTTTTTTCATAGTTACCTTAAACCTTAAAAAAAACAGTGATCATTATCCTCCAGATGTTCTCCAATTAACACATGAACAACTTATACCTCCTCATTCCCAAGATCCACACCTGGCAAAGCTTCCATTTTCAATAAACTGGAGACCTACTGCAGTAGAAAATTATCCTGAACAAAATCTAGTATCCATTGCCTCTCTCTGTCCTGTACATGACTACTATCCCAGTGTATATTTGGGTAATTAAAATCTCTCCTTTTAATTTCATATAATTTTTGCATCACTCTATAATTTCCTTGAAAATATGTTCCCCTAATCACTTGCCACTGGTGCTCTGTAGAATACGCATCTTTCTCAAAGCCCTAACCAGTAGTAACATGCAACTGATGTTGAGTTGCCTCCAAGTGAAGAGTTTCTAGCAAAAGGAACCCTTGTGATATGATGAAAATACAGAAATTGTGCAGTTATTCATATTCATTGGAATATCATCCAGATGGGTGAAGGTCAGTGCTGCCAATGAATGAGAATGCCCCAAGGAACTATGACAAAACTGTACCAACTGCAGCAGCATTCCAGGCGCAGGATGCTAAAGTGTGTACAGAGGCACCAATCAGAACACCATGGCAGGATGCCCAGCATATATACAATGCATCAGCTTTTTCCACAAGGGTCAACAAGGGCCATATAATGTCTCTCAAGCTGAAATTCCCATGTTTGCTGAGGATTGGGGTTTCAATGCAGGACGGTACAGACAGACTGTGTTGCATGGTACTAGCATGGTGTACTGTGAACAAATGGTGGATGCAATTAAGGTACAGGTTGTTCTGCTATAACACGCGTTTTGATAATGCAAATTCACTATAACGTGATTGATGAATTTTGGACACTGTTTCTAAAGCGTGAACTTTAAAGTGTGTATTGGTTATAACATAATTCCAACCCCATTATTTTAAATGGTGCTGCTATTATTGCAATTTTCTTCAAACACAGGATTGCATGAAAATGGAACTACCACCTTGTAGCAGAACCGAAAGTATGTAATTTACAATGAGAATCTGTGAGAGCCACAGCATTGTACCATGTAGGAAAATAAAAGCATTCATCACTAGAAATGTCACCTTCACTATCCTGCAGAGCAGCATTGCCAGCAACAACAACCCATACAGGACTTCTTTGTCAACTGCATTCAAAAGAACTGAGTTGCGTGTACTCACCATTCATTGATTGTAACTGTATTGATGCTGGACAGGCAAACATTCCTTGTTTAATCCCAACTGCAATTGCAGCTTATTGGTTTATTCTTTCTCTGCTATTTCTCTTATTTAATAAAAGTTAAGTTTATAAACTAATAGAAGCTTTCACAACACCTGATACTCTCTCAATTCATTAATGACAAAGTTTCTTGCTTTCAGAAGGTTTTCCTTTTCAGTACATCTTGGTGCATTCCTGGGATTCACACTTGGAACGGAGGGAGCCTGTTTTAAAATGGCCTTGGCATTTTAGGTGTGTGACCCTGGGATTATTTCAGTCTAAATGGCCCTGACACACTGCCAATGCCCTGCCAAGATGTAAACTCACTCACTGAGGCTTGAACATTCACAGGGTAAAGGGTCGCAAGCAGGGGAGTGTTGGACGGGCTGGTTATTGCTGAAGTGTCTTGAGAGGAGTTTTTTGGGAATGCCTTTTCATGGTTTCTCCTTGGGCTAGATGCCTTTTGGCATTACTCTATCTTCTTATGATGTAAGGGCACCTGGTGTGAGGTCAGGTTCTCTTCTCTCCACTGTTGCCTTGCGATTGGTGTTGGATCCAGTTTACTGAGTGTCTCTGACAAAGCTGCCTGCTGCTCCTGTGTTAGCTTGTGCATTTTGGAAAGTTATTAATGGCTAACACAATGGATAGGTCTGAGCAGGTTCTGGTCTCCAGCAGTCCTCTGAGTACCAAAGACTTGATTTGTTTCTCCCTCGGCCAGCTGTGCAGCCATATCAGTACATGTTTCCTCGTATGTGTTCCCAAGTCTCCTGTAGCTAACATACTCACTGAGGTGTGAGTAATTAAGCAGGTGGAGGGTATATGAGGCAGCCATTCTGAAACTTGGGGATTACATTCCCTGTCTCTGAAGGAGGAGGAGTTGTTGGCTGGAGGATTTGAGTGCAGGAGTAATGAAGTCTTGTTTCGATTGTATAAGAGTATGGTTTGATGGCATCTGGAGTACTGTGTGCAATTTTGGTGACCGTGGCTCAGGAGTGATTTTATGGCCCAGGAAGGAATGCTACAAAAAATGGTGGGATTGTACTATGATGACAGATTAGACAATATGGGCCTGTATTCTTTAGATTTCTAAAGAATAAAAGATGATCTCATTGAAACTTACAAAAAACACTTTGAGAGATTGACAATGTAGACGTAGATAAGATGTTTCTCCTGGCTGGGGAATCTAGTACTAAGGAATCATCTAAAAATAAGGAGATGTCACTTAGGTCAAAGATGAGGGGTTTTGTTTTGCTCAGAGTGTTGTGAACCTTTGGAATTCTCTACCACAGAGGGCTGTTGAAACTTGACCCTTTTTGTTCTATTGTGGACCAAGAGTGAAAAAAAAGGCAAGGATTGAGTGAGATGATAGTGGATAGTACAATTGGCATTGGTGATACAGGTTCAGGAAAGTCAGTCAGCCATCCTGAGAGAGCAAACAGAAAACGCAGAGGGCAAGGTAGTCTGGAAGACAAGGTAGGTGAGAGTGACTGGGGGAAGGTGCAACACTGCATGCACCAGTGGGAAGGGTAGACCTTGCAGCATGGTGGGAGGTGGGTGCAGTGGGAGATATGTGAGGTAGCAGAGGGTTGTAATTTTTTTACTGAAAAATAACATTCTGAAGAATCTCTAGATGCAAATTACAATTTACATTACATTGTTTCTATAACTGTGTTCAGCAATATTTAATTAAAATTCATCTTTAGAATATGAACCTAATAGTACCTAATAAAAATAATTTAAAATGCTTCTCATCAAAGATCACTAATACTATTTGGCTATGTTTGTAATCCCATTGCAGTTTCTAGTTGTAAAAAGATACCAGATGCAGCTATTAATATCATTGAGTAGGTTGGATGTGGGCTTTAGCAAGTAAACTATGAAGACAGCTTGTTGTGAATGAGGTAGATGCTGCAAGACAGTTGCCAACACATATATAGTTTGAATTTGGCATATCTTGAGTCAGTACAGCATCTTTACATTAGGCATCAAATTCGAGGTTTACTCGAGTTACTTAAATATATGTAGATCATCTCAACTAAAATGATAGAGAACCAGGTAAACGGAAGCACAGAAAATAATTCATTTTACATAAATATCCACACAAATGGTTTGACTATTTTGTACAGAAAACAATAGATTAATGCATATAGAAAGAGCTCAAGCATCATTTATGTTAAGCATTAACCTCAGTCAGCTAATGAATAGATCATTTTTCTAAAGGGGACCACAGGAGTAACCAGAAAAATATAATTTAAATAGTTTATTGTTAACATAAAAGAAAAGCTAATGTAGCATTGTTTACTCATTGGCTGTTACAGCACACTAACCAAATCATTTTGTAGTATGGTAACTTGGTACCAAAGAATATCATTTGTGCAGCCAGGAAATGTATGTGAAAATATTTTAATCATGTCAATACAATTGACATACTGTCGATTCCCATCATTTGTTGATTAGTACTTTGGGTATAGATGAAAAATGTGTTGCTGGAAAAGCGCAGCAGGTCAGGCAGCATCCAGGGAGCAGGAGAATCGACGTTTCGGGCATAAGCCCTTCTTCAGGAATGAGGAGGGTGTGCCAAGCAGGCTAAGATAAAAGTAGGGAGGAGGGATTTGGGGGAGGGGCGTTGGGAATGCAATAGGTCTCCACTTTGGATATAGCACCAATATAGCTGAAGCAAATTTATATATTCATTCATTAGGCTTCTTTGAATTAAATCTATTTGTAAACATCAATTTTCTTCCTGTTGAGTAGGTATCAGGGCAACAGCCAGTTTGTCTTGTTGGAGAGAAAAAAACTTGCAATTAGATAGCGCTTTTCACAATCACCGGATGTCTCAAAGCATTTTACAGCCAATGGAGTGTTTTTTCAAATACAGTCACTGATGTAATACAGAGAATACAACAACCAATTTTCTGCACAGAAAACTTCCACTAACAGCATGTTGGTGATGACCAAATAATTTGTTTGCTGCGATGTTGATTGAAGGTTAAGTTTTGAACAGGACACTGGGGATTACTCCCTCACAACTTATTTGAAATAGTACTAGCAAATCTTTTGAGAAGAACCCCACATAGAACAGACAAGAGTTCAGTTTAACCTCTCAAATGAAAGAAAAAATCTCCAACAGTGCAGCAATACAGTACACCATTAAAGTGTCAGCCTAAACTTTTGCACTCGACTCCTTTGTAACATTTCAGTCTCAAACCTTCTGACTCAGAGGTTCGAGTATTACCAACTGAGCCAATGCTGACAGACAGAGGAAGTAATTTGGAAACATGATTGGTGTGAGAGGAAAAGCCTTTACTAAGTTTGAGATATCTCTATCAGAATCCTGACCAAAACCAACTAATTTTCTTTCTTAATAGTTTGTGGTGGAGTAATCTTTCTACACTGTGACTCTTGACAGCCAATTTTCCTATTTTTTCATATGGGTGCAAAATAAGCACTGTATTGTCGAAGTGCCCTGTGCCAGCAAATCAAGCCAAGCTGTCATTAGTATACAATGGCAAAGCACTGATTAGTTTTGGTGGGCTTCCACTGGATACAGGTCTGTTCTCAACAGGATGCTAAAAGTTGCTGAAGACAAAAGCAAAGAAATTGTTAACTAGCAAAACATTTTATTCATAGATTCTTAATAGGGAGGAGGATCAAAGGTTATTGTGGGGTAGATGAAAATGTGGAATTGAAAACACAAACAGATCAACCATGATCTTGTTAACTGGTGGAGAAGGCTCAACAGACAGAATGGTCTAGTTCTGGCACTATTTCAGATACTCAGGAAACTGGGGTTTGAGTTTTTGGGTGGTCTGACCACCTTGGTTGACATGTTATTTACATATTGCTTGGAATTATTTCCGACAGCCATCCTCAATTAGTCTTGATCACTTTCTCTGTTATCAAATAATATGAGTCCTGGAAATAAATGTGTTGTTTTGATTATGAGACTTTCAAAATGCTCTATAAAAAGTGAAGGAATTCAGAGAAATACTATTTTTTCAACATCACTTCAAATTAACTGAGACCATGGTCCAAAATCCCTGCAGGACTTTATAGATCCCATAAATGCAAACAGCTTGGTACAAAGCAAATGACCATGGTGTCAGAAAGAATTCAGTGATTTTTAAAAAGGTTCTTCTCAGGGTGTGGCTGTCATTGGTCAGGCTAGTCAATGTACCCCCAGCTTTAGTTGCCCTGAGAAGAGAGTGGTGCACATTCTGGTTAAACTGCAGGCTATTAAATGAATTGACTATCCAGCCATTGCCGAGACCAGTTAAAAACCAATGATATTAGTGTGGAACTGGCTGCATTGAACAGCGGCATAAGCACAGTAGATTTATTTCCTGAAGGACATCAGTGAACCAGATGGGTTTTGTCTGGCACTCCAATACCATCTTCATTATCATCTTTACTGCCATCTGCTTTTCATCTCCCTCCATGAACTCACCTCGGTCAACACCAACCTGGCATCAATTCAATTAATTGATTGAGTATCTCTCAATCAAGTTTCTCAGGTGACATGAATGTTAAAAGTAGGGCCCATTGGCAAGTTGAGATCTCGATGTTTATCATTTTCCTTAAATAGCTTTATAATAAGGGACAATGGAACACTTTGTGGCTTCCTGGACAACTTGATGACCAAAATGCATTCCTGTTGAGCATGACATGAACTATAAGGCAAACAGGGTCAGTTGATCCTATGCTAGAGTAAATGCAGCAGTCTGAAGTAGGCCCCTTGGAACAAATTACCAACTCCTGGAAGGATGGAAAGAGAGTCCTTGAACCTGGTTACGTCTTCTGGTCACTAAGATCTGATCAACTCCTGCCAAAGTGCTTTTACTACGGTGACACATGAGAACGTATAAACAACCATAGCGTTCAAAGACCGTTAGGAAAGAGAAGTTTCTTTATCGCAAAGGACAGTTGAAGCTGGGTTATTCAGTATATTCAATGCTGAGATAGATTTTTTTTTAACTCAATAAGGGAATCAAGGGTTAAAGGGAAAAAGAATGAAAATGTAGTTGAGGATTATCAGATTAGCCAGATCTCATTGAATAGAAGAGAAAGCTGAATGGCCCACTTCTCCTCCTATGTCTTATGATACTATTACCATGGTAACAAACATTACGGTACAGAGACACCTCATAAATGAACATCTGCACAATAGCAGTGCAGTGGAGGCTGTGAGAATTGTTAAGGTAAGAAAATAGAGACAGTGGAAGATATGCTTTGAAGAAAAGTAAGGATGTTGTAGAGCTCACTATTATTTCTCACTTCGCTGCAGGTAAGGGGAAGACATCATCGAGTGTGGTGGCAAGTTTTGTGTTCAATCGTCGATGGCAGTTTTGCTGTTTCTAATTTCCCTGTCAACTGCTGTCGAATTCTCAGGCATTCTTTTGGCTCTTTTTCTTTGGATCCATTGTATTCACTCCAGATCGATACCCTTTCCAAAATAATGTTAAGCACAATGCAGAGGTCGAGAGAGTTTGTCAAAGGTTGGCTTTTACTATGGATGATCTCTGACCTGTCCAGTTTAGATGTATTTCAAAAGAACGTCCATGGTGTTTCAATGATTTCCCTAGGACATGCAAAGCCTTGCCATATCTTCTGCAAAAGTAAAACACTGCAGATGTTGGAAATTTGATATAAAAAGAGAAAATACTGGAGAAACTCAGCAGATTAGGCAGCATCAGTAGAAAGAAGAAAGGAGTTAACTTTTCAAGTCTAATGTGACTCTATGTCTAATAACACATTTTCTCCTTTTAGTTGCAATATTGCCTGTCCACTGTTGTGCTAAGATAACACAAAGAAGAAATTGGGAGCTCTGATATCCAAGGAGACAATTCTGCAATCTGACACTACAAATGGGATCTAAACTGTTGCTGAATTAAGCTTCATTATTATAGTATGGGCATTTCATATTCATTTACATTATGATGATACTGGATGCAAACCACCTAAGCATCGATTTTGTAAAATCCCTTTTGATATCAAGAGCTATTCTTGCCAGCAATGTCACCCTGTTGAGGCTTGCATTTTAAAACTCGCCCAGTGCTTGCCTCGAGACAGAATTTAAAAAGGCACCAAACAGGCAGCACACAAAGAGACAAAGCCTCCCTCTTACTCTCTCCAAATTAAATCTGTAAGTTTGAGCTTGGCCTCTTGGTCAACCACGCAATCGTCACAGAGTTTGAGAACCAACTCCTCAGCTCCTGATTCCATAACAACAGATATAAATCACTCATTGACATAGTTAAATTGCTCAAACCCCAAATATAAATGGACCATCCAGTTGTTTTTTAACTGGACTCTAAAAGGAGTGTTTAAAATATCCTCCCATTCTATTAGTCTGTATCTGCATGCTTGTGTGTGGGAAAGATGTTTGTATTGAAGGCGGGCATAAACTGCCCCGTGTTTACTGTGGAGCAAGGCCCACATCTGGAAAACCAGCAGTATCCATTTTAAGCCAGCAGTATCCATTTTAAAGCAAACAGTATTCATTTTAAGACAGCAGCTGCCAGCCCGACCACGTGATCGGGAGAAGGGGGCCCAAAGACAGATCCAAATACACACCAGACCAGACACTAGTCATGACTCCAGACAATGGTCATGACTCACAGATCGAAACCCACCTTATAATCTCGTCAAGGTTCCAACTGACCCACACCCATAACCTGATCATGCAAAACAGTCTTATACAAAAGGCAAACACGAAACAAACAGGATGAACCTAACAGACACTTTGGAAGTAACAAAGTGGGGTGCTAGCCTCCGGGCCTCACGGAGAGACAAGCAGATAGCACCAGGACCCATTCACATAAAAATGAACAACACACCTTTTGTGTATGCTGCCGACTCTGCGAGGACGGCAGGAAGCTTGATATTCACACATACTCCAGCCATGAGTACCACCATTCACACTCATTCATACCCAATCTCCTACATCCTGACTCATGAAGTATATAACTTGTAACATCGCGCGGGAAATGTTAGAGCGATCGAGATTCGGACCTCGGTTGGTCTCCACCGGCGTTAAATACTTCAATAAAGTTACCGATTGTCGAACCGCACTCTGGGCTCAGACTGAGATAATTTCATCCGCACTAACAATTGGGATTAACAACGGCTGCTGGATCTCTGCGAAGGCTCTGGGTGAGTATCTTTACTCTTTTACCTCTGCCGTAAAAGTTCCGCAGAGCCCCGCAAGGGACTCCGCTGCCAGCCGTTATCTGAACCTGTGAACAGAGTGGGTCCGGCAGTCAGGTAACGATAGAGTACTCTTTAAAAGTGTGTGTGTGTGCCTGTGTGAGTGATCCTTTGCGGGTGGGCGATTGGGGTCGCGAAGCACTGGTAAAGGTGTGCATGAGACTGTTTTGATTTTTGTTTACTGTCATTTATTGTTGACGTGTTCTAGTGACTGATGGACTGAATTTCCCCGGACCGACGACTTTAGGTACGAGACCCTGACAGATTGACCCCCTGTGTAAAACACCGACAAACGAAGCCTTCCTGGATAACCTCTGCGGTGGGAGTTTAGGGGATCCCATTGTATATTGAGCCCGTTTTTTTTATTTTGGCACCATTCCTTGAGTCCGCGGTAGGGTCTGGAATGCCTACGCGCAAGATGGGAAGTCCTCCAAACCAGCCCAACGAGCGGAGCCTCTGGGCCAAGCTTTCGCCCATTGCCTCCGCAGTCCCGGGTGGTGGCCTCTGTGGGATTAGTGCAGAGAGGTCTGAATTCACCCCACCCCCCCTGCACACGGGCCCCTGGTTCATGCCCGGTGCCGGCGGGTACACACGGCCGCTGAACTTCAGACGGTGAGAGAAAGACTCACGGGTTTTTTTTTAGGTTGCGCGCCCTGGTACAGGCCCGCGCCTCGCCCTTTTTATTTCATCTTTGTTTTTTAGTGGTCTGCGCTCATGCCGTTTCCCCCCTTGCACACGGGCCCCTGGTTCACGCCTGGTGTTCACGGGACACGCACGGTCGTTGGGCATTAGGCGGTGAGAGTGAGACTCACAGTAACCCGAGGTTGCGTGATCGTGTATAGACACGCGCCCCGTTTGTACCTAACCCACACCTGCCTTCGTCGACCTGGGGGCTAGGGTCCGATTTCAGGGGGTGGGCTCCCCGACTGGGAGGTGAATAAGTTAGCGCCAGTTACATCTCTTGCGCTCCTATACTGGTAGTTTTGTTATTTTCAAGTCCCCTTTCCATTACGCCCGCTGTGCCCCCCCCCCCCACTATGGCTGGCTGCGCAGCCGGCGATTTAGAATGGGGGCCAGAAGGCTCCCTTACTCGTTTCATAGCCGACGAGAATAAAAAGGTCATCGAGGCTATGCTCCGATCGGACTGGCGGACCGCCGATCCGCTGGATGCCCAGCGGGAGTGGTGGGCCCACCAGAAAAGGGATAGATACGAGAAAGCCTGCATCCTTGTGCTTCAGGCACATGTTAGGCTTCGCTAGCAAGGTCCAACTATACGTGCAAGATAGCAGAAACAGGCCTCAGAACACCTCGAAGCCCAGGCGCTTGCCAACCGTACGATCCTACTGACATTATCTGAGCCTCCAAGCGCCCCGCCGTCCCCCACCTGGGACTGGGAGGGGCTCGTGGACAACACAGGCCCCCGGGAATCACACGCGAGCCTAGCTCGTGCCGCCCGGTTAAAGTTGAATATACCCCCGGGGGTGGGGAGAGGGGGGGACCAGCGTCCCAAACCCACAACCCCCGCCTTAAAATGACATACGTCTCCTTAACCCCGGGTGATACCATGAAACTCCTGGACAGGCTCCCCACCCTTCAGCCCTGCCACAACAATGCTGAATTTTGGCAGCGGCTTAGGGAGATGCAGATCTGCCACAACCTCCACAATAGGGACGTGGCCGATCTGGTCCGGATCAAACTCCCAGAGAACCTGTGGTCCAGGCTCCAACCCGCGCACCAGAATGGGTCCTGGTGCGCCGACCTCAGCGACAGCCGTCATGAGCAGGAGGCCGCCCTTGCGGACTTTAAGGCCGATGTCAGCGAGGCTCTCGGCCACACGCCAGTCGACTGGAACACCATTGTGGCCATCACCCAGAAACCCGGCGAGAGTGTTCAGGAATTTGGGGTCCGTAAGTTCGAGGCCAAGCAGATAGCACCAGGACCCATTTACATAAAGATAAACAGCACACCTTTTGTGTATGCTGCCGACTCTGCGAGGACGGCAGGAAGCTTGACATTCACACGTACTCCAGCCATGATTACCACCATTCACACTCATTCATACCCAATCTCCTACATCCTGACTCATGAAGTATATAACTTGTAACATGGCGCGGGAAACGTTAGAGCGATCGAGATTCGGACCTCGTTGGTCTCCGCCGGCGTTAAATACTTCAATAAAGTTACCGATTGTCGAACCGCACTCTGGGCTCGGACTGAGATCATTTCATCCGCGCTAACAGTATGCAAGTCAGAGCATTATTATTTTTCTGACTGGATTAAGTACAATAATTCTTTTTTTTAAATTGGACAAGAAAACTTGTTTATGTGTCTTTTATTGTCCCAGTATTTAAATAGTTAGAAGTCAAAGGTGGAGTGCAAAAAGAAGAGAGTTATTATATCCCTCCTTACATGATCGTGACAGTTCACTCAACAAGAAGATGCTGATAGATATGGACAAACAGAGAGAAAAGCCTAGGAAATATCTACTTTCTTGAGAGTAAAAGTGCAAATATAAGAAACTATTTAAAGACCATAGCACTTTGCTGAGATATTTATATAATAGATAGTCACAGATGAGGTGATGGAAGACTGGAGGTTGACTAACATGGTGCCACAATTTAAGAAAGGTGGTAAGGAAAAACCAGGGAGCTATAGAGCAGCGAGCCCGAGATCGGTGGTGGGCATGTTGTTGGAGGGAATCCTGAGGGAAATACATGTAGTTGGAAAGGCAAGGACTGATTGAGGATAGTCAACATGGCTTTGTGTATGGGAAATCATGTCTCACAAACTTGATTAGGTTTTTGAAGAAGTAACAAAGAGGATTGAGGAGGGCATAGTGGGGGATGTGATCTATATGGACTTCAGTAAGGTATTTGGCAAGGTTTCTCGTGGTGCACTGGTTCGCAAAATTAGATCTCATGGAATGCAGGGAGAACTAGCCATTTGGATATAGAACTGGCTCAAAAATAGAAGACATGGGTGGTGGTGTTGGGTTGCTTTTCAGACTGGAGGCCTGTGACCAGTGGTGTGCCACAAGGATCGGTGTTGGGTCCATTGCTTTTCATCATTTATATAAATGATTTGGATGTGAACAAAGGAGATATAGTTAGCAGGTTTGCAGCTGACACCAAAATTGGGGGTGTAGTGGACAGCAAAGAAGGTAACTTCAGAGTAAAACGGTGTCTTGGGCCAGTGGGCTGAGGAACGGCAGATGAAGTTTAATTTAGATAAATGTGAGGTGCTGCATTTTGGAAAGGCAGGACTGATACACTTAATGGTAAGGTCCTAGGGAGTGTTGCTGAACAAAGAGACCTTGGAGTGCAGGTTTATAGCTCATTGAAAGTGGAACTATGAAGGAAGACTTTTGGTATGCTTTCCATTATTGGTCCGAGCATTGAGGATAGGAGTTGGGAGGTCGTATTGCAGCTGTACAGGACATTGATTAGGCCACTTCGGAAGGATGTTGGGAAACTTGAAAGAATTCAAAAAAGATTTACAAAGATGTTGCCAGAGTTGGAGGATTTGAACTATCGGGAGAGACTGAACAGGCTGAGGCTGAGGGTTGACCTTATAGGGGTCTATAAAATCATGAGGGGCATGGATAGGAGAAACAGACAAACTATTTTCCCTGGGCTGGTGGAGCCCGGGACTAGAGGGCATAGTTTAGGGCGAGTGGGGAAAAGTTTAAAAGGAACCTAAGAGGCAGAGGTTGGTGCGTGTATGGAATGAGCTGCCAGAGGAAGTGGGTGGAGGCTGGTACAATTACAACACTTAAAAGGCATCTGGACTGGTATATGATTAGGAAGCGGGATATGGGCCAAGTGCTGGCAAATGGGATTAGATTAGATTAGGATATCTGGTAGACATGGACAAGTTGGACTGAAGGGTCTGTTTCCATGCTGTGCATCTCTATGACTCTTTGACTCAATTTATGTTTTATGAGTAAGGTTGTGGAGTTAAAGACAAGCACAAAAGCAAGGAAGAGATAATAAATTGGCCAACACTATTTTAATAGCTCCATTATAATAAAACCATTGAAGCCATTGTGATTTACCAGAATTATGCTTGAGATTAAAATGCCTATTCTTATAAGTAGAAATAAGATAAAATGAAGACTATTTCCACTTAAAATGCAAAATGAAATCTAAAATGTTCAAGGTTATTAAAACTAAGATTAGCTTTAGCAAACCTGTTTTATTAGAATAAAGCTATTGTGGAGTATGTACTGCAGAATTGTGAATTTAACACTGTCAATAAAAAGGCAAGAAGATTAAAATAAATTTCTTTAAATAGAAGGTTTTTGAGGTTTGAAATGATTGAGGTAAGTACCATTTCTTTTTCAGAGAAAAATACAAAATATTTGAATGAAAAGAAGGCATTAGGGAGATACCAGGACTGTGGGGTTAGTTAAGTTGACAGACAAAACAAGCTATTGCTGTAAGGCATTATATGAATTAGAGGAAGAGAGGGGAATTGAGCAGACAAAATATGAGAAAATGGAAATAGAAATTTGAAAATGTATAAAAGGAGGAATGAAGAAAGTATTGGCAGAAAGGATAGGACAGATCAAACAAAAGGAAATGATGAAATGGTTAAGGGAATAAATAGAGGGGGAGAAGAGATCCAATAAATAAGAGAAAAAATAAGAAAGGAATAACAAAGAGGAATTAGCCAATAGAATAAGACAGGCACAAGACAGAATGAGAGCCAGATGAGAAAAAGGGAGGAACCCAAGTACAGGTACTAGAATGGGAGAAGGAAATAATGAAATACAGAGAGATATCAATTCAGAGAGTGACAATTCTTTGGGGAAAAAAAATCAGAGAAAGATTTAAAAAACCATATGATGCTTTATGTTTCAAAATGTATTTCATGGTGGCATTATGTTTGATATTGATTTGAATAACAGTAGGTCATTTTTAAAACTTCTGACACTTGCTAATATACTAATTCTACGTCAGAGTCTTCATTTATGGAAGGTCAAACATCCAGTCCTGAGAAGCTGCACATCTGGCTCTCTCATGTTAAATACAGTCCCACATCTTCCTCAAGCAAATAAATACTCGCGAGACATAACTGCAATAACTGATACAACATCACAATTTACAGCGATTCAAATGTGAAATTGATCTATACTTGGTTATATTTGTTATTTTGCAAAAAAATCATCAAAAACCATCTTATGAACATTGGCGAAAAATTCCAGAAACAAATGCAATAGAAGCAAACTATGCTGTATTCAATCACCATGAGGGAATGGACCTAATTATGAACAGATGTAATCATGGAATATGATCTCCAAGTTACAGTTCAATATCCCAGAATTCCATATCATAAAACTGGAATTTGAGTTATTCAGTCAGTGTAAGCAAATGACCTTGGTTATAATAACTATAATAGCAATTCTGTGTAAAAACTGGGGATGGTATGTCAATTTGATGTACATTTTGAAATGGAAAGTTTCAATGCAGACTTCAAGTTGCACTTTCATAATACTTAAGTTTCTAAGGGCATTTTATTAAGTAAGATTTTGGTGAACTGATCAAAGTAATAGATAAAGAAACTTTCATTTAATGAAAAAAATCACCAACTGCAGCCTGGAGGTCCTGGGGGGATCTAAAATATCAATAGTCATGTTGTTTAGTTAAGTGTTTCCAATTTAAATAGGACTAGCTTTCAAACAGTGTTGTTGGGTAGAAAGGAAAGCAGGACCTGTGTTGGGACATAAGTAACTTTATTTCTAACATTGGATTTACAATTTCTGCTATAATCTGGCTGGTATGCCCAAACATCTAAAAGATATCTTCCAACATATTTTTAGAATGTTATTTTAAATAATTATTAACAAAAATGAGATGTGTTTTAACTATAACAGATGACATTTCAGATATAAAGGATCCTGTTAAAAATAATTCACTAATCCTCAAAGCTTGGAGGAAGAATATGTATTTTTACTGTATTACTATTCAAATTATTGTATTTTTGATGTATATTTTGTATTACTGCCACAAATGTCATATCTTAGAAAAATACATTTTAAAATGCATGGCAGACATGATAAGCATTCTAAGTACTGCTTATGTGAAAATTAATGGAGGTCACTATAAGGGAGTGGACTTTACTGTGTAATTTTTACATCAACCTAAAATTAAATATGACATGAAGAATCCACACCAAGAAGTTGAATAGTGTGTGTCTCTGGTAGAGTAGAATACAATCCATATTTCATAATTTGCGTCTATGTTCACAGAATAATGAGTGGTTCATTTTCTTTAAGTCACCTTTACCCTCAAATATATTTAATTTAAATTGCATGACTTGGTCCTTTGTTTTAAAACACTTTAAATAGCTTCTTCCAGTATGTTGACAAGGCTATTGTAGTTTGGTGACACTAAGAAACTCCATAGAACGAAAGACGGAACAAATAATGGCAGAGCATGGAGTTAGCATCAAAATGCAAATTAAAAAGAAACAGAAACAGAAACAGAAAGAGGACAAATTTGGACCAGTGGGAAAAAACAAACTCTTTCATTTACATGGTGCCTTTCGTGATTACTGTATGAGTCAAAGTGCCTTACAGCCAATGTAGTTTATCTTGTAATGTAAGAAATTAGATAGCTACACTTACCCACTGGCTCACACAAATAACAATGTGATAGTGACCAGATAGTCTGTTTTTGTGATTGCACACAAATGTAGAAAAGCATTTAGATGGGGGAAAGTGGAGAAAAACTATTTTTGGTATTCTTGATAATTTTGAAAATAGTGTGAGCTGCACTTGTCAGGGCAACCAATAAGTAGTATAAACAGATACTTTTCTTTAGAACATAGGATACTGAGGG
This sequence comes from Hemiscyllium ocellatum, assembly GCF_020745735.1. NCBI lineage: Eukaryota > Metazoa > Chordata > Chondrichthyes > Orectolobiformes > Hemiscylliidae > Hemiscyllium > Hemiscyllium ocellatum. The sequence goes on from NC_083403.1 coordinate 66,490,067, forward strand.
GGCAATTTTATAGAAATGTATAAGATCATGAGAGGTATGGATAGGGTGAATGCACTCAATCTTTCTCCCAGGGTTGGAGAATCGAGGACTAGAGGGCATCAGTTTAAGGTTAGAATAAAAGGGAACCTGAGGGACAACCTTTTCTACACAGCAAGTGGTAAGCATATGGAATGAGTTGCCAGCAGAAGCAGAAGTGAGTACATTAACAACATTTAAAAGGCATTTGGACAAATACATGGATAGGAAAGGATTAGAAGGATAATGACCACGAACAGGGAAATGGTAGTGTTGGTGGACATTTTGGTCAGCATGGACCAGTATAGCCTGTCTCCGTGCTGTAGGACTCTACAACTCTTTAACAATCTGAATATTGAATAATTAGCATTTTTAAAAAAGTAATAGTTTTCAAATGTGAGGTTTCATGATGCGTAAACTGAATAGGAATAGGATAGGAACTGTTTACTAGGAAAAGGTGGACTCTAGATTAATCTAAAATCAGAAAAATATCTCAAAGCCCACAGCGTACTTTTGTATAGCCTCCTTTCTCCCATTCAACATCCTCATTATGTTACAGTGAAAGAGAGCTATCCATTCCAAAAGACAGATTATCCCATCATAAACTTACAATTCACTCAAAGTAGCTGGTGGAAGAATTCAAAATGGCTCAGTCAATATAACTTGTTTTAAAAAAAATCTATTCAAAAAAAATTACCCTATGATATCTCGAACTTTCGAACAGTCATGTCCAAAGCAGTACAGATATGGTTGGTCGGGCCAACAGCAGATTCACAATACATGACAACAAAGAACAAGCTGAAAGCAGAGAATTCCTAATTTTGAAAAAAAACAATCTGCACATTTCCATGATTTGCAGAAATTTTTGCAAATCAAGACTAAGTCTGAAAAATTTGGGCACTGTGTCCTTTTGAATTGAGCATCCTCTGTTAAATTCTGTTCAAATTGACTGATGGATTCTCATTAAATATCACCTTTAAATCCTACTATGAATGGGCATTAATGGTCTGAAACCCTAATGCTCACATTTCCTTTTTTAAGGAAAGATATTATTTCACTGGAAGCAGTTCAGAGAAAATGCACGAGGATGATCCCTGATTATAGAGGGATAGTCTTATGAGCAAAGGTTAAACAAGTAAGGACTCCACTCATTGGAATTTAAAAGAATGAGGTAATCTAATTGAAACATATAGGATCTCTAAAGGGATCCACAGGTTAAATGATATTATGATGTTTCTCCTCACGCAAGAGGCCAGGACCAAAGGGCATTTTGTTAGAATAACTGGTTGTCAATTTAAGTCTGAGATTTGAGGGACTTTCTTGTCTCAGAGGGTTGAGAGCTGTTGGAGTGCTGTTGGGCAGAGTCCTTGTGTATACATAAGGCTGATGTAGATTCTTGATCAGTTGGGGAATTAAGGGTTACAGGGAAAAAGCAGGAAGTCGGATGTAAGGAATGTCAGATCAGTTATGATAATATGAATGGCAGGGGTACCCAGAGGTTGAATGACCTACTCCTAAGGCTACTTCATATAGCTTTACAACAATTGCTCACATTGGGAAAGCAGCAAATGAGGGTCAGACCAATGTACTAAAGTCAACATCCTTATCCTCATTTACAGATTTTTTCCATATTACATAAATTTAGGCAATTTGACATCACTTAATGCAAGCTAAGCGGAGCAGATTATGAACAATACAATTATAAAACTCCAATAGATGAGCTTGCTGAATGGACATCCCAATTTGAATTTTAGATGTGGTGGTCAGTGTTCTGAAAATAAGGAGAATTCATAAGAAAGGGTGCCTACACTTTCTGATACCACGTTGCAGATCATTATTTTTCTTGAATATTTATCAAATGCTACCTTGTACACACAAATGCTATTTATAGCCAAAGTCAAAAAGGGTGGTGCTGCAAAAGCACAGTAGGTCAGACAGCATCCGAGGAGCAGGAGAATCAACGTTTCAGGCATAAGTCCTTCATCAGGAATGTGGTGGGCAATGGGAACAAGAGATTAATGGTGGGGGGTGGGGGGTGGGAGGGGAGCTGGGGGTGGGGGGGAAGGTAATAGGTGGATGCAAGTGGGACGCAATTGTGATAGGTCAGTGGGAAGGGTGGAGCAGATGGGTGGGAAGGAAGATATACAGGTAGGACAGGTCAAGAGGGCAGTACCAAACTGAATCTGGGATGAAGTAGTGGGAGAGGGGAGATTTGGAAACTAGTGAAATGCAATCCCTTACTCCTAATTCCTCCTATTTCAGGGATCGCAATTTCCACTCCCACGCGATCAACGATATCCTGCAGTGCATCTCCTTTACTTCCCTCATCTTTGCCCTCAAATTCCCCCCGTCCAATGGCAACAAGGATAGAACCCTTCGGTCCTCATCTTGCACCCCACTAATATCCGGATACAGCACATTTCTGCCACCTTCAGTCAGACCCCACCACTAAAAATATATTTCTCTCCCCAGCCCTATCTATGTGCCGCAGAGACCATTCTATCTGTGACTCCCTTGTTAGGTCCATGCCCCCCACCAACCCACTCTCCACCTTCCCTTGCTGCTGCACAAGGTGTAAAACTTGCACCCACATCTCCCCCCTCACTTCCATCCAAGGCCACAGACGATCTTTTCACACCCAGCAGAAGTTTTCCTGCACATCCACCCACTTCATCTACTGCATCTGTTGCTTTCAATATGGTCTCCTCTACATCAGGGAGACAGGACGCCAAGTCGCAGAACATGTCAGGGAACATCTCTAGGACACACGCACCGAACAACCCCAACACCCAGTGGCCAACCACTTCAACTCCACCTCCCACTCCCACAAGGATATGCAAGTCCTGGGCCGCCTTCACCACGAAATCTAAGCCACCCACCAACCTGAGGAAGAATGCCTCATCTTCCGCCTTAAGACCTTTCAACCTCACAACATCAACAGCGACTTCACTAGTTTTCAAATCTCCCCTCCTCCACCCAATTCCCAAATCCAATGCTCCGACTCTGCACCGCCCTCTTGACCTGACCTACCTGTCCAGCTTCCTTCTCACCTACTCACGAGCGCACCCTCCCACCATCTATCACAATTACCTCCCCACCTGCATCCATCTATTGCTTTCCCACCTATCTTCCCCCACCCCCTAGTTATCTTCCCACTCCTCATTCCTGATGATGGGCTTATTCCCAAAACATCAATTCTCTTGGTCTTCAGATGCTGCCTGGCCTACTCTGCTTTTCCAGCACCAACCTTTCTGACTTGGACTCTCCAATCCTCAATTTCTCCTATCACACCCAAAATCATTCCTCCTGTAGTACATTTCAATATTCATCTCTTTTACTCCATCTGAATGGCCTGTCTCTATGTTGGCCACAAAGACATGTTTATGTGGTATATGGCAATGTAGGGTATTCTGGGTAAATCTAATCTAAGCACTACACCTTCAGTGGGCTAAATTCAAGATTAGGAACCCAGGCATTTCCCCTTCAAGTGAACATGATTGCAACACAACATACAATGGGAAAAAGCCACAGTCTAAAGTTGTTCTACCATAATGTAATCTACCAAGATCCCCTTGTAGCTTTAATGGGAATGTAAATGGATTCTTGTCATGTCTTGATGCCTTTTGCGACTGGATTGAAGCTCAAATGAGGAATACTGTACTCTATTCAATGACCAAATTGAACTGCTGTATTATGTTTATTCTTAACTTTTCTATAAAATATTTTTGCAATAAAACACATAGGCAAGTGTTTGAACCTAGTAACTCCTTGGTCTCATCGGTTTAGGTATATAGCTTCAGTGAGGTATCAAGGCATTTCTTGTTAGCACTGGTTGAAGTTTAGAAAATCAGACAATTCTGTTTGTTCACCCCATCACCACTGTTATTAGGACTTTTAAATATTACCCACTGATGCTAATTGAGTTCTAAATTGAGTTTACTTTTATACTTTCTTGTCAACTTTAGTAGTCTTGTTTAGCAGATTACTCTGAATTGAAGTAAAGCTTTGAGAAACTCAATAAATCAGTGTTACATCACTCATCAACCAACGCATGGTGCTGGACAATCACAGTTAATTTAAATCAGCTTTAAAAATAATGTATCAAGTGATTTTTTTCCCCGTTGGGGTGCCCATTAGGGGAAATCCTTTTGCAGCTCATTAAATGTAGATTTTCTGCCCTGCACTAAATTTAAGTGGAGAGTAGTACAAAGGAATCACGTTTTTGCTGCTCATTGACAGCTTTATAAACACTTATCCACATTCCTTATCTCCAAATTCAAATACAGCATAAACCTGCATCCTACCACTTGGGGGCACACTATTGCCTTCCTGAATATTGATACTGCTGCGGCTATTTCTAAATATAAACCGAACAGGAGATCATTAACTTACAGTACATCAAGAATTAAACAACTCTTCCCTAAATTTTTATCTATATAATTGGAGTGAAGATTAAGCTACATGACACATTCTATTGAACTATTTTAAACAAGTGCATGTTATTTGCAGGTTGCAAGGAAGTTAATCAAATACAGGACGATAATTCTGGTTGTTTTGAAAAGATTACACGTGCAACTGTTTGCTATCTTGACCATTGTTCCACAGAACAATTTGGAACTTAATGATTTATTTTAATTTCAAGATATCTGTACGAGTACAAGGCCACAGACTCAATCCAATTTGCAACTAACCTGAAAAGGCTGTAGACAAGCCAAAACAATTGGAAGCGTCATGCCTGATGGCGTGAAACAGCGGGACTGGGGGAAGGGAGAACTGACATTACCTCAGTTCAGTGTTCTAACAAACAACCACACCTATTTTAGTTGGGCTCATCGCATTTATTTTACCTCAAAGGCAAAGGGTAAATAGCTACTGAGCATGTTCTTTGAACAGTTAACAAACTCAATTAGCAGCTCTGCCAAATCTCTAAGCAGCGATTAACAACCAGGCCTTGCTTTATGCAATAAACAATAAAAATTAAACACTCAATTCCCACCAGGTTTGTAAACGGCACACCTAAACTGTGACTACAATCCAGATAATCTTTTTTAAAAAAAGGCAGATAGATCAGAAACCGACAAAAAAGCAAAATCCAAAAACGAGCATGCTGACTCCAATTTAGAGTACATAGCTTTTGTTGATAGTAACTTGGGGAGATTTTAAAAGGCTAGAACGTCCAGTCATGTGAATTAAGCAAAATTAAATTTCTTTATTTGATATTCCAACTGATCACACCAGAGTATTTTCTCAGTTTTGCCCATCAGATGATCTGGGAACTACATGAGCACATGGAATGAACATGACATCTCAGGTCATCAAGGAATGTAATTGCCAAAATGATTAACATTACTGCAGAATTAGCAATTGCACAGGCTGTAGAACGTAGGTATATTATCAAATTTAAACTTGAGTGACCAACTGGCAGAACCAAATAAACCTCGATTGATGCCACAGTTGTCTGTACAGCTATCAGGCTTGATGCAGGTACCCAACATAGTTTACTGGATTCGGGATGATCAGTGTAAGACCTGTATTTTGTGGTAGTTACATAGGTGGGAGTAGGGTAAAGATGTGTGTGCATAACGGCGGAGAAGTAGGTACAAGAGGTGCTTGCTGTAGCTCAGACTCAAATCCACGAAAATCATTTCTGACTTACCTTTGCTTGCATCCATCACCTGTACAAAAGGTAACACAGGCCTTGATCCATTCTCTGCTGAAACTCCATATCAGGGTCCTGTACATTATTGGACCAATTTCCATGTTAAAAGAGGCCTATCATTTTTTTGGGGGGCCATCACTATTGTCACCAAGCACCCCTTTCAAAAGGGAGCACTTGTCAAGGTTAGCCAACATTAAAGATTCAAAATTCAATATATGCATGGCCCCACTCCTCAAAATTAGCATTAGTATCTTACACTCAGTGGATCGTCATTGGACTTGACAATATATCCCAAGCCATCCCAGACTCCTTACTGCAGATCCTTTTCCTATTTTTAAGATTCTGTCAAATACCAAAAATATAAAATAAACCTTCACCAGGGAAAAAAACTTTTTTCATCTCACCCCCTACACTAGTGGTGGGTAGATGTTACACCTGACTAGCCAAATGCACTAACAACACACAATGATGTGAATAATTTGAGGTGCTTCTGGTAAAGTTCCTGATGAGGGTGCTGGGGGCAGAGGAGAGGTATATATGCACACAGATATCCAAATAATTACAATCCAATACTTAGAAGCAGCTGTAGCAGAGCCATGCAAAATAATTTATTCTGCCATACCACACGTTCAGCTGAACGAAAAAAAAAGTTAGGTTGTGTTCCTACTATCAAGTTGCCAAATACACAGTCACATCCACAAACTGCCGATAAAGTGCCAAAATCTTCTGCTCTCTCCAAATCTAACCACTTCCTTACTGTTCAATGTCATTACTGTTCCATCTTTGAATTCCAATAGCTAATTGATGTGGCCATCTAATTTCAGCATTGGCAAATTTATTTAGAGCATTTGTTGTAAAAACATTAAACCTGTTGTATCATCTTTAATATCTGCCTTGAGAATTAAGTTGCAAAAAAGAAAAAAAGTGCTACTTCATGGAAAAGGTCAGAAAAAAACTAATCCATCATCAGACCTTTAAACAGGAACAGGCTCCTGTAACAATTGGAGGAAGCTTAAAAACTGATGGCTGTGACTGTAGAAAGCAATGAATCAAATTGGCTTTGAATTGAAGTACTATAGTCAAAATGGTACTTTTTTTCCTGGATGAATGTAACGTGTATTTATCTTAAATGGCAAAATTGACACTTTAATTTGCCAACTGTCAGGGAATTAGGTTTGTGTTAAGTAATACTGCAGGCAAAGTTTATTAGCTAGTTAAAATAAAGCTGGAAACAGCTTGTGTTAAACCACGAGGGGTTGAGGAACTAAATATTTTCACACAACTTTGTACACTGAACTGTTACTTTAACCTGTGAAAAAATGGAGGCAACAGAACAGACAGATCTATTACATATTTCAAGCATACTCATTAACAAAGTAGAGGAATATGTTTTAACAGGTAAACAGCTAACAGTGGGTGATTACATCCACAATTATTGACATTCAGTAATTTCCTGCTTTATTTTGCAAGGTATTGTTGTTCAAGATAGCAAATTAATGCAGTCCAAGTTACCCAACAAATGCAAGTCTGCTTCAAAAGATTACATATTTGCTAAAGCATCTTTCCTTGCACCCAGTTGCCCCCACCCCACCATAAACTTATTTTGCAAGCTACTTGGAAAAACATTAAGTTGGAGAAGATGGAAGACATCGCGAATGAATCACCACAAACCAGGAAGTCTTCAGATCCATAATACACATGGCATTGTGCATAAAACAGTTTTAAGTACTTTGAGAATAGGTATGAAAAAGGTTTATTCATGAGTAAGTCTAAGGTTCAACATTTTTAATGTCATTGAAATCCTAAAAAAGTTTTTTCCCTGAAACCTCGCTTATTTAAATAGAAAATATTGTAGGCTAAGAAATTTATATATCTTAAGAAATTCAGACAAGGACTGAAAAACTATTAGCAATGCACGTCACCCCTCCCCCAGTTGTTATTGTTATCCAGTCAGCTGATTAAGCACCAACTGCAAAAAGAGATCAATGGCCCAACAAGGAAGAGAAACTAAATTTATTTTCTGGTGATAGAGCAGTGATTTTGCAATGAATGCCAAATGTACATGATATAAGTACATCAATTGGATACTATTAACCAATTCTATATGAAATTCTATCTTCAATCTGCAAGATTGTAACTTTGCTATGTAGCATGGTTGGCTTCCAGACATTACAACGAGCCTAAAGGCTCACATGCACAGGGAAGCTATTTAAATTGTTCATCTATACTTAAAAAAAGGTAAAACCCAATTTTTTTTAAAAAAACTAAAATTTAACAAGTCTAAAAAAAGGTTAAAACAGAACCTATGCATGGAAGAGTGTATTGTCAGTTACACAAAGTTTAAAATAATTTAACTGGACATAGAACAATGGAGATGAAGTAACCCAGTTTTGAATTTAGTTGCAATTTCAAGCTTCAAATTGTATTTACATTTCAAGTTCAGATTCAATGTCAATTATCATCATCCATTTGTCAAGTGATGCTGTGCGCTCGTCTGCTTACCACTGGACGAACCCCAACATGACTAGATTACCTACAATGAGGAAACAGGCCATTTTGACCAACCAGTCCACACCAATCCTCTGAAGAGTAACCCACGCAGGCGACTTCCTTACCCTGTATTTACCCCTGGCTCATGGATCTAACACTATGGCTGTGCGAAAATGCCCAATCCACCAGACCTGCACATCTTTGGTTGGGGGTGGGGAAAGAGAAAGGAGACGGACTAGAGCACCTAGAGGAAACCCACACAGACATGGGAAAATGTGCAAATTTCCCCAGACAGACACCAGAGGCTGGTATTAAACCCTGGTCCCTAGTGCTGCAAGGCACCAGTACTACCCACTGAGCTACCCAATATTACATCGCAAAATGAAAATTCAAAATCAAGAATGAGCCATCTGAAAGAAACCTCCCAAATATCAAGTGGTTTTCTTTCTCTTCTGGAAAACTTCAATTTTAAAATCTTTCAAATTCATAACCTTTTAATCAAAAATCACTTCGTTATAAAACAGGCATCAATTTTTAGTATGTAACTGCACCATGTTCAGCAAATAAAAACATTAATTTTAAACAATCCACATTTGATTCATCCTTTCCACCTCATGGTCTCAACATCCCACTAAGTGGTCAGTTTGAGATGCCTTTGTACATTTGCTCTTTTCAGCTGTGATGTAGCAAGTGAATTGTTCTATATTTTAGTGTGACCAAGAATAGCCTCAAACTTCAAAATGAACAGAGTAATAAAATAAGACTAAGTCGAAACTTTATTCACATTTATTTTTGCTTTTAGTGTGCTCACAGAAAATTAGAACACCTTAAGCAGAGAAGTTTAATAGCAATTTTGTAAGCAAAGTTACATTCCATTTCTAAGTCAAATTGGTCAAAGCTTCTCCAGTATTTACAAAAAAACTATGATAGACAAGATGCTACACAAAACGCATTGCATCTGAAGAGTTTTCCCAATTGTCAAAGACGGCTGAAAAAAAGCATTGACTGCTGTAACCAAACATACAACAGTATATAAACAGCAACCATTCCACTTATCACAGCTTTTCATTTAAAATTGTTTAAAAGATCTTCCAAGATGACGGCAATTTTACAAAATGGGCAGGGTGAAGAGTTGCAAACTTCATGTGCTTCTTGATATTAAGTTTTCATTTATACATAATCACAGTTAAAAACACCCTGCTGTAATACATAATTACACTTTAAGGTCATGAACCAGCAATAAACAATAACGCCTATACAACTTGCTTTTTTTTCTTCTACTTATCACTTGACTTGTACAGCTATAAATGAGATAAGTGAAAAGTTTCTATGATTTTAATGCATTACTAAAACTATTGATTTTCTGACACAGATTTCCTTGCTTTCTTGTATTCAAGACTTAGTGTTGTAAACTGTATGGATTATTTTTGTAAGATTTGCAACTTTTGTTTTAAAAAGACTAATCCTTTACATAATTAGTTTGTGGCACATTTACTTGGCAACTATACCATTGCATTGTGGTTCCAATATTACTTCATTTACATTTTACCCAGGATTTACCCACCCAGATTATCCACACCAATGGACATGTCCATATATTGATCAAAAGGTTTAAACTTTTGTATAAAATGATGCAAAATATGCAAAAACAGTAATACTGATGCAAAAAAATGACAGAGCGAGATTTGGGGCTCATCTCTGCCTGTTGGAATGGTGGTAACAGAATGAATGCAATGGGATTTCTTTTTATTTTTAAAAAATAAAAAATGCCTTTAAAATCCCTGGTTAGACAGTTCTCCAAACCAGTACCTGGCACCACTCCAACAAACAAACATGGAAAAAGGTCCTTTGATTATCACTCCAGTTTTGGGCTTCTCCGTTTTACTCTGCTGAGTCGGTAGTTGGTGGCGCTGGACTAGACTCGGATGGTACCTCCTGTGGTACAGCTGGCTCTGCTGCTGCTGCTGCTGCTGGTGGTGGTTCTTGGACCGCTGCCGCCTCTTGCTCAGTTGTGGAGGCTTCAGCGTTGGCAGCTGGGTTGGACGAGGCTGGCTCCGCTGTGGGTTTCTCTTCGTTGGCCTTGCTGGGTTCCTCCGGAGCTTTGGCTTCCTGCAGGTCCCCGCTTGCGGGTGCCTTGTCTTCGGGCTTGTCGCCCTCCTGCGAGGCGCCGGTCTCCTCCTTCTTTTCCTCCGAGTTGGCCGAGGCCGGCGCCGGCTCGCTGGCCGGAGCGGGGGCGGGGGAGCCGGCATCGCCTTCCTGGCTGGGTTTGGGTTTGGTCTCCTCGGTGGTGCCGGCCTCTGCTGTGCTCTCAGGGGCGGCTGCAGGAGGAGAGGCGCCTGGCTCCTTCTCCTCAGAGGCAGAGGCAGGGGCGGCAGAGGCAGCCGCTTCGTTCTCCGCGCTGTCCCCGGTCTCCTTCTTGGTCTTCTTGAAGGAGAAGCCGCTGAGCTTGAAGGACTTCTTGAAGGAGAAGCGTTTCTTCTTCTTCTTCGGGGTCTCGCTGTTGGCCGGGCTGGCGGCCGAGGTCGATGCAGGGGCCGCCGCTTCCTCGCCCTTGGCCACCGCCGCCGCCTCGCCCTCCGCCGGGGATCCGCTGTCCGCCGACTCCCCGTTCGTCTCTGCAGGCTTGGCCGCGGCCGGCGGGGTGCTGGCGCTGTTGCTGGTGCTGGCCGCCTCGCTGCTCACCGGCGCCGATGTTGCTGCTGCTGCTGCCGCCGCCGCTGGTGCGGCCGCCGCCGCCGCCGTCCCCCCGTCCTCTTTGCTGTCCTCGGCCGGAGTCGCCCCATTAGCCTGCAGCTCCTCCTTCTCCCCGGCGGCGGGCTCAGCGGCGGGCGCGGCGGCGGAGGCTGCGGCTGGAGACGCGTCTCCGTTCACCTTCACATGGCCATTCTCCTAAAACAGGGAGAGGGAGGAGAAAATACACACAAAATGGTGGTTTATTAGCACCGCCAGCAGATAGGAGAGGCGACACACACACAGACACAGACAAAATGCACCAACTGTGTACGTAAAGAGCGATAGGAAGGACGGGCGGGCCGAGTGGCGAATTTTACCGAAGGGTGGAGGGTAAATTCTCTCCCCACTCACTCCCCTCACCCACCTTTCTGTTCAAGCCCAGGGAAAAATACTGCAAAACGCGCCATGGCTTGTGTCTGAGAATGGAGGGGTGGGGGGAAAGGGGGATCAAGAGCCCACCTCAACACATCCTGACTCTGGGGCACCCCGTTTTGAGAGATGGAGGACAATGCACCCCCCCCCCCCCCCCCCCCAAAAAGTATTTACTAGAAATGCAGAAGACATTCCGCATGCAGGGCACTGCGGCCAAATTCTGGTTTTCCCACCCCGTTCTCCCCAGTCAAGAAAAAACAAAAATTATGTAGCATTTCTATTCCCAGAATCATGAACAGGAATGGGGCTTGCAATTTGGTGCGCCAATCGTTTGTTTGCGTTTAAACAATGTCCACACTGTGGTACCTTCACTGCACGATATGACGACAAACCTAGTCCACCTGGAGGTTTATCATCGAGGCTTTTATCTCGCCCCACCCCCTCCTCCCCTTCCCCACGTATTGAATTCTATGCTAACCTGCAGCGATCCATTTCAGGAAAACTCCCCGGGGGTATAGGTCGCCAGCTAACCGCTAGGAGGCGCCCCCTGCTCATTGCCGGCAACCCCCTGAGCACAACGAGCAGAGCATTGAGCTAGCTGCTCACTTGAGACAGGCGCAGGCAGCCCGCACTCCCTACCCCAAAAGCTGCCGTACCATCAACGAAAAATCCAAATTTTGTAATTTTATTTATTTATTTGCATCGGCGCGTTTTTTTTTGGGGGGGGGGGGGGGGGGAGGGAATACAGGAAATAAAAAGCAGCTGAGCCGAGACTCGATTGAATGTTTGTGAGCTCTCGTGGCGATAGTCCTAATAATACCATCAGCACCAGATAAAGGCGTGGTGCTAGACCTGTACAAATATCCCGCTTCTGTTGGCGACAGGAGGACTCACACCTTCTAAACCTCGTTCGAAAGAAAGATTGGCAAAGAAATTCATGGGCTATCACCTCGACTTAGCACAGAATTCATACAATAGTCCGACACACTACCGTCCAGACGACATTCATCCCAGCTATTGGAAAATCCTCCACCCCCAAAATAAAACAAAGGACATCAAAATTGTCGTGGGCATCCACATGAGAACGAAGGACTCGACATATCTAGTCACACAACCCAATAAAAGCAACGCATCTTCAGTCGTCTATGCCAGTACTAACATAACACTTTTCGTCTAGAACAACATTTTATATAATCGTTCACAATTCCGCTTGTAATCATTTCCAATACAGCGGCATGGCGAAGACAAATGGTGCTCTCGAAATCACGTCGTCTAATAAGATTACAAAACGTCTTTTGGAAAGAAAAAGGAAAATTCATCAAACCCTAAATCGCTCTGGTAGCCCCCATGTTAGAATATCACATTACAATGCATATTCTGTCGAGATCTTAGAGAAAAACAAATTTCATATCAACCCAGTTCAAAAATAATCTAAAGGAAACGATTCTAAAATACAAACCTGCCCATTGGTTTTAGAAGGTGATCCAGCTGCAGCTTCCCCCGCTTTTTCACCAACAGTTTCGCGATTTGCAGCGGTCTTCGAGAATTGGGCTCCCATGCTTGTACAACAAAGAAACTCCGAGCCAGCGAAAGAAAGAAAGCGAACAATGACGCCTGGCTTTTCAATGCTGCACGCACACACACACACGGGGACGGGCAGACAGAAGGAGGAGTGAAGAGCGAGGGGGGAAAAGGAGCCGGAATCACACCCTGAGAGAGGGAAAAAAAGTTTCAAGTTCCTTGCAACAAATCCTATGCCGAGAGACAATTAAAAAAAACACGAATGGGGTGGGGGAAAAGGCCACGTTGCACTGGTAATAAAATTTGTAGATTCCTAGATTTGTAGCTTTTGCTCTTCGACAAGGGGGTAAAATGGAGAGGTCTCCCTGAGCGCTAATAACATGCAGACTCCAACGCCCAAATGCATCGATGAATGGGCTACTTAGCAATGACGCCAACCAAATCCGGCCACCTCCAATCACAGCCTTCCGAATCTATTCCACCGCCAATCACAGGCCGCGGGGGTGGAGTCTACCATTGTAGCGAACCATCCGGAATATTTCCTCGCCCATATTTCGCTGAAGGGGTGGGGGGGCTTTGAAATCTGGCATTTGTTACTGCTTACATTGGGTTGCACTGGTTTTGGTATAAGATAAATATATATGTGTGTATGTATGTGTCTAGGGTGTTTAAAAATGTTGCAAGCGCCTGCCCAGCCTTGGATTAAATGGCTTCAAACAGCTAGTTGGGTTTCACTGAAGGATGGTAATTTCTGATGCTGGCGATTTGAGATCTTAGATTACTTGATGATAACACAATCAAAAGAAACAAATTCCCTGGATGAATTACATACAGATACAAAAGTGGCGAACCATTTCTTTCCGCCTCATCAAGAACCTTGTTTAAACATTTGGACTTGCTGTTCCTGATTTTAATAACTATTTAAATAACCACCGCAAGGAAAATGCATTTATCAATGGCGTACATCATGCCCTTTATGTTTTATGCTCACCATTCCGTTGATTAGGTAAATACACCGTTACTCTGTAACAATATCTTCTGTCTCCATTCTTATGTAGATCCGAAACGGGTGGACTATTTTTCCTCTTTTTTTTGGTTAAAGTACATGAAATAAGAAAAAAAATGTTCAACACTGGATTCCAGCCGATGAAGAAGGAGTACGTGAAATGATTTGCTAAATGTGGTCTCCATGCCGTTGGGTTACAATTGGATGTGCCATCGTCACCGTGTTGGAGTCTGTTTTTATAATCAGTCGGCTTGTTGTGTCTGGAGATGCTCGGCGAATATTTCGCAGCTTAAACAAATTAATGCGAATATATGCGTGGATACATTATTGATTTCTTTCCTCTTGTTTGCCCCCTCCCCAGTGATAATGTAAATACAATCTGCACATGGTTTTGGCGCTTTACGCTAGGTTCTAGCTTTCTGATGGTCTGTTAACCGAGATAATGGGTACTACTTTGGTGCATTTTTATCCCTTTCTGTTTTTGCTTTCCCTCTTTATTTTCCCCCCCTGTTTCTCCACCCAGCGCATGATGGAGTCTGGATTCAGCTCAATCCAAGCTTTGCTGTCTGCCTCCCGAGGAAACGGAGCTGCTGGTTACCATGGCGACTTCGATCCTTAAGCGCATTCAACCCCAAGGATGACCGAGAGAGGGAGAGAAAGAAGGAAATGGATAAACTTCCAATAAACCCGGCTTTGGTCACACACAAGGCAAACACAGTGGGATGTAAACAACATTGATCTTTGTGCTGATTGAATTAATATTGATTGGATCGAGACTCATAGCTTGGAATGAATCATTTTAAGCCACCATTTGCGCCTACTTAAATCGGGGTGTGTTTCCCACCCTTTCCGCATCCTCATCGCCTTCCCTCCCCCGCCTTTTTATTTTACCTGCAAAAGGCTAAGGCGGGGTACGACTCTGGGCTACCGCCTTAATTTAAATATCAGGCGAAGACATAAGGTATTTCCTTAGCTGGGCCGCCAGATTTATCTCTGGAAAAGTAATCTAATCAATAGTTGATCCAACTGCAGTCCTCTGGTTAACTGAACAATCCGAAATAAAACACATAAGGCAAGGGCTAAGGGATATTTGATATAAACTTGCGAATTGTGACTTTATTTTGTATTATATATTATTAAAAGATCACAGTTATAACATCGTGTTGTTTTTCCGCATGGACATTGACTAACGCCTCGAATGAATTAGATTAGATTACTTACAGTGTGGTTACAAATTGTTAAGATATGTGATTTGAATTGGGTCAGCTAAAATCGCAAAGCAATTAAAATAAGATAGTGTTTTAGCATTTAACACATACTGCGAATAGATTTGTTTTATTTGGCGTTAATTTATTCAGATAGAAACAGAAGTGTTTAATCAAAAATATTATTGCAATGAAAATGTAGTGTAAAAGCTGGTATCAGATTTTGTTTGAATATCAGATGGACTGCAGGTCAAATGTCACCTTCAAAAATATATTGGAGCAATCTTAAAACCATATAAATCAGCAAAGCTTGATCACTTGAAACCTGTACATTATTTGACTTCATGAAAATCAGAAGTAAGAAATTATCAGCAGGCTGAAAGGATGGGGTAGGAGGAAAATTTTCCATTTTTTTAAGGTTAGTATTATTAGTATATTTTTTCCCTTTCGATAGTTCTACTACTTAATCAGTTAAGTAAAAATGGTTTTGTACTATTTTAACAAGTGTTTTGAGATAGTATTCCACTTATAATCGGGCCTACTGATTTCTAGTGACTGAACATGTCATATTCCATTTATTGCATGTTAGTATGAACTTTATTAGTGTTTTGAGGATTATACAATTCTACCAGTTTTCCTGTGTAAACTGCTAATCTTGCTCTACTTCCAGTTGTGGCACTCTGCCATTATTACTTTCAGTATAACTCACCATTAAACAATTTAAAGCGTAAAATATATTAAATGAAAAAAATTCAATTTATGCAGCAGCTACAATTTTCCATTGGTACAATTTTGAAAGTGTACAGTATCAACTCATAGCTCATGGGTGAAATACTACAGGGGTCTGAGTAGTATGGGCTAAGGCAAGATTTGTAGCCAAATTGGACCATAGAATCATACAGCACAGAAACAGACCCATCAGTCCAACTTGCCCATGCTGACCAGATGTCCTAATATAATCTAGTCTCATTTGCCAGCACTTGGCTCATATCCCTCTGAAGCCTTCCTACTCATATACCCATCCAGATGCCTTTTAAATGCTATAATTGTACCAGCCTCCACCACTTCCTCTGGCAGTTCATTCCAAATCACCCTCTGTGTGAAAGAATTGCCCCTTAGTTCCCCTTTATATCGCTTCCCTCTCACCCTGAATCTATGTCCTCTAGTTCTGGACTCACCCACCGTATCCATTTGTCCTCTCCATGTGCCTCATTATTTTAATAGCCTCTATGGCATCACCCCTCAGCCTCTGACCCTCTGAAAAACAACCCCAGCTTATTCAGCTTCTCCCTGTAGCTCAAATCTTCCAACCCTGGCAACATCCTTGTAAATCTTTTCTGAATCCTTTCAAGTTTCACAATATCCTTCAGATAGGAAGGAGACCAGAATTGCATGCAGTATTCCAAAAATGGCCTAACCAATGTCCTGTACAGCTGTAACATGACCTACCAACACTTGTACTCAATGCTCTGACCAATAAAGGAAAACATACCAAACACCTTCTTCACTACCCTATCTACCTGCGACTCTACTTTCAAGGAACTATCAACCTGCACTCCAAGGTCTCTTTGTTCAGAACCTTACCATTAAGTGAATAAATCCTGCTTGGTTGTGGTTTACCAAAATGCAGCACCTAGCATTTATCTAAATTAAACTCCATGTGCCACTCCTCAGGCACATGGTCCATCAGATCAAGATCCCATTGTATTCTGAGATAACCTTCTTCACTATTAACTACACCTCCAATTTTGGTGTCATCTTCAAACTTGCTAACTATACCTCCTATGTTCACATCCAAATCATTCACACACATGACAAAAAGCAGTGGACCCAGCACAGATCCTTGTGACATACCACTGTCACAGGCCTCCAGTTTGAAAAGCAGTCCTGCACCACCACCCTCTGTCTTCTGTCTTCGAGCCAGTCCTGTATCCAAATGGCTTGTTCTCCCTGTATTCCAGGAGATCAACCTTGCTAACCAGTCTCCCATGAGGAACCTTGTTGAATGCCTTACTGAAGTCCATATAGATCAAGTCTACCACTCTGCCCTCATTAGAGACATGTTTGCCAACGCACAATACCATGTTGACTATCCCTAATCAGTCCTTGCCTTTCCAAGTACATGTAAATCCTGTCTCCCAGGATTCCCTCCAACAACTTTCCCGCCACCAATGTCAGGCTCACCGGTCAATAGTTCCCTGACTTGTCCTTACCACCTTTCTTAAATAGTGGTACTACGTTACCAACCTCTATTCTTCTGATGCCTCACCTGTGACGATCAATGATAAAATATCTCTGCAAGGGACCCAGCAATCACTTCCCTAGCTTCCCACAGAGTTCTGGGGTAGACCTGATCAGATCCTGGGGAATTATCCACTTTTATGCTTTTCAAGACATTCAGCACCTCCTCCTCTGTAATATGGACATTTTTCAAGATGTCATCAACTATTTCCCCACATTTTATGTCTTCCATGTCCTCTCCACAGTAAATACTGACGCAAAGCGCTCACTTAGTATCTCCTCCATCTCTTGTAGCTCCACACGTGGGTTGTCTTGCTGATCTATGAGGGGGAAAGTGAGGACTGCAGATGCTGGAGATCAGAGTCGAGAGTGTGGTGTTGGAAAAGCACAGTCAGTCAGGCAGCATCTGAGGACCAGGAGAATCAATGATCCTGATGATGGGTTTATGCCTAAAACGTCGATTCTCCTGCTCCTCAGATGCTGTCTGACCGGCTGTGATTTTCCAGCTCTCGACTCGGATCTTTGAGGGGCCCTATTCTCTCCTTAGTTACCCTTTTGTCCTTAATGTATTTATAAAATCCCTTTTGATTCTCCTTAACCCTACTTGCTTAAGCTATCTCATGTATCCTTTTTGCCCTCCTGATTTCCCTCTTAAGTATAGTCCTACAGCCTTTATACTCTTCAAAGGATTCATTTGACCTCTCCTGCCTATAATTAACATATACTTCTTTCTTTTTCTTAACCAAAATTCAATTTCTCTAGTCATCTAGCTTTCCCTACACCTATCAGTCTTTCCTTTCACCCTAACAGAAGTCCACCAAGGTCTAGTTTGGCATCAGGTGCATAACGTTGCATTATTTATGCTTTTGCTGAGTAGCGAGACATGTATGTCACTATGTAGTGGCTAGTTGTCAATTAAGAAAGATTATAGTTTATTCAACACCTCATTTATTAAACACCTCATTAATAATAACTAGACATCAAGGATTCTCAAAATAGAAGTAGAATGCATACCTGGTGAACTCAACTCACTGTTTGCTCCAAGGAACCTCCATGATTCACATTATGCACCAACTTCAAGGGCCCACTTTATGAGCAGCATTCACACGAGCCCCACGTCATTGGATATTGGCACCTGACATATGCCAGCCTCTAAGAACTCTCATGGCATACGTGCAATGCACTTACAGGACTGTCCTGAACTTCAATAATGCATTTCAGGTTACATTAACAATTATCATTGAAATGCTGCAGTAGGACACATTGCACTCAGGAACCTGCACTCAGGGACTAAACCAAAAAACATCTCTGGGCTGTTTGCTGTCATAGCACTTACTGCCTTGAACTTTCTTGCCTTGTCATTTTGCACTTTGCCCCTTCAGTTAGAGATAGCAGGTGCGCTATACTACTATTGTGCTGATTAGCACAGATGCAAAACCAGGAAGCTTTTCATGGTCATCACCAGTCCTCAGTCAAGTCAAGAGAGATAACATTTGGTCAGGGGGTTTTCAACCCAATATGTCTAGAAGCTTGGACAGTTTCAGTCAGTCACTTGTGGTGGCTAGAGTCAGGTTTCTCTCCTCACATACAATCAAGAGCTGACTTTGAGACAACATACCCCTGAATTGATTTATTTTGCTCTACTGTGGGCTCTTTTCCTCCTGCATTGAGACAGAGTGGAAGATACTAGGGAAATGAAATTGATGGCATATTTTCAGGGTTAATGGAGTCGGAAATTGGGGGGGTGAGGTTTACAAAAGAATGGAAATGCTGTGTGCATCAGTGAGAATGGGTGAGGACAAAACTTGGTGGGAGGTGGGTACAGTAGCAGATAGATTGAATACAAGACGTTGGAGTGACAATGATAGCGCGTATGTGGTGAAGTGGAGAATGTCATTGATTTCCCCATACATTTCATCGTTCCTCCACATGCCGAGACTAACCTGGGTGGCAGCCTCCTAGCAGATTGGCATGGTCTCCAATATCTAGGGGAAGAGGACCCCTCCTTATTTGCACCATTTATTCCACAGATCCTTCAGATACCTGCCTACAAAGTGGAGTGCCAATTTCCCCATCTGTCATGATAGGAGCATGATCAGGTGCTTTACAGGCAGCTCTGTATGGCAGTGCTTGACTGCATGCACAATAAGCTGTTGTGCCAGGGATGCTGGCTTTTTTCTTTTGCTTGATATCTGGAGAGTGGTGAGTTTTTCTGGGAAGGCATGTGGTGAGATGGGGATAGAATTGGATGTGAGGGACATCATAGGGATAGGGTAGGTGTTTCATGAGGTGCATTTCATAAGACATAATGAGAAATCTCAGTGGGCCCCACAGTGTGAATCCTTCCAAAAAAAACTCTCACAGCTCAGATTTAGCCAACAAAATGTAACATTCAGACCCATTAAAGAATGATAGGATACTGAATGTTTTTCTTTCTAAATTTGAATGCAAGTTACACTCTCATCTATTCTGTATTTTATATCTTCTGACTGGAGATCATCTCCAATGGCAAGTTTGTCCGTTTGTCTCCTGTACAGGACAGTGAAGATCACACCAACAAATAGTTATATTGAAGTTAAAACAACAGTCAGATTTTTGTACAGGTATAATTAGCTAAAACAGTAAGATGTAGAAAATTATTAATGCTGGACACAAAATTAATCAGTAGAAAAGTATTAAAATGTCTTTTCTGGACTATATTTGCAGAGGAGTATAGAAGTTGAGACGTCATGGTGCAGCTATACAGTAAATTGGTTTGGCCACGTTTTGAACATTATGTGCAATTCTGGTGTCCAATCTATCAGAAGGCACATGAATAGGATAAATAGCCAAGGCCTTTTCCCTAGGGTGGGAGAGTCCAAAACTAGAGAGCACAGGTTTAGAGTGAGAGGAGAAAGATATAAAAGGGACCTAAGGGGCAACTTCTTCACAAAGATGGTGGTTTGAGTATGGAATGAGCTGGCAAAGGAAGCATTGGAGAGCCGTACAATTACAACATTTAAAAGGCATCTGGATGAGTATATGAGTAGGAAGGGTTTTGCGGGGTATGAGCCAAATATTGGCAAATGAGACCAGATTAGGTTAGGCTATCTGGTCGGCATGGACGAGTTGGACAGAAGGGTCTGTTTCTGTGCTGTACACCTCTTTGACACTATGACACTTAAGTCTACAAAACTCATGAATGAGACAGACTTGCATGAAGTGAACAAATATGTGCTGTGTTATTCTTGGATAATCCTTTAAACTTCAACATTCCACATTAACAGAAGTAAATTTGAGCAACTTGGGCAATTATCTAATCCAAAACATTGCAATTTTACATAAACACACTTCTGGTGAGGTGGTTTACCTACCTGGAGTGCATTTTAGAAATCAGGATATATTCCATATGGTTTCTTATCCACTATAATTAATGACTGGAAAGACATGGGAACCATGAATTCAAAATTCTGATAAATCATCCTCAAAGGTGAAACTTTTCACCAGAAGCATGACTTTATACAATTTCTGTATGTTTTTTTATAAAATTTGATTTGTGAACTATTTTTACCTTGTGCACATATGTTCATGGGGCAACAATTAGTGATAATGATTTAGTCCACTTCCCCCAGTCTGCAACTTCACATTCATTAGCATTTCAAAGTGAAACTACCCGGACATCAAACAGACTTTGACTTTATTTGTTTCTGAATATAGTGCATGACATCAAGAAAGATGGCTAGCCATCACTGATTAAATATTTAGATCGATCTGATCAACATTCAATATTGGTTGTTGACACAGAAACAAAGATTTTCTACGTTCATCACAAACACTCTAAATGCAGAAATACTGATGCAGAGTCAACGTTTGTAATGATAGTAATGATTTTTTTTAAGTGCAGAATTCTACTGACCTTATAATGTTTGGAGAGTCATAATTTGGTACTTTGATAATTTGATGAACTGCGTAACCAGAGGTCATTGTTACCAAATCTAAAAGACTGCTATCTGAACAATAGTTTTCCTGGTTTGAAACATTATTTCTGCTTCTCTCTCCACTGATGCGCTGCATTTCTCTCTGTGTCTGTTTCAGATTTTCACCATTCTCAGTATTTTGTTTTCATTTAATGGACTGATGTCCTTTATTACAAAGTGAATTGAACATAAAGTAAGAATGTTGTGTTTCACTAATCCAGAACATTGGTGAGACAACATGTTGAATACTGTGTTCAGTTTTGGTTTCTTTATGTAAGGAAGGATGTAAATACATTGGAGGTGATTCAGAGGAGGTGTACTGGATTAACATCTGGAATGAGTGGACTATCTCATGAGAAGAGATTGGACAGACTGGACTCGTTTCCACTGGAGTTTAGAAAAATGAAGTGTGACTTGATTGAAGTGTATAATGTTCTGAATAATCTTGACAAGGTGAATGTGAAATGGGTATTTTCTCTTGTGGGTGAATCAAGAATTAGGGGCACAGTTTAAAAATTAGAGGTCATACTTTTAAGACAGAGATGAGTGCAATGTTTCCTCTCAGATGGTGATGCAACTTTGGAACTCTGCCTCAAAAAGTGGTGGAGGTGGAGCCCTTGAATATTTTTAAGGTGGAGATAAATAGATTCTTGTTAGACAAAGATTACCAGGAGTAGACAGAAATGTTGAATTCAAAATGTAACCAGATCAGCTATGATCTTATTGACAGTGAAGTGCGTTCGAGGGGCCAAATGGACTTTTTCTGGTCATATTTCGTATGTTTGCAATTATTGAAGATTTGCTATCACTATTTCTGACATCGAGACATTCAATTTAATCTCTTTAGCTATATATGTTAAACCATTAGACTGACGTTTACTTGATGACCAGATCACTAAGCGTGACTGCCTATTTCTCTTCTACAGCTGCAATCTCACAGGACTGTCCCCAAAAAGGAAGTATACGATGTCTGCCAGCATGTTTGAGGTCTGGAGTACACCCTGGAAATGTAATTTTAAATGGACTTGCAAAGTTTCCTTTAAAATTTCTTTTTATAGTTCATTATTGTGTGACCATTTAAGGATGGGCATTCATTTCCTCTTTTAATCAATTAAAACTTTTTAATGCTTGAATAAAATATTTAGACAAATGTCAATATTGGTTATATAAAACATCAGAAGTTTTGGCTTAGTTCTTTTCAGAGTCAGATTGAGCATTATCACAATTAGCTGCTTTTTTTTCTCTCTAATAACACAAGATTTATTTATTGTTCTTGCTTCTGAGACACCATGGTTGCTCACAAGAATCTTCCTTGTGTTCCATTGTTTACTCTTGCATAATTCTAAGAATTTAAAAAATGTTAGTTATTTCAATGGGAATTAGTTAGGCATTTTTAAAGTCTGATTGACACTGATAAAGTCAAAATACTTAACAACTGATAAGGAAAAGTAGATACAGGTTGTTCATAGATTGAGGTTATACCTAAGGCTTTAAGTTCACAAGGTCGCATTAGGTCTAGCAACAGAACATAATTGCTATTGGTTACCAAGATCTACCCAAGATTCCATTCCTAACATGGCACAGTTTGTTAGAATTGAGCTATAATCTATAGCAACAAGCCCATTTTATTCTTTGGGAAAATAAAATCTGTTAGGAAACATTATTTGGCAGTTGTTTGGAGTTTAATCTACATTTCTTCTCTGAGAAGGCAAAGTCTTTCTGGGGAGCAGTTCTGTGAGAACAGGTCGCCCTATGGTATTTCGGCAAGTGACCATTCATGTGTCATCAAGTATTGGCTGGTTTTTCAAGCGTGACAGATCACAGTCAAGTTAAATCCCATACTCATGGAAATTCATTCACATTGTAGCAAGGGTCACTGGACAGTGGTCGAGTGCAGAACCCCTGATTACTGTCCCAGCAAAACTTGTCTGATGCTTTTGCATTTTTACATGGTCAGCCAGGATTTTCTGTCTGTTGCAAAACTGGACTTGGATAAAGTTAAAAGTCACACAACACCAGGTTATAGTCAAACAGGTTTAATTAGAAGCACACGAGCTTTTGGAGCGACGCTCCTTCATCAGGTGACTATCACCTGGTGAAGGAGTGTCGCTCCGAAAGCTAGTGTGCTTCCAATTAAATCTGTTGGACTATAACTTGGTGTTGTGTGATTTTTAACTTTGTACACCCCAGTCCAACACTGGCATCTCCAAATCAGGACTTGGATAAGTTATTTAATGGCTCATGCTTACATAAATTAATATCCTATTAAGAGACTCTATGAGTTGCAAGTGTCAGGTGGGAAATGGAAAAGTGCTTCAAGCCTCACAGATGAATGCTTAAAATTGTTTAATTACAGTATTTCTGAATGAAAACACTTGGTTACGCAGTTATAATCTGGAGTGACATTTTTGTCCTGTAGTGATATCCTTTTGCTTTTCTAGGAACAAACACATTTATTTCCTGAACGTTATAGTTCAGCTGTGTAAGGGTGGTGGTCTGCAATATTTCGTGGCTTATGTTACCTCATTCTGACACAGAAGGATAATGATGAATGCCGAAAGAGACAGTTATGACATAACTGCAGTAACACTGCCCTACCACTAATCATTTACAACAATGTGGCTCAGTTTAACAATATAGCTCACACTGGAAGATACAATCAGTGCCTGAGCCGACATTCACTCTCTCTCTCTCTCTCTCATGCACACACACACACTTCTATATGTGGTCATTCCAAATTAACAGTAGTGTTGAATAAACAGACCTCTATAGCACAAAATTAAGGTCTTTTAACTTTCTCCATGACCAATTTTGTGTAGTCAACATTAGTCATGTTAAAAGATACAACAAATGAAGACATCCTCTGTGCCGAATATAAATAAATTATGAGCATATTTTTTGAACCAGCTTTCTAATTTATAACACAGATCACTCAGAGGACACCTTACTCCAATATTGTGCAATTGAAGTGTAACTAAAATTGAATTATCAACCCCACCATTAAGTAATAATCTGTTTTGATTGTTTAAGAGAGTCTGCTGTGGATGTAAAATGATATTGTTAATTACCTTTTGTACTTAGCCTTTCTGAGAGTGGCCACATCATTACGGTTAGGGTCCTGACAAAAGATCATCAATCTGAAAGATTAACTCTGTCTCTATCTCTACGAATGCTGATTTCATAGTGTTTCTAACCTTTCCTGTTCCTATTTTAGATTTCCAACCTCTGTCACATTTTGCATTGGTTATGGCTGGAGTTTTGGAGATGAAGAGCTGCTGAATGAACCAAACTAGGGGCCTAATTCAAGTAATAGTATAGGATAGTACTTTAGATAAAATGTCTCTTCCATTAATTAATGATGCCAATCAATTTAAATGGACATTCTGTCTCATGGTAAGAAATGTGTAACGAATCTGCACCTTTTTTTTGTGAATTGAAAAATGGCACAACCAAAGACGTGTAAATTCAGCATCAGATGTTGCTCAGTACATATGCAGAGGGTCATTGTTCACAAGCTTTTTCTGGGAGTGAGTACAACAAGTGATTTAAATCATGTTTCATTTGACTAAAACATGTATTTATTTCCAAGAAGTAATGCAATCCCTTGTAGTGTTGCAGTTATGTAAAAGTGTTCAAAATTACAGCTTTCCCTGTTCTTAAAAACTCTGAATGAAGAAATATTTGGTGTCATAGATATTCTGGTTGTAGTTTATAAAAACTGCCCCGGTTTATGAAACTACCTGTAACCTCGCACTTTACAAAGTTAATTTCAATTACTCAGTGTGAGTCAAAATTATCTTATGATGTCAAAATGTACAGATAGAAACTTCCTGAGTGCAAACAATGTACTAAAAAATGGACAGATTTGCTTTTCTGGCAGAGGGATGACATTGCAGGTTTACCCCTCACCTTTCTTATCAGCATAATTATGGAATCCAGCACAGCTCCAAACAGCTTCCATGGAAATCATATCTCACAAACCTAATTGAGTGTTTCGAATACATGACCAAGAAGATAGATGAAGGCAGAGCCTCAGGATACAAATGCTACAGAAAGGATAGAAAGGGAGGCAAGAGAGGAGGGGGAGTGGCATTTTTGATAAGGGATAGCATTACAGCTGTGCTGAGGGAGGATATTCCTGGAAATACATCCTGGGAAGTTATTTGGGCAGAACTGAGGAATAAGAACGGGATGATAACCTTATTGGGATTGTATTATAGACCCCCTAATAGTCAGAGGGAAATTGAGAACAAACTTGTAGGGAGATCTCAGTTATCTCTAAGAAAAATAGGATGGTTATGGTAGGAGATTTTAACTTTCCAAACATAGACTGGGGCTGCCATAGTGTTAAAGGTTTAGATGGAGAGGAATTTGTTAGGTGTGTACAAAACAATTTTCTGATTCAGTATGTGAATGGACCTACTAGAGAAGATGCAAAACTTCACTTACTTGGGAAATAAGGTAGGGCAGGTGTCTGAGGTGTCAGTGGGGGAGCATTTTGGGACCAGCAACCATAATTCTATTAGATTTAAAGTAATGATGGAAAAGGATAGACCAGATCTAAAAGTTGAAGTTCTAAATTGGAGAAAGGCCAATTTTGACGGTATTAGGCAAGAACTTTCAAAAGCTGATTGGGAGCAGATGTTTGCAGGTAAAGGGACGGCTGGAAAACAGGAAGCCTTCAGAAATGAGATAACAAGAATCCAGAGAAAGTATATTCCTGAGCTGAAAACGTGTTGCTGGAAAAGCGTAGCAGGTCAGGCAGCATCCAAGGAGCAGGAGAGTTGACGTTTTGGGCATGAGCCCTTCTTTAGGAATAAGAAGGGCTCATGCCCGAAATGTCGACTTTCCTGCTCCTTGGATGCTGCCTGACCTGTTGCACTTTTCCAGCAACACATTTTCAGCTCTGATCTCCAGCATCTGCAGTCCTTACTTTCTCCTGGAAAAGTATATTCCTGTCAGGGTGAAAGGAAAGGCTGGTAGGTATAGAGAATGCTGGATGACTAAAGCAATTGAGGGTTAGGCTAAGCAAAAGAAGGAAGCATATGTCAGGTACAGACAGGACAGATCGAGTGAATCCTTAGAGTATAAAGGAAGTAGGAGTATACTTAAGAGGGAAATCAGGAGGGCAAAAGGGGACATGAAAAAGCTTTGGCAAATAGAATTCAGGAGAATCCAAAGAGTTTTTACAAATACATTAAGAACAAAAGGGTAACTAGGGAGAGAATAGGGCCCCTCAAAGATTAGCAAGGCGGCTTTTGTGTGGAGCTGCAGAAAATGGGGGAGATACTAAATGATTATTTTGCATCAGTATTTATTATGGAAAAGGATATGGAAGATATAGACTGTAGGGAAATAGATGGTAACATCTTGCAAAATGTCCAGATTACAGAGGAGGAAGTGCTGGATGTCTTGAAACACATAAAAATGGATAAGTCCCCAGGACCTGATCAGGTGTACCCTAGAACTCTGTGGGAAGCTAAAGAAGTGATTGCTGGGCCTCTTGCTGAGATATTTGTATCATCAATAGTCACAGGTGAGGTGCCGGAAGACTGGAGGTTGGCTAATGTGGTACCACTTTTTAAGAAGGGTGGTAAGGACAAGTCAGGGAACTATAGACCGGTAAGCCTGACCTCGGTGGTGGGCAAGTTGTTGGAGGGAATCCCGAGGGACAGGATGTACATGTATTTGGAAAGGCAAAGACTGCTTAGGGATAATCAACATGGTTTTGTGTGAGGGAAATCATGTCTCACAAACTTGATTGAGTTTTTTGAGAAAGTAACAAAGAGGATTGATGAGGGCAGAGTGGTAGATGTGATCTATGTGGACTTCAGTAAGGTGTTCGACAAAGTTCCCCTGGGAGACTGGATAGCAAAGTTAGATCTCATGGAATACAGGGAGAACTAGCCATTTGGATACAGAACTGGCTCAAAGGTGGAAGACAGAGGGTGGTGGTGGAGGGTTGGGAGTTCATGTTGCAGCTGTACAGGACATTGGTTTGGCCACTGTTGGAATGTAGTGTGTAATTCTGGTCTCCTTCCTATCAGAATGAGGTTGTGAAACTTGAAAGGGTTCAGAAAATATTTACAAGGATGTTGCCAGAGTTGGAGGATTTGAGCTATAGGGAGAGGCCTTACAGAATGGGGCTGTTTTTCCTGTAGCGTCGGAGGCTGAGGGGTGACCTTATTGAGGTTTACAAAATCATGAGGGGGATGGATAGGCTAAATAGGCAAAGTCTTTTCCATGGGGTGGGGGAGTTCAGAACTAGAGGGCATATGTTTAGGGTGAGAGGAGAAAGATATAAAAGAAACTTATGGGGCAACCTTTTCGCACAGAGGATGGTACGTGTATGAAATGAGCTGTCTGAGGAAGTGTGGAGGCTGGTACAATTGCAACATTTAAGAGGCATTTGGATGGGTGTACGAATAGGAAGGGTTTGGAGGGAAATGGGCTGGGTGCTAGCAAATGGGACTAGATTGGGTTGGCCTTGCTTGAGGAAGGATAGTATTAAACTGGAAAGGGTGCAGAAAAGATTTACAAGGAAATCATCAAGCCTGGCGGGTTTGAGTTTTAAGTTCAAGCTGGATAGGGTGGAATCTTTTTCCCACAATTGTCGGAGGCTGAAGGGTGACCTTATTGGAAGTTTATAAAATCATCAGAGACATCGATAAGGTGAATAGCCAAGGTCTTTTTCCCAGGGTAGTGGAGTCCAAAACCAGAGGGCATAGGTTTAAGGTGAGATGGGAAAGATATAGAAGGGACCTGAGGGGCAATGTATTCACAGAGAATGGTACATATATGGTACGAGCTGCGATATGAAGTGGTAGAGATGGGCACAATTACAACATTTGTAAGACTTTTAGATAGCTACATGAATAGGAATGGTTTAGAGGAATATGGGCCACATGCTGGCAAATGGGATCAATTCAGTTTAGGAAACCTGATTGGTGGGTCTCCTAGTTAGACCAAAGGGTCTGTTTCTGTGCTGTATGACTCTATAACTGACCTTATACTCAGTAAGGGAACAAGATTTAATTTGTAGCCAGCATGAAGGTCAACTAGCTTGCATTTTTTAAATAGAAGCCTTTACTTCTTAAAGGGGATGTGTATGTTGACTGCAACAGTTGGTGGAACTGCGTCCAAAAGTATTTATTTTTAGGTATAGTATTGTCATAGAAATATCACAGCACAAACAAGGATTTGAGATGGCTGAGGCCTGAGTTAAGGAGGTTGAAAGAAGGAGAAACACTTTGTTTTCACAAGGGTCCCTCAAATGATGTAATGCTGCTGGGTTTCATTGGAGTGGGGAGGGGGGGAAGGGGACTGCAAATGGTCTTGAAAAGTGTCTTTGAGCAGCTCTGGTCCTGGCAGGATTTAAGATTTAGACTTCACCACCTCCACAGGAGTAGCAGCTCCTGAGAGAGGAGCCACTATCATCCCCATGGAGCGGCCCCGCTATGAAGAGAGTAGTGGCAGATAGTTGAATTAATCAATTAAAGGGTGTGTCTCTAAATTCAATGCTGTCCAAGATTCCATTATCTCAAACAAGTGGTCAAAGTGAAAGATTACACTTTTCAGTGTAATCCCTTGCCCACTGGAGGGGTTAGTTAGCTCAGTTGGTTGGATGACTGGTTTGCAATGTAGATTGATGCAAACAGCGCAGGTTTGATTCCTTGCCACCTAAGGTCACAATGAAGATCCTGCATTAGTTTGAGTCCTTCAGTGGAAGTTCAGACTGAGGTCAATGCTTATTGCTACACAGGCCTCAAACTGATGCCACCATCCTAGTGGACCATGATGTTCAAATGGACAGGCAGACTTTCATGGTAGTCCAGCAATCTGTGGACCACCAGATTACAAAGATTGCTGAGGTACTGCTCCATAGGGTGATAGTGGCTCTATGGTGCACAAATGTGCTACCCTTGGTGATGTAGTGAAATCCAAAGCTTACGTCCCACTAGAATCAGAGCTGCTCAAAAACATTTTTCAAGGTTATCTGCGGTCTTTTCTCACTGAAATCCAGCAGCTCTGTATAGCTTTAATAGTGCATTGGCATTGCATTGCAGCATGAGAATAGCTAACAAGATGACAGCACTAATAAGAGAAAGCAAATTATAAATAGTTGAGTTTTGTATGTATTATTGGAACTAGTATTGGATACAGTAATTATAGAATGTTTACTGCTGATGTCTCTTGTGTTAGTGTTCTGCCCAAGAGGACACTGTGATTATTTGAAAAAGGGGGATGGAAGTTGAGGAATTCTGGATCAATGGTAATATCCAATTGCTTTTAGGGAAATCAGAGACTGATTAACTACTCAGAGACATCCCGCAGAGTGATGATGTTCTGGATGGTAGGGATGTAAGTCTCTTTGCAGGATTTGCTTGATGATGAACAATATCAAAGTTATGGATAAAGTAGGTTACAATATTTTTAAACCCTTTCCAGCTTTAGCTGAAGCTTCTGTTCCAAACTGGTGCTCAGCAAATCACTGTTCCATTCAGATTCTGTGAAGAATGTTAATTTAAATCATTTCTGGACTTTAAGTAGCGATTTTGACCAAAGACTCCCAGCATGCTATTTCTAGAAAGGCCATTTTTTTGCTCAGCATGTCAAGAACAGTAGGCCTCAAACTTTCAAGCTCCTAATACATCAACATTATTACATCAACAACATCCTTTAAATGGCAATTAGTATTTATTGCCTATTCCTAGTTGTGTTGAGACATTACCAATCTACAAAATTGCGTGCAACTTGAATAGCATGTATTGGTGATACACTGCTTCTCTAAAGTATATTAGTGAATTGATGGATGTTTCTACAATAATCAATAAGATTTTATACTGATAGCCTAGTGTTAGCCCATAAATGATCAGATTTATGAATTTCAGTTTCACAACTTGCCATGGTGGGATTTAAACTCACGACCTCCAGATTGCTAGCCTAGACATCTGGTAACCAGGTGGCTGGCTATTCATCATGCCTGACTGAATCTACACAGTGAAAGTTGCCAGGTCATTTTATGCTGGAGGGCATTGCGGAAGAGGCTGTTACTGTTTTCATCTGATCGCCCCACACACAAACACATACATTTACTAGCAAGAAAAATTGCACCAAGACCAGTGATGGAACCCCTGTTGTTGCTATGACCAAGATCAACTAACTCAGTCCAGTCTAGAAATTGAGTTTGGTATCTGATCTAGCTTAGATCATACTGAGCACTATACATACCTACCTTGCCATCAGGAATGCTTTGTTTTAAACAAAAATGTTGGTTTGGTCAACTTGAATTAATGAAAATATCAGTAGTCACAAGTTTAAAGATTCACTCTCAGAACATATTGATGAAAATAAATACTATTCATTAGCTAATAATATAAAATTATTACATTTTTAAAGAAATGTTTTTGGCACATTCCAGTGTGTGGATGTGCGCCTACTAGCAAATGGATGTTTGAATTTATAAACTGACTAATATTAGAGATAAAGTCACAGTAGCATTTAGTTAATGAACAAAGAAGACATGCATACCAAGGTTTCAAATTCATAACAAGTAGAATGAAGTAAGTGGAAGAACAGACATCTGTACAGAGAATATAATGAAGCATCTTCTCTATTCCGA
This sequence comes from Hemiscyllium ocellatum, assembly GCF_020745735.1. Lineage (NCBI taxonomy): Eukaryota > Metazoa > Chordata > Chondrichthyes > Orectolobiformes > Hemiscylliidae > Hemiscyllium > Hemiscyllium ocellatum. The sequence continues at coordinate 66,520,887 of NC_083403.1, forward strand.
AGAAGGATAATGACATATCAAGGTAAATAAAAATCTCTAACATTAATTGACATCTTAAATTTTCAACTTAGATTTCACAAACGGGACATAATTTTTTAAAACATGGTATATAAATCAATCTGCAATAGGATTAGCTTTTTCTTCTCTGAAAATAGTTGAGTATTTAAAAGAATGACACACCATAGTGATAGATATGGGACAGGTGGTTTCTTTACTCAGAGCGTAGAAGGTGCATGGAACATCCTGCCTGCAACTGCCATTCCTGATGAAAGGCTCTAGCCTGAAACGTCAATTTTCCTGCTCCTCGGATGCTGTCTGACCTGCCATGCTTTTCCAGCACCACATTCTTGACTCTGATCTCCAGCATCTGCAGCCCTCACTTTCTCCTGCCTGTTACTGTAGTAGACTCACCAACTTTAAGGGCATTTAAATGGTCATTGTGTAAACATATGGATGAAAATAGAATAGTGTAGGATAGATGGGCTTCTGATTGGTTCCACAGGTTGGCGCAACATGGATGGCCAAAGTGCCTGTACTGCGCTGTAATGTTCTATGTTTCTATGTTTCTGCATATTTACTGCATAGAAATCAACAACTTGGCCCCACAGGACTATGCAGATGCTCATGCTCCATCTCCTTGTAACACCCTACTTCATCTCTCAGATCCTATCTGAATATACAATCCAGGATCTGTCATAACCTAACCCATCCTGAACTCACCTTTCAGTTCAATATACAGCATTGCACAGGAGGCATCAAATAAAATGGAAAACTGACTGACTTTTCCCACCCCTAACTAGGAACATAGCCCTCTGCAGAAAAAGGTTGAAAATACGCAGTGTGTCTGGAGAGAGAGAGAGAGAGAGAGAGAGTTAACATCTCAGGGTCTGGAATATTTCCAGCACTTTCTAATTTGATTTCAGTGCTCAGCATCCACAGTATTTTGCTTTTGCATTGATGCAACATCCACTACAGCTCCAGTTCAGTATAACTGCTTCGTAAATCAAGCTATTTTGTACACAGCAGCATACATTATAGGAGTAATATTATAGCTTTGTCTTCCCAGTTGGGAGCCTTGTTCATTGCAAGCAGAACCAGGAAATTTATGCACTTTCTGCAAATAACCTTCCAACTGTTTGGTCTGCAAATTCTATTCAGGACTTGGTATTTGGGAAGGGGGAAACGCTTGGATTGTATTGTTCTCTCCAGGAGAGCAAAGTTGAAAAATCACCTCTTATGTACCTTGATAATTACACTAAATATAAAAAATTATCTTTCATAGCACCAGAGACCCAGGTTTGATTCCAGACTCAAGCAACTGTTTGTGTGGAGTTTGCACATTCTCCCCGTGTCCGCATGGGTTTCCTGTGCATACTCCAGTTTCAACCCAGAGTCCAAAGATGTGCAGGTTAGATGGCTTGGCCATGCTAAATTCCCAACAGTCTCAGGGATGTGCATGCCAGATAGTTAACCATGGGAAATGCAAGGTTTGGGGGTAGGAGTGGGTGGGATGGTCTTTCGAGAGTCTGTATGAACTTGATGGGACGAATAGCCTGTTTCCATGCAGTAGGAATTCTATGATTCTATACAGCTGTAAAGGGAGAGTAACTTTATTGCTATGTTTTATTCACTTCCTGTAATAATTTTGTTTTCAAGGAGCTTTTACATTTATTCTTTCATCAATGTGGGCTGACTGGTATTTGTTACTCATCCACAATTGTCCTTAAACTGAGGGGCTAGCCATTTCAGAGAGCAGTTAAAGGTCAACCACATTGCTGTGAGTCTGGAGTCACATTTTGGCCAAATCAGGTAAGGATGGCATGTTTCCTTTCTGAAACAACATTAATGAGTTTGATGAGGGTGATGGTGATGCTTTTACCATCAGTATTAATGACAGTAGCGTTTATCAATTGAATTCAAATTCCACTAGCTGATGCGATGGGACTTGAACCCCTATCCTCAGAATGTTGGTCTGGACTTTATTTAAAGATGTGAGAACATAGGTTTACACATATAAATGTGGGTGCACGTTTCAGAACCTAAAGATGTTCCAAATACTTAGCAATCAATGAATTGCCTTATGAGGCCTGTCATTATTGTTTTAGGCAAATTTGGCAGTCAGGTTTTGATCAGCAAACAACAGATGAATCAATGGCCAGATAATCTGTTTTCAATGGTGTTCTTTGAGGGAGGAATCTTGGCAGAACACCAGGAAACTCCCTACTCTCCTTTAAATTGTGCCAAGGGATTTTTTTTAAATGTATATTCACTGCAGCAGATGGACTGGTTCAGTTTAATGTCTCAATCAAAAGATGGAGCCTCCAAAACGACAGCACACCCTTTGTTCCACATTGAAGTTTCAGCAGAGATTATGGTCAAAATACTTGGATACAATCCTACCAATGGGCCTTTGTGTACTGCTGACAGTTTATCAGAAAATTGATGATTAATTGCCCCATTTCTTTAAACTTAATTTCAATGGACTGAAAATTACAAGGTTGTATCCTTATTTAGTGAGAGAAACCCAACAGTACCCATTGTATCTATGTCATGGGTGGAAAATTCTTTTTATACACTTTTTTTAACTGCTGAGCTGTTCTATAAAGCTGGTTATTATGATGAAACAGTAAAAGCACAGACATTAAATGAATGCTGTGCTAATAAGAAATGACAGGAGAAATCGAGTGAATCCTGAGAAGAATACAAAGGCAGCAAGAGTATGCTTAAGAAGGAAATCAGGAGGGCAAAAAGGGACATGAGATTGCTTTGGCAAATAGGGTTAAGGAGAATCCAAAGGATTTTTATGAATACATTAAAGACAAAGGTTAACTGGGAGAGAATAAGGCCCCTGAAAGCTCAGCAAGGCAACCAATGGATGGAACCGCAGGAGATGGGGGATTTACTAAACAAATATTTTGCATCGATGTTTACTGTGGAGAAGGACGTAGAAGATATCAAATGTGGGGAAATAGATGGTTTTTTAAAAATATATTAAAGACAAAGGGGTAACTAGGGAGAGAATAGGGCCCCTCAAAGATCAGCAAGGCAACTGATGTATGAAACTGCAGGAAATGGGGAATTTAATAAACAAATGGTTTGAACCAGTGTTTACTGTGGAGAAGGACATGGAAGATATCGAATGTGTGGAAATAATTGGTGACATCTTGAAAAGTGTCCATTTTACAGAGAGGAAGTGCTGGATTTCTTGAAACACATAAAAGTGGAATAATCGCAAAGACCTGATCAGGTCTACCCTAGAGATCTGTGGGATGTAGGGAAGTGATTGCTTGGCCCCTTGCTGAGATATTTATGTCATTGATAGTCACAGGTGAGGTGCCAGAAAACCGGAGGTTGGCAAACATGTTGGTACTATTTAAGAAAGGTGGTACGGAAAAGCCAGGGAACTATGGACCGGTGAGCCTGACAGTAGTGATGGGTAGGTTGTTGGAAGGAATCCTGAGAGACAGGATTAACATGTATTTTGAAGGCAATCAATGATTAGGGATCGTCAACATGGCTTTGTGTGTGGGAAATCATGTCTCATGAACTTGATTGAGTTTCTTGAAGAAGTAACAAAGCAGATTGATGAGGGCAGAGCGTTGGATGTGATTCATATGAACTTCAGTAAAGTGTTTGAAGATGTTCCTCATGGGAGACTGGTTAGCCAGGTTAGATCTCATGGAATACAGGGAGAACTGGCCATTTGGATAAAGAACTGGCTCAAAGATAGAAGACAAAAGGTGGTGGTGGAGAGTTGGTTTTCAGACTGGAGGCCTGTGATCGGTGGTGTGCCACAATGATTGGTGCTGGGCCCACTACTTTTTGTCATTTATATAAATGATTTGGATGTGAACGTAGGAGGTATAATTAATAAGTTTGCAGATGACACCAAAATTAGAGGTGTAGCAAAGAAGGTTACCTCAGATTACAAAGGGATCTTGATCAGTTGGGCCAATGGGCTGAGGAGTGGCAGATGGTATATAATTTAGATAAATGCGAGGTGCTGCATTTTGGGACAGCAAATCAGGGCAGGACTTATACACTTAACGGTAAGGTCCTCGGGAGTGATGCTGAACAAAGAGACCTTAGCGTGCAGGATCATAGTCCCTTGAAAGTAGAGTCGCAACTAGATAGGATAGTGAAGAATACATTTAGTATGCCTTTCTTTATTGGTCAGAGCATTGAGTATGGGGGTTGAGAGGTCATGTTGCAGCCGTACAGAACGTTGGTTAGGCCACTTTTGGAAAATTGCGTGCAACTCTGGTCTCTTTCATATCGGAAGGATGTTGCGACACTTGAAAGGGTTCAGAAAAGATTTACAAGGGTGTTGCCAGGGTTGGAGGAATTGAGCTACAGGGAGAGGCTGAATAGGCTGGAGCTACTTTCACTGGAGCTTCGGAGGCTGAATGGTGACCTTATTGAGGTTTATAAGATCATAAGGGACATGGATAGGATAAACAAACAAGGTATTTTCCCTGGGGTGGGGGAGTCCAGAACTAGAGGGCATAGGTTTAGGGTGAGAGGGGAAAGATGTAAAAGGGACCTAAGGGACAACTTTTTCATGTAGAGAGTGTTGCATGTATGGAATGAGCTGCCAGAGGAAATGGTGGAGGCTGGGACACTTACAGCATTTAAAAGGCATCTGGATAGGTATATAAGTAGGAACGGTTTGGACGGATATGGGTCAAGTGCTGGCAAATGGGACTAGATTAGATTAGGATAACTGGTCAGCATGGACGAGTTGGACCAAAGGGTCTGTTTCCATGCTATGCATCTATATGAATCTATGACTGTCTAACAGTCTGCATTTTGCTTGTGATTTTTAGGTGAATTGAGGACGATTGTTATTTAATGGTGCGAACACTTACAGAAACTGATATGTGTTAGTATAGTACTCAAACTCCGATTACTTGCAATTTTCCTGGATTTAACTTTCTTGCACTCACGTCCATTGAAGGTGTAGCATTCACTAACTGGAAGTGAAGCCCACATGAAGGATAGTTTACAGACTGAGGGGAAAAGTGCTCCAGGTTTTTGGAGCTGGCATTGACAGTCTGAGAGAAGCCAGTTCTGATGAAACATCGCAATTATGAAACATTAACTCTGTTTCTCTCTATTTAGGTGTTGCGTGACCTGCTGATTATATCCAACATATTTTTGTTTCTGATCCTTGAGAAGACGAGGGATGTCCTGTCCAAGATGTCCTTCCATTTAGCAGAAATTCAATGCCGCACCAAGAGCGGTCAAACAAGATTCCATCCCACATATGTATTTGTTAATAACTCCACCACCAGTATTGCAACCTCAACACAATCCACCCACTATTAAACTGCACATTGACATTCACACATCCCACAATATTATGCCTTTCACAGACACTACTCTCACCTCAGACATATTGCAGCTTGTCAAAAAGGTGAGACACCACAGACGCACACACCAAACAACAGACACCTGTTTATGCACTCATTCAGAATTTGCACTCTTTCTCTTCCAGACTAGAGTGTCCCATAACAAGCATCAGCAGGACCTGAACAAAACATCATTGACTAGGATTGGGAGGGGATTGGAGGACACAGTAAGCAGAAGCTAGTAGAAAAATAATGCATAGAGGTATATGACCATTGCAGCAATCTTAGGGATGGATGACTATTCCTAATCTCTTTTCCCTAAAGGTAGCATTGCTTACTAAATGCAGTTGAATCTCATCACATGCATATATAGAGGAACCTCAATTATCCGAATGACATGGACAGGGAGCATTTTCTTTGGAGAATTGAATGTTCAAATAATTGAATGCCAGATAATGTAAATTAGCCGAGCATTGGGACCTTATGATTTCAGATAATCCAAAATTTGGATAATCGAATGCTGGGATAATTGAGGTTCCCCTGTACTCCAATAGTGGCCACATGTGCTGCACCCAAACACTTCCATCTTTATCACTGCAGGCTATAAGGAGCAAGATGTCACCTCACCCTTTCTTCTGGAGTAAGTACAAGACAATCAAGAGTGTTCTCTCTCTCAGGAGAGAAAGGAAAATAGGAAGCATGAGGGAGAATGCTGTCACTATGACAGATATTTACTCAGAGATTATACCATCTGTGACTTGGACGCTAGAATTGAAAAGGAATTCTCACAGTTGGGCAGACCATATAATAGTGGGCAGCAAACAATGCAGAGTGAAATGGACATCACAACTGTCTTATTTCTCTGTTGGGATTGAGTGGGAAGAAGGTCTCATACTAGTTCTGCTATAGAGACATCAGAGATCTTGTAATACCGAGCTTCAGGAGTAGGCTGGTGGGTTTGATAAACCAACTGTATAGTCTCCTGGATAGCCAGCTTGAAAGCCTACAGATCATAGGGAGGGGGATAGAGGAGTCAAATTTCACTTTGAGCCATGGCATCTCTGTCCACATCATGGAGATACTGACCAATTCCAACCAGTAACTTGGGAGCCTAGAATTCAGCAATGTCTATTGATGGCAATCACAGCTTCGAACAGAGACATAGGTCTCACAGAGGAGCCTACACCTTCATCCAAATGGCACCTTTCCCTCTGTCATTAATATTTCCTTATTTATGCCTGTCAGTTAGGTGACCCAATCTGCTGAAGGCCATGCTGAGATAATACAGGACCACAATGGACCATTGCTTCTCAAGAAAGTCCCAGGAAGTTACCTGAACTGACATCTTAGATTCACAGCCGCTATTCACTTTACAAGCCATTGTCAGTGAGTTTGGACATTGTAGAGACACTATGTTGTGCAAGAGTGCCTTTGAATAACTAATAAGATTAAGTACCAGTGTGAATAATATTTGTTTGTTGTATAATGTGACCATTGTTCAGTAATGCTGTAGGTAAAGATTGGATGTTGTGAATGAGTAGGGGTAGATTTGGTAACTTTTTAATTGTGGTCTTTGTGGGGAAAAGACTGAGCAACTGATTAACTTCTTGATAGATCCTCAGACATGGAAGACAAGGCATGTGACATCGGTTAATCAAAGTTGATGGTGGAAGATGTCTTTCAAAAGCACTCTGCAATTAAATTATGGTCAGCATTCCTCTCAGATACAGGCTGTCTACCTGGAACATTCTGATACTTCCCTGGGTCACTTCCTCCCCCTACTCTCTGTGTGGGTCCTGTGTTTGACCTGTTTGTTTGACCAAGCAAAATTGATGCTTGTAATGGCTAGTCCCTCATGCTTTGCAGATTAGGTAGCATTGCAGCAAATTATCACACTTCTTCATTAACTTGACTGACTACTGCAGGGCAGTTTCTGATTGTTCAAAACGTCTAAGACTTTGCTTGATAGCCTGTGTTCTCTGCACAATGATTTTCTTGCTGGCTGAGTGGTTCTTGTGAGTTCTTAGTTGGTACCTGGATGTTTCTCAGAGGAGTCATGAAGCATTGTATCAAAGGTGTCTGTTGTCACTGAGACTATAGTCACACAGATTGTTTTAGGGCTAAGAGGTCTTTGGATAGGTAAATGTATCAAGATAACCATATTCTCTGGATATCATGGAACATGATGAATTGCCAGCAGTTTGATATGAGCTTCACATTGAATGATCTAGATTCCCTCCTCTTTTCGAATTCCACCACATTTAAATGAGGTGCTGACAAGATTAGTGAGTGGTTCCTGGGGAACCCTGAAAATTCTGTCAAGTCCTCGAGCTCTGTGAATTTGGTCTTCTCTGACAAGAAGGTGCAACAATATAATTATTCTTCAGAGTGTATGGACCTACAGAGACCTCCCTTGGCTAAAGTGCATGAAGGACTGCTAAATGTGATTGATGTCAGTTGTGGCTGTTTGAGAGGTTCCAGTTAAAAATTCAGTGTAACTATAGCCCTGACTGTCACAGGTGCTGCAATCCTTCGCTATGCTGCAACATCTGAGTCTTACTTCCAAAGGCCAGAGATCTTTGTGTTGACCTTTATAGTAAAGTACAGCCTCCCTCATACACTGACCTTGGTCAAAGAAATGCAGGCATAATGATCTTAAAAGAACCTGGGTATGTAGAGGCTCCTGCTGAGAGTCCTGACCATCTCTCCTCCAGTGATTTGCATTCCTCTGGAAGGGCTCAATTCTGCCTCCAGTTCTGTAGGCAGAGTAAAAGGGACTTTAAGCAAGATAAATTTCCAACCTCAGCCTTCCTCATGAGAGAGCCAACGTAGCACTTTCTTTATGCAAAGTGCTGACAGAATATCTGGGAAAAATGTTTATAGTATGTGACTTAAGTATTGATGTGTGAAACCAAAAGTCTCCCAATGTTTTCAGAGGTTCTCTTCAAAGGCAATGCAGTCAATCAATCTCAATTGACATGGGAACTTTCAAATGTAAGCATGTTATTAAATATTGCTTATAACCCTCAGCAGAAACTCATTTATTCTTGTTCTGTTGACGGCTGTTATATGACATTCTGAATTGAAGTATTACATTGACCAAGATTGTTTCTTGTGAAACACATGATCTAAACCAATGTTTCAGTTGAATACCCCATCCAAGGTACTTCAATTCTTGCCTACCACCATTCACATCACTACAACTACCCTAAAATGTTCATAAACTCATGTCTGACCTTGATGGGATGCTACTTTTCCACAAGACGCCCAAAGTTGTTTAAGTTTGAAAGCTTTGGCAAGTTCAGGATAGCTCTTTCCTCAAACCTGTTGTGAATAGTGTCATTAGCTGTTCTCAGAGACACATTAAAGACAGACCATCCCTTTGCAGTTTCTCTTAAATGTAGTTTTTAGTTTAAAAATAAGGGAGGAATTTTGTATTCAAATTAGTGTCTTTTCAAAAAGAAGGAGAAAGTGAGGACTGCAGATGCTGGAGATCAGAGCTGAAAAATGTGTTGCTGGAAAAGCGCAGCAGGTCAGGCAGCATCCAAGGAGCAGGAGAATCGACTTTTTGAGCATAAGCCCTTCTTCCTGAAGAAGGGCTTATACCCGAAACATCGATTCTCCTGCTCCTTGGATGCTGCCTGACCTGCTGCGCATTTCCAGCAACACATTTTTAAGCTCTTTTCAAAAAAAACCAAACAGTCTTTACAATTTAAGACTGCGCATTTGTGCGAAGTGAGCAGTTTTCTGCAATGCCCTGGTTTAAGGTTATATGGTTCACATTACATTCAGAATTGTAGTTGGCTGTGAAGGTCCGGAGATGAAAAATAATATATGTGATAGTCTGCTTGCCAAGTTGTCATAATTACTCACGGAATTTACAAAAAACATTGTATGTTATCTGATTAAAATATACTTGCATTTATACAACACTTTGCATGATGACAGTCAAGATTAGGGTGGTGCTGGAAAAGCACAGCAAGTCAGACAGCATCCGAGGAGCAGGAAAAATCGACATTTCAGGCAAAAGCCCTTCCTGGTTTTGCCCATATCATTGATTTTTCCTGCTCCTCGGATACTGCCTGACCTGCTGTGCTTTTCCAACACCACTCTAATCTTGACTCTGATCTCCAGCATTTGCAGTACACACTTCTGCCCACTTTGCCTGATGACCTTCAGTACGTACAGCCAAGGCTGGACTGTGGCAACTTGACCTTGAAAGATCATAGAGTCATAGAGATATATAGCACAGAAACAAACCCTTCGGTCTAACTCAGCAATATCAAACAGATAAATTAATCTAGTCCCATTTGCCAGCACTTGGCCATATTCCTCTAAACATTTCCTATTCATATACCCATCCAGATGCCTTTTAAATGTTGCAATTGTACCAGCCTCCACCACTTCCTCTGGTGACTCATTCCATACAGGCACCACCCTCAGCATGAAGAAGTTGCCCCTTAAGTCCCTTTTAAATCTTTCCCCTCTCACCTTAAACCTATGCCCTCTCGCTCTGGACACCCCCATCTCAGGGAAAAGACTTACCCAATCCATCCCCTTCATGATTTTATAAATCTCAATAAGATCACCCCCTGAGCCTCTCATGCTCCAGGAGAAATAGCCCTAGCCTATTCAGCCTCTCTCTATAGCTCAAACCCTCCAATCCTGGCAACATTGTTGTGAATCCTTTCTGAGCCCTTTCAAGTTTCACACCATCCTTCCTATAGCAGGGAGACCAGAATTATACATAATATTCCAAAAGAGACCTAACCAATTCCTGTACAGCCACAACATGACCTCCCAACCCCTATACTCAAAGGTCTGACCAGTAAAGGACAGTTCAGTTGGCTGCTGGACAGATAGTTTGCAAAGCAGCATAACTCCATTAATGTGGAATTTAATTTCTGCACTGGCTGAGGTTACCACAAACGATTCCTCTGCTCAATCTTATTCTGCCTGAGGCATAATGACCCTCAGGTTAAATCACCACCCATCATGTCTCCCTGAGAGCAGCCCGATAGTCCAGTCGAACTATGCCGTTTTTATCCTTACAACCAATTAAGTACTTGTCTAAATCTAAGAAACACAATTGCCACTTTGTGTATAGCAAGATTCTGCACAGAGCATTGGAATCAATGACTGTCCACGATGGAACATGCTACCTGTTTTCAGTGGTAGTGGATGGATAAATAGTTGCCAGGACAATAAAAGATCTCCATTGATCTTCTGCAAAAAGTGCCTCAGAAATCTTTTACACACACCTGAGAGCTTAATGTTACATCTCTAACATTGTTCACGCGTGCCTCATTACTGCCTGGTAGTTCGAGTCTAGGTTCGAAGGTGGTTCAAACACATACCATTTTTACTCAGTGATAACAATGCTTTCATTGAACCACAGATGACACTTACAATCAAAGTGGCCTTTGCCAATAATTCTGGATTTTATGCACTTGATAAATATGATAGCCAGTGACGTGTACAAAAGCAAGGAAAATCGAGTTGGACAAATTAGAGCTGTGTAAGGGATACTATTTGGAGATTTAATCAACTCAAATCAATTTGAGACTAAGTAATCTCGATCAATGAATTGAATTAACCATTATTTTATATGCACAGACACAAAATACTGAGGACGTCATAAATCTGAAATGAAAGGTAAAAATAGTGGAATTATTCAGCAGATATTCCAGCAACTGTGGGACATGGTCTACCTCCAGCTTTTCCCTTCCTCAACTTCTATGAACCTATTTCTGGGACTATGTATCGACAAGTATCCATTATAAGCCCATTGGCTCCTGCAACTCCACTTTCTTGTACTCCGCGTTCAATAAGGCACTCTATTCCATTCTTCCAGTATCTCCTTTGTAACCATTCTGATGATGCAACCTCCCAGCCCAGAGTTCTGATTTCGAGAGTTTGTTGCTGAAAAAGCACAGCAGGTCAGGCAGCATCCGAGGAGCAGGAGAATCCACGTTTCGGGCAAGATCACTTCATCAATAATGAGGCTTGTGAGCCAAGTGGAGAGATAAATGGGAGAGGGATGATGCTGAGAGTGCATTAGTCAGACAGAGGCGGGGGGTGATAGGTGATAGGTCAGAGAGCAGGGTGGAGTGGATGGCTGGGAAGGAAGATGATGGGTAGGACAGGTTATGAGGGCGGTGCCGAATTGGATAGTTGGAACTGGGATAAAGTGGGGGAGGGGAAATGAGGAAATTAGTAAATTTCGCATTGATGCTGTGAGGTTGGAGGGTCCCAAGGCGTAAGATGAGGCAATCTTCCTCCAGGCATCGTGTGGTTAGCATGTGGCCCAGACCTCCATGTCTTTGGCAGGGTGGGAGGGGGAGTTGAAATGTTCGGCCAAGGGACAGTGGGGTTGGTTGGTGTGGATGACCCGGAGATGTACTTTGAAGTGCTCTGCTAGTCGGCATCCTATCTCCCCAATATAGTGGAGCCCGTATCGGGAGTAATGGATACAGTAGATGGCATCTGTGGAAGTGCATGTAAAACTCTGATGGACGTGAAAGGCTCCTTTAGGGCCTTGGATGGAGGTGAGGGGGAAGGTGTGGGTGCAGGGTTTGCAAATCCTTTACGGAAAGCAAATAGGGGTGGGGAGGGAAATATATCTCTGATGGTGGGGCCTGTTTGTAGGTAGTGGTAATGATGGAGGATGAATGCGATGTATACAGAGATTGGGTGGGGGGGGGGGGGGTTCTGTCCTTGTTGCAATTGCAGGGGTGGAGTTTGAGGGCAGAGGTGCGAGAGGTGGATGCGATGTGCTGGCAGGCATCATTGACCATGTTGGAAGGGAAATTGCGGTCTTTGACGGAGGAGAATGGTCTTCAGAGTTCTGATATGTTGTCTTCTTTCTCAAGGAGAATATGCCCCACCATTGTTAACATGGACTTTGATCTTGTCTGTTGCATTTCCTGCACTTTGGTTTTAATTCCTTTTGCAAGTGTTAGGACAAGAACAGTGTTCCCTTTCTGCCCCATCAGCCTTGCACTGAATGAATTACTGTCTGTCCTTTCTGCCACCACCAGAACACAAATCTTCCCTGTCCTGAAAGATATCATTACCTCTGCAACAGTATGGTCCAGTTGTCTCTATCACCCCCCCGACCTTCCCAAGCATCTTCTAATACAAGTGCAAGAGATATCGTACCCGCTCTTTTACTCATCTCTTCTCCATTAAAGGCTCTGACAACTCCATCTGTATAAAGCAATGATTTGCATAGAGCTTTTTTTTAAAAAAACTGTAATATATTTGCTGTTGAAAAAGCCCTAAAGCTTAGAGTACAACTATTTGATTGTACAAGTTTATGTCAAAGTACCATGATCATATGATACAGACATCGAATTATGAAGAAGTGAAACCAACACAGCTCTCCTTGTGGAATAACAGTGCACTCTTTTTCTTTAATATGCTTTGTCTTTTACAATACAATCTAAGGAATACTCTAAAACACAGTACAGAGAAATTAAAATTAACAGACAATAAATAGAGGCATTAGGAAAGTTATCCAAAGGCAAACAGAGCACCTAAGTGTTCAAATGTTATAAAAATGTGATTAGAAAATAAATGAGGTGGAGGGTTTAATGAGAAATATTCTTAGATTAGATTACTTACAGTGTGGAAACAGGCCCTTTGGCCCAACAAGTCCACACCACTTGTGGGAGGAAACCGGAGCACACAGAGGAAACCCACGCAGACACGGGGAGAATGTGCAAACTCCACACAGTCAGTCGCCTGAGTCAGGAATTGAACACGGGTCTCAGGTGCTGTGAGGCATCAGTGCTAACCACTGTACCATCGTGCTGCCCATGATTCTGCAGAATTTAACAAAATGGTTGAAATCTCTGCACCACTTCGGTGGAAGTTAAAGGAGAGCAAGGGGTGAAGATGTACATTAAGCCAGAGCTTTGAGGACTGAACAACTTACAATGAGGGATAAGGCAGAGAAGGTACTGTCGCAAGATCACGGAGATGGATTTTGAAATCATAACATTGGAGATTATCTTGATAAACTCAGCAAATAGAACTCAAAGTAGTGGAGGATCAGAAAGTGGACTTTTCGCTAGGTTGAAGGCAATGAGCAATGTATCTTATATAGGGGCTTGAGGTGTGTTGATGGAGCATAAACAAAATCAAGTTAAGAGCTGACAAAAGCATCAAATTAGGTTTCAGCTATACTATGGTTGAAATAACAATGGAAGTGCAGATAAAAGTGTATGATTATGACTTTGGTCAGGTCATTGAATTTGAAAATCAGTCTGGAACAAGAAGGACATAAAAATTCAGACTACTCAGTGCATTATGAGTGACCTGATGATAGTTAGCCAATGTGATGGAACAGAGGTAGCAGCAGAGTTGAGGGAAATTGTACGAAAATAGAGCTGAATGGTAATGGGATACATATAAATTGGCCCCATGTTAATGGATGACATCATGAAGTGACAAATGAGGAAAACGAACTTAGTCATAATGTAATATTAGCATACAGAAAATGCGAGTGGAGTAGAATGTGACCAAATGTTTGCAATAAGTCAGAAACAACAGAAACTATGACAAGGGCAGTCTGAGGGAGATGAGCCAGAGATGAGTAGTGATGGAGAGGGAAAATGGAATGCAATACACTAAATGATGCCCTGTTAGGATACTAACATACAAAGCCTCAAGCTATGTCTCATGAGTTGATCATTATTTTTCATTTCCTAATTTTACTTCTCTATGAACCTCAACAACAAAGAGTGTATCTAGAAACATTGAATATTAATGGTACAATCCAAGTAATGGTAATGGAAGAGGAACTGCAGTTTGGCAAATAAGTTTTATAAAGCAGTTTTCACCATAAAGAAATAACCTTCAAGGAGCTACGAAAAATATTGTTACTCTACAGGTGATGTGAAATGAATAAGTAATTAGCCTCTGCAGTGGATTATCTTCAGAAGACTTTTCTCTTCACTGAAACCATCCTCTGTCAATTTGTATGAACCTGGCCCAAACCTCTTTCTGTTCCCTTGAGAAACCACCATGCAATACCCAGCACATGCTCCAGATACTGCATTAGCCACACCAAAAGTAGCCAGCAGAATGTACATATAGTTCTGAGAATGTCTGATTTCCATAATGCCCAATATAGTGATGTTGTAGTCAAGCTCCTATCATTCTATAATTTCTAAAGGGTGCGTTAAAACACATGCAACAGAAAATTCATTCAGTTTTCCTTTTGAGCTCAGGAATACTGCAGTCAGCATGAATCATGTGTTAAATTACAGATCATGAAATACTTAATACTGGTCATCATCACTGATCTATCAGTAATAATGATAGATTGCTGAGCCTTCTTCTGGGATCTGACTCATAATATGGCAGACACGACAATAAGCTACTGTTAAACTCTATTATTATTTATCAGATGGTGCCAAGTAATGCTCTGCATTTATTTTGAAGCAAAACTATACCCCAAACACTTGTGATAAAACATGACACAGCAAGACATCATATGACTATCATTGTCTTTATTGAGTAATTGTGAAAGACAATAAAGAAGGAACAGACTGGAAAGCTGTCAGAGTTCCAAGCTGATATTCTTCTTCATGCTACATGAGTTTTGGTATTGTTTGTGATGAAGATTTATATTAAAAATGACTACAATATGATATATGCATGGCAAATACTGTGAAATAATCTATTTTATTTGTAAATTATGAATTATGAATTGCGAATTAGGTTTCCTGGTGGTCTTAGAAATCAATGTAAATATATCTCAGTAAAAATGTCAGTTCTCTGTGTGTGTTTATTTTGTACACGAGTATGTAGATAAATGCCAATGACAAGGTGTGCTTTGCATGCAGTAATGCTCATCACAAAATCACAGAATAGTTAGAGTACAGAAGAGGGCAGTTTGACCTGTTGTATCTGCCCAGTTCCCTAAAGGAGCAGTTCACCTCCTATGAATATCCCACCTTCTGCCATACCCCTTTGTATTTTTCCTTTTCCAATAATCCAATTACCTTTGAATAACTTCGCTATAATCTCAGGCAGACCATTCCAGATCCTAACTGCTCACTGTGTGAAAAAGTTTTTCCTGATTGTGCCATTACTTCTTTTGCTAATTATCTTAAATCTAGGCCTTCTGATTCATGATGGTACAACTGTTGAGAACAGCTTCTCCCTATTTACATATCCAGATCCCACATTATTTTAAATATCTCAATTCAATTTCTCCAAGAACAGTTCAAACTTCTCAATAAAAACTCCCAGTTCAACTTCATTCTGTGCTCATTTGATGTTCTAACAAGAATCATTTTCATTTCTTTTCACACATTAAGCTGCAACAAATCAGGGATATCTCCCTTTTCCTCTGTTTCCATTCTTTCTTTCAAGCCCGACCTTTTGTCAGGGGTATTTACTATCCCTTCTGACCTTCGGCTCTTTGATGCTGAATGTTCTGTATTCACCAAAGGTCTTAGTTTCATCCCTCTCTCACTCTGTGTAGTGCCAGCCCGTCATTGTTGAAAGGAACAGGGCAAAGGATTTTCCTGCTCCTCAGATGTTGCCTGAACTGCTGTGCCTTTCCAGCACCACTCTACTCCAAAAGAATTTCAATCAGACCTGAAAAAAGCCAAGGTTCTTGAAATTCACTGTTCAAATGTCAATGTCAATGTTACCATTGTGGTAGGTAGCAGCCACAATATTTTATCAACTCCTCTAAATGAATGACTTGCTGACTGGTCTATGTATCTGTTTAACTTCTTTCTGTTTAGGACTCCTAATCTGTTATATGTGCAACATGTTATTTCTTGTCTCATTTAGGAATTAATAACTCACTCTTCTGTGAACTCAAGAAAGCCTTGTTAAATTGGCCCCTTTAGAAGCATAAGTTAATTTGGTTCTGGAGAATGTTAACCATAAGGGAAGGGATCATTTTTTAAATTAGTCTCATTATGACCAACAGAGGAAGCAGGTGAATAAAGATGGGGATCCAGTTTTTCACCACCACCTGCAAACTTAATAATTTGGAGTATCCCACCTGGAACCAAAACAAACCAGGGAAGGTTTCCCACCAACTGACCACAACAATATCCTTCCTCTTGTGTTCAACTCTGAACTGGATACATACATAGGTCCAAATGCCTCTGTCCTCATATCCCTTTAGAATTGTGTGTGTTATTTTTAAAATTGTTTTTCTGCATTCTTCCCATCACAATGAATCAAATCACATTTCTCTACATTAAATTTCATCTTCTCCTTGTTCAGCAATCCACCAACCTGGCTGTGTTCCTTGTAAGATGTATTACTTTCTTCACAGTTCACAATACTTCCAAGTTTTGTATTGTTTTCAAATTTGAAATTGTGGTCATTAGTACATGTCAGGAAAAGCAATGTCCTAACAGCAAACCCTTGGGAACTCCACTATAAATCTTCCTCCAGCCAGATAAACACCCATTTCCTACTACTGTTTGTTTTTTACCACTATGCTTTGTATTAACTGTGTGGATTTTATGTCATGCAGTGAGTCAAGACTAAAGCCACAAGTTTTTATTATGTTGCCCCTGTCGCATCACTGTAACATCATCAAAAGTATTCAGCGTTTCTGACACTCATTTTGATAAAGTTACAGTGAAAGAGCAATAACCATGCCAAGGTGATCTCCAGCCTAATTATGTCATTTGAAGACAGGTAATAATTGTACCAGAGGTGGACAAAACATTTAATCCTTATTTTTATATAAATCTTTGATGATGTAATTATAAGAAAATAGCAATGTACTTACAAATTTGAGTGAAAGCGAAAAATGGATTGGTGGGATATGCAAGTTTCTTTGCATTACAGTCTGAGGAGTTAGGAATTACAAAACACTGTCATAACTGGTATGAAATGCACTGATAGTATTACAGGTTAATGCAATAATCTTCATTTGCAAAGGTAGACACAGGAATTTGTAATGGAGGATGTTTACCAGAAATTGGCAGGTGCAAACATTTTTAAGAAATATTACTGATTAAATCAAGTTGAGGATTAATTTAAAATTTCACTTTATTAATGTTACTATACAAATGCAACATGCATTTTCCGTGCTTGAAACTATTAGAATTTAAACCAATTAGATTAGAGCAGACCAATCAGAAATGAGAAAACGTGAATGAATATTTCAATTAAAGACACCAGGGTGAATTTCCAAAGAAATTCATCACACACATATTATGTGGGTTCAGCTGAAAATCCACACGAGCATCGGAAGCAAGTATTTACTGCTGTTTTTCAGGATTTCCTGAGATACATCTACCAACGTTTCACAAACATGAGGGTAAACCAATGCTTCAAGCATTCATTGTCCCCTTGTCAAATCTGACGCATCAAGGAAGCCAATCGTTTTACAGGACTGAACAAGAGAGATTGGAGTGACACGCAACAGGTAAACATGAGGAATATCAATACTTTACCTCCAGATTCAAATGCCAGTTCATGTAGCAATATTTGAACATAAGTTCCACTCTCTGGCATCCATTTTAAATTGAAGCTCTTGTCAGTGGGTGAGTACAGTATTGGATCATGGGCTTCCCCAAGCGGTGGTTCAGATCACAAGGGGGTTTATGAACTCTGAGAAAGTTAGGTCAATCCACCCCTTTCTCATGTTTTCAGAGTCCGTTCCTTCCATCCAGTCCTCAAACATTCCCACAGTCCTCCAGTTCTCATTGAGGCGGTACAGCAATTTTCAAGCCTGGAAATGGTGCCACAGTAGATAAAATTTAGGAAAACACTATAATAGAAGAACAAACATAAGTTTATATAGCAGTTTTTGTGACCTTAGAATGCTCAAAGTGCTTTACAGACAAATATTTCGATAATTTAAAGAATTTATTTTTAACAGCTAACCCCTGTGCAAACACATTGTTATAGTTTAAATGCATTAAATACTTGTATATGAGTTTTGCCAATTATAAGTTCTATCCTTTCCACTCTGTACCTTCCCGGCTTTGGCCTCTCCCCTGTCTTGCCCCATGTCTAGTTTTCAGTTTAACAATAAGTGACAACCCTAATGACATCCTTATTGGGCTTTGTGGTGTCTTGCCTGCACAAATAAAACCGGTCAAAGTACGATTATTTGCTGCAGAGCATGGCACAAAAACATAATTGCTATGGAAACCGCCAGTGTATTTTGTTTTTGTTTATACAAACTGTGTGAATACACCAACTGCCAACTGGGTGAACAGGGTACATTAATAAGCCCTGTTTTACTTAAAATCTGTGCAGCTGCAGATAAAATAATGCCTTTGTGGATTCTTTTACATTGCATTAGTGGGATGGTTTAGCATTTGTATTCAGCTCAGATCAAGTTCATTTTGGAGTTGAATCCAGTCTGTTTTGTTTGCAATTTCTGGCCTTGACTCAGTATTTAATCAGGATGAAAATGTTTGGTGCATTCTTTACAGCGTTACTTTCAAATCAACCTGTGAACATCAATGTGGTTTCACCTTACCTCAGCTGTTCTGTAACAAAAAAATTCCAAACACTCTTCTTCGGCAAAATTTCTCAAATTTGCAAATCTCCTGAAAGGAATGACTCCATTCCAGTGTACAACTGCATAGTATTGGTCACCCTCAGTCCCTTTCCTGGAGTTGTCTCATCTTTTATTCACTTCAGAGCCTTGACAGTGAATGTCTGTACCCTACTTGCCATGGAGCACGTTATAGCCAGAACTAATCTATTTCTCACTCACAGTTTGGTAGGAGTTGGCCTGATCTACTATTGCAGCATTCATCAAAAGAACTTGCATCATATATTGCTTTCAACATTATTAAAAAGTTTCAAAACACTTTGGAGAAGGCTTGTTTGGTAATCCAGGGAAGCAGCATATTCTTTCACACAGGTTGGGGAACTTGTTCAAGTTATGTGGCCAAAGGTTAGTTGTCTTTCATTATTCATATGTTCATAAAGCTATCGATACCCAGAAGTACTCCCCCGAAAATTCCATGTCACCGTCTCTTACAGAGTTCACAAGGCAATCAGTATTCACAGGAATTCTAGAAAGAAGAACAATGCCAGTGTGAGTTTGTTTAAACATAGCATGGGCAACAAATTAACTTCAGGAACTTCCTTGTCAAGGTAGCTTACCTGCTTACTGAAGAACTGTAATGGTGCGCAAGTTGATGGTGACTCATTTCGCTATCCACAGCCTGCACTATTCCAACAACTTGCACCCTCACCAAGAGTCCCAAGACCAAGCTGACATTTCACTTTATTGACATTAAGTTCATGAATTGTTGACACATGTCTCCCCTTCATAAGCAGCTTGCTAAGATGAATATCGGGCAAGTTGCTTCACCAAGTGTGTCCGAAAAGTAATTGCCAGACAAATGAGGAAGCAGCAGTGGATATTGGACAAAGGATGGAGACGAATCATTAGGTGGATTGTGGTATTTGGGAGGACGGTAGTAGCTCCTAGCTCCACAGAAACAGTTCAAAAAGCTTGGTAGAGCAGAATTTGAATATTGTTGAAAAGAGAGACATGTTGCTGAAACTTGTCATCATGTACTCGTCAGGGCAAACACAAGAGTGCCCCAAATTTCAAACAAACACAATTTATACGACAGAAGGAAAGGCAAGTTGCCTGATTTATTAGAACATTCTTACGAAGAAACCCAGAAATTTTAGGAACTTTAGGCTTCCTAAACTCTCGGTTCAGTGAAAAAAGGCACAAGGCTTGACCATATGCCTCTTCTTTGCAGAGAGCAAATTTCATTTATGAATTTATTTGAAATTTAACATTCTTCCATTTACTGGATCAGTGGTGCTGGAAGAGCACAGCAGTTCAGGCAGCATCCAATGAGCAGCAAAATCGACGTTTTGGGCAAAAGCCCTTCATCAGGAATAAAGGCAGTGAGCTGGAAGCATGGAGAGATAAGCTAGAGGAAGGTGGGGTGGAGAGAGAGTAGCATAGAGTAAGAGCTTCAGGGCAGAGGAAGTGACCTGGGAGTTGCAGTGGGAGAGGGACTCCCTGAGATTCTTGTAGAGAGAGGAGGAAAACTTCTTCAAGGCAGGCATCCTTGCATGAGGATTCACAGTAGGGTTAAAATCGAGGTAAAAACAATGACTGCAGATGCTGGAAACCAGATTCTGGATCAGTGGTGCTGGAAGAGCACAGCAGTTCAGGCAGCATCCAATGAGCAGCGAAATCGACGTTTCGGGCACTCTTCCATTTATCTTGACGAGTGTAAGACAAGAAGCATCTGCAACATGTCTTGCTTATCAGCAGTGGATTAAAATCAAAATTAAATATATATATTATATATAGATGATCGATAGATAGATACTATATACACAGGGGTCAACTACTGCTTAAACTGCACAGATTGGCCTTTGAAGAACCCTCAGAAGAACTCACCCAAGACTTACTCCTCTCCTCAGGAACTAATTTCCCATATGAATCCTTAAACAAGTGTTAGGCTCCTAATTAACAGAGGCAATGGAACCAATGCTTGTTTTTAGCAGACTACTCAGTGCTTAAAGGATGGATCTGAAGAATATACATCAACACTAGGATTGATAAATGGCCTTTAACATAATAAATATTTCAAACCATTTTACAGGATTCCTACAAAGGAAAATTTAACATTGACCAACATATGGTGAAAACTAAAAGCCTGAAAAGTATGTTTTGGAGAACATTTTAATGGGTGCATGAGAATTAGAGAACTGAAGAATATTGGGAATGGAATTCCAAAACTTAACCGAGTCAACTGAAGGCATAGCCACCAATAATGAAACAGCTAAAGTCAGGGATGCTCAGGGGGTCAGAATTAGAGAAGCACAGAAATTAGATTAGATTAGATTCCCTACAGTGTGGAAACATGCCCTTCGGCCCAACCAGTCCACACTGACCCTGTGAAGAGTAGCCCAGCCAGACCCACTACTCTCTGACTAATGCACCTATCGCTATGGGCAATTTAGCATGGCCAATTCACCTGACCTGCACATCTTTGGACTGTGAGAGGAAACCGGGGCACCCGGAGGAAACCCATGCAGACACAGGGAGAACATGCAAACTCCACACAGACAGTCGCCCAAGGCTGGACTCGAACCTGGGGTGCTGTGAGGCAGCAGTGCTAACCACTGAGCCACTGTGCTGCCCAACACACACAGATAACATTTGGCAGGAGGAAGGCTATGAAGCGTTTGAAAACAAGGATGAGAACTTTGAAATCAGCAGCCATGAAGAATCATGCAAATTGGATGCAGGCTGTTGCACTGTTAAATTTGTCTTAGCTATGTTCACTTTACATCCAAAGAAGTGGAATATGTATCCCAATTTCTGCCCCACTGAAGCCACTGATAAAGAAATCTGAGAAGTAGGACCTTTTCTTCTGATTTAGCATGTAAGCAAAGTCCCACGTACAACCCAAATGTTTTAATTGCATTCCTTTCTTCAGTCAAGTATAAGGCATACAAAGTTATTTACACTGATCACATTTCAGTATTAAAATTCCCCTGAATTTGAAAGCAGCCTGGGTGGTCAAACAAAAAACTTAAGTCAATTGAGCTAATTTTCTTGTTTTTCTGCTGATAAAAATTGTTCAGGGCAACCATAGGCCTAATAATAATGCACAAAATGAACCAAATGTATGTTCACCTCAGTATAACTCCTACCAGGTGGAGAAGCAAGGCTGGAGGAGGAAATCTACCATAAAGTGCACCACAACTTTACACTTCCTCTGTTCTTTCCTTAAAATGGCAGAGGTGATTTTTCTTTTTGATGGAAATATGTATCTTCCGGTGCCACTTCAATAGGAACGCAAGTTAAGTGGGATGTATATTGGGCAGCTAGTCTGCTACTGCTAACCTTGGGTCTCTACCGAGATTGTAAGTTAATCTCAACAAGGACTTGCACGGTTAAAACAGACACAAACCTGATGTCTCTGCTGATTTTACTCATCTCAGCTAGATCAACAATACTATTT
Organism: Hemiscyllium ocellatum; assembly: GCF_020745735.1. NCBI lineage: Eukaryota > Metazoa > Chordata > Chondrichthyes > Orectolobiformes > Hemiscylliidae > Hemiscyllium > Hemiscyllium ocellatum. Next base: position 66,543,199 of record NC_083403.1, read on the forward strand.
TATAATTGGCCTCAGAGATGAATGGAAGGGTAGGGATGGAGTATGTCACCCCAGCTCCAACAGAAGGTAGCTGGGGCAAGTAGGAAAAATCGTTGACTCCTCTTGGAACATAGGTGAATGATGGGTGAAGGAAAAATCAGTCTCATCTCTCACAGTTTAAAACTTTTCATATGAAGAATGGCTGTGTCGGTTTGGACCGAAGTTGGTTTACTGCAAGGAGAAAGTGAGGAGTGCAGATGCTGGAGATCTGAATCAAGAGTGTGGAGCTGGAAAAGCACAGCAGGTCAGGCAGCATCCAAGGAACAGGAGAATTGATGGTTGATGAAGGGCTTATGTTCAGAATGTCGATTCTCCTGTTGCTAGTTTACCACAAGACAATTTGAAAAGGTTATTAAAAGGAACATAAAACTCTTGGCTTTATTAATAGAGGCATACAAAAGCAAGGAAGGTACAGCAGTTCTTTCAATGGTTGGGCTTAATGGTTGGAAATATGTTCAATTATACACCTCAAACTTTAGGAAGGATGTCAAAGCCTTAAGAGACCACTGAAGAGATTTCCTACAAGGGTACCAGGGATGAAAGATGTAGACAGGGATTCCTGGAGTTAATCTCCTTTGAGATAATGAGGGAATTTGATGGAAATAACAGATTTTGACAGAGTAGCTAAGGAGAAATTGTATCCAAAGACAAAAGGGTCTATAATTCCTACCTCCGGCAACTGTCTGTGTGGAGTTTGCACATTCTCCCCGGGTCTGCGTGAGTTTCCTCCGAGTGCTCTGGTTTCCTCCCACAGTCTAAAGATGTGCAGGTCAGGTGAAGTGGCCATGCTAAATTGTCCGTAGTGTTAGCTGAAGAGGTAAATGTAGGGGAATGGGTCTGGGTGGGTTGCTCTTCAGAGGTCAGTGTGGACTTGTTGGGCCGAAGGGCCTCTTTCTACACTGTAAGTAATTTAATCTGTAAGTAATCTAATCTAACTGGGGACATAGATTTAAAGAGTTGGTTGTGAGGCAGCTTGGGAATTCTTTTTCTCTTTGGGAAGTTCTTGTGATATTCAAACCTAAGTACACTGTCTGAAGGGACAATGAATTCAGATTAAATAATTACAGTCAAAAGAGAATAGATAAATGTTTGATGGAAAAAAACAAATAGATGAGTGGGGAATTATCATGAAAGTGAGATTAATTGGATGGTTCATGACGAAAGTGTTGTTCTGGGCACCTTGGGGTTGAATGGCCTTCTTCTGCACTCCAGACTCCTGCAAGCCTTTGGTTTAAACAGGAAAGACAAATAGATTATTTGGGAAACATGCATTAGATTCAATTTTTATGCTGTTTGAAGTTTACTCCGAACCAATTGTGAAGCATGAGAATTGAAGTGGGTTGCATGGTGAGTGCACTTTCCACAATGCTTTTTGGAAGGACCTACTCAAGAAAATGTTGCTGAATTTCAGATTTCAGGCAGCAAACTGAAATCATTATTAATTTGACTATTTGGCCATTGGCACTTGGACACTTGTTATCTCGGTCCTCAGTATTCAGATTGCGATGGCACAGATAAAAATAAACAATTTGCTATTTCAAGAAAGGTTCAGCAAAATAAATAATATTTTTTACAAGCACAGGAATCTAAGATTTCTCTACAGCCTGTATTTCAGCTACAGTTTATAATAAACAGATCTTTTGAGCTGGAAGGTTATTGTGAAGATGTATAACCATTTGCATCAAAGCCACTGTGTTTCATGGACATTGGTATTTCCCAAGCAACAATCCTTCATGTATTTATATATATATATATATATATATATATATCCTGATGCAGCTCAAGGCTTGTGCTCTGACTGTGTAGATTGCAATGTCCCAGGCATTCATTCCTATGATGTACCCTTCAATTAGGGAGTGCAACCATGATTTCATGATTTGCATTTCCAACTTTGTGTCAAGACTGTACTTTCATAAAATCAATCCTATGAATTTTGGCAACCAATTGGATAAAATTCATGATACTTCGCTAGACGTTACGTGGAAGAATTGTTTACAGTGTGAAAGGTACTATAGGAATGGAATTTCTTGTTGACAAACGAATCTGTTCAAAATTTTAACATTTGTTCAGTGAATTTCATGAATATGTAAACCATCCCCATAACTTTTACATGAATGTTGCTGAACAGTTTAACACTGAATGATGTAAGTGGATGTTAGGACAGATGCTGAACAGAAGTTTGACAAAAAGGAGTATCTTAAAAGAGGAAAAAAAAGAGAGGCAGAAACATGTAGAGAAAAAAAAGAATTAAAGAGTGTAGGACTGTGGTAGATGAACACCAGTGGAAATGTGCATGACCAGAGTAGTGTAGTAACCTTAGAAGTTTTTGAGGTTGCAGGGGTTAACCTAGGTATGAAAGAATAGATGCATTTGGAAACAAATGGCCCAATCAGCATTCAACTTGATAGGTAAATTTGTAAGAAGTTTGTATGCATTGGCGAAATACTTAAGGATAATGGAAGAGACAGTCCACAGCTTCATGCTTCTTTTGTTCACGTCTGTTAACCATGATCTTCCCCCTCCTATTATCACTGCCCTCACTATGCCCTTTCTGGCACTAACCAAAGGACTGCTGCTCACTGGATAAATGGCTGGAATTTGCCTTTGGAAATGGTGAGCTTCAAGAGAGGCACTGACAACTTCCCAAATATATAAGTTAGGTCTGAGGACAAGCTCCAGGAACAGCACCTCATCTATTGATCAGTTACTTTGATCAGCCAACCGTAGCCTCCTTTGATTTATCTCCTTTTATTTGAATACATCAGTCTCAATTTTCTTTTTATTTTTGCTTTTAGATGGCATGGTCATTATTCTGGCATGCGCACATCTTCTAGACATCTTTTTATTTTGACTAATTCACCCATTGGTCCATTGGACTGAAGTTGTGATGTCAATTTTTACATTGAATGAGGGGTATTCTCACCGTTTACCAGATGGGTGTCAGGCATCACTTAGTAGGATCATCATTTACTGGGATCAGTATCCAGTGACGCTCCACTGAAACCTGCATTCAAGACCCCTAGGTTGGGAAAAATAAATGATGCATTCCATTCCCAGTTTTCTAGACTTCAATATTTGAAAGCTGTTTGATGTTTCCCTCCCCCTAAACCATTCCTGTGTTTCCGATCCAAGTGCAATACAATCACAGCTACAGCAGTATTATGAAATTGATGCACAGAAAATTCTTTTCAATCGGGTGGCTAAACCTACTTTGGTCTAATCAATGTAGGAACTCATGGTGATCAGTTATGTAGATCACGCTGTCTTTCTGAAAGCCCCAGTAAAGCCCTGTCCTCCTACACCAAAACAGTTTTCATTGTCCCTCTATTCGGAGGATTATGGTGCTGAATTTTAATTAGCCTAATGAACTCAGGAAGTAATGACAACCACTGTGGTGTTTGACACCCAACATCAGAAAGCTTCAGCAGGGCCCCACAAAAAAACATGACATACACACAGGCACGTCCACGCACACATGCACACACAAACAACTGATCAATTTGTAGTTAATTTTGTGGTACTACTTTTACCAACTTCATATTGGAATATTTCCTATCTCTATGTTCCCTGTCATAGCTTTATTAATATTGATTATTTACAGCATGAATCCAGCACACATTCCTGATTGGAATATAAAAAAGAATGCATCTTGGGTCATGATAAAAATTGAGACTTTGAAGAAAAAATGCCAGCATTGTCGTCTTTTGCTATGTTGATCATTGTCATGTACTTATTTTGGCTTCATGTTTCGAGCAAAAATGTATAATTTACAGTATCATTCACATTCATATATTCAGATACCTAATAGACAATAGGTAAACACTACTTAACAAACATATGATATTTACACTCCCAAACTCACGATAAAAGGCCACTTGATCAAACTTGTACCGGTACTGTGAAAGAGCTATCTTTTACCAAAAATTCCTAAACCTTTGCTCTGTTAAGTATTTATCCAATTCCTTTTCGAATGTAGCCTTCAGGCAATGCATTCCAGATCACAATAACTCACTGCATAAACTCACTTCGTGTTCCCACCTGGTTCTTTTCCAAATATCTTACATCTGTGTCCTTTGGCTTTTTATTCATGCTTGGAATATGAGCATTATTGGCAAGGCCAACATTTGTCACCCATCCACAACTACATTTGAGAAGGCTTTGTTGATCTGAATTACTATCGTCTCTGAGTTTGCAAAGTGCTGTAACAATGTGAGATCCAGGATTTTGGCCAAGCAAGAGTGAAAGAACAGTGAAATAATATCAAATCAAAATGGCGTGTGGCTTGAAGTGGAAATTACAGATGGTAGTATTGTCGCGTGTTTGCAACTCTCGTCTGTCTAATTGCCAGAGGTTGTGCATTTGAAAATCCCAATGAGACAGATTAGTAATTGATGAACTCCAGAAAATGACAATAGTTTCAGCAGTTAGACCTTATGCCTCAAGAGCAATAGTGAGTATGGAGACAAATGGGACAAGAGTAAAAATATAGTTTCTTCACGCCAAGGAAAATTGTTCTGATTGTCCCCTCAAGCTTTGAACAGTGACTTCAGAACCTCACTACTAATGACTCCTTATTTCAATATGTTTAGATATCAGTACATCTTATTTCCAATTCTCCTCTCATCCACCAAGAAACTAAGTTAAAAAATCACACAACACCAGGTTATAGTCCAACAGGTTTAATTGGAAGCACTCTAGCTTTTGGAGCGACGCTCCTTCATCAGGTGATTGAGTGGCACTCCGAAAGCTAATGTGCTTCCAATTAAACCTGTTGGACTATAACCTGGTGATGTGTGACTTTCAGGAGAAAGTGAGGACTGCAGATGCTGGAGATCAGAGCTGAAAAATGTGTTGCTGGAAAAGCGTAGCAGGTCAGGTAGCATCAAAGGAGCAGGAATCATTCCTGAAGAAGGGCTTATGCCCGACGTTTCGGGCATAAGCCCTTCTTCAGGAATGATTCCTGCTCCTTTGATGTTGTGTGATTTTTGACTTTGTTTACCCCAGTCCAACACCGGCATCTCCAAATCTGACCAAGAAACTAGATGGTGCCAATTCCCAACAGTAAAACATCGAATGACAAATGCCTGCCCTGACCCTTGTGCCACTGCCTCTTCTGTACAATGTTCCGCATGCTTCAAGGCCACCAACCTCAGTGACCTTCCATCCAGTCAACTTTGCATCAGCAAACCATCACCACACCATCGTGTCTCAGGACATCTCACACACTACTTCAGGCCTTCAGTACTTTGCTTTTGAGTTGGATGGACACCTTGAAATGCAAGCCTCTGTCAGGTTTCTTTGCATGCAGGGACATCTCATGGCTTTTGTGCTGCCATGGTCACTTTCTCTCCAAACATCCGCTAACTTTAACATTGTGGTACAGGCTGCCAGCCTCTGTGTGGGTCATGGCCTTTTCTCAATGAACAAGAACTTTAATGATGAGAACCTAGTTGTCAGCCTCAGCAGTTTAGCTTGCTTTTTATCGCAGAGGACAGGCAGGCAGCTTCTGAAGGTGAGGAGCACTGAATTGTCAATCTATCAGTTAGATAAGGGCTGGACAAGTCACTCTGTGATATAGTGCTACATTAATATCACAACTGCAGCATATGCCAGCAGCTGATGCTGCAAACACACTGCACATGCTTCAGGAAAATGGCTGTACATGGATGTTAAGTGGGAAGAGTCCTTATTAGGGTTCAGAGGGACTACAGTCAGTCAGGGGGTATGTCCAATTACACTATAGGAGGTTAAGGCCAGCAGTCAGACAACATCAGGTTATGATTCAACAGGTTTATTCGAAATCACAAGCTTTTGGAGCATTCGCATTTGTTAAATGAAGACACTTCACCTGACAAAGGGACAACACTCTGAAAGCTTGTGATTTCAAATAAACCTGTTGGACTATAATCTAGTGTTGTCTGACTCTGACCTTGTCCACCCCAGTCCAACACTGGCACCTCCACATCATGACAATAGGGGGTTGACCATGGACAGTCCTGCAAGTCATGTGTAAGTAATCTGGAGATTATAGATGGGACAGATGGAGTCCAAGTATTTTTGAGACATCAGTCTGAGGGATTGGGTCAATGTAATGGGACAAAGGAAGAGATTCAGTGTGATGGAAGTGGATGCAAGAGCAAGTTAGTAGTGACGCATGAACATGGGAAGTAGTGGTGTGTTCCCATTGAGTAAATAGGAAGTGCAAAGGCAGGAATGGAAAATAGCTTGGGAGATTAAGGAAGTGTGAGCCCTTGACTGTACATGATGCATGCAACACTGAGTACTGCTGTCCTGTCAGTTGTTCTGTCTATCAGTCTTGGTGAGATGCATTTGTTGTGACAGAACTGTGATAAATGCCGAACACTGACTGTGAAGCAGTAGAGAGAAGACCTTGCACTTACTTTTGTGGAGTGCAGATGATCATTGACCTCCATGTGGCACAGCTAAACATCCTTTTTGACACGGAACGCAGCACTGACTCATTCTGCAATTTCTACCCAGTCTGGCTGGGTTTGTTGGCATGGTCTCCTTTGGTAACTGGCAGGAAAAGGGCCTGCCATCCTCTTCATGACATCATCCAGCACCTCCAGAACCCTGTGCTGAAAATATACAGTTAGCTTTTTGAGCACCGTAGCATGATGACCTGTTCCAAGATTGCAGCATCCAAAGTACTGTGCAGCTGGGATTTAAGACAGAGTGCCAATGGGGCATAGGCTGGCAGTGGTGTGCACTTTTGCCTTGCTTACTATTTGGTTCCCCATGAAGTTTCTCCAAGAAATGCAGCCAAATTCACATTAAATGAACTGAAAAGTGGAAAAGGGTTGAGGTGGACTGGTTGCCATGAAATTCACTCACTACCATATTTTAACTGCAAACATATTGTTTAGTTTCGTCATTTTATCAAATGAATGCAGGTGTGACACAGATCCCAAAAGTCCTGGGTTGGTTTGTGGCTTTTTTTTATTTGTTGTCTATGCTGACTGACAGGCAGTTGTGAAGATATAACAAACTTGCAGTCCAGATCACTGTCCAGGGTCACTTCAATAATGTCATCTTATGTGACTATTGAGTGAAGACAGGATCTAGACAAATAACAAGATAATACTCCTTGTCCAGACTCCGAAGAAGTGATGGTAAGATACTGGGAGGAAGACTCTGCACTTGTCACTGTACTCTAAGGAACTAAATACTGTTTTTATTAACTGAATATTAAATTGTCTGTGAATGCTGCTTGCGGACATAACCTAGAGAATCGCAGCCTCATAATACAGGCTGTGAATTTTCCATCAATCAGTTTAAATGCAAGAAAAACCTTGTGGGTGCCATTACAAATATTGCTCATTCTTAGGTGAACAATCTACCCTCCGAGCAAGAGAGGAAATATTTTGGAACTGAGAAAATCTTTCCCCCCGAAGCTTTTGCGAGCTTCACAATTTTTTTTTATATGTTGTGTGTACTCGCTGACAAAGTGTACTTCCCCCAATAAAAATCCAGCTGTATCGTGAAAGCTGCTTTCTGTTTGCCTTTGCTCACTAGCTGCCTTAATGGAGGTTCTGCACAGTCAGATTGAAGTAAACTCACTGGATTGCTTTAGACAGGCTCAAGGAGATCTGTTTCTTATCCATTTTCACTGACAGCTGATGGTCTCACTAGGGGCAGGAACTACGATGCTCATTGGCACCAGTTTACTTCCACAGTGACAGTGTGGCATGTCTTCATTCTGCACACGTGCTGTTATTCTCTCTGTGTGACGTCTCTGCAGTGACATCGTTATTCCATGGATGTGCATTGGCCAAAATGTTCACAACCAGCCACATGGAGTGGTGTGCTCACATACTGTTGCCAGTTTACAGGAAGATCAACACGGTGGGGAGAAAAACATGGGAGAGGGATACTGTTATCTCCCTCTCCCAAAATCGGATTGCTCATCAGTTGTAAGGTTTTAAATGATACTGTGATCAATCATGAAGGTGTTGCCCTGGAAACAATTGTTTCACTTCCTTGCATGTATCTGAGAATTGATCATCTATTCAAATGTTTGAAGCCTTAGGGTGAAAACAGTTTAAAAGAAATTTACATTAATAATCACAGGAGAGTAGTCTGAGATTAAAAGCTTAAAGTCCTTTTATATGGTTTCCTCATTAACGTTGCATTTTCGCTTTCTGTTTATATGCAGCCATAGAGTCATAGAGATGTACAGCACAGAAACAGACCCTTCGGTCCAACCCGTCCATGCCAACCAGATATCCCAACCTAATCAAGTCCCACCTGCCAGCACCTGGCCCATATATCTCCAAACCCTTCCTATTCATATACCCATCCAAACAAATTTTAAATTGTACTAGCCTCCACTACTTCCTCTGGCAGCTCATTCCATACACGTACCACCCTCTGTGTGAAAAAGTTGCCCCTTAGGTCTCTTTTGTATCTTTTCCCTCTCACCCTAAACCTATGTCCTCTAATTCTGGACTCCCCCACCCCAAGGAAAAGACTTTGTCTGTTTATCCTATCCATGCTTCTCATAATTTTGTAAACCTCTATAAGGTCACCCCTCAGTCTCTGACGCTCCAGGGAAAACAGCCCAGCCTGTTCAGCCTCTCCGTATAGCTCAAATCGTCCAAACCTGGCAACATCTTTGTAAATCATTTCTGGACCCTTTCAAGTTTCACAATATCCCTCCAACAGGAAGGAGGCCAGAATTGCACACAATATTTCAACAGTGTCCTAACCAATGTCCTGTATAGCCACAGCATGACCTCCCAACTCCTGTACTCAATACTCTGACCAATAAAGGAAAGGATACCAAACGCCTTCTTCACTATCCTATCTACCTGTGACTCCACTTTCAAGGAGCTATGAACCTGCACTCCAAGGTCTCTTTGTTCAGCAACACTCCCTAGGACCTTACCATTAAGTGTATAAGTCCAGCTAAGATTTGCTTACCCAAAATGCAGCACTTCTCATTTATCTGAATTAAACTCCAGCTGCCACTTCTCAGTCCATTGCCCCATCTGGTCAAGATCCTGTTGTAATCTGAGGTAACCTTCTTTGCTGTCTACTGCACTTTCAATTTTGGTGTCATCTGCAAACTTACTAACTACACCTCTTATGCTCACATCCAAATCATTTATGTAAATGACAAAAAGTAGTGGACCCAGCACCAATCCTTGTGTCGCCATCTATGTCCCTACATTCTATATCTTCTATGTCCTTTTCCATAGTAAACACTGATGCAAAATACTCGTTTAGTATATCCTCCATTTTCTGCGGCTCCACATAAAGGCCGCTTTGCTGATCTTTGAGGTGCCCTACTCTGTGCCTATTTACTCTTATGTCCTTAATGCATTTGTAAAAGCCCTTTGGATTCTCCTTAATTTTATTTGCCAAGACTATCTCATGTCCCCTTTTTTGCCCTCCTGACTTCCCTCTTAAGTATACTCCTACTGCCTTTTACTCTTCTAAGGATTATCTCGATCTATCCTGTCTATACCTTACATGTGCTTCCGCTTTTTCTTAACAAAACCCTCAATTTCTTTAGTCATCCAGCATTCCCTGTACCTACCAACCTTTCCTTTCACCCTAACATGAGTGTACTTTCTCCGGATTCTCGCTATCTCATTTTTGAAGGCTTCCCATTTTCCAGCTGTCCCTTTACCTGCAAACATCTGCCCCCAATCAGTTTTTGAAAGTTCTTGCCTCATACCGTCAAAATTGGTCGTTCTCCAATTTAGAACTTCAACTTTTAGATCGGGTCTATCCTTTTCCATCACTATTTTAAATCTAATAGAATTATGGTCGCTGGCCCCAAAATGCTCTCCCACTGACCTCTCGGTCACCTGCCCTGCCTTATTTCCCAAGAGTAGGTCAAGGTTTGCACTTTCTCTAGTAGGTACATCCACATACTGAATTAGAAAATTTTCTTGTACAAACTTAGCAAATTTCTCTCCATCCAAACCCTTAACACTATGGCAGTCCCAGTCAATGTTTGGAAAGTTAAAATCCCCCACCATAACCACCCTATTATTCTTACAGATAGCTGAAATCTCCTTACAAGTTTGTTTCTCAATTTCCCTCTGACTATTAGCGGGTCTGTAATACAATCCCAATAAGGTTATCATCCCTTTCTTATTTTTCAGTTCCACCCAAATAACTTCCCTGGATGTATTTCCGGTAATATCCTCCCTCAGCACAGCTGTAATGCTATCCCTTATTAAAAATGCCACCCCCACTCCTCTCTTGCCTCCCTTTCTATCCTTCCTGTCGCATTTGTATCCTGGAACATTAAGCTGCCAGTCCTGTCCATCCCTGAGCCATGTTTCTGTAATTGCCATGATATCCCAGTCCCATGTTCCTAACCATGCCCTGATTTCATCTGCCTTCCCTGTTAGGCCCCTTGCATTGAAATAAATGCAGTTTAATTTATAAGCCCTACCTTGTCCCTGCCTGCCCTAACTGTTTGACTTGCTTCTGTTCTCAACTGTACCAGTCTCAGATTGTTCTCTTTCCTCACTATCTCTCTGGATCCTACCCCTCATCTTACAAGTTTAAATCTTCCTGAGCAGCTCTGGCAAATCGCCCTGCCAGTATATTAGTTCCCTTCCAATTTAGGTGCAATCTGTCCTTCTTGTACAGTCACTTCTACCCCAAAAGAGATTCCAATGATCCAAAAATATAAATCCTTCTCCCATACACCAGCTCCTCAACCATACATTCATCTACTCTATCCTCCTATTCCTGCCCTCACTAGCTCGTAACACAGGGAGTAATCCAGATATTACTACTCGCAAGGATATCCTTTTTAAATTCTTGCTTAACTCTCTGTGATCTCTCTTCAGAATCTCAGCTTTTTCCCTTCCTATGTCATCAGTTCGAATGTGGACATTGACCTCCTGCTGGTCCCTCTCCTTCTTGAGAACACTCTGCACCCTATCTGAGGCATCCTTGATTCTGGCACCAGGGAAGCAACACACCATTCTGTTTTATCGCTGCTGGCCACAGGAACATCTGTATGTACCTCGGACTACAGAATCCCCTAACACAACTGATCTCTTGGAAGCCAATGTACCTCTCGTTGCATTAGAACCAGTCTCCATACTAGAAACTTGGTTGTTCGTACTCTATTCTCCTGAGAATCCATCACCTCCTACATTTTCCAAAACAGCATACTTGTTTGAAATGGGTATATCCACAATAGACTCCTGCACTAGCTGCCTACCTCGCTTACCTTTCCCGGAGTTAACCCATCTATGTGGCTGTAACGGAGACTTTCCCCCTTCCTATAACTGCCATCCATCACATATCATTGCTGATGCAAATTCCTCATTGCCTCTAACTATCTCTCTAACCGAATCTCTCAATCTGATAAGATTGGCAACCAGCAGCATTTATTGGAGATATAATCCTCAATAACCCGTAAACTCTCCCTGAACTCCTAAATCTGACAAGAAGCACATATCACTCTACAAAAGGCCATTTTTGCACTTCACAATCTACACACCCAGAAAATAGCTCTGTGTTATTCCTCTACAAAACACTGCTCCAAGTTAAATTAATAGTTATGGCTTATATTTTAAGTTTAATCCAGAGACATATCTAAAAAAAACATATAACCAAGAAAGAACCCACTCTCCTCACTATTGCAGACTTTCTGTAGGCCACACTTCAAACTATTCACTTATCTGTTTCTGTGCTGTGACTTCACCCAAACAGTTCCTCCAAGATCTGTTGTGAATTTCACTCTTTGTTAATTTTCCTAGATGCACTCCAATGTCCAGCGATACATAAATTCAAACAGCAAAGGCAATAACTGTGCAGGTTCACTGTGGTGTCAGTTTGTTTCTCTCTTTCCAATTTGTGACAACTGTGTTTGCTGCAAATAATTATCTTGAGTTAAACCCGGTTTTTCATAAGCATTGTTTACTTAGTAATGACTTAGATGAGGGAAGTGAATGATGAATTTGCAGCTGACACAAAGGTAGGTGGGAGGGTATGTTGAAAGGAGGACTTAAGGAGGGTGCGCTCAAATACAGATAGGTTGAATGAATGGGCAAAACTCTGGACAATGGACCATAACATGGGAAAATGTGATATTGTTCACTTTGGATTGTTGCTTAAATTGAGAACAATTGCAGAATTCCAAGATGCTAGGGGATCTAGCTGGTTCAGTGCATGAGTCATAACAAAATAGTATGCAGGTATTTTAAGTATTTAAGAAGGCTAATGGAATGCTTTCCTTTATTTCAAGAGGAATCAAACACAAAATTAAGGATGTTATGCCTCAGTAATATAGGGCATTGGTGAGACGACATCTTGAACACATTGTAATTTTGATCTCCTTATTTAAGGAAGGATGCATTGGAGGTGGTTTAGTGGAAGTTTACTCAATTGGTACCTGGAATACATTGGTTGTCCTCTGACAATAGACAATGCTTTTTTCCACTAGAGTTTGGAAAAGTGACAGGAGACTTCCTGAAGTGTACAAGACACTGAATGGTCTTGACAAGGTAGACATGGAAAAGTTTTCTCATGTCGATAATTGCAGAATTAAAGGATACCATTTAAGTTAGGGGTGTCACTTTCTGCACAAAGATGTTGAGAATTCTTACTCTCACAGAGGGTATTGGAATTTGAAATTCTGCCTCAGAAGGCAGTGGATGTAGGCTCATTGAATATTTTTAAGACAGAGGTGCATAGATTCTTGTTAGACAGGGTGATGAAAGGTTATCGTGGTAGCAGGGAATATGGCATTTAAAACACAAACAGATCAGTCATGATCTTATTGAATGGCCGAACAAGCTCAAGGGGCCAAATGGTCAAATTCTGCTCCTGATTGATATGCAACACCAAAAGCAGAATAAACAATGTTTGTTACTCTTCATAGTGGAAAAAATACAAAGCCGGTTGTAAGTCAAATTACCGATCAATTGCAGTTTATTGCCTTCTGCACTGAGGGAAAATTCCAGGCCAATATCAATATTTATTTAAGTAAATACAAGGAATTCTGTTAACTGATGACAAAGTGTTTTGTAGTCTTTCTACCATAAATATGCACTTTGCTGCTTCTACAAAGAGTTGCGAAGCTCATTCTGAGCACAGACATCAGCCACTCTTTTGTTTACATACTGTATTAAACAGTGTTTACCAGACCAGCAGTTGTCCTGCATTAATGGCTTGCACTTGTGAAACATGTGTACACTTTGACCTCATTAAGTCAGCCTGCTGTTTAGTTCTGGAACATATCACCATTAAAGAGCCATCTCAATTCTGAGAATTGCACAGAAACCTGCCTTTATTACAGTAATTAACAGATGAGTGTGTAAATAGCTCACTTTACTGGGCTCAAGTTTTGAGTTGTTATATTCATTTCATGTCATTGGAAGACAAAGGAAGTATTCAGGATAACTTCTTTTAAAAAGGCCAAAGGTTGCCAGAGTTGCCAATAAGGCAGTACAATTCATTCTTGGTTAAAGAATACTCCAGCATGCGTGTCAATAATTAAATAATTGGGAGTTACCATTAATTCAAACAAGTCTGTTAAGTCACTCAAGTTTTATCTTTCACTTTAACGACTTAAATAACTCACCACATGCCTAAAGTCTCTAAAAGGTTTAATTAATTCCACTGTCATGTGTTGTGTTCAAAGGGGACTTCACCTAATTTGTTCAGTAGCAACATTAATAATTTATTTATTCAGATTTCTATTCAATTTCCACCATTAGTGAAATAAAAGTGAAGTCACAGTGTTTCTGGCTCCAATTCTGCACCATAGTATAAAAATTGTGAAATATCTTTTAACTGAATTTTAGCTCACTTGACTTGGAGTTAATAAAACACCTGGAAGGTTGAAGTGTACTTTCTGAAATAGCAGATCACAGAAAATTGTGGGACTTTCATCCTTTGATACCTCTGTAGAATCTCACTACATCATGTGCTTTACTTAACAGCCACCAAGGTCAATTTAGTAGGAGATTTGATTTCATTACTGCTGTTCCTGGGCGTACTCTGTTGTTTCAACATTCAATACACAGAAAAGAAAAAAATAGTCTACAGCTGATATTTCTTAAACAGACATTTTCAACAACTAAAAGTGGAACTAAATCTTTTATTATTTTAATTTGATTAAAAGATGCATTCTGTTTAAATCTAAGTTCATGTCTTTAGATTTAAAATAGTTTCTGTAAGTTAATTTGGAAAGCACACAGCAGGTAGTATGATTCTACAGAGGTATCAAAGGGTAACATTTTCTGTGTTCTGCTATTTCAGAAAGTATGCTTCAATCTTCCAGTGGCTTTATTGTAAAGTAATTCGGATTTGTAAATTTTACTTTTGCATAAGAACGACTTTGTAGGGCTAGTTATATTTATTGTTGTTTATAGATAATCCAGCTCCTCTAATGGTGCAGTGGACAAAGACATTATCCATGTGGAGTATTAAATGATACAGACCAAAGACATGAAGCACTATTCATGTTCTTAGATGTCCTTAACAATTTAATAGCTAATGAAATACTTTTGAAGTCATATGATGGTTTAGAGGGAAACACAACAGCTAATTCTCACACTGAAAACTCACATTAACAGAAAATTATGGGGAGCATTGTACAGGCTCTTGATCTGCATCCTGGCAGGTGTGATCCTTGTCAGCAATGTAATTTGAAAATAAAAACTAGCCTTTAAGTGTTAACAGGCTGTTCAATCATGGGAGCAAGGAGCTAAATCAGATGAAGTACACACAACTCTTATTGTGAGTGCATTTCAGGTAGGTATCACTATATAGCAATCCCAAGTAGCCGCACTGGATAATCAGTTTAACTTGTTTATAAAATGCTTTAGGATGTCTTGAAAATGTAAATTATCACCATACTTCTGGTGTGTATCATCTAATACTCCACTGTATAACGCCTCTTCCCAATAGATGATTAGACAAGCTAACCCATGTAAAAGTAGAAATAAGTACACTTACTCTTTAAGAAAAGAAAAATTGATAATTCACAAATAATTTACAAAACCATTTTTTAAAAAATTAACCAAAGACAACTAACTCAGGATTAAGCCAAACATCATGGGTAGAATCCAGGCAGCATCAAATGAAAAGTATAGAATAAGGGTGTGGTAGGTAGTTTGTAAGGTGAGTCTGGGGTGGTAGTGCAAGAAAATGTACAAAGCCTCATGAAAACAAATGCTCTATGAAACACGTTGAAACTGATAGTTTGCCAAACTATCTGATCTCCAGTATCTGCAGTCCTCACTTTCTCCCACTTTGCCAAACTATAACAAGTTTCAGCCTCAAGACTCGCTTTTCTTTCTTAAACACCAAATGTTGTAACAATGGAAATGCATGGCTTGCTGATATTTTACAGGTATATTAAGGATTAGACTCTCAAATTTCCAATGTTTTTATATTTTGGAAAGTGTTCTACAGCAGTAGCGCTGTGAACACCATCTTAAGCAGTTTAAATAGTTTTCTGGAACATTATTGAAACTGCACTCATCTAGGTAAATGGAAAATATTCTAGTACTTTGCTGACCTGTGCCATGCTGATGCTGGAAAGACTTTGAGAACTTAGGAGTTTACTGACTCACCACAAAATTCCCGAACTGTTACATGCTCTTGTAGCTGCAAAATTTATTTGTCTTGTCCAGTCACGTTTGTGGTCAAAGGTGAGATTCATGGCTTTGACAGTGTGGGATTCACGAATGGTAATGCCATAGAGTATAGTAGTGGTGAGTCTTTCTCTTCTTGTTGATGATTATTTTCTGGCACTGAAGCAAGCCAGACATAATGAATCACTTTCCAGCCTATACATGATTATTGCCTTCCACCTGCTATCAATTTTAGTTTTGATCTTCCACTTTGTCCAGGCAGTCTGGAAAATCCATTGTTGTTTATTTTGGCCCACATTTAATCAAAGGGATTCATGAATTCCCTGGATGACTATAAATGACTGTGCGTAGAACAGAGAACATAAGAGCCTCAGGAATAGGCCCTTCAGCCCACCATGTCACTGCTGACTATAATGTCATTCTGAACCAATCCCTGCATATGATCCAGATCTCTCTATTCCCTACCTTTTCTTGTGTCTATCCAAATGCCTCTTAAACATCGCTATTGTATCTGCTTCTACCTCCTCCTCTGGCAGTACATTTCAGGCACCTACCATCTGCTGCACATAAAAATGTGCCTTGCACATCTCCTTCAAACCTTCCCACTCTCACCTTAAACCTGTGCCCCCTAGTATTGTACACTTCTACCTTTGGAAGAAGACTCTGCTTTTCACTCTAGCTATGATTCTCATAATTTTATAAACTTCTATCAGGCTACCCCTCAGCTTTTGACACTCTTGTGAAGACATTTCAACTTTGTCCAACCTCTCCTTAGAGCTAACATAATCCAAGCCAGGGAACATTCTGGTAAATCTCTTTTGCATCCTCTCTGAAGCCTCCACATGCTTCCTATCGTGTGGCAACCAGGACTGCACACAATGATTTGCCAACCTTTACACTCAATGCTACATCCAATGAAGGTTGGCATGCCATACACCTTATCCACTTGTGCCGCAATGGATCTCAAGGTTCTGCCATCTACTGTGTAATTTCCCCTGTCATTTGATCTCTCAGAATACATCATTTCACACTTGTCTAGATTAAAACCCATCTGTCATTTCTCCACCCAATGTTCCAACTGATCCATATTCTGCTGTATCCTTCAATGTTTTTCCTCACTGTTACAACTCCACCAATTTTCGTGCATCTGTAAACTGACTAATCAGAACACCTACATTTTCAACCAAATCATTTCTATATATTACATGGAGCGGAGGTCCCAACAATGATTTTTGCGGAACACCACTGGCCATATACCTTTTTTCAGTAACACACCCCACAACTATATTACTTTGTCTTCTATGACCAAGCCACCTTTGCATCCAACTTACCAACTCACCCTAGATCCCACTTATTTTAATGGTTTGGACCAACCTACCATGAGGGACCTTGTTAAATGCTTTAGTAAAGTCATGTCAACATCCACTTCTCTACCCTCATTAGTCATCTTCATCACTTCCTTAAAAATCTCAGTCAAGATTACAGATTGTGGTAGAATACAATTTTTCTGTTGTTGATGGCCTCCCGTGCCCCATTGATTCAGCTTTGTATTGTTACATCTGTTCTAAAGCTAACCCATTTAGTAATGTAGTTGCATAAAACATAAAGTGAAGGTGGGATTTTGCCTCCAAATTGACTGTACAGTTATTATTCCTGCTAATAAAACTACGAGCAGATGCATAATGGACAGACAGATTGTTGAGGAAACATGTTTCTCCTTTCTGGTGGTGCCTTCACCACTTACCACAGTTCCAGTTTGTCAGCTATGCCCTTCAGGACTTGATAAACCTGGTTAGAAATGATGCTATCAAGCTCGTCTTGAGGATTGTCATTGACGATCCCTGACTGCACTTCATGCATCTACTGAATCATGCTTTTGTAAAACTTCATTCATTCTCAAGCTTAACTACAAATAGAGATGAACTTGTATCTGTTGTCCTTGTTTTAATTAAGAGGCAGTACAAAGATAAAACATCAATCCTTCAGATTGGGCACTATTTTTGGTGAATCTTTTTGATGTAAGCATGTGCATTGATTTATTAAAGATCAAACTGAAGTTGGAAAATAGTCTTCTAAACGGATGTGCTCCCTCCTGTCACTCACAACACTGGAACCTACCTGAAGAATCCTAGCACTGTGTTGTTTGTGGTGTTATATGGACATTGAGGGGTAGCTTCATAAGCAAAAGGGCTATGACTGTGATCATGGATGAAAGGTATTGACTTTACATATGCAGTATTGATATGCTTCCAAGTGTCCATCTAATGTTGTTAGTGAGATTTTAGAGTACTTAGTCTTAAATTTCCCAGTGATCACATTTGGTTAGTTGATTGGTAGAACACTGCCCTCTCCTAGATTGGAGTCCTGATTCTGGCATTGCTTCAAAGAGATTTAAATGTCTTGGCTGGGAACAAACTATTTACTACTGATACAGCTCTCTTGGGTGAGGTAAGTGAGAAATAAGGTGTTGCAGTGTTAGTGGGCCACAATGAATTGTCAGAAAAAGTTAAAACAAAGGGCTATTTTCTGTTAAGTTAATTTGGGCAAAAATAAATTGTACACCTATCCCCACAAAACGTACAGCAGCATCAATCGATGTTTAGGATTCATAGGTATCCCTTGTTTCTAGCATTACTAGGGCACAAATAAAAGTGAAATCAATGTCAAATGACTAACCCAAGCCAAACTGACAAAAGTGAACAACAGTGTCATGCTTTTTCCTCATGTTTACAGCAGGAATCTCAAGGTTGTCATATATTGACTGATCTTACAAGATCTTGAAATAATTTGACATCAGGAAAGCCATGAAAATCTGCTTTGATTTGATTTGGTTTATTGTAGTCATATGTACCTAAATACAGTGGAAAGCTTTGTTTTGCAAGCAGTATGGGCAGATCACAGCAAACAAGGACACACAGATCATAGGGTGCTTAGACAGAATGATGCATACAAAGTTATAGCAGCACAGGAGGTGGACAAAACAAGCTCAACATTCGGAAAATCAACATTATTTGAAGTTGGAGAGTTTCAGCAGGGAAGAAACTGTTCTTGAACCTGTTGGGTGTGTGTTCAAGCTTCTGTATCTTCTGCCTGGTGGGAGAAGTTGGATGACAGCATTATTAAAACAATCACAGCAATGAATGAAACAAGGGGTAAAATAACTTTCATGTAATGTTCACAGAATCTTTATTCATGTCAATACTGATAGATTTACTTTTGTGAGCCTACTCTCTCAATTATTTATAAGGTTGTAGAACTGCCTGTGCTCAGTTTACAATGTGTAGTTCACGTATTGGAGAAATGTCTGAATAAGAATCCAAGCACCTGTAAGTCATAATATATTAGTTATGAAGAGACACTGGCGCCTCTTAAACCACAGCAGCCAAAGTCACATATTTATAGTTTTTTTTAACAGCAAAATGGATGGAATAGCAGAATTCAATGCTCAAAGCAACAATAAAAGTCTTGAAATCCCAGATAATAAAAACAGAATTTGATTTATTCAGGCATCATAAATCAGCATCATAAATTCTGTCAATGTCCCAAGTTCAAATTCTAGTAGCAATAGTTCAATGTCAGAACCAGCAGATCTTTCATCAAAGCAAACTTATATGTAATAATAATGCGAGTGGAACCATCTTACAAATTAATTTTCAGCACAATGAATAAGTTGTGTAGGTTTTCACTGATGTTTAGACTAAAGGGCCAGTTTTATCATGGCACAGAACTTCATGTATGATGATTTGGGTACTGTAGAGAGTGGGTTAGCTTTGCTCCTTGTTTGATTGGTAAAGTTAAGGTACAGCAGCTTATAATAGTGATTGTGAGAAATAAAATGCCCTGCTTGACACTCAGCAGCAACAAGCGATGGTCCTTGGTGGATGGTAACGGCTCATCTACAACTCTATCTCATGACTGGGGAAAAATATGGAGATTGTACCATGTTTTATGGAAACGACCAAGTAAAATCCTGCAATAAAAGTATTGACCGACTCGATGCCCCAAGTATGTACACTATAAGGTTTGCTTGTCTATTCATTTGTTCTGTTGGTTATGCAGATTCATACTCTAATCTGGCACGCATTCAATTGCAACTTAGAATTTAAAGTCTCAGTGCTTTCAATGGGCATTATAGCTAAACACATCATAATAAAAGAAAACTATATCATGCATGCTCACTTACTGACACAAATCAAGGCCTGCAAATTGAGTCATATTGCATCGCTCACCTTCAATGGTTACCATCTGAAAACTGCTTGTAAACCTGATGGCGAAATGGCAGAGAAATTTAAAGAAACAGAGCTGAACTGCAGGAGGGACCAAAGGCAGAGGGAATTTCATTTCCTTGGAATAGGATGCTAGTAGTCATCCTTGAATACCACAGTAGAGAAAGTCAGGGCATGGCTTCCTGCAAACTGGGTACTGACAGCATTTGGTTCTTGTTCTGGTTCCATTTGGCATTAACGCCCTTACCCGGCACATAAATATCACATGCAGCATTTTGCAATTCAGACTTTTTATTTGTTTGTTCACAGGATGTGGGTGTTTCTAGGTAGGCCAGAATTATTATCATCCTTAACTGCCTGGGGTGTGGTTAATAATCAATGTGGGCCTGGAGTCACATGTATGTCAGACCAGGTAAGGTTGACAGATTTCCTTCTCTAACGGACATTGGTAAATCAGATTCCAATATTTAACACTGGTTACATGGTTTCCCATTAGGCAAGTTTTTTATTACAGATTTTTATTAAATTCCAATTTTGCTATCACAAACACATGTCCTCAGAACTCCAGCATCTGCAGACTTCATTTTTTACATGTCCTCAGAACATTGGGGTTTCTTAATTATTAGTCCAACGACATTGCAGGTAAATTTGGGTAAGTGGTGTAGTGATAAATGCCCAATGAGAAGATATACAGTGTGATTAATATTCTAATAAGAATGATTTTTTACTCATTGTAGATCTGCACGAGCTTCATATGAGCTCCATTAATAGCCAAGAGCAAAATAATATCCTACAGCTGTCAATATCCATCTCACTAAAATTGGCTAAAACCAGCAGGGCCATGGACTGTGATGGTAGAGGAGGAGCAGGAATCAGTTGTTTGGAAAATCATGAATGCCAACATTGATCTCTTTACTTCAGGAAACACCCTCCCTTCTATTTTCATTCAATCTTTGTGCAATTAATTCTTTGTTCTCACTGACTAATGTGGTTCAAATTGGCCTCCAGTAGATTCAGTGTAGTGAGGAGGTGGGGGGCTGCTGTCATTAGGGAGTAGGGACACAGGACAATATAAAGGATATTTAAATTAAAATGTCTCTTAATCATGGCATTGGAAACAGCTATTGTCATAGGCCAGTGAGTCATGTGTGTTTATGTTGTAGGCTAATGTAATTCATGTGCAGACTTCTAAATTGTTGAATCAGCTCTGTGCTTTAGACATGTCTGATATGGTTCTAGTGTGGGTTATTTTGGCCAATATATAAGCTCAAGCCTGATTTCTTAGCAAGTGTTAAATTATGTCTACTGTTATCGTATACACAATGGTAAAACTTGCTCTGAGTTATACAGGATCTCACTTTTTATCAGAACACCAACTCATGGCCACCGAAATCATGGTAACATCACAGCTTACCTCAGAGACTTATCTGCAGATTCATTAAACACTGTCTCTACATGATGGTCATCAATGGAAGCAGTAATTTTGAATCGAAGTTGTCAGGCTCTCAAAACTGTGAGTCCTCTACTTTTCCACATTAGGACTTCTATGATTACAATCATTTGCGCTGTCATTTGTCTAATACCAACCACATCTGAATTCTGAAAATATGAGAATTCCATTGTGCAGTTTCACTTGACAGAAGAGCAGATCAGAAAATGAGACATTTGATTTCTGTAACACTTGACTTTCAGCCCCATGTGTGTAGCATTCCACTATTTCCATAATTGATAACAGCTAAGCCAGCACAGTACTGAAGCAAGATCCTTAGTAGTCTCTCCAGGAGTACTCCTGTGAATCTATATGAGAGTTCATCATATGGCGGATTTACCTGTTGAGTCATCGGGACTACGCATTGATTTACTATCTGAATCAGGGCAATATTCTTTATGCACAATTAATATCAAGTTCAAAGACATGTCACAGCAAGTTGAAAAATGAACAAGAGAGTTCAACAGTGTAATAAGAAACAGTTGCATAAAGACCAGAATAATTAAATGGAAATGGACAAAGATAAAATAAAACAGTAATAATCAGCTCATAGTCACAAAGCTAGCTTTCATGCTTTAATTATCTTTCTCCTAAATTGCATAGCTCTTCTAATAAATCAACCTTTGCTATTTCTATGTTAAAGCTGTGCAACCCTGTGGTTTCCTGTCTGTTATTTTAAAATAATTTATTCTAAAAGTAAGACAAACTTGAAGATGTTAATCTCTATTCCCTTTAATTGCTGGGATATAATCAGATATGTCTTGTATATTTATTTGGATTCTGAGTTATCTCTTTATGTTTAAGATTTATAAAAATCATTTCGTGAATTTCAAGCTAAAGTGTGGTTAGCATGGAGATTGTGGTCTGTAGGACGGTTTATAAAACAACTTCAAAATAAAGCTAGAAATCAATCACATATCAGAGCAATAATTCTCCCTTGTTTATATTCAGTGTTGAAGATTTCCAACACAGCTGTAAAATTCTGAGATTAATTTCTGATCAATCATAGAGATAACAATACATTGGGGAAGTAATGCAAATAATCCATTACATTATATTCATGTTGACTCAGTTTGGCTTGAATTGAAGTTTCCTTCAAGACCATCAAAATAAATAGTGTAGGTTGTTTCTTTGGACAAGTTTACACTTACATGATTGTTTAATTCAGGCCATGGAAATGCAAAATTCATGTTCTGGTTACCTGTTACTAAACCTGGTTCTCTTATCAGAATCATAATTCCACGGTTTGTGCAGGTTAAGGCATTTTCACAGTACTCTGAAACAATTACTGCTGTCACGAAGAACTTGCACAGTAGCATCACTGGCAGCTGTAAATTTACCAGCCTCGCGATCATAAATGATGAGAGAGACCCACTTGTTCCTTAATCTCCTGATCTGTTTGGGAACGCCAGTCAATTCGGCATGCCATGAGCCTTCTGTGTAATGTAACATTACATTGTGACATGAGCACTTGATGTATTCAGTTAACTTAAATAGTGAGTTATGCAATGAAATTCTGGGAATACAATGCTGCTGTACAATACAAGAGAGGGGAATTTCCAGCAATTCCATAACCATGGTTTCTCGCCCACTGTGGTTGACAGGGCCCTCAACCACATCCAACCTATCACCCATGCTTCCATCCTTCCCCATCCCCATCACTCACAACAGCGTGATCGGGTCCCCCTTGTTCTCACTTTTCACCCCACCAGTCTCCATATTCAAAGGTTCATCCTCCACCATTTCAGACAACTCCAGCATAATGCCACCACTAAGTACATTTTCCCCTCAGTCTCCCATCTACATTTTGCAGGGATCATTCTTCAGTCACCAACACCGCCCACCTTCCATATCACCTTCCCGCATAACCACAAAATATGCAACACCTGACCCTTTATCCCCTCCCTGCTCACTATCCAAGGGCCTAAACAGTCTTCCTAAACAGAGGCAACATTTCACCTGTACCTACTCCAATCTTTTGTATTGTATTTGCTGCACCCAATATGGCCTATTCTATATTGGTAAAACCAAACGCAGACTGGGTGACCACTTTGCAGAAGACCTCTGGTCTGTGCGCAAGCTTGACCCTGACCTTCCCATAGCCGGTCGTTTTAAAACAGCGTCTTGCTCACATGCCCTCTTGTTGGCCCTTGATATGCTGCAGTGCTCCAGCAGATCACAGTGCAAACTGGAGAAGCAACACCTCATCTTCAAACTAGGCAGTTCACAACTTTCTGAGCTCAGTATTGAGGTCAGGGCGTTCAAGTTGTGGACCCATTCCTTCCCTTTCTTTTATCTTTGCTTGTTACATTCTCTGTCACCCTTTCTTCCCTTCCCCCCTCCCACTATAGCTGCCTCCTCCATATTCACTTCAACTCTGATGAAGAGTCATTTAGACTTGAAACATTAGCTTGCTTTCTCTCCATGGATGCTGTCTGACCCATTGTGATCTCCAGCATTTTTTTTTGTTTTCAGTTTAGATTTCAGCATCTGCAGCAATTTGCTCCTAATTCATGCCACAGATTGTCTACTAAACTTGTGGGAATAAGACCATAGAATTGGGATCATTTGCTCCATCGAGTCAACAAGTTTGTGACTGTTCTGATGATCCTCAATTCCATTTTTCTGCTTTATCCCCATAAGCATTTGATTCCCTTACTGACCAAAGATTTGTCTGTATTAGCCTTGAATTTTCTGAACGTCCTAGTCTCTGTGTTAAAACCTTCCACAGATTTACTATCACCAAGAGAAGACGATTCACTATCTAAAAGATGATTTCTTGCTCTCAAATTATGCTCTTTAGTTCGAGACTTTCCCATACTACCCTGTCAAGCCGTGTCCCCCCCACCAAGATTCTTTTATGTTTCAATAAGTTCACCCCTCATTTGTTTAAATTCCAATGAGTACAAGCTCTATGTGGTTAGGTAAAAATCACACAACATCAGGTTATAGTCTAACAGGTTTTAATTGGCAGCACACTAGCTTTCGGAGTATCGCTCCTTCATCAGGTGACTACCACCTGACGAAGGAGCGATGGTCCAAAAGCTAGTGCTTCCAATTAAACCTGTTGGACTATAACCTGGTGTTGTGTGATTTTTAACTTTGTATGCTCCAGTCCAACACTGGCATCTCCAAATCATAAGCTCTATGTGGTCATCCTCTCTTGAAACGATTGCACCCCCATTCCCAGAATCTTGTCAACTTCTTCTGGACTACCTTCAATGCCAGTGTATCTTTTCTCAGATAAGGGGGTATAAAACTAATCGCGGTATTTCAGCTGTGGTCTGGTTAGTGCCTTGTGTAGTTTTTGAAGAGTTCCTTATTTTTATACTTCATTCCATTTGAAACAAAGGCCTTCATTAGCCTTCCCTGTTACCCACTGAGCTTATATGCTAGCTATTTTGTGATTTATGCATGAGGATCCCCATATCCCTCTGTGTTGAAGTTTTTTTGAAGTCTTCTGATATTTAAATAATATTGAGTCTTTCTACTCTTCCTGTCAAGTACATAACCTCACATCTTCCCACATTAACTTTTATCTGAAAATGTTATTATTTCTGGAAACTTAAAGATTCTGAGTTCATTTCTACAACCCAAATTATTAATGTATAATAAAAATAACATTGCTTCAGCACTGGTCTCTGTGGCACTACACTATTCCATTTTGAAAATGCCACCTTTACCAAGTTCTCTGTTTTCTATTAGTTAACCAAACCTCTATCCATGCTAACATCCATGCTCTTGCTGATTAAGTGGCATTATGAAATGTGCATTTTGGAACTTCACATATATTACGCATATTGGTCCCCTCTATCTATGCAGCTTGTTACGCCCCAAAGAGTTCTAATAAATTGGTCAGGTATGATTTTCCCTTCATGAAGCTCCCATGCTGACTCTACTTGGTTTTCTTTTATGCATTTCTAGAGGGAAGTAAGGATTGCATCTATTTTAGCTATTTCCCATTGCATTACAATCACTTAAGAACATTTATTTTTCTGATCCTGGCCTCTTATGCATCTCTAGCTCTTTGCCCTTATTTTCAGCTATGCCTTTACCTATCTAAGATCTAAACTTTGGAATTTCCTCACTACACCTCTCTACCTTTAAGTTACCCCTTTGAAATAATGTCTTTGAGCGCACATTTCATCACTTGGCTGATTACTTCCTTGTGTGATTTGGTACAAACTTGTGTTTTAAAATGCTATGGGAGATTTTGCAAGATGAAAGCTGCTACATAAATGCAAAATATTGTGCTGTTATTGAGGATCATTTCTAAGCATCTATGTGATTATCAGATGTATCTGCTATATGAAACAATGCTATTCAGTCAACTAGCATACACCCCCAGTCCCTTTCCCCCAACAACCTCAGCATCTGATCACCTATAATTTTAATTATATTTTTTCTCTCACTTCGACCTTTATCATTGGCCTTATGTAATGTCCTAAAGAAGCTCAATATAATCTCAAGACTTCTTGCAGCCTTCCAAATTTTCAGATCACAATATCAACCTCTATCCTTTCATCTTTGATCTTTGAGAATTCCTTGTCATTGCACCATCTTCCTGACTTTACAGCCTCAACATTTACCACTGCTAGCAGTGATATTGCAGAGGCTGTCAAGTTGCCAACTCTCCAAGAGAACAGGCAGCTCTTGGGGGCAGACAGTCACCATCCTCAGTTGGATGCTGGTTTCAGTGACAACCTCAGAATCGGCCCTTATCAGTAACATATCACCCCAATGTCCCCCTGCCCAATGAAATGAAGTTTCGTCTTGCTTTCAGTATGGCAGTGGGAGTTCAAGGATCCTGAAAAAGTCAGCCCCAGGATTTGACTTTTCTCTCCTTAATTTTGTCCTTTGATCACTTTTGGACAGCACTGTTAATTGTTTGCCATTTGTGCCTCCTCCAGACCCTTCTTATTCCTTTACTCATCTCATCACCACTCACTTTGCCCTTGCACCAACATCTTCTTTTTATAATTTACATAGGAATGAATAGCATAAAAACAGACTATTCAGCCCAAACAGCTCCTGCTACTCCCTTCTTGCCTTATTTAAATTTATGACCGTATCCTTTCTTGTTTGTATGCTTGTGTAGCTTCTGCTTGTATGCAGATATATATTTGCTGAGTTACTCCCTAGTTTCACATACTCACCACTCTTTGTGTACAGAAGTTTCCTCTGAATTCCCTCTTCGATTGTTTGGTGACTAACTTAATTTGATGGCTTCTCTTTATCTTCTATCCTGCAAGAGGAACCATTCTTTCTGAACCCACGCTTCCAAAACCTTTCATAATTTTAAAGATGCCTACTCTGTCACCACATGATCATTTTTCAAGAAATCCAGCCCATCAATTCTTTCCTGATATGTGTACCTACACAGCTCTGCTATCATCCTTGCAAATAGTCCCTGTGTTCTCTCCAGTGACTCTTTTTTTCATTAGAATGATCAGAACTAGATGCAGTAGTGAAGTCCTGACCTTCCATCCACATGATAACAGAACTTCCCTCCTGTCACCACCCTTTCAACTTTCACTTGCTTATAATGTATTGTATTACTCACTTTTAATAGCTCTGATAAAAAGTCATTGTTGTGAAACATTAACTATGTTTTGCACTCCACTGATGCTGCCAGACCTGTCAACTATTATTATCTACATTTAAGGCAAACATATCTCCAGCTTCTGGCAATAAGTAATGTAGACCACCTGGGGAATTCCAAGGATTATTGGTGGCCTAATGTAGATAAGGAGATCTTTTAAAGAAAGATGATGAATCACTGTATGATTGATTACTTCTGACATATTCTTGGGCTTTTACAGAGGCATCAACAGGACTCCTGCCATATTTCAGTTGGTGAAAGATCTGGGGAGGGTCATTGAGTTGCAATGAATCAACAAATTATGCAAATAACATGCAATAGAAGGGGCCATTTGGTACATTTGATTACTTGCTCGTACATCGCAAATACAATTTGATTAATTTCACTTCCTCACACTTCTCTGTATGCTTACAAATCTTTCCTTTCAGATATCTATTTGATTCCCATTAAAATCACAATTGAATCTGCTGCTATCACCAAACTATCTGCTAATGCATGCCAAATGATGATGACTAGCTGCTTAAAAATAAAATGCTTTTCCTTATGTAGCCTTTTGTTCTTTTGCCACTCATTTAAATCTATGGACTCTAGTTCTTGACAACTTCCATCACTATGACCAGTTTCTCTGTTCACACTGTCTAGACTCCTCACGATTTGACTACTTGTATCAGATTTCATTGTTCCCTAAGAATAGCCTCAGACTCTACAATCTGCTCCTGTACCTGAAGTCTCCTCTGTTTGGAAACATTCTTATAAAAGACTTTTCAAAATGTTTTTAAAGCCTTGCCACTTCCGACGGCACATTGTCCAGAATTGAAGACAACTTTCTAGTTATGACTGGACCAGTATTTTATCAAGGTTCATTGTAACTTCCTTGATGTTTGTATCATTTGCTTCTCCAGTGTTTATAAATTGCAACAACCCATACCTGTTTTTAATTGTTTCTCAATCCGTCGAACCAGCTTCAACAACATGTGTTCATATATATCCAAGCTATCCTCGACCTCTTGTTAGAACCATATCCTTGAATTTATGTTGCCTTTATAATGGAATGAATTAATGGAAAATCTGCAAAACAGGCTCTCTTGTGTGGGTGAAAGTGTTACCTTCCCAGCCATAGTACTTACATTAGATGGGGTGCAATCCCAGTAGAACTGTGAAACAAAAGCAGAAGTTGTTGGAGCAGAGTTAAAGTTTCAAGTCGAATGACTCTTCTTCAGAATAGCTTGGAAGAAGGGGAACTGGACTTGAAAAAATAACTTTGTTTTCTCCACAGATGTTGCCAGACCTGCTGAATATCTTCAGCAATTCCTACTTTTTCCAGCATCTGAACTATATTCTGTCCCAGGTTCCTAGCAGCTCAGATAGAAATTGCTTCTTACACATTTCTTGTTCTATTATATCACATGGCCAGTGTATCAGTATACCCAGTGATAGAAGGAATGCATGTTTTTACTTAAGTTCTGACAAGTCAATATCCACTGATGCTGGCAGACCTGCTGATTATTGTTATCTATTTTTAAATCAATTTTTTTTTATTTCAAAAATATACTTTATTCATAAAATAATTTGATGGTCTGTACAGTTGGACATTCCATTTCTTTGCTTACCGAAACAGAGTAATCGTTCCTATTTACAGGTCTGTACGATTACATTTTTAGCTGAGGCGTCAGCAGAGTCCAAATGACTGTGTGGGCCCCCTGTTCTTCTTTAGGCAGGCAGATGTTACACGGTGGTCTTTCCCTACCGCGCCTTGGCGGCAGCTGCCCCAAACTTCAGCGCATCCCTCAACACATGGTCCTGCACCTTGGAATGTGCCAGTCTGCAACACTCAGTCAGGATCAACCCCTTCAGCTGGAAGATCAACAGGTTTCGGACTGCCCAGAGAGCGTCCTTCACCAAGTTGATGATCTTCCAGGCACAGTTGATATTCGTCTCGGTATGCGTCCCGGGGTACAGACCATAGAGCATGGAGTCCCATGTCACGACGCTGCTCGTGACGAACCTCAACAAACACACTGCATTCCTCTCCAGACTTCTTCTGCAAGGCACATTCCAGAAGGAGGTGTGTGACAGTCTCGTCCCCCCCGCAGCCGCTTCGAGGGCAGCGTGTGGTGCGGCTGAGAGTCCGGGCGTGCATAAAGGATCTCACAGAGATCTTCTCACCACCAGCCAAGCCATGTCTTGGTGCTTGTTGGAAAGTTCTGGCGATGAGGCATTCTGCCAAATGGCTTTGACAGTCTGCTCAGGGAACCGCTCGATAGGATCTGCCCTCTCCTTTTCCTGAAGGGTCTCAAGGACACTATGTACTGACCACTTCCTGATGGACTTGTGGTCAAAAGTGTCTTTCTTCATAAACTTCTCCATGAAGGGCAGGTGATACAGAACGGCCCAACTACTCAGAGCGTTCCGCAGCAGCGAGGCCAGGCCCATTCTTCCCAACACCGGGACAGGTAGAACCTCAATACATAGTGACTCTTGGTGTTTGCGTACCAGGGATCCACGCACAGCTTGATGCAGCCACACACAAAGGTGGCCATCAGAGTGAGGGTGGCATTGGGTGTATTTTTTCCCCCGTTGCCCAAATCTTTGTACATCGAGTCCCTTTGGACCTGGTCCATCTTTGACCTCCATATAAACTGGAAGATGGCCCGGGTGATTGCAGCAGCACAGGTTCTGGGAATAGGCTAGACCTGTGCCATATATAATAGCAATGACAGTGCCTCACAGCTGATGATCAGGTTTTTTCCCATGATGGAGAGCGACCGTAGCTTCCATCTGCCCAGTTTCTGCCTCACCTTGCTGCTCCCAAGAC
The DNA here is from genome assembly GCF_020745735.1 of Hemiscyllium ocellatum. Classification (NCBI taxonomy): domain Eukaryota; kingdom Metazoa; phylum Chordata; class Chondrichthyes; order Orectolobiformes; family Hemiscylliidae; genus Hemiscyllium; species Hemiscyllium ocellatum. Next base: position 66,572,972 of record NC_083403.1, read on the forward strand.
TTGGCACACGCCCCAGACCCCCGGAACCTAATACCCAGCACCTTCAGGTGGTCGGTCCTGACAGTGAAGGGGATTGAGGATTGGTCAGCCCAGTTCCCAGAGAGCATGGCCTCGCTCTTGCCTTGGTTTACCTTGGCCCCCCAGGCCCGTTCGAACTGGTCACACGTGCACACGGACAGCAGATCCGAGCAGAAAACGGTGACGTCATCCATATACAGGGAGGCCTTAACCTGCAGGCCCCTGCTACCAGGAATAGTTACCCCTCTCAGGCTCACATCCTTCCTGATGGACTTGGCAAATGGCTATATGCAGCACACAAACCAAGGCAGGAGAGAGAGGGCAGCCCTGCCTGACTCCAGATCTGACTGGGAAGCTGTCTGATTCCCACCTATTGATTGAGACTGCACTGACAATGTTGGCGTAGAGCAGTCTGATCAAATTGCAGATTCCCTCCCAAAGCCCATTTTGGAGAGAACATCTCTCATATACCTGTGTGATATCCTGTCAAAGGCTTTCTCCTGGTCCAGACTGATCAGGCAGGTGTCCAACCCTCTGTCCTGCACGTAGGCGATTGTATCCCTGAGGAGTGCAAGACTCTCAGCAATCTTCCTGCCCGGTATAGCACAGGTTTGGTCAGGGTGAATCACTGACCCCAGAGCAGACCTGACCGGTTGGCGATTACTTTTGACAGAATTTTGTAATCCGCATTCAACAGTGAGATTGGTCTCCAATTTTTGAGTTCCTCCCTCTCCCCCTTCTGCTTGTAGATGAGGGTGATGATGACTTTCCTCATGGATTCACTCATGGTACCTGCCCGAAAAAAACATACTGACATACACCTCCAGCAGGTCCTGGCCAATCAAGTCCCACAGAGCGGATTAGAGCATGACCGGTAAACCGTCGCTTCTGGGAGTGTATTCTTTTTGAAGGACTCGAGGGCCTTGGTCACCTCGTCCAGAGATAGCGGCTGGTCCAGCCTCTTGCGTGTTCTGTCGTCTAAGACCTCCGTGATAGAGGACAGGAATGACTGTCAGCCGGCTTCGTGTCATACAGACTGGCATAGAAGGATTTACTGATCCTCATGACGTCAGCCTGAGATGACGTTACTGAGCCATCTTCTTCCTTCAGGCTGCTGAGCACAGAGCTCTCTTTGTGCACCTTCTGGAAGAAGAAACGTGAGCATGTCTCGTCCTGCTCCACTGAGCGGACCCTGGACCGGAAGATTATCTTAGAGTCCTCTGAGGCAAAGAGTGAGGCTTGCTGGCCCTTCACGTCCTTGAGGTCCTCTGTGACATCGACCCCGATTGTCTGCAGCAGGAGCAGGTTCTGCTCACTTTCCTGGAGCTGAGACAGTTTTCCCTGCCTCTCTCTCGCCTCCTGAACACTTTTGAGGATGAAGAACCTCTTAATGTTCCCTTTTACTGTTTCCCACCAGTCCGCTGGGGACTCAAAGAGGGGCTTCACAGTTCTCCAACCTGCGTAGTCCCTCTTGAGCTCCTTAATGTTTCCCGGGGTCAACAGCCTTGTGTTCAACTTCCATGTTCCCTTACCAGCCTGCTGCTTGTCCTGTAGGTGACAGTCGGCCAGCAGGAGGCAGTGCTCAGAGAAGAACACCGGCTTGACGTTGGTGGATCTGACTGAGAGCGTTCGGGACACAAACAGGTAATCTATCCTTGAGCGGATAGACCCGTCTGCCCGTGACCAGGTGTATCTACGCTGTGCTCCGTCTGCAGGGGTGCTGAAGACGTTGTGCAGCTTGGCATCTTCTACCATGTCTATCAGGGCTCTGGACATAGTGTCCAGTTTACTGTCCCCCCCGTCGGATCGTCCATCTGCATCAATGATACAGCTGAAGTCTCCGGCCAGAATGGCTGGCCTGGACGTAGCCAGCAACAGGGGAAGCTGCTGCAGGATGGCCAACCGTTCACTCTTACCCACTGGGGCGTACATATTAATCAGTGTCAGGGGAGCATTCCTGTACATGACGTCGGTGACGAGGAGGTGCCCGCCCACCACCTCCTTAACCTCGGAGATGGTGAAGTTGCCTCCTCACAACAGGATACCCAGGCCGGAGACACGGTTATCGTTGCCCCCCAACCACACTGATGGCCCATGGGCCTCCAAGCTCGACCATCTCCTGTAGCTGCTGAGGTGCTGTATCCCACACTCCTGCAGAAACAGGAGGCCGGCTTTAATGTTGGCCAGGAGGGCCATCATAGAGACACACCGTGTAGCTGATTTGATGCTACACACATTGATGCTGGCAATTTTTAACCCCATTTTCACAGTCTACGAGGTTACCAGTGTCCATTTGCTGCTGGTCTTGCCCCTCTCGGGTGGCTATTTGCATCCCCGTGGTGATGGCAAACTGCTGGACCCTCCCAGGGCTGATGTAGCTGTCCGGCTCCGCGCTGGAGCCATTTCCCCGTTCTGGTGTTTACGGGTCGGGCCCAGGGTCTACACCGTCCAGTTCTCCATCTGACAGCGGGGCTGTCACAGGACTGCTGCTCCCAGTTATCTAGAGCTGTGAGCCGGTGGGTACCTCTAGGTTCTCACCAGGTGGGGGGAGGCCTTTACCCATCCCCTCAGAGGGATCGTCTTTTCCTGCTTGGGCAGTGCTGCCCTCCTTTTTCCCTACAGCACTCTGTCTCTTCCTCAAGTGATGACCCTCATTGTGCCCGTCCTCACCGTTGGAAGAGCTGCCTGTATCCTCAAAGTGTAGGTGTCGCTTCCCCCTTCGCTGGGTGGCTTTGGGGCCCTTGAGAGGTTTCCTCTTCCTGCTTTTGGCAGTAATTCAATCCTCTGCCTCCTTTGATCCCTCCTCTTCCATTTCCTCCATTTGTCTTGAAGGAGCTTGGATCGGCTGCTGCATCTCCCCACTGTCTGGCATCTGCTCTGCTTCAGCCTGTCCTTCCTTCTGGGTGCCTCCAGACACCGTTCCCGTGCTGTTTTGTAGTACCTTGCTGGTCTTAGGCGGTCCACGGCTCGTGTTGCCACCTCCAGCCATCTGTGCGTAGGTGGCGGCCCCTTGTCTTGGGCAGGCCTTGTACATGTGGCCCGCCTCTCCGCACAGATTTAACAGTGAACATTGACCATTCTGCAATTCAAAACTTTTTCAATTTTTTGCTGCTGTTCTGTAGTGATGTGTATATGAATTAAGTGAGATCTGTCATGAGCTGTCTAAAGGAATCAGAAGAACGAATCAGATCAGCTTGGGGTGAGGGGATGGTAATAAATGTCACTGAAAGCTTTGATGAAAGGGTGAAGAGTCAGTGAAATGTATCAAATGGTAGCTCAGGTTTTGAATTGCAGAATGCTGTTCCCAAGACCACAAATTTGTCACCCAAAGGTCAAGTGTCAATCAGTAGTATCAAAACTGACCTTTTACACATCACTACTGTAGAGCTGAGGTCAGGTCTATCTTGAAATCCATCCCATCTATTGGAATGGAAAATACATGCAAAATATGCACTAATAGCAGAAAGTGAGGTAAAATATTCAAGCTTGTTTAAAAAGCAAACCCCTGGGCACCGGCTCATAGAAATGTATTTATTTCAAGATTCCTTAGTGGGAAGTTACTGACACTGACATTAAATGGAAGTGGTTTGAAGTTGACGTACAGGAACATGGTTACATGGTTTATGTGGACTCACTAGTGAACAATTGGTCTTCTGGTGGTTAGTCAGCCACTTTATTTTCCAGAATTGGGAAATTCCAGAATTTAATCAAACTGCTCAGACATGTTATGAAGTACCTCTGGAGTGGATGGGACTTGAACCCAGGTCTTTTGGTGCAGAGGTAAGGACATTGCCACTGTGTCACAAAAGCTCAAAGCCTTTGTAATTAACCTGTTCAAGTGTGTTGTGGCACATCTCTGGAACAAGTGGATCTTGAACCCAGGACTCTTGGCTCAAAGATAGTTTTTGTTATAACCCACAAAAACTCCCTAAATTGATGTTGATGGGAGAGAAAATGCATCCCAGTCTCTGTGGTGAAGAACTCAGCTCCTAATCAACATTGTCAAATATGTTATGTCACATGTCTGGAATGGGTGGGACTTGAACCTGGATCTTCTGTCTCAGAGGTAGGGACACTACCAGTGTGTCAAAAGATTCCTGCAACTCTTATGGTCGAAGAAACTGAAGCTCAGCCCATGCCAGCTGCCTGTCCAATCTGTTGTGATTCCAACTTCTCCAATTCTGAAGAAGGGTCACTGGACTCGAAGCATTAACTCTTTCTCTCCACAGATGTTGTCAGACCTACTGAGTATCTGTTTTTGTTCAAAATTTTCAGCATCTGCAATTTTTGTTTTAGTTTAGTAGGTCTTAGATACTTTCAATCAACTTGTTCAGAAATGTTGTGACACACCTCTTGAGCAGGTGGGACTTGAACCCAGGGACTGCACACTACTGTTGTGCTACAAGAGCCATTCTATGCTTATTATCTCCTGACGTAAATTGCACAATTCAAATTATTCACTGGCCAACTAACTGAAACTTAGATTGTGTTTTGTGAAAATGAATCGCATCTTTATGAAATCTATTCAATTCAATTTGTGTTACAGAACTGAACAAATTGGAGTTGAGAGTGTGGTGCTGGAAAAACACAGCAGGTCAGGCAGCATCCAAGGAGCAGGAGAATCGATGTTTCGGGCATAAGCCCTTCATCAGAAATGAGGCCTCATTTTTCCAGCACCACACTCTCGACTCTGATCTACAGCATCTGCAGTCCACACGTTCTCCTGAATAATTTGGACCTAAATAATAATTGAAAATGTTGCAAAACATTCAACAGGCCAGGTGATTTCCATGCAGCAACATGCAGAATTAAAATTTAAAGTCAATTAACTTTGATCAGAAGCATTTTAAGTATCTTTCTTAATTTCAGAGTTCTAAAGCCTGTTGCATTTTGCTATTGTTTCTGAATTCTAAGATGGCCGAGATGCATCGTCAATCTTCAGTCTTGATTGGGGAGCATGATCATTTGGGAGGTCAACCTTGCAAGGCTCTGCTACCAGAGGATAGGACCCAGTACCTGAGTTGTATTGTAACCCTGTCACTAAATTGTTCTCTGTGCAGCCTTGTGGTTTCTACCATTACAGTGTGCTTAGAGATGCCATCATTATTTAAAAATGGCTTTTTGGCAAGTTAGTAAAAGCATGTGTAAAATGCTAGTTTGTGTAGTTCTGAGCTATACAGACTTTAAATCCAATATTCAATCATTGGATTGTATTGAACCATTCAATCTCAAAGAACTCAACTGTTTCTCATTGTTTTGGGGTGGTGCAGTGGTTAGCACTGCTGCCTCACAGCTCCAGTGACCCAGGTTCAATTCCAGTCTTAGATGACTGTCTGTGCAGGGTTTGTACATTCTCCCTCTGTCTGTGTGGGTTTCCTCCCAGTGCTCTGGTTTCCTCCTGAAGTCCAAAGATGCGCAGGTCAGGTCAACTGGCCAGGCTAAATTTCCCATAGTCTTAGGTGCATTAGTCAGAGGGAAATGGGTCTGGGTGGGTTACTCTTCGGAGGCTGAAAATGTGTTGCTGGTTAAAGCACAGCAGGTTAGGCAGCATCCTAGGAACAGGAAATTCGACGTTTCGGGCATAAGCCCTTCATCAGGAACCTTCGGAGGGCCAGTGTGGACTGGTTTGGCCAAAGGGCCTGTTTCCACACTGTGGGGAATCTAAACTACTGAGGTATAATGGATGCAACTAGCCAAGATATCACAATTGTTGATTAATATGAGTAGCAACCACATAATTGTTAGTACAATGAGTGATCATGGCTGGACTCTGTTTTGATATATCCTAAGGTTAAATAATTTGTCATCAAGCACCCACTACCTCGCTTAAAATGCTAAAGATGGTTTCTTGATTAATTAAGTCAGAGTTGACAGGGCAACACATACAGTGAAATGTAGAAAATTGGGAAAAATGCAAAGCAGGAGATCCAGGGAGGTTCGTAGGAATGGTGTTAATGTTGTCATAACTGACCTTAGGAAATATTTGTGTATTTTATCCCAGCTTATGATTAAATGTTGCATTTAGAACATTTGCACTTTACATAATATCGGGTAAATTATTGAGACTTGAGCAAGAATAGAGACTTTTTGCAAGGAGGATGTCTTGAAATGGTTAAAGGTAGATAAATCCCCAGGGTCTGATCAGGCATGTCTGAAAACTCTGTGGGAAGCTAGAGAAGTGATTGCTGGGCCTCTTGCTGAGATATTTGTATCATCGATAGTCACGGGGGAGGTGCCGGAAGACTGGAGGCTGGCAAACATGGTGCCACTGTTTAAGAAGGGTGGTAAAGACAAGCCAGAGAACTATAAACTGGTGAGCCTGACCTCAGCAGTGGGCAAGTTGTTGGAGGGAATCCTGAGGGACAGGATGTACATGTATTTGGAAAGGCAAGGACTGATTAGGGATAGTCAACATGGCTTTGTGCATGGGAAATCATGTCTCACAAACTTAATTGAATCTTTTCAAGAAGTAACATAGAAGATTGATGAGGGCAGAGCAGTGGATTTGATCTATATGGACTTCAGTAAGGCATTTGACAAGGTTCCCCATGGGAGACTGATTAGCAAGGTTAGATCTCATGGAATACAGGGAGAACTAGCTCAAAGGTAGAAGACAGAGGGTGGTGGTGGAGGGTTGTTTTCCCTGGAGCTTCGGGAGGCTGAGGGGTGACCTTATAGAGGTTTGTAGAATTATGAGGGACATGGATAGGATAAATAGACAAAGTTTTTTCCCAGGGATCAGGGAGTCCAGAACTAGAGGCCATAGGTTTAGGGTAAGAGGGGAAAGACATAAAAGAGACCTAAGGGGCAACGTTTTCACGCAGAGGGTGGTACATGTATGGAATGAGCTGCCAGAGGATGTGATGGAGGCTGATACAATTGCAACATTTAAAATGCATTTGGATGGGTATGTGAATAGGAAGGGTTTGGAGAGATATGGGCTGGGTGCTGGCAGGTGGGACTAGATTGGGTTGGGATATCTGGTCGACATGGACAAGTTGGACCGAAGGGTCTGTTTCCGTGCTGTACATCTCTATGACTCTATGAGGTCAGAGGACACAGGACCTTTCATCCATAGCAGATACTGAACTTTAACTTCTGCACCTGATACAGGCAAAGTTCACATCTTTCAGAGAAAATGTTAAGATCCTAAATGATCACATTTTAATTTTAACATTAAGTCCCTCTGTCTTGATTCCCCCACCAGTAGAAATAGTTCTATGTAATGACCTTATTAAAACTTGGTTCGTGCTTTATATAGCTTTGATTACGATGAATGCTTTCATTTCTTAGTGGTGATATTTCTAGTTTGCTTTTGTTTGAACTGTATTTTTGATTGCATAAGAACTGCAGGTTTGCGAAGATGTACTGGCAGAAGGTCCAGCTTCATAAACAACCTTTGGATTCATATTATTAATCACTCAACATATTCCACTTGGGAATTTCACTTTAACTATGGATTAAATGTTTCAGTTCTGAGGGTTTGTTTATTTATTAAGCTGAAATTGCAGTGATGCTTATGGGAATGTTAATTATTAAAACAATGATTTGAGTTGCCCTTCCTCACCTCATTACTAGTGCAAATTCAGCAGACATTATGTGAACCTTAGAGAGAACAGACCTCAGAAAGTACTGATTGTAACATCACGAGTTTAATTTTAAAAAAAAGATTTTTTAGAGGAAAATCTGGAAGTTTAATGTTATCTTACCTTTTTTAATACTGAAAGATTGTTTAAGATTAAATGCAGATGTTTCAGTTAATGTCATTTAATTCATCTTTTGATATTGCTATTAGGAAGCAGCATAATTAAAATCCTTCTGCAAACTAAATGCTTGAGACAGATTCATTGATCCTTTGAAAGCAATCCAATTTTGTTTCTTTTTCTGAATGGGATTTCTCCTTTGTAATTACAGAAAGAGGCTAACTGCATAACCTTCCATAAGCAGACTCAATGCAGACTCACTGCTGCAGAGGAGCATTGGAATGCATGGTTTTCACAAAGCATTTAGATCTTTAGCAGGTACACCCTGAAAAGGGTGTTTTTTTTCAAAAGCCCATCTGAATTGAAGATAAAAACTTGAAATTGTACAACCCTGTTTGCAAATATGTTTTGTCTTTATTAGATTACTTACAGTGTGGAAACAGGCCCTTCGGCCCAACAAGTCCACATCGACCCACCACCTCTTACCTCACACTACGGGGAATTTAGCATGGCCAATTCACCTGACCTGCACATCTTTGGACTGTCGGAGGAAACCCACACAGACATGGGGAGAACGTGCAAACTCCACACAGTCAGTCACCTGAGGCGGGAACTGAACCCAGGTCTCTGGTGCTGTGAGGCAGCAGTGCTGACCACTGTGCCACCCACAAGCATTTGAGGTTGTTTCAGTGCCATGTTAGACAGAAAAATAACTGGATCAATTCAAATATGGAGTTTAGCAAAAGACGGGCAGTGGGGAATGACAACATGATCAAGGATTTTGGAGAGGAAAGGGGGGTTGGAAATGGAGCAATAGTTTGCAAGAACAGAGGAGGTTCAGTATTGTTTGTTTGAGAAAAAGGTAATGATGGCAGATTTTAAGGAGCTAAAGAAAGCAACATCTGAAGAGAAAGAGTTATGAACAATAATGTAAAGTTGGGACCAGGGCGGTAAGTTGGGTGTTCAGTAATTTAGTCACAATATAGTTGAGTGCGGGGAGTGGGTCTCATAGACAAGGGCCCAGAAAGGACATGATGGGATATAGCGGTGAAAATAGAGAAAGATTCAAGTTGAAGCAGGTGACAGCAAGATCAATAGTGTCATGGTAAATCCAATTGTTTATCATATCTATTAACCAAGGAGGCTGTCATAAATACGTGTTGGAAAGTTAACAGAAGACTGACATTAAGGCAGGATAGAGGATTTTGAACACTATGAGTCAAGAGGAAATTTGAAATCACTGAGAATGAGAAGTGGAGGGATTGAGGGAGGAAAGCAGTGAAAATAACTCATTAGGAAAATTGGCACAATATGTGGTCAGATGATAGGCAACAGAGAAGTGACCGCAGAACAAGGTAAGCTTCTTAAATAGAGAGGAAAGCTCCAGTGGATGAAGGAGTCACATCAAGTTGTGATTTAGTTATAAGAGCAACCTCACCACCTAAAGATCTGGCTGAGGCAAATGGCAAGATATAACCATGATGAGAGACTTAAGTTCGAGGAAGGACTCATCACACATCACAGATTTCTGCCAATGCCATGGTATCCATGCAACCATTCACAACAATTATCATTTGCAAGCATACAGAGGTGAATAGACTAACTGGAGGGAGAAGTGGAGAGGGATGGAAATAGCTGGGTGATGGTAGAGTCAGCAGATCAGCAATAGGAGTCGGACAGGGACAAGACTGACAACATCAGCCCCTAACTGCATACAGGAGAGGTATTCGACAAGAGATAGGATCAGACAACTGGGTTTCCTGTTCATCTGAAAAATGATTGGATCAACATAAACAGGAGGCAAAGGCTCAGAACCACCAGATGAGTATTTAAATGCTGAAAGTAATAAGTCAGAGATCATAGATATTAAGGAGGTGAATATAGGCTACCTTGTTGACGAAGAGTATGTATGTTGTAGGAGGGTTAGCTCAGAGTCAGATAGGTTTTTCAGGTTGACCAGTATTATCAATCCTCAACCCAAGGGATGAAGTTGATAATTAGGGAATGGAATTTGAGTTAGTCTTCATGTTGGGGATGGGGGCATTTCTATTCATCCAATACTGGTGCAAATTAGGTCAACAAGCTGAAACATATCTTATTCTCTCTCCACAAATGCTTTCTGACCTTCTGAGCATTTCCACCATCTTCTGCTTTTATTTGCAATAAAGAGGCTTGTCTCTTCTTTTATTGCTCAGTTATATTATTTCGGTAACTAAAACAGACGTAAATTGAGGAAGAAATCTATAAAATGAAACAGTGAATTTACTGTTGAAATTATAGCAGACAAAGAAACTGTTTAATGACATTGCTTGATTTAATTGTCCCTTCTATTCACGTTATGTATAAGGTGAGCTAGACAGCATGGAGCCTTGATTATGATTTGCATATCTTAACACGTTGGTTGTGCATATTAAAGGATACTTATGCTCTACTGTGCAAATAAAAATAAACAGCTTTCACATCAAGATGTTGTGCATATATCAGCCTATCAACAAATTGGTACAATGGACATCATGACTAAAGTTCCTTTAACCATCAGAGTTGTCAGTTCCAGATCTAGGCTCCATACAAAACATTCTTTTGTCTGTGTATATTCCTCTGGAAATTAGAACATGACCTGACCTCAAAGGCCATGAACACATGCTTCAGTGCAATTAGAGTGTCCTGAGTTTCCATTCCCTGTAAGCATACATGTTCAAAACATAATTATATCGAAAATAGAAGCAGGATTAGGCCATTTGGCTAATTTGAGATTACTCTGCCATTTATAATGATCACGGATGATCATCCAGCTGTTCTCACTTTCTCCCCATGAATTATATCTAACTCCTTCTTGAAAATATTCAATATCTTGGCCTCAACTGCTTTCTGTGACAGATAATTCCGTAGGCTCACCACTTGCTGGGTACAAAAATGTCTCCTCATCTCAGTGCTAAATGGCCTATCCTACCTCTTTAGACTGTGACTTGAAGACTCCTGTCTCATTGAGAACATCCTTCACATGTCTACCATGCATCCAGAACCTCAACCTGAGCTACAAATCTTCTCAAAACTTGCTAACATGTTTACCCTGTCTACTCTTGTTTAAATGTTATAGGAATTTATGAGATCCCCCCGCTTTTCATGAAACGTTGCTTTTCATAATCCATCGCCATTCGTTATTGATTTGCTTTTCTGTTTTTGCTACCAAAGTGCATAACCTCACTTTTAGCCACATTGTACTTCATCTACCATGTATTTGTCCACTCACCCAACCTATCCAAATCACATTGAAACATCTCTGCATTCTCCTCACAGTTCACCCTCCTTTGTGTTATCTGCAAACTTGAAAATATTACATTGAATTTTCTCAGTCATTAGCATATATTGTGAATAGCTGAGATCCAAGCACTGCTTCCAATAGTTACTGTCTGCCACTTGGAAAAACACCTATGTATCACTATTTTATTTAAGTGCAATCCATCATCTCACCTGAAAAGAACACAAAATTAGCAGATTACTTTTAACGCCATGGAAATTTAAAACTCAGAAAAAAGACCTATTTATTCCTGCCTATTACTTTTCTTATTTCCTATTCCATATTTTGGTTTTGCCCTCATTTCTCTCTGTTCTGTCACCCTGCTCCTGCCATTTTTGTTTAAACCCTTCCCAACTGCACTGGCAATTATCAACTCCAAGTTCTGGTCTAGCCCAGGTGAAAATTGCAGTGGTTGCACCTCCCTCAGAAATGTTCCCAATATCCTAAGAATCTATAACTCAGCTCTCGCACCATTCATCTAACATATCCAATTTCTACTCTGACTAGCACGTGGCACTGGTAGCAATCTCAAAATCACTATCTTTGAGGTCCTACATAGAAAAGACAAGTGAAGCATGGGAATGCCACCAGCTGCAGTTCCCCTCCAAGTCACACACCATCTTGACTTGGAATTATATTGTCTCTCTTTCCCTTTCACTGGTTCAAGATCCTGGAATTCTCTTCCTTACTACACTCTGATACTGATTGACTGCAGTGGGTCACGAAGACAGCTCATCATCACCTTCTCCAGAACAATTAAGGATGGACAACAAATGCTGGCTCAGCCAATGACACACATATCCTGTGAAGAAACAATAAAATCTGACAAACTGGCTCGTATTGTGGAAGAATTGATCAAATGTTGCAGACTCTTACGGATATGTGTTTGTAATTTTCATTAAATCATAAATTGGATTTTGAAACTCTTTATGCAATTATGACTGGTATATTAAAATGTTTACCTCTCTTCAATCCTGCCAAACCCTTGGCATAGTTTACTCTCACAATGGCACAACTCAGTCTTTGTCCAGTACTTGTGCTAAATTAGGATGCATTTATCCTAAACCAAACTTTAAGCCATACATTTAACTCCCTAACCATATTTATCACCTGTCAATTTACTTGTGGCTCAGGTAGTAATCCAGAGGTTATTTCTTTTGTGGTTCTGCTTTTTAAGTTAGTCCCTGGTGTTATGATTCCCCACAGAGACCAATAATGTTTAACTAAAAACATCCAAAACATTAATTGAAATGAAGTACAGCACAAGGTTCCAATTTAAAATTAATTAATTTTACGATATGAGAAACAAATAAAGCAAACTTTTAAATCAGCACTACTTAGGTGAATATTTATATTTTACATTGAAAAGCATAACAAAACAGTTTTATTTCCATAGTACCATTAGGAAGGGATTTCTAGAAGATTGACCCAATAGCAGTGAAGGATTGGTGGTATAGCTCCAAATCAGGATAGTGTGTGACTTGAGACTGACCTTGCAGATGGTGGTGTTCCAAGCAACTGCTGCTCTTGACTTTCTGTACAGTGGGTTTAGAAGCTGCTGTCAAAGTAACCTTGTTTAGTACGACAGTGCATCTTATTGTTGGTAAACACAGTTACCACTATGCATTGACAGTGAAGAGACCAAATGTTGATGGTGATGAATTGGGTACCAAACAAGAGGCTGGTTAATCCCAGGTGGTTTCATGCCTCTTGATTGTTGTTGGAGCTGTACCCATCCTGGACAAGTGGAGGGTATTCCATCACACCCCTGATTAGTGTTTTTTAGATGATTGACATTAGAAGTGATTTACTCCTTGCCTTTGGCCTACTCCAGTAGCCACAGTCTTTATGTAGCTAGTCCAGTTTAGCTTCTGGGTAAAAACAATGATTGCAGATGCTCTCCATCCTTCAGGATCTCTGCCTGTATTCCTGATGAAGGGCTTTTGCCCAAAACGTTAATTTTACTGCTCCTCGGATGCTGCCTGAACTGCTTGCTCTTCCAGCACCACTAACCCAGTTCAGTTTCTGGTCAACAGTAATCCACAGGTTATTGATGGTCCTTTTGCATCCTGCCTAAGGCAGCATTTTCAATCTTAGCTGATTATTTCTCTGCTTGCTGATCTTGGGACTTAATCTAGCAAAGTGGGGTCATTTACCTCCAACCACAAAAATCTTCTGAGAAAGATCTAAAAACTTCCCAGAGTTGTAACGGAGACTTCACCCTGAATTACTTATCACTAATGGCAACAGTAATTGAATCCAATAGATTTTCAGATTAATTAGCATTTACCTTCAAAACCAATCCCTTTATTTCTGGGATCCACTTGAATGCTTTGAATTTCTCATAAGATCAGAATAGTTCATCTTAGATTTAATGCGTGTAGCTTCATGAAAGTCCCTTGCTGATTTTATTGCTTTCAACCTCATATATACACATTAGAACCCTTTGAACTGCCATTACTTGAGGTATTCTGGCAATTTCTAAAGACCAGCAATTTAACTGCAATCTCCCCAAATCTAATCAAAGTCTCTGAAATGTTACTATGAATCATAAACTAAATAATTATTACACTGGCTATTCATGCTCCATCATGACAATCTTTTTCTGAGTCTTACTTGTGTTGTTGTTATCCACATGGACAATGACAACTAGATTCTCTCCTTCCATTCATGTCCCTCTCTTGCCTCGAGGATTTTTGCTTAACACTGGCAAAGGGAAGGCAGCATGGTTTTCAGGATTCATGGTCTTAGCCTCAGAGAAGCTGAGGAATGCAGATTACCTTAAATCATGTTTTATAGGAGCCCTACTGCTGACAACTTTAGGGTAGGGGAAATTGTCTGGGTGGGATACTCTTCAGAGGGATGGTGTGTACTATTTGGTGCAACTGCCTGTTTTCATAATGTAGCGATTCCATGAATGCTATGAATACTTCTCATTATCTATAGACCCTGGATGTCCACACATGAACTCTTAGTGACTGCTGCCTTTTACTAGGTTGACGCTCTTCTTGATCTTGAACGTTCCTAGTTCATTCATATCCTTCAGCAAGGCTCCTGCACTCTCTTCAGTACTGTTACATTCTTTGTTTACAGTTATTCATTACAAGTTACTGAACACAACTCTCTGGTGTTGGGTTTGAGGCCATTTTCTTTGCATGTTTTCTTTTTGTCTTTACTCTGGCCACTTTCTATCATCCCTTCAGCTTATGACAGTATCAGTTACATCAACATCATTTGACAGAACTTTCAATGGATAATTTAGGCAACTGGTTTATCCTTTCCAGGTTTGGCCAGAGCATGACTTGGCTTTGCTTTCATCTGCCAGAACTGGTCATGATACCAGGATCATTTTGGAATCACAAAGAACATCCTTGGCACCCTTTCTATACTACAAATGTCCTCTCCCCTCACAAAATGTCCTCTCACCTTACCTTCACCATCATCACAGATGAACCATAGAATCTATACAATGTAGAAGGAGGCCATTTGGCCCATCAAGTCCACATCAATCCTTTGAAGAACATTCCATCCAGATCCCGTCGCCTAGCACATTGTGTAACTCCACATTTACCTTTGCTCATTCACTTAGCCTAAAACTACCTGAACACTGCTGACAATTTAGCATGGCCAATCCACCTAACCTGCACATTTTTGAACTGTGGAAAGAAAGTGGAGCACCTAGAATTGAACCAGCATCCAACTGCTGTGCAGAGCTAACCACTGAGACACTGCGCTGCCTAAGTCTCAGTTTGAAGCCAGCAGTTCTGGTCAGTGTGGGGATGGAACTTGGTGTTATGACTTTGGTGTTATTAGTGCCACACTCTAACCATCTGAGCTAACCATCCATCTGCAGTAGCTAGTGCATGGAGCTCATGGATTTCTTTGACATTAATTTTGAGATGCTTCTATCACTTTATTTCTTTTCCCAGGGTGTTGGAGTGAATATCCTCAAAAGCAACCTCTTGCCTCTCTCTCTCTTTCTCTCTTTCTCACCAGAATGGCACAGTGGCTCAGTGGTTAACACTGCTGCCTCACAGCACCTGGGTCCCAGGTTCGTTTCCAGCCTTGGGCAACTGTCTGTGTGAAGCTTGCACATTCTCTCCGTGTCTGCGTCAGTTTCCTCCCACAGTTTAAAGATGTGCAGGTCAGGTGAATTGGCCATGCTAAATTGCCCATAGTGTTAGGTGCATTATTCAGAGGGAAGTGGGTCTGGTTAGGTTACTCTTCGATGTGGACTGGTTGGGCCGAAGGCCTGTTTCCACACTGTAGGGAATCTAATTATTAGGGTGGCATGGTGGCTCAGTGGTTAGCACTGCTGCCTCACAGCACCAGGGTCCCAGATTCGATTCCAGCCTCAGGCAACTGTCTGTGTGGAGTTTGCACATTCTCCCGATGTCTACATGGGTTTCTTCCGGGTGCTCCGATTTCCTCCCACAGTCCAAAGATGTGCAGGTCGGGTGGATTGGCCCTACTAAATTGCCCTTAGTGTTAGGTACATTGGTCAGAGAGAAATAGGTCCGTGTGGGCATGTTGGGCCGAATGGCCTGTTTCCACACTGTAGGGGTCCTATGATGATTCAATGATGTATGGACATATGAATTAGAAAGAGAGTAGGCTACCCATTCCCTTGACCTGCTCTGCCATTCAATCAGATCATGACTGATCTGGGTACTCTACATTCCTGCCTAACCCAGATAACCTTTCACTCCCTCGCATGTCTGTAATCCATCTAACTCTGCCTTCAAAGTATTCAAAGATCATGGCTTCCGTTGACCCTGAAGAAGAGAGTTCCAAAGACTAATGACCATCTCTGAGAAAAAACTCCTCATCACTGTCTTAAATAGGCAGTCCCTGATTAAACAAAAACTCCCTAGTTTCAGATTCTCCCAAAACAGGAAACATTCTGTCTGCACTTATCCTATGAATTCTCCTGAAAATCTATTTCAATCAACTGGCCTCTTACTCTTGTAAACTTCAGTGGGTAAAAGCCTAGCCTTTCCAACCTTTCCTCATAAGGTAACTGCCCATTCCAGGTATTAGTCTTGTAAAACCTCACTGAACTCTTTTCAATGCATTTACATCTTTCCTGAAGTAAGGAGGCCAATATTGTACACAATATACCAGAAGTGACATCACAAATGCCTTCTAAAACTGAGGCATGACCTTCTATTTTAACATTTAATTGCACTCGCAAGAAACGCTAACATTCTAACAGCTTTCCTGATTGCTAGTTTTGCCTGCGTACTAACCATTTGTGATTTGTGCATGTGGCACTTTGGCATCTCAGAGCTCTGTATATCACATCATCTAGACAATTCGCTTTTTCGACAACTTCACATTAAACTACATTTGTCAGATTTTTGCCCACTCTAAATCGCTTTGTAGATTCTTTACATCCACTTTACAATTTACTTTCCTACCTGTCTTTATATTATTAGCAAATTTAGCTCCATGCCTCAGTCTCTTCATCTAAGTTATTTAAATAAATTGTAAACAATGAACCTTTGACATCTCTGTCCCATGTCATTGTCCTGTCTCCAATATCCTTTTCCCCTCCTAAGTCTGAGGACATGTTGCCTTGACAGGTAACCACCTTTCCAAGATGCTTGAAAACCCCCAATCAGGTTTCTCTCCCTGCCACTGTATGAAAGTAGCTTTTTAGCATTGTCATAAATTACATCTGTCATGCCCATTCAGGCCTCAAGATATTATAATTTTCAAAGCAATTTTTTTAATATGGTGAACACAAAAGCTATTAAGATGGCTGCAGCATGCAATGTGACTTTTGACAGTATCAACTTTACTTAGTCTTGAAACTTGAGCAAATACCTGAATCAATATGGATATTCACAGCCATTGGGGAAGTTTACATACTGTCTGTTCTGACATAATGTGTAGTTCCATCCCCGTGTGATCTCGCATTATAAGAAAATTGCGTAATAACAGCTCCATTTAAACCAATGGGACTAGAATAGCGTTATAGCCAATATGGGTAAGGAAAACTTGCATTCTCTGAATAATCGTCTAAAATCTTTAATGGCTCGAAGAAATGTGAATTATAGCAGAATTGACAGTATCCCTTTGTTAATGATAGATCATCAACAAACAGAACCAGCCAACTCATCTTTCCATTTCACCATAGTCAAAAGGGACATTGAAACTCACTGAGTGGAGTACTGTGTTCAGTTCTGGTTGCTCTGCTATAGGAAGGATATTATTAAACTTGAGAGGGTTCAGAAAGAATTTACCAGAATGTTGCTAGGATTGGAGGGTTTAAGTTATAAAATTAGGATGGACAGGTTGGGACTTTTTTACCGGAGCATAGGTGGTTGAGGGGTGACCTTATAGAGGTTTATAAAATCATCAAGGTCATAAATAAAGTGAATAGCAAGGGTCATTTCTCTAAGAGGGGAGAGTTCAAAACTAGGAGCATATTTTTAAGGTGAGAAAAAAATTAATAAGAACACGAGGAGCAACTTGTTTACACAGAGTCACTCATGTGTGGAATGAACTGTCAGAGGAAATGTGGATAAGAGCTTCAGTTACAATGTTTAAAAGGCATTTGGGTAAATACATTAATAGGAAAAGATTGGAGAGACGTGGGCTAAATGGAGGCAAATGTGACTAGTTTAGTTTAGGACCATGGTTGGCATGGACTAGCTGGACAGAAGGGTCTGTTTCCATGCTATATGACTCTATGATTCTATAAATGAGAAATGAAACTCATCCATTAATTGTATTATGATGGTCCCTCAATCAGGCACAAGGCCTTGGAAATCTCAAACTCTCAAAATGTGAAAGGCCACACATAGTGTTATTGACCAAACATACCACCTTAGTGGGAAAATTACTTTGGACTTGCAAAATGTTGCATGGCTAAACCAGCCATGTTAGTTGCCTGCTTTTAAAATAACAACAAAGGCTGTCTTGAGTGAGAGGGATGATCTGAAAAACATCAGATGTGTTTCAAGGCAACTATACAGCCCAAGTCATAAACAGCTATACTCTGACAGTGGGAAAAGAACTCTATCACAAGACCTGAAGATGTAAGAGTAGAAGTAGACTATTCAGCCCATCAAGTCTGCTCTGCTGTACAATGAAATCATGGCTGATCTGATTATACTCAACTCCTCTTTCTTATCTTTTTCCTGTAATCCTTGATTCCCTAAAAAATCAGTTTACTTTACCCTTGAATATACCCAGCCTCAATAGCCTTTGGGAATGAAGAATTCTATGGGTTTACTACCCTTGGAGAGAAGAAATTTCTCCTCATCTCTATCTTAATTGTATGACTGCTTATGCTGAGTTTATGCCCTGTGGTCTCAGATTCTCTCAGAAGGGAAAGCGACCTTTCTTCATCTACCCTGTCAAGTCCCCTAAGAATCCTGGTCATTCAAGTCATTCATGTTTTAATAAAGTCACCTCTCATTCTTCTAAATCTCAATGAGTATAGGCCCAAATCTCTCCTAACAAAACTTTCCCTACATACCTGTTAGCAACCTAGTGAACGTTCTCTGTCTGCTTCCAATGCCATTACATCCTTCCTTATATAAGGGGCTTAAAACTGTTCATAGTATTCCAGCTGTGTTCTAACTAGTGCCTTGTATAATTTTAGCAAAATCTCCTTATTTTTATACTCCATTCCCTTTGAAATAAAAACCAACATTCCATTTGCCTTCTGTTTTACTGTAGGATGCTAACATTTTGGGAGTCATGCTTGAGGATTCCCAAATCTCTCTGTTCTGTGGCTTTCTGCAAGCATTCTCCAATAATATACAGCACTTTTAATCTTCCTGCCAAAGAGTATAATGTCATATTTTCCCACATTATAGTCCATAAAATTTTTGCCCACTTGCGTAACCTCTGCAAACTCATTGTGACATCTTATTTGTGTCTTCCCACCTAATTTCATGTTATCTGCAAACTTGCTATTGTACATTTATTTTCCTCATCCAAGATATTGCAAATAATTATGGCCCCAGCTCTGATCCTTGTGGCACATCACTAGTTACAGGTTGCCAGAAACATCCTGAAAATATTTCCCTTATTCCAATTCTCTGTCTTCTACTAGTTGGCCAATTTGTTCCGTCCAACACCTTGAGTTCTTACCTTATTAAGTAATCTAATGTGTGGTATGTTGCCAAACACCTTTTGAAAATCCAAATATATTTCATTCACCTCTTCCTTTTTATCTAGTCTGCTTACCTCCTTAATGAATTCTAGTAAGTTTGTCTGCCATAATGTCCTCTTCCTGAAGCCATGTTGACTCTGCTTAATAACATTATATGTTTATATGTAGCCTCTGCTATTATACCATTGACTGACATTTTCCTAATAATAGATACTAAGTCAACTGGCCGATAGTGATCCATTATAAAGGAGTTCCACGAATTGTTTTCCAATCCTCGGAGACTTATCTAGAATCTAAGGACTGATTAGGAAGAGTCAACATGGCTTTTCTGCATGGGGAATCATGTCTCCCTAACTTGATTGAGTTTTTGAAGAATTAACAAAGAGGATTGATGAAGGCAGAGTGATGGATGTGATCTATATGGACTTAAGTAAAGCATTCAAAAAGGTTCCTGTTAGTAAGGTTAGATCACATAGAATACAGGGAGAACTAGCCATTTGGATACAGAACTGGCTCAAAGATAGAAGACAGGGAGTGGTAGTACAGGGTTGCTTTTCAGACAGGAGGCCTGTGACCAGTGGGGTGCCACAAGAATCAGTGCTGTGTCCATTGCTTTTTGCCATTTATATAAATGATTTGGATATGAAGATAGGAGTAAGTTTGCAGATAACACCAAAATTTAAGATGTAGTGAACAGCAAAGAAGATTACCTTAGAATACAATGGCACCTTGATCAGATGGGCAAATGGGCTGAGGGGTAGCAGATGGAAGTTAATTTAGATAAATGTGAGGTGAGGCATTTTGAAAAGGCAAATCAGGGCAGGACGTATACACTTAATGGTAAGGTCCTGGGGAGTGTCGTTGAACAAACAGACTTTGGAGTGCAGGTTAATAGTTCCTTGAAAATGGAGTCCCAGGTAGAAGAGGTAGTGAAGAAGGCATTTAGTATGCTTGCCTTTATTGGTCAATGCATTGATACAGGAGTTGGGAGGTCATTGTTTAGACCTCTGTTGGAATACTGCATTCTGTTTTGGTCTCCCTCCTATCGGAAGGACGTTGTGAAACTTGAAAAGGTTCAGAAAAGATTTACAGGGATGTTGCCAGGGTTGGAGGATTTGAGCTTTAGGGAAAGGCTGAATAGGCTGCGGTTATATTTTTTGGAGCGTCAGAGGCTGAGGGGTGACCTTATTCAGTTTTATAAAATCATGAGGGGCACAGATAGGGTGAATAGCCAAGGTCTTTTCCCCAGGGTAGGAACATCCAAAACTAGAGGGTATGGGTTAAAAGTGAGAAGGAAAAGATATAAAAGGCACCTAAGGGGCATATTTTTCACACAGATTGTTGTGCGTGTATAGAATGACTGGCCAGAGGAGGTGGTGAAGGCTGATACAATTGCAATATTCAAAAAGCATGTGGATGGTTTCATGAATAGCAAGGATTTAGAGAGATATGGGCCAGATGCTGGCAAATAGAGTAAATTAATTTAGGATATCTGGTCTACATGGACGAATTGGACCAAAGGCTCAGTTTCCATGCTCTGTGACTTTATGACTCTATCTGTAGCTACTTTCGTTAATATCCTAGGTGGTATCTCATCAGGTCCATGGGGCTTATTTTCCATCACTTTCCCTAGCACTTTTTTAGTGGTCTAGCGGCAACGTCACTGGATTAATGCTTCAGAACTTCAGATAATGCTCTAGAGCAATGAGTTCAAATCCCACCTTGGCACATGGTGAAGTTTGAATTCAATAAAGTTGTGGCTATGTAACCATCGCTGATTGTTGTAAAAGCCCTTCTGATTCACTAATGTCTGAAAATTTGCTATCCTCACCCGTTCTGGCTTGCATGTGATTCCAGATCCACAGCAACGTGGCTGACTTCTGGGCTGGTAGTGATGGGTAATAAATGCTGGACTAGCCAGTGACATTCACATCCTGTGAGCACATGTGTAAAATAAAGTTGCTCACATATTGTTGGCTTACTTGCAATGGCTTCTCTTCTCCACCTCTGATGTTCATCAAGGATCTGTTTTCCGCCTCTCCTATTTCTTTATATATGCAGTCTCTCAGAAACATCATCCAAAAGCTCAGTTTCTGTCTTCACATGTACCCTGACAATAGCCAGTTCTCCCTCACCACCTCGTTTGACTCCTTTATTGTTGCTAAATTATCAGAACTGATAAGCTGACATTCAGCAGAATTTTCCCAATAAGATATAGGGAAAACTGAATCATTATTTTTGATCCTCAGGCCAAACTTTGTTTTCCAGCTTTCACATCTATCCCTCTCTCTGGCACCAATTTTAAACTAAACCAATGACTTTTACATTATATTGGTCAAATAGCCCACTCGAGTCTTTCCCATTAATTATTGATAAAATGAAGAATCGCGCAATTTCTTCTGCAAACACGAGAGTATAATTTAGCATCAGCACTTGGTTCACGAATTATAGAACTGTGTAAACAGATTTCAATTTAAAACAGCTGTGGTTCAAGTGTGAAAGTAAAATCACCTTAATTATTTCATGAAACATGTATTGATGCTCATTGAATAGTGTTTCATTGTGAGTATTTTTCAAAAGATGGGTAATTCTTCAACTGGACAAAGTGTACTTGCTTATTGCATCAGAGCTGATTTCAGTATTTCTCACACGGTGTATTACATGTTTGTTTTCTGTCATCCTGCAGGATCTAATGTATATATTTAATGTTATTTACACCTACAGTAAACTACAAACTAGATTTGAAGAGCAATAAATAAATGGTTTGGGATGCTCTAATTTATCTTAGCTACTAATGTAAGAAAATTTCTGAGTTGACCTTGCAAAAACATCGTTCAATATGGCACAGCTCCAGACAGAGAACAGGGTTTGGTTAGTATAACAATCATGGCTTAGGTTAAGTAACTTGTCTCAATGCCTCTGAGCTTGGGTGGAGGAAAATCTGGGGATTCACATTCCTGTTTGTTGTCCAGGGATCGCTGATCAAAAGAGAGTATTGAGTGGGGAGAGAATTTGGCTTTGCTCTGGTGCTTCAATGTTTAAACAACCTTAGGTCAAATAAATTAACATGCTGATACTTTGGTCCAGATTTTACAGACCATCTCTCCTGTGAGGCAAAACTGTGTGTGTGTCTCCAGACCTGGTTGATTTTGGTGTTGTAACTGTCTAAAGCCCAGAGCTGAAACTCTGATGAAGAGTTATCTAGACTCGAAACATTAGCTTGCTCTCTCCCCATGGATGCTGTCTGACCACTGTGATCTCCAGCATTTGTTGTTTTCAGTACGGATTCCAGCATCTGCAGTAATTTGCTCCTTCCCAGAATATGCTGACTTGAATAGAGGAGAGCCGACTTGTACCTTGTGGCTTCTTTTGGATAGCCAGTGTACCATTTTGGAGACAAAAACAGGAATTGTTGGAGGAACTTAGCAGGTCTGGCAGCATCTGGGAAGAGAAAGCACAGTTAGCACTGGACTCAAAATGTTATCTCTGCTTTCTCTCTGTAGATGCTGTCAGACCAGTCAAGTTTCTCCAGCAATTTCTGTTTTTGTCTCAGATTTCCGCATCCACAATTATTTTGTTTTTTTTATTCTATTTTGGAGCAGTAAGGCATCCCTTTACCTCTGGTGCGAGGATACCTTCGGATGAGGTAAGCTATGCTTTCGTGAAGAAAGTGAGGATTGCAGATACTGGAGATCAGGGTCAAAGAGTGTGGTGCTGGAAAAGCAGAGCTGGTCAGGCAGCATGCAAGAAGCAGGAAATCAACGTTTTGAGCATAAGCCCTTCATCACGAAGCTGCATTTGAGCTTAGGTGGAGAAAACCCAGAGGATTTGGATGCTGCCTGACCGGCTGCCTTTTAGTGGAGGCAAGGCACCCTTTGGGAGGGATCAGATGCCCTTAGGAATTGTTATAAATAGACTCATTTGTGTGTACAAAGTGTTTAAACTCTGTGGGACTCAGTGTGAATTATCAAAGGACTACCTTAAAAGAAAGAATTATTCTGGTGTGTCAAGGTATATTCCATTTAAAGACTAAAGTGGGATAAACAAATCCAAAGCTCCCTGGATGACTAAGAAGATGGAAAATTAAGTTAAAGGAACAAATGTGTGCTTGTGACAGGTGTCAGGCAGTAAACAGATGAGAGTGAAGCTGAATATAGGAGACTCAGAATAGAAGTGCAAAAGTAAATAAGAGAAGCAAAGAGATTATGAAAACTGATATACAGCTACTGCAAAGAGAAATCACAAAGTCTTCTTTTGATGAATAAACAGTAAAAGCATGGTGTAAAGAGAAGTAGTGCTGATAACGGGCCATAAAGAGGATTTATATCCAAAGGTAATAGGCATGACAGAGCTGCTAAATGAACACTTTGCACCCATTTCTTTTAACCTAGAAGGCAAATGCTGCCAGACCTTGGTAATGGAGGAGGAAACCCAGTCACTAGAAGGGTTTAAAAATAATAAGGTGGTGATATTGGATAAACTGCTGGTACTTAAAGTTGAATGTAACTGGGGCTAGGTGAGAAATAGCCAAGTGGTTGAAGGTGAGCGGTGAAATTGCAGAGGCACTAGCAATAATCTTTCAATCTTCCCTGAATTCAGGGGTTGTCCCAAAGGGCTGGAGAATAGCAAATGTTCCATTCTTGTTCAAAATATATTGTAAAGATCAACTCAGCTAGTACAGAGCAGTCAGGTTAACTTCACTGATGAGGAAACTTCTCGAAACAATCAATGGAAACACGTGGGTCAATTTGGAAGAGTCAGCATGGATTGGTTTAGGAAAAATCATTTGAACAAATTTGCTGGAATATTTTGATGAGTTAACAGATAGGGCTAATGACAGGATGGCTGTTGATGTTTTGTGCCTAGACTTTCAAAGGATGTTTGATGTAACACCGCATAATAAACACTCATGACAGATATTACAGGTTATAGAATAAAAGGGACAGGAGAAAAGTGGATGCAAAATTATTTGAGTGATACGGAACAGAAAATAATGTTAAGCGGGCATTTTTCAGACTGCAGTGGAGATCCCCCCAGAGGTCAGTTTTGGAAACCATCCTTTTCCTAATATATATTAATGATCTGGACCTTGATGTTCAAGTGACAATTTCAAAGTTTGCAGATTGAACAAAACTTGAGAGAATTGTGAACTGTGCAAAGCACAGGGGAGAACTTCAAAAGGACAGAAGGAATTTGGATGAATGGGCAGATATTTGGCGGATGAAGTTCAATGTGGAAAAGTGTGTAGTGATACATTTTTATAGAAGAAACATAGAGAGGTAATATAAAATAAAGGATACTGTTCTTAAAGGTGTGTAGGAACGGAGAGACTCTGGTGTTATATGTACATGAATCATTAAAAGCAGCAGGTTAGGTAGAGAGAGTAATCAGTAAAGCATGCAGTATTCAAAGTGTCATTACTCCTGACATTGAGCACAAGAGCCAAAAGGCTATTCTGAACTTATATAGGATATTTGTCCTCAGATGAAATAATGTGTACAGTTGTGGGCATCACAATTTAGGAAGGGTCTGAATGCATTGAAGAGAGTGCAGAAGGGAATGGTTCCAGGGATGAGAAACTCCAGCTATGAGGATTGATTGGACAAGTTGGGACTGTTTTCTTTGGAGAAGAGAAGGCTGAGGGGAGATTAGATAGAATGTTACAAGATCATAAGGGCTCTGGGCAGAGAAAAGAAAAGCTGTTCCTGCTCATAAACCAATCACACTGTAAGTCTAATCTAATCAAGAACCAGGGGCACAATTTTAAAGTGCTTCGTAAATGAAGCAAATGTGAGGTGAGAAAAAATATTTTTACACGCAAAGTATTTTGGATATGGGATGTATTGTCTGGAGTCAGGTTCAGGTGAGGCACTGAAGAGGATGTTAATTATTTCCATTGAAACAAGCTGCAAGGTTATGGGGGAAAGGCAGGAGACTGTCACTAAGTCAAATACTCAGACAGCTATGCAGACATGATGGAATGAATGGTCTCCTTCCATACTGTAGCAATTTGGTGATTCTGTAAAGTATTATCAAACTTTCGAAGGACTGAAAAACCTGTCAAACGACTATTAATCTGTCCAAGAACCACTAGATTTGTCAAAGAAGTGTTAAACTTTGTCAAAATGTCCAAGGGCTAATCAAGGTTAGGAACATAAAAGATGCAGATGCTGGAATCGAATGTAGAAGGCAGGAGGCTGGAAGAACACAGGAAGCCAGGCAGTATCAGGAAGTGGAGAAGTCGATGTTTCAGGTGTAAGTCTTCTTCAGGACTTGAAGAAGGGTTACACCCGAAATGTCAACTTCTGCACCTCCTGATACTGCTTGGCTTGCTGTGTTCTTCCAGCCTCCTGTCTATCTACCAAAGACTAATCAAGACATTCAAGGCCTTAAAATTTCCAAGTCTTTAAATTTCAGCAAGAAAGTCTCCAGAGTTTACAAATATCTCTTTCTATTTCAATCTGTCTATAGAAATGGACTGAAAAATTTCCATTACTAAATTAATGCACAAAGACAGACATTGCTGGAAAAGCTCAGTAGGTCTGGCAACATCTGTGGAGAGAAATCAGAGTTAGCATTCCAGGTCTGGTGACCCTTCCTCAGAACTTGATTAATACAATGTGGTAGATTTTAGAAGGATCCATTATCACTGTGAGGTGCCTTCTAATTCAAAGTTTGATGAAAAGCCACAAGTAGTTTTGAATTTTTTGATGTAGGACATTAGAAATCCAATACTTGCTTGCATAAAGTATTTGTTTGATCAGGCTTTATTGAGATCAAGGAATGTAAATGTAGTAAAAGTGGTTTCTGTGGATGAAAGTGTTTTTCTCAGTATAGTGAGGTCTGCAATCTACTTACTTTATTTCATAGAACTTTATTTTCGCTCATCTGTGCAAGTGTATGATGTCTGTCCATGGTGTTTACTAGGTGAGTTGGCATGGTAAGTGAATGAGAAAATTGTGGTAGGTGGGATGCTTGGGTTGGCATGTGTTATCACTAAATTAGCATTGGGATTATTAAGGGCTGAGGTGGATAACAGGTCCTAGGTTGATATAGAGAGTTTGGAGTGTCATAGAGCTTGGGTGCTGAGAATTAGGTGTGATTGATTGGCATGGATGGCGCATAATGAGTGAAGAGGATGAGGACAGAGGGATGTTTTGTGTTTTACTTTGTACTTGGAAATTTTGATCAGTGCAGGGGCCTTCAAGGCATCCTCTTGACAATTCCACTTTTACAACAGACGTACACTTCAGCTCTTCCTGGGTTGCCCACCCAACTTCCAATCCAGTCTACTACACCACCTCAACATTACTCCCCCCAGCCCTCCTCCTCCCCCTAAATCCTTGAACCAAAGGTACTTTGGGCAGCTATTCAAAGGTCTGGTGTCTGGAGTCAGGAAGTCTCAGTTTCTGAGTTCCTGACCTAGAAATGAAAACAATTGCCTTTATGTTTAAATTTGTACTTGATGAATGGCCACATGGATGAGTAAACCTCCAAAAAAACTGGTGTTAGAAGAACTGTAATTTTGCAAAGTTGCTACATCTAGAAAGGTAGAAAAAGAATTTTTAAAAAAAAATTGCCAAAAAGGTATGCTCTTTTGGAAATAGCATTATTATTCAAGGAGGCAGAAACCCAACTTCTCTCTGTCAGGATTGTACTGAAGGTGTTTAGTATACTTTGCTTTATTGGTCAGAGTATTGAGTACATTGATTGGGAGGTCATGTTGCGGCTGTATAGGACACTGGTTAGGCCACTGTTAGAATATTGCGTGCAATTCTGGTCTCCTTCCTATCGGAAAGATGTTGTGAAACTTGAAAGGGTTCAGAAAAGATTTACAAGGATGTTGCCAGGGTTGGAGGATCTGAGCTATAGGGAGAGGCTGAACAGCATGGGCCTGTTTTCCCTGGAGCGTCAGAGGCTGAGGGGTGACCTTATACAGGTTTACAAAATTATGAGGGGCAAGGATAAAATAAATAGGCAAAGACTTTTCCCTGAGGTTGGGGAGACCAGAACTAGAGGGCACGGGTTTAGAGTGAGAGGGGAAAGATATAAAAGAGACCTAAGGGGCAACTTTTTCATGCCGAGGGTGGTACGTGTACGGAATGAGCTGCCAGAGGATGTGTTGGAGGCTGGTGCAATTGCAACATTTAAGAGGCATTTGGATGAGTATATGAATAGGAAGGGTTTGGAGGGATATGGGCCGGTGCTGGCAGGTGGGACTAGATTGGGTTGGGATATCTGGTCTGCATGGACGGGTTGGACTGAAGGGTCTGTTTCCATGCTGTACATCTCTATGACTCTATGATTAAAATCAAGGGTATAAGCTCATCCTCCAACTTAGTTGCTGGTCACTGCTGATGAATATTGTACAGTATGGCAGACAACACATTCCTGACTTGCACTTGCACAAGCATGCACCTTCTGCTGGTCACATTCAAATGTAACGAGCGATTTATCCACAAAACTGTTGATGTTTTTCAAACTTTCTAGTCCTCCAAAGATGGAATGTGCAAGTTAATGCAAAGTTTGAGGTTATGTGTCCATCCTGTTGGGTTCTTTTTGGTCACTGAAAAAAGGCTGGGGACTAGGATTTGGACTGACACCTGTCATTTGTGCACTTGCAAAGGGCTATTATTCTTACTCTGAGGATGAATGAATAACAACTGCTTTGTATTGCACCAAACAAATGCAGGCCTAATTCTTGTTCAGTCAGTGAAACCGCATTGGTACTGCAATTGGCCTCACCATCCTGGGATTAGCAAAAGGAAAGCTTAGGCCAACTGCATGGCTCCCATCATTAATCAAAGTTCACCATCATCATTATTCAAAATTCAAGAAAGAGATAAAGACAAGATTATGGTCGCTTGTGTCCCTTAAACACACAACATACAGAAAAACATCCACACTTGGATGAGGCATCAGTATCCATGAAATAAAAAAACCCCTCAGAAGAGGATAAGTTAGGGGAAAAGTAATAAACAAGGAGCAAAGGAGGTAAATTTAACTGCTTATCGTAGCAATTTTAATTTAGATACAAAGTAGCATAAGAAGCATTTCACTGAGAATCAGAATTTCACTGAGGGCATTTACATGCAGCTGTTTGATTGAAATCTGTAGTTAATTCAAACTCATTTAAAAATTATGAGTCTGATTAAGAAAGGCTAATGTGATGTTCCTTATCAGAGCTACATGGAGGGTCTGTCTTCGAGACATCTGTGAACCCAGTCCCCCCTACGCAGCACCACTAGAGGCTGTGATATTTGGGCAGCAAAAGCTGGATGACACTGTTGCTTTTCTTACTTCAGTGACTCTAAATAGACCTTGTGTCTAGACCTTGCATTTGGCTTCATCTCAGCATTTTACAGGAATGAAATGTGCCATCATGCTCTTTTGCTCTCCATACACATCGCAGAATGAGAAGAGAACACTCACATCTCTTTAAAGTGAAATAATAGAGGCCCAGCAGTTCTCCTTAAAGGCAGCTTAGTTTTGTCGAAAACTGGGATTTGTAATAGCTGCTTAAAGAAGACAATAATTGTTGTGTTTTCTTTATATCTCTAATTATGAACCTGAGCCATCACTTAGGATAAAAATCAAACAGTGAAAGAAAATCCTTTCTTTTTCATTCCATATCTTCCAAA
Source organism: Hemiscyllium ocellatum (assembly GCF_020745735.1). Classification (NCBI taxonomy): domain Eukaryota; kingdom Metazoa; phylum Chordata; class Chondrichthyes; order Orectolobiformes; family Hemiscylliidae; genus Hemiscyllium; species Hemiscyllium ocellatum. The sequence goes on from NC_083403.1 coordinate 66,601,763, forward strand.
TCACTAATGTCTTAGAACTGGTCACAAAAGCATAATTTTTTGAAATTCCAAGCACATCCTTTTTGGCCATGTATTTTTATGTGCTCGTTTCAAACAATTCTTCTCAGTGATTTGGGTCTGTGGACCAAAATATTAAGGGGTGCTGCAAAAAGTTATGAGCTGTTCAGGGATAGATGGCCACTCTGTCAGAGTCACCTAGCCCTGGAATGAACATGAGACAGGTTCTATTATTAGTCCTTGACGCATCTCCTGGAGTGCTCCTTCTGCAATGCTGCTGTGAGGGACATACCAACCAACTTTTCCACTGGTACTGTGAGCAACGATTTGATTACTAATCATCTGTAGGAGAATGGACCTCTTGGATTCAAAAGGATCATTTCATTTCTGAGACAGAGCCAATTAGATACTGTAACAATTTCATTTTCAGCTGATCCTCTAAGAAGTGCAGTCCTTCAGTGATCACCTTCATATCAATCAGATTGACTTAGCTGGACACTGTCAAGAACCAAGGAGAAAGTTTGAAAGTGTCTGAGCAGATTTCACTTCACTCAGGTCACCCTTGCAACAAGTTGAATCTCTCCCTGTTACTAATGCGTAGAAAGGCAGTGAATTATGCTGTTATCCAAGTCATTTGGGAGAGTCACAGAGCAATCCCATCTGCTTCTCTTGCTCTGTTAACATTCTTCGATTCAAGGCAGGACCTCTGACAGCAAAGTCTTTTCATTGTTTCCTGAATTTGGCATGTCTTATCACCACACTCATGTCCAAATGTCACATCTGTATCCCTTCGCTTTTTTGTGATCTGTCTCAGCATAAGCCAATTCTTTATCTGAACTTTATGTACCTGCACCTTTTGTGGGTTTATCTGGGTTCCTAAATGAGGATAGAGATTAATTTAGATAAATGTGAGGTGTTGCATTTAGTAAGGCAGCCTAGGACAGGACTTCTACAGTTAATGGTAGGCCCCTGGGTTGTGTTGCCGAACAAAGAGATCCAGGGTTGCAGGTACATAGTTCCTTGAAAGTGGAGTTACAAGTAGTCAAGATGGTAAAGCAAGCTTTTGGCATGCTTGCCTTCATTGATCCGTGCATTGAGTATAAATATTGGGACTTCATATTATTGCTGAACAGGACATTGGTTAGGCCACTTTTGGAATACTGGGCTCATTTCTGGTCTCCCTGCTATAGGGAAGATGTTGTTAAACATGAGAGGATTCAGAAGAGATTTACAAACATGTTGCAGTGATTGGACAATCTGAGTAATTGAGAGAGGCTAAACAGGCTGGGGCTATTTTCCCTTGAGTGTTGGAGGTCAGGGGTGACTCTATAGACGTTTATAAAATTGTGAGGGGCATGGATAGGGTGAATAGCTAGTCTTTTTCCTAAGTTAGGGGAGCCCAAATATGAGGGTAAAAGTTTAAGGTGAGTGGGGAAGGATTTAAAAGGGACCAAAGGGGCAATTTTTTCACATAGAGGGTGCTACATGTATGGAATGAACTGCCAGAGGAGGTGGTGGAAGTGGGTATAATTACATTGTTTAAAAAGCACCTGGATGGGTATATGAATGGGAAGGATTTAGAGGGATATGGACCAAATGCTGGCAAAATGGGACTAAATCAGTTCAGGATATCTGGTTGGCAGGGAAGAGTTGGACTGAAGGGTCAGTTTTTGTGCTGTACAGCTCTATGACTTCATGATTCTAAGAAGATGAATGATGGATGGGTAGATAGCTGCCAGTGTTACCTACATTTAACAATGTTTTCCCCAACATCCTGATTTTCAGCCTCAGGCAGAAATGCACAGTACTTTCAAACTTCCTCCATCACTGCACTTTGAGCAATTACTGCTGCTAATACCAACTGTTTGCACCAGACAGTGCCAGGGACAACAGTATCATCAGCATGCAGAGGGGTACAGGCAGAAAGTCTGACCTGAAACTATCTACAAACATTTCTGTGCAGTGGGTGGGAAAACTATGCTCAGATACAGGTCTGATAGGAAGGAAGTTACAAACAATTGGATTGTGTGGAAAAGAAGTGACAAGAGTCATCACATCATTTTCTCCATCACTTCTGTTAGGATTGAGAAGGAACATTACTACATTAGTTGTTTAAATGTTGTTTATGAAGTCAAAAACATGTTCTAAAACAAGAACAATCTTTGATAACATGCATAATGTTCTGCTCAAAATATCAATGGGAATCTTTGCAGATGCAGTTGTGAATTATTGCCGATAACAAACTGTAAATTTCCTAACCACAGATGTGAGTAGTCCTGTCTTGACAGTCCAGGTGCATATTCAGAACTTGAATGGTACATTGGAATAATTACTTACCCTTACAAGTTATAGGGGAATAAATGCTGAATGCAATACTGAGTCTGAGAGAGCAGAAGGATCACTGCTTTGTTCCTGATCGATGCCAAGTTAGTTGACCTCAGCGAGGGTCGTGAAGAAAATGGATATTTGCCAACACTCGATACAAATGCTGTAAGTTCCACTCCGAGCTAACTTTGGGGCTACATTAATTTTCTGCAAGCAACTTGGGCAGCAGCTGTTTTCATTTGCTTCACTGTGCTGGTTCTTTTACTGAAAGACTGAAAATACAAACACAATTGTTTTTAAAAGGCAAGCTAGATGAATAGACAATCAACAACACCACGGACTGTCTCTGGCAGGCATTCTGTTCATGCATTTACCAAACAAAAAAACACAATTATCACTTGTTTTGTTGATTTTATCATGTATCCACTTCAAAGTATGCCTGTCTAGTCACTGACGGAATTTGGATGTTATACACAGCAGCCTGAAATCATTTCTTTCATTGTGGAATAACGTAAATACCTGAATCATCCCAGCTTTGTTAAAAAGCCTGTGTATTCATGGCTTAGAGATGAAGGGTAGAATCTTCTTACCCCTGAATAATGTGTGCTATGGACAGAAATTTGAGAGGTTGAGTACAACTTTGGGTGAGATTTTTCTCAACATCAAGACTGACTCATCATGTTTTCTTTCTATGAGATTCTTTCTAGTGATCAGCAAGCAGAGTTAATAGGAATTATCACTCGTTATCTCACTCATCACCAACTAAATTAATGTGCAGGGTACCATTCTCCCAGCAGCCAAATGGAAACCAGACACTGAGGTGAAAGTTTGAGTGTATACCTAGTAACTTCAGCTCACTGCTTGCTCATCCAAACCTCCATCTTGAACACGCAAGACCAATATATCAGACCATACTCTGTCGGACCACACAGACCCCATGTCCACAGATACTGGAATCAGACACCCTCATCACATTATAATGGCATATCTTGAATCCTCAGACAGTATGATTCTGTACTTCACTGTTGCATCTTGGAGTGCACTATTGCTTATCTTTGGCACGCTGCAGAAGTGACAGACAGCAACTCATGTATTGGGCAAGGCTGCTTCTCAGTGCCACTTGTTTGCTCTCTTAGGGTACACTTAGTTTGTGCTTACCTTACCTTGCCTTTTTGCACATTGGCCTATTAGCTGATCTTTTAGGATCAAAGTACTTTTGTCTAGCATTGCAATTTAGTGCAGACATAAAGCCAGGCAGCTCCTCATGGGTTGTCAGCACTCATCATTTGGGGGAGGTGGTTGAACATGTTGCTACAAGGCACATTGCTTTGTCAATCTTACACCTTTAGCATATACCAGCAGCTTAGTGGCAAGCACGCTACATGTGCATCAACTGAATGACCATGTCTCAAAGTCAATTAATTGTGCTGCCGTAAATCAGGGGGTCCTGGTGCAATCAAGGGGGTTCGCTCTCAGTTCAGGGGTTTGGGCACAGTTAACCATCCACTTGGGCAAGTCAAGGTCATGGGTTCGACTCACCACAGCCTGGGGTGTGTGCTGTAGTCAGTCCAACAGGTTCAATGCAAGCTGTCAGAGGATTTGTACATTGCCAGTTGGGAACTGCATGGAGACCATTCAGGGCTCAACCAGTCATCAATCACAGCTATTCATCTGAGTCAGTTATAAGGGTAGGCCAATGTCAGTGCTGGGATCTGTTAATGAATGTTAGAAAGGGAGTAAGCATCACTGTTGCAGTAAAAGCTGGGGGAAATCAATGGAGTGGAGTGGAGGCAGCTACCTGAGATGGAGATGGCAGTTATTCCTGTAGGTGATGGTTGGGAAAATGTGGAGATAAGGAGTGATGCACTGTCTAGAGACTGCCAAATAGACAGGGACATTTTCACTTTGAGTGCAGTGTACCTGATTACCAGGCTGGGCTTGGGACTCACAGTCTCCAGCAAAACCCACGTTGTCATCATTTCAATTCCTAAATGTAATGTATGAATGGAAAATGATTGTGATGACACCTGGAGCGGGTAGAGACAATGTTGTTCTCTGGGCCAAAACATGGACTCCACTTTAAATTGGCAGAAGGCCCTTTAAGGGGCAATTGCATCAATCATGCATTTAGAGGATACAGGTTGAAGTAATTTATAAATGTGTAATTGTACATGTGAAATGCATGCAGAATAGAACCACATGGGTGTAATTACTGGTCACAATCCATGTTGGGTATGTCATTGATTATTGCAGATTTGAGTTAGAAATCAATGTGAAGCAGAAGTAATCCCAGGTGACTTTAAAATAGACTCCTGTGGGCCACAAAACACAAAACTAGTCCAAGACCTCAAAGATTACAAAGAGACACACAACCGATTCCCTTCAGCTTAAGCTGGAAGTAGAAGGCAACATGGTTTTACGTGGAATGATGACTTCCATGTCGGGCTTGAAACAGAATGGTTCAATGCTTATGCAGTACTTGCAATGTCTTACTGTCTGTTTGTGACAGGACTAGTGGTGCATTCATTGGAATAAGGACCAATATCAAATTTCCATGTCGACTCATTCCATCGCCTTCCATGTCATAGTACTCCATGTGCCAATGTATGGACCAAGATACAAGGTTGTCATTTGTTAGCAATTTAAATGCCTACTGTTTACATTAGAAAGGAACTGTTATGTTCCTGATGCTCCACATACAGCAGACTCATGTGGCCAGCCACAACAAGCATTATTGCCACTGTTGTGATACAATGAAGGTGCTGTGAAATGGAAGAGGAACAGATGCACCAGCAAACCTATGAGTAACAGCAACCTCCAGGTGATGCCAAATGGGCTCCACATGAAGTGCTTGCAGTAGAAGCACCTCAGTTTATCATCATCAATGCCATTTACTTAGAATGAGTGAGGTACAGTGTCAGCACAGATTGAGGATGTCCTGCGATATTGTGACTTAACTACACCAGCTGCTGGAGAAAGACTTACAGCACGAAGGAGAGGGTACCCATCTATCCCATTGGCTATCAAGATGATAGCTGTGTTCAGCTTTTATGTAACTGGCTTCTTGCAAGGAGCCACTGGGAATCTGTTGGAATGTCTCAACTCTCCATCAATAAATGTATTAAGGCTTTTATTAATACCATTTACGTGAGTTCAAACTGCTTCATCTCATTTCCCCATGATAGAGTCAGGGTTACAGGCTGAGCAGTCAGATTTGAAAATACATATGGCTTCCCCTAGCTGCAGGATGTGATAGATTATATGCACGCCATATTGAGGGGACTATATCACAGTGCAAATAGAAAAGGGCTTCATTCTATCAATATGCATGGCACCTGTGATCATCAGTTCTTAGAAGTTTATACATGATATCCTGGGAGTTGCCATGATGCCCAAACCTTTGAGAACCTTCATGTTCCTGCTGCATTTAAATGGCCGCTATGAGACAGGGCTACCCTTTGTGACCATGACTGTTTTGTGCAATCCCCGACTGAGGCTCAGCAAAGATAAGAGGCACTCCATTCTTTAACCACAGCCACGGTGGAGCAGACAATTGCTCTCCTGAAGAAGAGGTTTCAATTATTGGAATAGTCTCGGCTGGTCTTGCCATACAAACCAAAGAGAGTGTACCAAAAATCCTATAATGGTGCTCTCTGCACAACTGTAGCAGGTGAAGAATGGGTGTAATGGATACTCAGCTGGGGAAGTAAGAGCAGTCTTTCAAAGAGGGGAATGAGGATAGTGAGCTGGAAGAACATCAACTTGTGAATGCAGTAACATTGGCACCCATTCCCACACGATGAAATCATTCGTTGACTTGTTTATGTTTGACATATGAACAGTTTGTTTCTGTTTGAGACAGCTGTAGTTTCTGATGTTTGATTTATACTTGATTTTGGTGTTCGTGAATAAAGGAGAATGTTTAGAGTCTTGGAGTCATAGTGATGTATAGCACGGAAGTGGACTTTTCAGTCCGACTCATCCACACTGACCATATACCTTAAATTAATCTAGTCCTATTTGCCAGCATTTGGCCAATATCCCTCTCAACCCTTCCTACTCATATACCCATCCGTATGCCTTTTAAATATTGTCATTGTACCAGCCTCCACTATTTCCACTGGCAGCCTATTCCATACACATATAACTCTCTGCGTGAAATAGTTACCCCATAAGTCCCTTTTAAATCTTCGCCTCTCACCTTTTGGATCCTCCACCCTGAGGAAAATACCTTGTCTATTCACTGTGACTATGTCCCTCATGATTTTATAAACCTGTATAAGGTCACCCCTCAGTCTCCGATGTTCCAGGGAAAACAGCCCCAGCCTATTCAGCCTCTCCTTATAGCTGAAACCCTCCAACCCTGGCAACATCCTTGTAAAATATTTCTGAATCCTTTCAAGTCTCATGACATCTTTCCAATAGCAAGGAGACCAGAATTGCATGCATTATTTTGGATTGTTTGAAGTCTTCTCTGTGCGATGCAGCTCCCACATTGTACAATGATAAAACGTTGGACTGTAGTGTGGATTGGGGAAGGAATAGCAGAGTAAGAGAGAATGTCACTAAGAACAGGTGAGCTATGTGGCCTGGTGGTGATGGTGCAATAAGTGTAGCTGCCGAACCTGCAAGGAGGTGTCAGCTGTGCCATCTATGTGTCATGTGAGATATTGGTTGTGGCTGCCTTGCCATTACATGACAAAGGAAGGGCAATTCCAGCCTGACAACACTTGACTGGTTGTTTGACTTGAAGTCAATGATGATGCTGGTGTCAGAGATCCTGGGATATGCCACATAGGTGAGTGCTTCTGGTCATGATGATTGGGAGAATTGGGCTAGCATTGGATGAAAGGAACATCATAAGGGTGTAAGCAAGTTATGAAGCAAGTTTTGAATGATCATGGGGGAAGAATTCACCAAATTCCCACAACCAAAGCATCAAAAGATTCAGCCCTAAGCCTTCATTAGCTGTACAAAGTAGGAAGGTGTTAGATTCAATTCCTGGTTGGGGCTCAGTCAGCTGATCAGAAATGTGGAAGTGGTCATTTTAATTATTGTGTTGTTGTAGATTAGGGAAGAGAAATTTACTCACAATTCTCTGTCCTATCAGCTGTGCAAAACCATATTAAATGGGTGGTTAATAAACTGGACAATAACAGGATTGGGCTGAGATGTGTTGCTTTCCACAAGAAGATAGAGATAGGAACACGATTGGAATACTGGATTTTTCCTGGTGCCATGAGCTATTGAGGATAGGAATAGGAGAAGGGAGCAGATGAATGCATGGTTGAGGAACTGATGCAGGTGAGAAGGATTCACATTTTTAGATCATCGCAATCTCTTCCGGGGTAGAAGTGACCTGTATAAAAAGAACAGATTGCACCTGAATTAGGGAGCTAATATACTGGCTGGGAGATTTGTTAAAGTTGCTTGGGAGGATTTAAACTAGTTGAGGGGGAAGGGGATTGCACCCAGGGAGATAGTGAGAAAAGATACCAGTTTGAGAATGGTGCGGGTGGAAAAAAAGAGCAAGTCAAACAGTCAGGGCAGGCAGGAACAAAGCAGAGAACGTGGTAAGACTGATAAATTAAAGGGCATTTACTTCAATGCAAGAGGCCTAACAGGTAGGGCAAATTAATTCAGGACATGATTGGGAACATGGGACTGAGATATCAGAGCAATTACAGAGACTTGGTTCAGGGATGGACAGGATTCACAGTTTAATGTTCCAGAGTATAGGTGTTATAGGAAGGATAGAAAGGGGGACAAGAGAGGAGGGGGTGTTTTTGATTAGGGACAATATTATGGCTATTCTCAGGGAGAATATTCCTGGGTGTACGTCTAGGGGCATTATTTGGGTAGAACTAAGAAATGAGAAATTGTATTATCGACCCCCAGTAGTCAGTGGGAAATTGAGAAGCAAATTTCTAAGGAGATCTCAGTTATCTGTAAGAATAATAGGATGGTAATGGAGAGGATTTTAACTTCCTAAACAGGCTGGGACTACTGTAGTGTTAAGGATGAAAACAATTTGTTAACTGCGTACAAGAAAATTTTCTGATTCAGTGTATGGATGTACCTACTAGAGAAAGAGCAAAACTTGACCTACTCTTAGGAAACAAGGCAGGACAGGTGACTGAGATGCTAGTGGGGGAGCATTTTTGGGCCAGTGATCATAATTCTATTAGTTTTAAAATAGTGATGGAAAAAGATAGGCTGGATCTAAAACTTAAGTTCTAAATTGGAGAAAGGCAAATATTGACAGTATTAGGTAAAAACTTTTAAAAATTGATTGGGTGTGGATACTCACAGGGTAAGAGATGGCTGGAAAGTGGGAAGCCTTCAAAGAACAAGGAACAAAGAAAATTTACAGCCCAGGAATAGGCTCTTCAGCCCTCCAAGCCTGAGCCAATCCAAATGTACTGGCGGAACCTGTCGCCCAATTCCTAAGCACCTGTATCCCTCTGTTCCCCACCTATTCATGCATCTACTGTGCCTGCCTCTACCACCTCTGCTGGCAACATGTTCCAAATGCCCACCACCCTCTGTGTGAAGTACTTGTTGCATGTATCCCCCTTAAACTTTCCACCTCTCACTTTGAAAGCATGACCTCTCGTTATTGATTCCTTCACCCTGGGAAAAAGCTTGTCTCTATCCACCTTGTCTATACCCTTCATGATTTTGTAAACCTTATGAGATAATGAGAGTTCAGAAACAGTATGCTCCTGTTAAGGTGAGAGACAAGGCTGGTAGGTGTAGGGAACACTGGATAACTAGAGAAAGTAAGGTCTTGGTCAAGAAAAAGAAGGAAACATATATCAGGTATAATCAGCGTGGATCAAGTGAATTCCTAGAAGAGTATAAAGTCAGTAGAAATATATTTAAGAGGGAAATCAGAAGGGCAAGAACAGGACTTGAGATAGATTTGGCAATTAGGGTTAAGGAGAATCCAAAGGAATTCTACAAATATATTAAGTACAAAAAGGAGAGAATAGGGCATCTTAAAGATCAGCAAGACAGCCATTGTGTGGAGCCGCAGGAGATGGGGGAGGTACTAAATGAGTATCTTGCGTCAATGTTTACTGTGGAGAAGGACATGGGAGCTGTAGAACTTCATGAAATAAATAGTGACATTGTGGAAATTATCCACATTACATAGAAGGAGATGCTGGGGGTCTTAAGATGCATAAAGGTGGACAAATCCCTGCAAACTGATCAAGTATAACCTAGAACTCTGTGGGAAGCTAGCGAAGTGATTGCTCGGCCCCTTGCTGAGATATTTGGGTCATCAATAGTCACAGGTGAGGTGCCGGAAGACTGGAGGTTGGTTACCGTGGTGCCATTGTTTAAGAAGAGCGGTAAAGACAAGACAGGGAACTGTAGATCAGTGAGCTTGATGTTGGTGGTGGGCAACTTGTTGGCGGGAATCCTGAGGGATAAGATTTACATGTATTTGTCAACCACCTGATGAAGGAGCAGTGCTTCGAAAGCTAGTGCTTCCAAATAAACCTGTTGGTCTATAATCTGGTGTTGTGTGGTTTTTAACTATGCAAATCTTAGGCTTTGCCTCCCCTGTCATGGCCACTCCACATATTCCTTCATTCATAAAAACATACAAACTACGACCAGGAGGGGAACACTCAGCTCTCTTAGATTGCTCTGCCATTCAGTATGACCATGGCTCATCCTTTATCTCAATACCATATTCTCACTTCTTCCCATACCCCCTTGCTACATCAAAAATCAATTTATCCCAACCTTGAATGTAGTCACACTGGTCCTTGGTTTTCAACACTCTCTGACATGCTGACTTCCTGCTGCTGCCCCTTGTGTCCCTCTGGCCACAGCTGCATCCTGGTTCAAGGTGACACTCGACCAATTCCTGTCCAGAGCATTCATGCTCATGTGGGGTGTATGAGGTGCATCCTGCTTGCACGAAGTGAATTGTAGACAGAAAGCAAACAGAGAGTTGGTCAGCATTGTCTTTTTGGCCCTCCTCCTGACTTGAAGATTGTGGAATCCAGTGGTGCATTGACCATACCTTAATCTCATCCAACTCACTGTGGCTTGACCAGGTCTCTGGTCACTTTTTCCTGCTGTTGCATCTATTTCCCTCAAGACTCCCACTTTGATAGTTGAGCGCAAGCCATCATTCTGCACCTTCCTTATGTCCCCTTGGACCTCACCTCCATCATCCTCAGCTCCTTCTCCCTAATACTTGCCAGACCCTTCTGTAACACTCAAACCACCTACTTTTAGCCTAGATCAACTGTCTGTGACATGCGAGGACAGATCCTGCACCCCCCCCACCACCCACTCAACCTATCAAGTGTAATTCGTGACCCTACCGCCATTACTTTGACCTGCCTTCAGTTACCTTGGACTCTTCCAATCTCATCATTGACCTCCTCTCAATTCCACTGAACAAGCCTCTCTCATGCTTTCTCTGCCTTTAGTAGAAATTGACCTACCGTCTGTGAACCTTCTTCCTCCTCCTGTCTTCTATGACCTTTCATAGAGTGACCGTGACCTGACCTTCTTCCCTCAGACAGCCAAATCCTGATCTCCCTGGAAAATAACCATCCACACACAATGCAACAGTTTGACCTTCTCTCCCCAGTCCACCCAAGCTCCTCATCCAAGAAAAGCAGTTCTTATAGATTTCAGATCCAGCAGAAAGACGACTATACTTCAATTGCAAACAAAAAGTAACCATGTGTTTTAGTGAGCAGACAGGTTTGCTAATTGAAAGTAAGTTCTCACCGCTTGCCCTAAAGAATCACAAGTTGCCTTTAACCCACTGTCAACCTAATACTCAACTTCCATCCTGTATCAGGAAATGGATATTTTGCCTATTGCATAATGAAATGCCCTGTCCACTTCATTTTCCTGGAATAGCAATAATTTAAATCCATAATTTCTGTAGTTTCCAATCAAGTCTTCAATAGAGTGCTAAAGGGTACCACATTCATAAAAGTGGTCACACAAGTTGCGTCAAAGCATATGATGAAAGCACTTGTGATGAAAATTAAAGCAAGTTCTTCTTTCACTCTTAATAATCGCCAACCGGGTCAGGTCTGCTCTGGGGTTGGTGATTCACCCTGACCAAACCTGTGCTGTACCGGGCAGGAAGATCGCTGAGAGTCTCGCACTCCTCAGGGATACGATTGCCTACGTGCAGGACAGAGGGTTGGACACCTGTCTCATCAGCCTGGACCAGGAGAAAGCCTTTGACAGGATATCACACACATATATGAGGAATGTTGTCTCCAAAATGGGCTTTGGGGAGGGAATCTGCAATTAGATCAGACTGTTCTACACCAACATTGTCAGTGCAGTCTCAATCAATGGGTGGGAATCAGATAGCTTCCCAGTCAGATTGGTGTCAGGCAGGGCTGGCCTCTCTCCGGCCTTGTTTGTGTGCTGCATCGAGACTTTTGCCGAGTCCATTAGGAAGGATGCGAACCTGAGAGGGGTGACTATTCCTGGCAGCTGGGGCCTGCAGGTTAAGGCTTCCCTGTACATGGATGAGGTCTCCGTTTTCTGCTCGGATCCGCTGTCTGTGCACAGACTGACTTGCAATTGTGACCAGTTTGAACAGGCCTCGGGGGCCAAGGTAAACTGAGGCAAGAGCGAGGCCATGCTCTGCAGGAACTGGGCTGACCAATCCTCGATCCCCTTCACCGTCAGGACCGACCACCTGAAGCTGCTGGGTATTTGGTTCGGAGGGGCTGGGGCGTGTGCCAAGTCTTGGGAGGAGCGTATCAGCAAAGTGAGGCAGAAACTGGGCAGATGGAAGCTATGGCCACTCTCCATCACGGGAAAAATCCTGGTCATCAGGTGTGAGGCACTGTCATTGCTGTTGTACGTGGCACAGGTCTGGCCCATTCCCAGAGCCTGTGCTGCTGCAATCACCTGGGCCATCTTCCAGTTTACGCGGAGATCAAAGATGGACCAGGTCCGAAAGGACTCGACGTATAAAGATATGGGCAACGGGGGAAAAAATACACCCGATGCCACCCTCACCCTGATGGCCACCTTTATGTGTGGCTGCATCAAGCTATGCGTGGATCCCCGTTACGCAAACACGAAGTGTCACTACGTACTGAGGTTCTACCTATCCCCGGTAAAGGATTGGCCTGGCCTCGCTGCCGCGGAATGCTCCGAGTAGTTGAATCGTTCCGTATAACCTGTCCTTCGTGAAGAAATTTATGACCAAAAACACCTTTGACCACAAGTCCACCGGGAAGTGGTCAACACGTAGTGTCCTTGAGACCCTTCGGGAAAAGGAGAGGGCGGATCCTATCGAGCAGTTCCCTGAGCAGACTGTCAAAGCCATTTGGCAGAATGCCTCATTGCCAGAACTGTCCAACAAGCACCAAGACATGGCTTGGCTGGTGGTGAGAAGGGCTTTGCCTGTGGGATCCTTTATGCACGCCCGGACTCTCAGCTGCACCGCACGCTGCCCTCGAAGCAGCTGCGGGGGGGACGAGACTGTCACACACCTCCTTCTGGAATTTACCAATGCAGAAGAAGTCTGGAGTGGAATGCAGTGGTGTTTGTCGAGGTTCGTCCTGAGCAGCGCTGTGACACGGGACTCCGTGCTCTACGGTCTGTACCCCGGGACGCACACCGAGACGAACATCAACTGTGCCTGGAGGATCATCAACTCGGTGAAGGACGCTCTCTGGGCGGTCCAAAACCTGTTGATCTTCCAGCTGAAGGAGTTGACCTCGACTGAGTGTTGCAGACTGGCACATTCCAAGATGCAGGACTACGTGTTGAGGGATGCACTGGAGCTTGGGGCAGCTGCCATCAAGGCATGGTGGGGAAAGACCACCGTGTAACATCTGCCTGCCTAAGAAGAACAGGGGGCCCACGCAGCCTTTTGGGCTTTGCTGACGCCTCAGCTAAATATATGGGCATATGATTGATAAACGTACAGACCTGTATATAAAAATGATAAATTTTAATCTCTGTATGCAAATGTTTACATATGTATGGCATGACCAACTGTACAGACATCAAATTATTTTATGAATAAAGTATATTTTTGAAATAAAAAAAGTTTGTAAAGATGTACAAATTATATTTATAGTGCTTACTTCACTGAACAATTGTTTCAAAAGTCATCTTATCATGCGATGGCTTAATTTCATTCAGTATAAGATCACAACTTAGTTATTGGTCAAGTAACATTAATTTTAGTTACAAAAAGCCATGTTATACATTTTCTTTTTTAAGTGGGTTTATTTTGAAATTATTCTAAAAGTGGCATTGTTGGTGTACCCCACCCAACACCCTTTTTAGAGCAAAGAGTCATAAGGAAGATATTTAGCAACAATTACAATAGACTTGTTGAATAATTCAATTCAAATGATTATGGTAATTTTGTTGAATGCACGGAGAATGCTTTTGCAGACAGATTGCTGGACATAGCTATCTGAAGGGTTACAGGTGGAACAGTGTGATGGGGGTGGAGACAAATCTGAAAAGCCATGTCTTTCCAGTGCAAACACTTTTTTTAAAGTTTGTTGTATTACTTGTGTGGACAGATACCGAGGAGATCTCACAAAAAGTTTTGTGCACAAGAAATTGTAATTAATAATACTCAGGTTTGTTCTCTCTGCTATCTTATTTACTTAACTTCTTGGTAGAAAATGACAAGTAAATGAAAAAATTCACTACAAAACTATTGTATTGTGTATTGTATATTATATAATTGTGTATATAATTACATTGTTACAATTTATGTAGAAAAATATCTCAAGATCCTTCACAGAGAAATAAGCAGGCAAATGAATGTTTAGCCAGAGAAAAGTATTTGGTATTGTGACTAACAGAGGAGCAAGCAATAATGAGAATGTTTAAAGAAGAGAGATGATTGGAGAAACATTGTGGTTTAGTCAAGGAATTCCAGAACATGGGTGAAGAGAATTGAAAGCTCAGCTCTCAGTAATGGAAGAAAGGGGAACCCACAAAGAATGGCAGAAAGAGAAAAATAGGCTTATGCTGGACCTGAGGAAATTACAAAAGTAGGGCAAGGTGAGGTCATCGTGAGAATGGGAATTTTAAGTCAAGGTATTAGAAACTAAGAGCTAGTGCAGGTCGGCAAGATCAGAGATTCTTGGTAAATGGATCTTCATGCAAACTAAGGTATAGCAACAGAATTTTGATTGAACTGAGGTTTATGGAGCACAGATGATGAGATACCAGCTAGGACAGACGAGACTACAGATAACTATACTCTTGATAGAGATTTAGTAGTAGATAGTCTGAGAGAAAGGCAGAGGCAAGCAATATGTGGTTTGCAGTCTTTGTGATGGAAAGAATGTGTGGTCAGAAATGCAGATTAGGATCATATTAGATGTTGAGGTTGCAAAGAACCTGAAAGAGAGGTATGAAATCGATGGCAACTCTCCAAAGCTTTTGGTTGGGGACAAAGCTTTGCACTTCTTAATGTCTAATGATAGAAAATTAAAACTCATCCACAGCTCAATGTTGATCAATCAGTTTAATAACAGAAAGGAAACACTGAGATCAGCAGCGGTAGTAATAAACTAGATCTGATTGCCACCTGTATGAAAGCTGTGTGCATTTCCTGATGTTGGTGAGGGCAGCATCCTCTTCATGAATAAGAGGGTGCCAGTGAAAGATCTTTTGCAGGCTTCAGATGTTATAGAAAAGAGAAGTGTTATCAGATAGCTAGGTGTGGAACTATGTGTGGGCAGTGCCTCTGAGCTGGACAGCGGAGCAGAGGAGTTGATGAACAATACTGCCAGAGGAAGTTCAAGGATGATAGGGCAATTTATGTCTTTCCTAAAAGTAATCAAAATAGATTCTAAAGCACATAACTTGTCTATTTATCTATTATGAATTGTAATGTCTAGTTGAAGGAGCAATGCTCAAAGTATAGCTCACCCCCAATATTGAAGGAAGGACTGCTACAGACGAAGAAAATCAGAATGTAAGAATTCTGAAGACTTTCGGAGTTCTGAAGAAGAGCCATACCAGACTCAAAACATGAACTCTACTTCTCTTCTCCACAGATGCTGCCAGATCTGCCAAGTTTTTCCAGCATTTCCTGTTTTTGTTTGAAATTTATAGCATCCGCAGTATTTTAATTTTATCAGAAAGCAATATTGTGATGATGCAAGTTCTAACATTCAAGCAATGTTCTAATATTAGCAATTCTAAACCATTTTGAGATGTTTGTGGAGACATTAACATTGAAAAAAATGTATTAACTAGAGGATATTGCAGTGAAACAGCAAATTAAAATAAACATTGACCGTGGTAATGACAATAACATTGAGAAAGACAAGAAAAGTGATGACAGAGAAAGAGGGATCGGAGACCAGAAGAGACGGCGAGAGAGAGAGAGAGATTGGAAAGATAGTGAATCAAAAGTGATCCAACTTCAACCCATCTTACATAGTCAAGAAAGAACATTCTGTAACATGACTGATCCAATGGTAGATTGGATCAGGTATCCAGTTGAGACAGTGGAGATATTGACATTGAGGTCAAGAATATAGATTGCTATCAAAGGATTAAACACAGCTACTTATGCTGTCATCTGAGGCACAACAATAATATATCTTTGAAACAATTAAACAAACAGAACTTTCAATATTCCATTGAAGTGAAGGGGGTCAATCAGATTTTGGGATTCTGTCATTCAGCCATGAGAAGAAAGAAGGAAATAATTAACATAAATAAAGCCACTAGTAAAATCTACTATTTTATAGTTCAATATATTTAGTAGATTAAAACTATCTTAAAGAAGCTTCTTATGGAAAATATGCATGAAAAAGCATTCATTTGCAAGCAAATTTGAAGAGATTTCAGTTTTTCCAGGCAATTTCCACAAATGCGATTGTAGAAAAGTTACAAGGGAACTGAAAATAATGTAGCGGAAAGTGAGGACTGCAGATGCTGGAGATAGCAGGAGAATTGACGTTTCGGGCATGAGCCCTTCTTCAGGAATGAGGAAAGTGTGCCAAGCAGGCTAAGATAAAAGGTAGGGAGGAGGGACTTGGGGGAGGGGTGTTGGAAATGCGATAGGTGGAAGGAGATTAAGGTGAGGGTGATAGGCCGGAGTGGGGGTGGGGCGGAGAGGTCAGAAAGGCAGGTTAGGATAGCAGGAGAATCGACATTTCAGGCATGAGCCCTTCCTCAGAAATGAGGAAAGTGTGCTAAGCAGGCTAAGATAGCAGGAGAATTGACATTCGGGGAAAATAATGAGAATTTTTGCCTCCTATCACTTTACTGAAGATCTTCTAACTTCTTCATATCCGACATCGAACAAATAAATATGGAAATAGGAGCAGGAGTAGGCCGTTAAACTCCAGGAGGCTGCTCCACTATTCAAGATATTCATTGTTGATCATTGAGCTCAATACTCTAAACCCACCATCCCCATATTCTTTGTTTACTTTAACCACAAGATCTATATCTACCTCCTTCTTGATAATGTTTTGGACTCTACCATTTTTTATGGCAGTGACTCCCATTGGCTCACCACATTCTCGGTGAAGAATTTTCCCCTCATCTCAGTGCTAAAATGTTTACTCCTTATCTTTAGATTGTGACCCCAAGTTCTGCACTTCCCCACTTGTAGGAACGTTTTTCCTGTATCTAATCTATCTACTCCTGTTAGAACTTTGTTGGTGTCTCTGAGATTCCCATTCATTCTTCTAAATTGCAGTGAATACCATCCTAACCAACTGAACCTCGCTTCATATGTCAGTCCTGTCAACCCAGGAGTCAATTAGGTAAATGTTCGCTGCACTCTGTCTATAGAAAGAACATCCTTTCTCAGATAAGGAGACCTTGAGAGTTACACAAAAATTTAAAAAGAAGGTTCTCAAGAGTAGTCATATCTGGATTACTCCTGGTGCTACGAGCTAGTGAGGGCAGAAATAGGAGGATAGAGCAGATAAATGTGTGGCTGAGGAACTGATATATGGATTCACACTTTTGGATCATTGGAATCTCTTTTGGGGTAGAAGTGACCTGTAAAAGGAGGACGGATTGCACCTAAATTGGAAGGGGACTAATATACTGGCAAGGAAATTTGCTACAGCTGATCGGGAGGATTTATACTAGTGAGGTGGTTGGGGTGGGGGGAGGTGGGGGTGGTGGTGTGTGGTTGGGACCCAGGGAAATAGTGAGGAAAGAGATCAATCTGAGACTGGTACAGTTGAGAACAGAAGAGAGTCAAACAGTCAGGGCAGGCAGGGACAAGGTAGGACTAATAAATTAAACTGCATTTATTTCAATGTAAGGGGCCTAACTGGGAAGGCAGATGAACTCAGGGCATGGTTAGGAACATGGGACTGGGATATCATAGTAATTACAGAAACATGGCTCAGGGATGGGCAGGACTGGCAGCTTAATGTTCCAGGATACAAATGCTACAGGAAGGATAGAAAGGGAGGCAAAACAGGAGGGGGAGTGGCATTTTTGATAAGGGATAGCATTACAGCTCTGCAGAGGGAGGATATTCCCAGAAATACATCCAGGGAAGTTATTTGGGTGGAACTGAGAAATTAGAAAGGGATGGTAACCTTATTGGGATTGTATTACAGACCCCCTAATAGTCAGAGGGAAATTGAGAAACAAACTTGTAAGAAGATCTCAGCTATCTGTAAGAATAATAGGGTGGTTATGGTAAGAGATTTTAACTTTCCAAACATAGACTGGGACTGCCATAGTGTTAAGGGTTTGGATGGAGAGAAATTTGATAAGTGTGTACAAGAAAATTTTCTAATTCAGTATGTGGATGTACCTACTAGAGAAGGTGCAAAACTTGACCTACTCTTGGGAAATAAGGCAGGGCAGGTGACTGAGGTGTCAGTGGGGGAGCACTTTGGGGCCAGCGACCATAATTCTATTAGATTTAAAATAGTGATGGAAAAGGGTAGACCAGATCTAAAAGTTGAAGTTCTAAATTGGAGAAAGGCCAATTTTGTGGGCATTAGGCAAGAACTTTCAAAAGTTGATTGGGTGCAGATGTTTGCAGGTAAAGGGACAGCTGGAAATTGGGAAGCCTTCAGAAATGAGATAACAAGAATCCAGAGAAAGTATATTCCTATCAGGGTGAAAGGGAAGGCTGGTACGTATAGGGAATGATGGATGACGAAAGAAATTGAGGGTTTGGTTAAGAAACAAAAGGAAGCATATGTAAGGTATAGACAGGAGAGATTGAGTGAATCCTTAGAAGAGTATAAAGGAAGTAGAAGTGTACTTAAGAGGAAAATCAGGAGGGCAAAAAGGGAACATGAGATTCCTTTGGCAAATAGGGCTAAGGAGAATCCAAAGGAGTCTTTACAAATACATTAAGGAAAAAAGGGCAACTAGGGAGAGAATAGGGCCCCTCAAAGATCAGCAAGGTGGCTTTTGTGTGGAGCTGCATAAAATGGGGGAAATACTAAATGAGTATTTTGCATCAGTATTTACTGCGGAAAAAGATATGGATGATATAGACTGTAGGGAAATAGATGGTGACATCTTGCAAAATGTCCATATTACAGAGAAGGAAGAGCTGGATGTCTTGAAACGGTTAAAGGTGGATAAATCCCCAGGACCTGATCAGGTGTACCCTAGAACCCTGGGGGAAACTAGAGAAGTGATTGCTGGGTCCTTGCTGAGATATTTGTATCATTGATAGTCACAGGTGAGGTGCTGGAAGACTGGAGGTTGGCTAACATGGTGCCACTGTTTAAGAAGGTGACACAATGGTTAGCACTGCTACCTCACAGCACCAGGTCCCAGGTTCAATTCCAGCCTTGGGCAACTGTCTGTGTGGAGTTTGCCCATTCTCCCTGTGTCTGTGTGGGCTTCCTCGCACACTCCAAAGATGTGCAGGTCAGGTGAATCGGCTATCCTAAATTGCCTACAGTGTTAGGTGCATTAGTCAGAGGGAAATGGGTCTGGATGGGTTACTCTTTAGAAGTAGGTCAGTGGTTAGCAATGCTAGGGACAGCACTGGGGACCCAGGTTCAATTCCTGTGTCGGGCAACTATTTGTGTGAAATTTGCACATTCTCCCAGTGTCTTGTGGGTTTCCTCCACGTGCCTCCTCCCACAGTCCAAAGATATGCAGGTTAGGTGAATTGGTCATGCTAAATTACCTGTGGTGCTAGATGCATTAGTCAGGGGTAAATACAAGGTAGGGGAATGGGTGTGGGTGGGTTATCCATTGGGTGGGCGGCACGGTAGCACAGTGGTTAGCACTGCTGCCTCATGGCACCAAAGACCCGGGTTCAATTCCCGCCTCAGGTGACTGTGTGGAGTTTGCACGTTCTCTGCGTGGGTTTCCTCCGGGGGCTCCGTTTTCCTCCCACAGTCCAAAAATGTGCAGGTTAGGTGAATTGGCCATGCTAAATTGCCCGTAGTGTTAGGTGGATTAGTCAGGAGTGAATGTAGGGGAATGGGTCTGGGTGGGTTGCGCTTCGGCGGGTCGGTGTGGACTTGTTGGGCTGAAGGGCCTGTTTCCATACTAAGTAATCTAATCTTGTGGGCGGCACAGTGGTTAGCACTGCTGCCTCACAGCGCCAGAGACCCGGGTTCAATTCCTGCCTCAGGCGACTGACTGTGTGGAGTTTGCACATTCTCCCCCTGTTTGCGTGGGTTTCCTCCGGGTGCTCCGCTTTCCTCCCACAGTCCAAAGATGCATGGGTCAGGTGAATCGGCCATGCTAAATTGCCCGTAGTGTTAGGTGAAGGAGTAAGTGTAGGGGTATGGCTGGGTTGCGTTTCGGCGGGTCGGTGTGGACTTGTTGGGCCAAAGGGTTTGTTTCCACGCTGTAAGTAATCTAATCTAAAGGTGGTAAGGACAATCCAGGGAACTATAGACCAGTGAGCCTGACGTCGGTGGTGGGCAAGTTGTTGGAGGGAATCCTGAGCGACAGGATATACATGTATTTGGAAAGGCAAGGACTGATTAGGGATAGTTAACATGCTTTTGTGTGTGGGAAATCATGTCTCAAAAACTTGATTGAGTTTTTTTAAGAAGTAACAAAGAGGGTTGATGAGAGCAGAACAGTAGCTGTGATCTATATGGACTTCAGTAAGGCGTTGGACGAGGTTCCCCATGGGAGACTGATTAGCAAGGTTAGATCTCATGGAATACAGGGAGAACTAGTCATTTGGATATAGAACTGGCTCAAAGGTAGAAGACAGAGGGTGGTGGTGGAGGGTTGTTTTTCAGACTGGAGGCCTGTGACCAGTGGAGTGCCACAAGGATCGGTGCTGGGTCCTCTACTTTTTGTCATGCGAGCATAAGAGGTACAGTTAGTAAATTTGCAGATGACACCAAAATTGGAGGTGTAGTGGACAGCGAAGAGGGTTACCTCAGATTACAACAGGATCTTGACCAGATGGGCCAATGGGCTGAGAAGTGGCAGATGGAGCTTAATTCAGATAAATGTGAGGTGCTGCATTTTGGGAAAGCAAATCTTAGCAGGACTTATACACTTAATGGTAAGGTTCTAGGGAGTGTTGCTGAACAATGTGACCTTGGAGTGCAGGTTCATAGCTCCTTGAAAGTGGAGTCGCAGGTAGATAGGACAGTGAAGAAGGCGTTTGGTTTGCTTTCCTTTATTGATCAGCGTATTGAATACCCCCAAAAAAGGAGCAGCTCTTACAGCCAGAAATTTTTCCCATCCTCCATCTTGGATTTCCCAGAATCCTCATTAAAGGAGAGATGTAATTGTTTTGGAGAGGATGCAGAGGAGATTTACCAAGATGTTGTCTAGGCTGGAGAGTTTTAGTTACAAAGAGAGATAATTGTTTTCTTTGGGACAGAGGAGATTGTGAGGGAATGTGATTGAAATGTGTAAAATTATGAGGGGCATCGATAAGGTAGACAGTAAGATGACCCTTGAAGGAGAAATCATTGACTGGGGGCATAGGTTTTCTAGGAGTTGTGAGGAAAAGTGTTTTAACACAGTTGGTGATTGGAATCTGGAACTTTCTTCCTGTAAGGGTAGTAGAGGCTGAAACCTTCATAATATTTAAGAAGTACAGCAAACCTTTTATAACTCATACCTATAGGACCAGGAGGGTTCCAGTTGATCAAATATTCCGTTGATTAGGAGGGCCACATAATCAATGTAAAAGAACACAATGAAAAATATAATGCACATATCACTGTTATATTTTATTTACAGAATAAATCACTAAAATAATAATGCAACTCTGCCTTAAATAAAACTTCTCAGCAGAGAGCCTCTCTCTTGCACCCTCAACTGACAATGTGAACATCGGGAAGATTGTGATAATCCAATAAACTTTGTGGTATTTGAGGTATATAATTTCTGCCAGTTTATCAAGAGTGCTGGTTCATAATGTGCCAGATAAAACAAAGTTTGCTGTATTCAGATGTGCACTTGCAATGCCAAGGCATACATGTCTATGACCCAAATGCTGGAAAATAGGACTCGCATAGTTAGGAGGTTGTTTTCATCCAGCATGCACGTGATGGTCTGAAGGCCTTTTGCTATGCTGTAGGTTTCGATGGCTTTATGACTAAGGGCAACTTGCAAAGCAATCACATGATGAAAATAATCCTTTCAAATACTGTTGAAAAAATTCCTTGTTATATCTTTTAGAAGGAAATTTAAAGCGTATTCTCATTTTATTTTTGAGATGTACATTTATTATTTAGGTCAGCTAGGCTCCGAGATTGTATTACAGTGCTATAATGTCCTTTGAACCACCCATTGTTCTATACAAGATTGGGCGGATCATGCTACAAGTGAAGTTTAATAGTTGGACTAATGTCATATCACATTTTATCTCATTTTTCTCCTTTTGGCACTTTACATCTCCCTGCACTGTAAAGGTGCTATATCTTTTTGTCTATCAGTCTCTACAATCATTGGCAAGACCAAGTCATGATAGCCTGGCAGGAAGTAGTATTCAATGCTTGCATGGTGCTGGATTCTTTTGGCTGAAAAGCAATAGCACTCACACAACTAAAACAAGGGTGTTGTAGTGACTGATATCCGGGAGATTTACAATCATCTGGTTTAAAGCCAAACAATGTATTAACTTGAACCAGACCACACCTAAATTATCTCAAATTCGTTTTTCACATTAAAACACAGATTTGCTTAGGAGTCTTTTGCCTTGGAGCATTTGCTACTTTGGATGCCCTAACATTTTTTTCTAAACTCATGACAAATTGACTTTTGAAATCTGAAAGCATGTGGACGAGGAGGCAAGTGTTTTTTTATGGAAATCAAAACAACCACATAACTGTGGAAATCAGCGATCAATATTTTTGTACTGTTCTATATATTTTTATATATGCTATGTAGATTAACTATCTAAGATTTCAAAAAATGTTTTATTTAATCAAAATACATGTGAGAATTTTTGTTGTTAAATAATTGATTTTCATGATTTTAATACTTTTGTGTACACACAATATGGTGATGGTAAATTTCTGTAATTTCATCCATATTGCTTTTTGATTTCACATGCTACTTCCCCATGGATTTCCCAGAATCAGTTTACTGCATACTGCCTTCAAAATCTTCACTGTCACACTAACTTTCTCTTTCATACACCTGAGCTTGAAAGATCCATTAGTATCCAAGTCTAATGGAAGTCTAGCTGTTGATTATGACTCCTTTAACTTCTTGATAAAATTCACCAACAAAAATGTGACTGTTTCTCTGATCTGTATCTGGATTTATCCATACTCCTATTATACCTTTATTTTGTCCTCCTTTGAGCACAACATCTCTTTTGCCTCTCTAATATGGTCTTTATTGTCAACCATTTCATCTTGAAAGCTTGCAAATACTGCCTTCACTCTCCTCATCCAGACTGATTTGAAGTAAAATTCAACAAAACTTCTGGCTGTAATTTTGCAAATCCTACTTTCAGTTAACCTGCTCATGCACATCTCCAACTTTCCATGAGTACCTCTGTAATCTCATTTTTACTTTGATATTAGTGAGATTGGGAGCAACAAAAGTATAATTTCTGATCATCCAAATACCTTCATTACTTTGTCTTTCTTGTTTGCAGATGAAAAAATCTGGCTCTGCTCTCTTACTTGAATCATGATTTGCTCCTAACCTACTCCCCCGGGATTTCCATACACCGTAGCATTGTAAATGCCACTGACTTACTTAACAGCTTGTTTTTCCTATTTATACGTTTGACCCAAAGCCATCATCTTCATGAGCTCTTGTAATTATCCCAGTTAAAATATCCATTTACATTATATAAAATACAAAATCTTCAGAGGACATGGATCTCAAATAACCTTATTATACAGTGGTTGTTTTGGCTGGACTTCCTTCCTTAATTACCAGATCCTCATCGTTTTAGGCTCATCTTGAAGGAAAAGAACAATTTAAAATATTTCTTTTATCCTACAAAATGTCTTGTTCAAACTTTCTCACACATTTCCTCTTATCGTTATAATCCCCTTTGCCAATTATGAAGGACATTTCTTTGTGCCAACCAACAGTTTTATGTGAGTTTTTCTCCAATCCTGACTTCAGAACGCTTTGAAACTTCTTTTTGCTCTTTCTGTAGATTTTATTACATGTGCCATCACAGTGCCATCATATCCATTCATCCCTTCAATGTTGACAACACTTTGGCTCAATGTTTGCATACATTATCAATGTCACAGTTTCCTTTTACATTCTCCTGAAATATTTCAATATCTTTCCAACCTTACAAAGCCCATTTTTTATCCGTGGAGAAAGTGAGGACCGCAGGTGCTGGAGATCAGACTCAAGAGTGTGGTGCTGGAAAAGCACTTCATCAGGCATGAGGCCTTTGGGCCGGTGTAGGGGGGAGGGGGGTGGGGGGGGGTGGTCAAGGGAGAAACGTCAATTCTCCTGTTCCTTGGATGCTGCCCGACCTGCTGTGGTTTCCCAGCACCAGACATCTTTTATGATGAAGGACTTTTGCCCGAAACGTTGATTTCGCTGCTCGTTGGATGCTGCCTGAACTGCTGTGCTCTTCCAGCACCACTGATCCAGAATCTGGTTTCCAGCATCTGCAGTCATTGTTTTTACCATCTTTTATCCATGTCAGCTTACTGATCCATACCATATTTCTAATCACCATTTTTCCACAAGAATCTCCAATACAACATAGTAAAAATAAAAATCACACAACATCAGATTATAGAGCAACAGGTTTATTTTAAAGTGCTAGATTTAAGAGTGCTGCTCCTTCATCGAGTCTCTAGTTACCTGATGAAGGAGCAATGCTTTGAAAGCTAATACTTCCAAATAAACCTGTTGGACTATAGCCTGGTGTTATGTGATTTTTAGCTTTGTCTACTCTAGTCCTTCACTGGCATTTCAACATCATAATAAAAATAGAAAGTGCTGGAAAAACTGAGCAGGTCTGGCAGCATTTGGAGAGAGACATTGAGCTAATATGTCAACTCCAACATGACTTACTTTCAGAACCATTTCAGATTTTCAGCATCTGCATTATTTTGCTTTGTTGATCATATTTTATTGGAGGTAATATTGCTTCTTATCTCTGCCAAAATTTCTGTTTAAAGTCTTAAATCATATTCTGCTCACATTACCTTGTCAGGACAAGAATGATATTCTGTAAGAAAAAAAACAAAAATTGCTGGTAAAGCTCAGCAGGTCTGGCAGCATCTGTGGACAGAAATCAGAATTAACATTTTGGGTTGAATGACCCTTCCTCAGATCAGGAGGAGAGGTGACCGGATCTGAAACCTTAACTCTGATTTCTTTGCACAGATGCTGCCAGACATGCTGAGCTTTTCCAGCAATTTCTGTTTTTGTGTCTGGTGTACAGGCACCTGCAGTTCTTTCAGTTTTAATTCTGTGAGATGTTGACTTTATCTCACGTTATCTAGTAGCACCTTGGCTATTATTGTTTCCTTCAATTATTGCAGTTTTTTTTGGCTCCATCTCAACCAGGCCACTATTTCACTTGGAATGGTAGCTTTGCCAAATAGCAAATGGGCACCTGTGGGATGCCACACATTTCAGTTCACCATTTCTTCTTCCCAATGTATGAACTGTCTTCAGTGATGTTATCTATGAGAAGAAAAATGTTTCCCTACTATCACTGATGATACCTAGCATTATCTCTCTTCCACAATCCTTAAATATGTTTAACCTGACAGCTAATTGAAATTAAGTTGTGGAGGAGACAAAACTTTTGATAAGATTAAAGTTGTCATGTTCACCTCTTTTTGACTTAGTTATTGTACCCATTTATTTTTCACATGCTTTTATTTATTTCCACATCTATAGATTAGATTCCCTACAGTATGGAAACAGGCCCTTCAGCCCAACAAGTCCACACCAACCTTCAGAAGAGTAACGCACCCAGACCCAACCCCTAACCTGTATTTACCCCTGACTAATGCACCTAATACTATGGGCAATTTAGCATGGTCAATTCATCTGAAGTGCACAAGGAAACCCACACAGACATGGGAGAATGTGCAAACTCCACACAGATAGCTGCTTGAAGTGGGAATTGAACCCAAGTCCCTGGTGCTGTGAGGCACTAGTGCTAACCACTGAGCCACCATATCAGCATTCTTTCACTATGGCTCACTCTAACTTACCTAATCCCACAATGCACTTTTCTCACTGGTCAAGAAAAGGTCATCATATTCAAAGGGAAACTCATTCAAAGCTTTACCGTCTGCACTATAATGAATGCTATTCACCCATCACCACTATCCTCACTAACCATCCACATGTGGGTCAGGCAACATCTATGGAGACAGAGCAAGCTAACATTTCAAGTCTGGATGACTGTTCATCAGATCTGATGTGAAGTGTGGAGTGGGTAGCAATTATACAATAGGGGGCTGGAGTATGGAGAGAGAAAGGATGTTGAAAGTGCATGTTAAGTGATTGGAATGTGAGAACAGGAGAACAATGGTGTGACAAACAGCCAAACTGGAATAAACAGATAGTATTAGTTGGGGTGAGGGGAGGGGAGAGAGGAGATGGTGATAGAGAATGTAACAAGCAAAACTAAAAGAAAGGGAAGGAATGCGTTCACAGTTCAAATGTGTTGAACTCAATATTGAGTCCAGAATGTTTTAAATTGCCTGGTCTGAAGATGAGATGTTGCTCCTCCAGTTTGTGCTGTGATTTGCTGCAGCGTGTGATCATGCAAGCAAGACTCTGCATTAAACTAACTGGCTACAGGAATGATTTGGAAATGCCGGTGTGGGACTGGGGTGTACAAAGTTAAAAAGCACACAACACCAGGTTATATTCCAACAAGTTTAATTGGAAGCACACTAGCTTTCGTAGCGATGCTCCTTCATCAGTACAATCACCCGATGAAGGAGCGGCGCTCCGAAAGCTAGTGTGCTTCCAATTAAACCTGTTGGACTATAACCTGGTGTTGTGTGATTTTTAACTGGCTGTGGGAAGCTCAGGATCATGCTTGTGCACAGACCAAAGGTGCTCTGCAAAGCATCACCACGTCTGCATTTGGCTTCTCCAATATAGTGTAGGCCACATTGGGTGCAGCAAATACAATACACAAAATAGGAGCAGGTACAGGTGAAATGCTGCTTCACCTGGAAAAACTGTTTAGGCTCTTGGATGGTGAACAGGGAGGAGGTGAAGGGGCAGATGTTGCACATTCTGCAGTTACATGAGAGTATCTCCTCACTCCCTCTGTCCATATTTTGCAGGGACCAGTCTCTTCATGACACCCCAGTCCATTCCTCAATCATCAACACCACCCCCTTTCCCATGGCACCTGTATTCTGTGGAGATTAGGAGAATGTAAGGTCATCCCATTGTAACAGATAAATTCTTATGAAGTTTGAGAGGATAGATGCCGAAGCACTGTTCTCTTGGTTGTAGAGTCTAGAGAATTGGCAGATGCAGTCTTAGGTAAGGACTCAACCACTTAAGGCTGAGAGAAAGAGAAATGTTTATTTATCTTTGGAATTCTCTTCCTCGGGAACTTGTGGATTCACAGTCTTTGCCCATATTGAAGACTAAGATCAATAAATGTTTGGACTAAAGAAGTCCTTCAATGGAAGGATATGGTGGGAGAATGGATTTCAAATAGAAGTTCAGCTGGGATTGTATGAATGATGGACCAGTCTGGAAAGGATGCACAGCCTGTTCCTCCTCAACTTCAATTGCACTTGTGCTCTTAGTATGCTCTTAATGCACTGGATTTCACTGAGTAGAAAAGGAGGAGAAATAAGGTGCTGAATCTTACAATAAGCACTCATTGCCATTTCATTCAAGTTCCATGAAGAGTTTCTCTCTGTGAGACCTCGTGATTTCTCTCCCATGACCATCTCAAACTCTTCTCATTAACTACATGTCTTTCCCTTCTCCTGTCCAATGCCAATTGAATTCTGCCACTTACCATAACCAGAAGCATACACCACTATCTGGATATTCCAATTGGAATGACATCCTTGGCAATGCTGCTATATTGGGGACTGGCTACACGCCCGACCAGGTGTTGGCAGTCTGGTCTGCAACCAGCAGTGTGCTGACACAACAGCCAAAAACCCATGCTGCTCCTGGCACAGTGGCAACAAGTCCTTACTCATACAGTGGTATTATCATACACTGTATAACCACCAGGTCACACAGTTTACCTATCCTTAGCCACTTTGCAGCTTACCACTATCTCTAAGTTACCACCACTCTTTCCATAATCCCATTGTAGACCAGGACCTTACCATTGTTCAGTGGGGTCAAGTCTTCAAATGGTGCCAAAGGTTATCTTTGATTTACAAAACCAAAAGCAAATAGAGAGCAAATATGCAGAAGCTGTATTTCTCTCCTGGAATGCAAACAAACTGCTTGTATGTTGAGCAACCATTATTTTACAAACAAGGAACGATTACTGCACCCAACTCTCACCTACTGAAACTGGGTGTCAAATAATTCCTGTCAAGCTTGTAACACTAGATACAGCAGAGCTGAGTTGCACACAAGGTGAGGTTTCACCTGCTTAATGACCTCATCCTCAGAAGTCTGCTCACTCTCCCGGTTCCTCACCATCCAGCACATTCTCTGATTGAAAACAAAGACCTGCGGAGATCTGAAACCAAAACAGAAATCGTTAGTGAAATGCAGCAGGTCTGTTAGCATCTGTGGGAGAAAACAGAGATAACGTCTCAGGTCAGGTTACTCGATGGAGTTCGAATGAAGAGTCACTGGACTGGAAACATTAACTCTTCTCTCTCTCCACAGATGTTGTCAGACCTGCTTAGTTTCATCAGCAAATTCTGTTATTGTTTCTGAAAATTGTTTTGTTGCCCGCTCCCCAGTTTTATAATCTTAGCCTGCTAGGATAATGCAGCACATCCTGACTGGAGTATATTGCAGGGTGCCACCTGGCCACTCCAAGTAGCAGAACTGCATGTTTACTGTATGCTGTGCCTAAGTCATGGGGCTGTGGGTAGTCCTTGCTCCTCAGTAACTGGGCATGTAAGGCACCTAGATCCTCAAAGACAGCAGGAAAATGCGAGAATTCTCCAAGATATAGTGGTCAAGCCACCTCCCAGGGTACAGAGTACAAATCTTCAAGTAGTGGAATTAGTGGTCACAGCTAACTTGGACATTGGAATAGAATGCCCTTCTATTGCTGAAATGCACTGCATTGTGATATGGCCCTCTCAGTATGAAGTGTGTGCAGTCAATGGCATCTTGCACCTAGGGTCCACCAGCTTTGTTTTCAAGTGTGATTGCTCAGACTGCAGCACTGACCTCTTCATGGGGAAATAAAATGAACTGCTGTGATGTTGTACAAATGGCTTCAATGTTTGTCTTGATACATTCATGGGTGGGCAACTGAGAGAACCCGCAGGTCCAACTGACAGGTCGAAATTGGCTCCTTGTTCAGTCATAATAGCCTGTGACATTTGTAGCCTGCATTAACATTATGCCTTAATCATCTGGAGGAAATGTCAGTTAGAATAAAAGACTGGCCCTCTTATGTGTTTAACGCATCCTGAGGGCCCCCTCAACTGCAACTACTTCAAATTCTTCAGCTTCCATGCCCTGGTTGCTGTTGCTCCTGGGTTTCACAGCAAATCCATTCCTCCTCCATTTCCCTTTGCCTTCATCGCAGCTAGATCATATCTTGTGGCGGGATCCATCATCGGACGCTTGCAGTAAATCAGTTTTGGGAACATGAGGAACAGTGCAGGTTCTTAGCTGTGAGTAGAGTCAGGGCTCACGTACCCTACAAATGATACCTGAACACCACTTTACAGAAAGGATGCCCTGGAGAGGGTGCAGAGGATATTCACCAGGACTCTGCCTGGGATGGAAAGTTTAAGTTATGAGGAAAGGTCGGATAGGCTTAGGTTGTTTTCTTGGAGCAGAGAAGACTGAGAGATGATTTGATTGAGACATGCAAGGTGACGAGGGGCATGGACAGTGTAGATATGAATAGCTATTCCCCTTAGTTGAAAGGTCAGCCATGAGAGTACATGAGTTCGAGGTGAAGGGCAAAGATTTAGGGGGGATGTGAGGAAAACTTTTTTACTCAGAAGGTGGTGACAGTCTGAAATGCACTGCCTGGGAAGATGGTAGAGGCAATTTGCCTCACATCTTTCTCAAAGTACCCGGATGAGCACTTGACATGTCATAACATTCAAGACTATAGGCAAAGTGCTGATAAATGGGACTAGGTTGAAGGTGAGGTGTTTCTCATTGTATGCTTCAATAATTTTTTTGAACACAATTCTCCAAATAATGAAACATTGAAGTATTCTGACAAAGAGGCCCATGTGCTCATTTCATGGGTACTCTGAGGTAGAGTCTTATGTGGAAGAGTTTCTCTATTGATCATGTGGCAGATATACCGAAGGATAATATGACAGCTCCATGCATACTGAACCATTTTCCTTCCAATCCCACACCACCAATGAATGATAGCATTGCAAATTAGAGAGTCTTACATAATACTTACATTTCAGCTGGAGAGAGATTCAATTCTGTGTCCCTTTGAGCCCTTGGATCTCTTCCGCCAACTGTACCTGTTGTGGTCCACAACTGCCTCATTTAAAGTTGGCTGTGATTACTTGTAATTAGTGTAACATCGAGATGCCTATCTGTAATGTGCAAGGTCTAGTGATGTGATGGACAGTCCTTGTGGCCAGCATTGTCACTCCACACATGCTTGCACACTACATGCATTGCACATGCATGATGCTACAGCTGCAAATGACGTGAACTTGCACACTGCAGGGGCATGATTGATGCAATTACTCCTTCAAGGACCTGCTGTTGCTCAGAAGTGGAACACACACATCTGTCTATCTATGTGACACAGAATCCACCCAACCCAGGCACAGTCCCAAGCATTTTCCAGTTGTTGCCAATTACTTTTAGCAATGAGCAAGTCCTGGAAGAAAATTCACAGCATGCTAAACACTGGCAATACCAAATGCATCTTGCTCGTCAGGTAATCTCCCCACCGAACCCCACATGTTGTGAACTATCATGTTGAACTGTGACTTAAATTTTCTCCTTTCCTCCTCTGAGCCTCAACACTATAGTTCAGTATTGTCCACTGTAATGCTCCAGAATTCCTATGTAGAAGCCACGCCTGGCTGGTGGTGACTACCTATAAACCCTCCTCCTGCCAGTACATGACTGACCCTGATTGGTGAACTGTGAATCACCTGACTGCTTGCACCTGATCTACAGGCCTGACTGTGGTTCACTGCCTGAATATGGTGGAATGCAGCCCCTGGCTGTGATCAGCCCAAGTGGCCGACAGAATGCACCTAAGACTGCACTGTGTGTGGAACCTCTGCTTGGCTGCACCTCCCACTAACTCAACTGTGAACTACTCTCCCTGGATTTTCTGACACGGCCATTTGGTTGAAGCACATGCAAGTGCAACTCTGAAGGGCAGCCCAGGACAGGCAATAAATGCTTGCCAGCCAGCAACTCCTACATCCCATGAGTGAATTAAAAAAACATGTTTGCCATGCTGACAGCTGGTACATGTTATAAGCATGAGGCTGATGTAATACTGTGCCATACAGAAGATGCCCTCATCACTGATGTCAAGCATAACTGCGAATATCATTGCTAAACAGCAAGTCAATGCAGAAGGACTGTGAGCCTTCAAGCTCTGGCTGAGGCAGCAATGTGCTAAAAGGCCTGGCATAGTAAGACAAGGCAGGGGTGCTAATAGCATGCTATGTGAGCGAAGACAAAAAGAGCAAGTAGACAAAAGTGAGAACTGCAGACGCCGCTGATTAGAATTGAGAGTGTGGTGCTGGATATGCACAGCAGGCTAGGCAGCATCCAAGGAGCAGGAAAATCGTTGTTTCAGGCAAAAACCTTTCATCGGGAAGCCCTTCATCCAAAAGAGCGAGGAGGCAACCTTGAGAACCACCCTGGCCCAGTCTGTAGGTTAGATGCATATCCAAATTCAAAAATGGCCTTGCAGCAGCATATCAATGAAGTTGCTGGTGCATTCCAAATTGCGATGTTAAAACGTATAAGGGAACAGGAAATAGGTTTGAACATAATGGTATGGAGAACTGGCAGGTAATAGTATCACAGGTTTGTGCACAAAGGGTGAGCACAGCCAGTACCCTGATGCATGCCCTGTACCGCTGATGCCGAGAGACCAAGATGGTGGTCTGGAGGAGCAAATAGCAGGCTGGAGTCACCTCATTGCCTGCTTTGACTGTCACACTGGGAATTCTGGGTATCTAGTTTCTCAACATTTATGTTGTGATAGGAAGCTGCATTTTAATGAGACAAAATTCAATACCAATGAGGCAGATAACAAGCAATAATCCCTGTTATAGACATCTCGGCGCTCCCTAGTGAGAATAGCAATGTTGTTGGAAAATGAGCTAGTTGCTCTCGAGGAGAAGAAAGCCCTCACTTGGATTTTTTGCGCGATTGGCCCAGATTTCCCGGCATAGCCCTTGCTATGCAGGGCCTGGTGAGATTCAGCCCAAAGGGTTTGTGTGGGAGAGAGACAGGGTGGAACAAGGCAAAAATAAAACAAAAACAAATGACTGTTGAAAAGAACGATTAATACATTACTATTAAACCTGAATGAAAGAAGTTGGAACATTTATACGTCGCTGTGAGTAGGCGTTTGAAGCTTGTAAAGGATATAGTGAAGTGGAGGCCGATTGAAAATTCAAGCAGAGATTTTCTCGATAACTAGAAGGACAAGAGCAGCAGGCACGTAAGAGCACCACTACTGTCAATTTACCCTTCAAACCTCACACCATCCTTATATGCAAATATATTGCTGTTTGATCATCATTAAATTCCTCAAGTCCCGTCTCTAACAGTGCTGTGGGTCTGCCTACACCAGACAGTGGTTCAAACAGTTTTACCATCAATTCACAGCAATTATTAGAGAAGGGCTTACCAGCAAGGCACGCACCAGAAATGCAAAACATAGATCAAATATAAGAAGGATATTTGAGAAATGAACTTAAAACTTTTTAAACAAATAATAAAACATCCAGAAGAACATAATTGAGTTAGAAATGACAGTGTTGATATTGACTTTATAGCCATCATAGAGGTGTGACTCACAGTAAAACAGGAGCTTAAGGAATGCAACTGTGGAAAAAGTTTTACGAGGATGCAATTGCAATATTTGAGGGTTGAATTATTGACCAGGGCTAATGGTGTAACAAAGAAGTACTGGGTCAAGTGTCAGTTGGGAGCATTTAGGAGACAGTGATCAGTGACATCCTCTAAGATCCAGGATGATGGTCGAGAATGATGTGCAAATATCTAAAGTTGGTGGAGAGTAGGCTTCAGTGAGGCACAGACAGAGCTGGGTGGTATTGACTGGAATCAGAGGTATACAGTACAAAGAGTATCTGAACAATGGACTACCATTACAGAGGAGACGGTTCAGGTACAGTCAAAGTATGTTCTCTCAAATGGAAAAGTTCAACTAACAAATCCAGAGCTTCTCAGATGACAAAAGCAGACAATAAATTAGGATAAAGCAGAAAATGTGTGCATATGATGTGTTAGGTCAAAAATAAGAGACATCAGAGTCATTAGGGTAGGTGAGAATCTTCGGGTAAAAAATGAGGTCTGCAGATGCTGGAGATCAGAGCTGAAAATGTGTTGCTGGTTAAAGCACAGCAGGTTAGGCAGCATCCAAGGAATAGGAAATTCGACGTTTCGGGCATAAGCCCTTCATCAGGAATGAGGAGAGTGTGCCAAGCAGGCTAAGATAAAAGGTAGGGAGGAGGGACTTGGGGGAGGGGCGATGGAGATGTGATAGGTGGAAGGAGGTCAAGGTGAGGGTGATAGGCTGGAGTGGGGTGGGGGCGGAGAGGTCAGGAAGAAGATTGCAGGTTAGGAGGGCGGTGCTGAGTTGAGGGAACCGACTGAGACAAGGTGGGGGAAGGGGAAATGAGGAAACTGGAGAAATCTGAGTTCATTCCTTGTGGTTGGAGGGTTCCCAGGCGGAAGATGAGGCGCTCCTCCTCCAGCCGTCGTGTTGTTATGTTCTGCCGGTGGAGGAGTCCAAGAACCTGCATGTCCTCGGTGGAGTGGGAGGGAGAGTTAAAGTGTTGAGCCACGGAGTGGTTGGGTTGGTTGGTCCGGGCGTCCCAGAAGTGTTCTCTGAAGCGTTCCGCAAGTAAGCGGCCCGTCTCCCCAATATAGAGGAGGCCACATCGGGTGCAGCAGATACATCCTTCACCATGTTATGCATTCTTCACCAGCCTGTCTGCTTGTTCTGACACTTTCAGGGATCTATGGATGTGCACACAAAGGTCTCGTGGTTCCTCAGCGCTCCCTAGGGATCATTTATTTTACCTCCTAAAATGCATCATTTTGCTCTTATCAAGATTAAATTCCATCTACCATTGCTCTGTCCAGTATACCAGCTATCAATATCAGACTGAAGCCTTAGAACAGCCTTCTCAATCAACAATACTCGCATTATAGGAAGGATGTGAACACATTGGAGAGAGTACAGAAGCACTTTACCAAGAAACATTTCAGGCATGAAAAACTTCAGTTATGAGGATAGATTGAAGATGTTGGGACTGTTCTCCTCAAAGAACATGGCTCAGAGGAGATCTGATAGAGGTTTCAAAATGATGAGTGGGCTAGATAAATGGACAGAGAGAAACTGTTCATGCTCATCAAAGGAACTAGATCCACAGGGTATGGATTTAAAGTGATCTGCAAAAGAAGCAAGGAAAAATGTGTTTACTCAGTGAATTGTTAGGCTATGGAATGCATTGGCTGGAGATCTGGAAGAGGTAGGTTCAAGTGAAGCACTAAAGAGGGATTTGGATAAAAATAATGTGAAGGAGCATATGATGAGCTGCATGGCCTCCTTCTGTGTCACTTCTGTGATTCAATAATACATCAGCAAAGTTGGATAATAAAGTTAACCTGCAATTCATGACTGCTAATAGAAAGACTATTGCTGCTTAATAGATGAATGAAAATTTGTAGATATGCAGCTCTTGATTTCTAGATTTAATTAAAAGCTTTACAATGATAATCTTCCGAAATTTACTCCCTACACGCTCTGCTCATCAGTGGGAGTGCCAGATTGCACAATCATCCCACATATAGGTAAACCTGAAATATCCAAGTGCAATTATTAATGGTTAACTGTTTTAGACAGACACAACATGAGTAGGCAGCCAGACACTTGGGGAGGCCATAAAACAATATATCATCTGGTATTTAAACACCTTGTAGGTTGTGGATGTGGGATGTGCCACTCTTTGGCATCTAGTGGTATTTGCCACCTGTACCATTATGTGATATTGGGTAAAGATTGTTTGAGGCAGTTTACTGGCACCTACCCTATTTTGTCTCTGTCTTGTCTTGGATCTATCTAATGATCAGAGCTAAGGATACACTTACAGTCAAGTGACCCATGACTTCCAGGATTGTTACAGAGACACTGGCATTCTTTCCCAAGCGTGGATTAAAAAGCCAGAGTCTGCAAATTGCAAACTTCAGAGCAACACCAGACAGTATTCATGCAGCCAGGCCTTGGACAATTAACTTGCCAAGTTGACAGATCCTGAAACATCAACCGATCCTCAAAGACTGAAGAACAGCCTCTCCCAGCCTAACTGAATGGCTATTACCAATCCTTTCAGATAAGCAGTTTAAACACAGCAGTACAGACCTGTAGATAGGGTGTTGCAAAGCTGCAGAAGTAGATAGTCAGTGTAGATTTGAGACTGTTTCCCTTAGAGATTTAAGACTGTTTACCGAAGAATCTTGTGAAGAGATTGATAGAGAGAGTTTGATATTAAAGTAGTATAGTCAAGTCTGGTAAATCTTGTTCATCCTTGATAGAGTGTTCAGGAAAGTTGTGTTGGACCTTCCTCGACTCTTGTCCCCTTCATCTACTTCATGGTGTAATACATCTGGGTTCAGAAGGATTACTGCAAACCAGTCAAGGTTAGTCAGGGTACATTTACCCTCCTTCACTTTACAACACCACTACCACTATGTGGCCACAGAAGAGGCTCTTGTTCTTATGTACCAAGAAGGTTTATTGCAAGATAACAATAAAACCACGTGGTCAGGCATAGTTACTAAGACCTTAGGGTATCTGGGACTGATATATCTGTAGAACTCCTTGTCTCAACTCACATGCTTTGTGTGACATCAGCAGGACAGGTGAAATATTGTAAAATGAACTTTAACTCTCTCTGAACCATTATCTTCTGCAACACTGGTCAACCAAAAAGAATGATGCAGAATCAATGAGACGGTAAAGTTTTCTTTCCCAAGACAGTGGATGGAAACCTCTGGGCCTGGAGAAAGGAAGTGACTTGTGAGATAGTGAATGACCAGATCCTAAATGGATTCCCACATCCACTTAAATTAGGTTCTGGGTGGGAAAACCAAAGTTCCACATTCTCTCCCAGCTACCAATTAAATTTATCAAAGTAAAACACTGATCCATCTGCACCACTGATTTCTACACGGCAACGTAAAAGTTATGTTTGATAGGAACTTTCATGGTAATTTTCTGAGTTTAGGAAGTACTCCTCAGTCTCATAGCTTACAGCAAAAGTCTTTAGACCTGAACAATTATTCTTACCTTATGGTTAAAAATACAAGGTGAGTTACAAATGTATTTGGAAAAGCCACTGAATTCAGTTACTAGTTTGGTTTGCTTTTATTGTAGCTCATCTGATCTCTAAAGTTCAGTTTAGGCTTTACTACAGTTGGTGGTTGCATCTTGCAAATGAAATACATCAATATCATACGACTGAGTGTCTGCATATGAAGAACCAGGCTAATGGTACTCATCAAGCATTATAATTGTGCCATATGGGGAGACAGTTGCTATTATTTAGCAAGATTATTAATTTTTCAATGTCCCTTCACTCCTTCAGAACTATAGTAAAAGTACAAGGGAAATAAAAGCAAACAGGGTAGTTAAAAAACAAGATCATGTGAAGGAGGCAGTGGCATTTTGGTAATGTCACAAATAGTAAAATAGAATCCCAGATTGATTTTTCTGGGGGAATAGGTTTGAATCCCACTTTGGAAGATTAGAATTTGATAAAATAAAAGTTGAATAAAAGCCTAGCATTTCACATGTTGTAAAAACCTATCTGGTTTGCCAATGTCTTTTCAGGAAAGAAATCACCTGTCCATACCTGATCTGGTTTACCTCGGGTGCACAGTCATTTGGTTGATTTTTAGCTGCCGTCTGGGAGTTTAGGGATAGGCACTAAATGCTGGAGTGACACCCACATCCTACAACTGAATGAAAAGAAATGTCTGAAAAGCAATGCAGTATATTAATCTGAAAGGCAGAAACTGATCTCTGACAATGTGTTTACTAGTTACATTCTCTTGCTTTACAGACAGCCCTTGTGGCCCCCACTCCGTCCCTTAAGCTTTGTAATAAATGTTACCATTTGGATAATTCGCTCCATCTGCAGTTGTTTGGCTCTTGTAGGCCAGCTGCTTATTAATTTAAGTAAAACTTTTCTTATGCTATGACATCAATGCAAGTCAAACTTATTAAATCTGAACTCTGAACGGTAATAACGGGGACAACATGAACTCATTCGATGGAGATAGAATTACATCCAACCTGTTTAATCCTTTATATTTTCTGTTAAAATATAGCCTTCAAAGAAAGCTGAGAAAAGTGTTTCCTTTTAGCATAGTACTTGGTTTCTAGTCAGTTCTCAGACTCACCCTGGTAAGAAGTAGTAAGGGTATTAATTTTTCT
The DNA here is from genome assembly GCF_020745735.1 of Hemiscyllium ocellatum. NCBI lineage: Eukaryota > Metazoa > Chordata > Chondrichthyes > Orectolobiformes > Hemiscylliidae > Hemiscyllium > Hemiscyllium ocellatum. Next base: position 66,639,318 of record NC_083403.1, read on the forward strand.
TTCTTAATATCATTAAGGAGATTCAACTTTTTTTTTGAAGAATTTCTTTATATTTTCTTAATCTTAAGGCAATTTCCTAATCTTTGTTAACTTAATCTTTGTTAGCTGGGAGCTTCAAATCACCCATATGAGAAATTCCTTACTAATGGTTATACATGTAATTATCACTCTTGTCGAGATCTACGTCCAGTAATATTGATCTTTGCCCATTTTCTGATTTTCTGTTCACAATGTTAAATGTATGAAGATCAAACAAATTTGGCTTTATTGCCCCTAAGGTGCGTGATTTTAGTTCTTGGTTTTAATAAGACAGAACTCCTGGCATATAACCGATCCAAAGGTATGCATGTTGTATTCTGTCCTGCATCATTTAAACTTGTCTAATACATCTGTGTTTGCTTTCTATATTGTCTTTTGATGTGAAAACATTCCAAGTTTAAAATTCGCATCTTTGTATTTAAGCCTTTCTGTGACCTTGTGTCTCCCTATGCCTGTCTCTCCAGTTCTTCCAATCCATCAATCACCCACCACCCCATAGTCTCAGTTCCATGCTTCTGTCCTCTTGTGCATCCTGGCATTGACAGCTGCATTTTTTAAAACTGTTACTGGAATTTCCTTCCCATCTTCACGATCCTAATTTAAACCATCTATTTGACCATGATTTTGGTACTTTTCTCCTTTTCTCTCCATTTGTGCATTGCCAAATATTTCCATACTTCTCTGAGACTTGTATGAGACATGTTTTCATGTTAAAATTGTTAAGCAAATGCAAATTGTTCTTTTTGCTGCAAATGCTGTGCTTTAATTGGGTGTAACTTTGTACAGTTAATCCATCAGGCCATGGAACATGGATCCACATTAGTGCTGGTGAAGCCCAAAACTCATAAACCATGGGCTGGAAACACTTTGGATCACTTCTGATTTATGGACCCGAGAATGGGGTATGTATCAAAGCGCGCAGAGTGGGAAGATTGCGATGCAAAAGGTTTCCATTGATGATTTGGTACATGATCTACTACTTTGGATCAGCCAGGTCTTACATGTCTTTTCTTAAGAACTTTCAAGTGAGCATGAGTTCGACTACATGAGTGACCACTTCATCCGCCCCCCACTAGTGCCAATTAAAGGGCTGAATATGGGGAGAAAGTGAGGACTGCAGATGCTGGAGATCAGAGTTGAAAATGTGTTGTTGGAAAAGTGCAGCAGGTCAGGCAGCATCCAGGGAACAGGAAATTCGAAGTTTCGGGCATAAGCCCTTCGTGAGGAATGAGGAAATTCCTCATGAAGGGCTTATGCCCGAAACGTCGAATTTCCTGTTCCTTGGATGCTGCCTGACCTGCTGTGCTTTTCCAGCAACACATTTTCAGCAAAGGGCTGAATATGCAGTCTTCAGGTAAGATACTTTCGGTTTTCTTTTGCTGCAGCAGAGTTTGTGACTAATAAAAGTATAGGCAAAAATCAATGATCTAGATCTTGGTGTAAGGGGCAGCTTAAAAGTTTGTAAATGATATGAACTTTTGAAGCATTGTAAACTGTGTGGAGGAAGCTGTCGGGCTCTAAAAGAACATAGGCAAATTGGTGGAATAGACAGGTGGCAGAAGACATTCAATGTGGAGGGTATGTGTTGATGCATGGATGAATATAAAATAAGGGATATTTAACAGGGTGCTGAGCCCTTTTCATGATATTGACGACAATAGCACATGGCACTGCAGCAAGGCCACACCTATGTCAACTAGTGAATATAGGTTTTCAGCAGATAACAGTAATGAACTCATTGGCTGATTTCACAATTTATACATTGGAAAAGTGAACCTCAGTTTAATCCTCCATTTCAATAGCAATTTTGAGCACAGGGTGGAGTCTATTAAACTGTGTGTTTTTTTTTAATCTTCAGCTGCATCACATAATATCTTTATTCTGCTAAAGAAACTTTGTCAAAAATCTATCCAACTCAACCTTGGATTAAATTCAATGTGTTTGCTTTTGCTGTTTTCTAGGGAAGAAAATTTCAAGAGTTAACAATTCTATTAGAGAAAAAAATCTTCTCATCTCTACCTCAGAAGGAATAGCTTTTAAACTCACATTCATTCCAGAATCCCCAAGAAGAGAAAACATCTTCCCGATATCCATGATATAAAGTCTCTAATATGTTTCAACAAGGTCCCCTCTTATCCTTCCAAATTCCAAAAGGTGTAAGGCCCAACTTGTTCAAACTTTCTGTATAAGATGAGATCTTCATGCCATGGAATGAATCCAGCAAACATTTCCCTGAACCTCTTCAAGCATAATTAAGTTCTTTCCTCAAATAAATGAGCCAAAACTGTACACAGTAGACCAGATGTGGTCTCACCAAGGTTCTGTGCAGTTATAATAAACCTTCTTTCCTTTTATATTCTCTTTCCTCTGCACTAAACACCAACATTCTACAGTATCTCTTAGCACTTGTTGTACCTGCATGCTAACTTTTTTATTATGATATATGGTTATATAGACACAGATCCATCTGCAGCACAATGTTCAACAATTTCTCCTTGTTTCAATTATATCCTTCATTTCAATTCTTCTCCAGAGTGGACAAGTTCAAATTTTCAGAATAGGAAGTCTCAGTTCCCAGATGGTTCTTGAATAATTCTGGTAATTTTAAAAAATTCTTTTGCTGAGCATCACTAGGTGGGTTAGCATTTATTGCCTATCCTGAATTGTCCTTGAGAAGGTGGTAATGAGCTTGAACAGTTGCAGTTCATTTGGTGACAATGCCACAATGCTTCTATATTCCAATGACTACAAGCTCAATCTACTCAACCTTATCCCATGGAACACTCCCTCCATACATGTTATCAGATAAGCGAATCTTCTCTGGACTACCTCTAATGCCAATATATCTTTCCTTAGATAAGGGGCTCAAGGTGGCTCAGTGGTTAGCACTGCTGCCTCACAGCACCCAGGTCCCAGCTTTGATTCCAGCCTCGGGCGACTGTCTGTGTGGAGTTTACACATTCTCCTCGGGTCTGCGTGGGCTTCCTCCAGGTGCTCTGGTTTCCACCCACAGTCCAAAGATGTGCAGATTAGGTGAACTGGCCATGCTAAATTGCCCACAGTGTTAGGTGCATTAGTCAGGGGTAAATGTAGGGGAATGGATCTGGGTGTGTTGCTCTTCGGAGGGTCGGTGTGGACTTGTTGGGCCAAAGGGCCTGTTTCCACACTGTAGAGAATCTAATCTAATCTAAAATTGTTCACAGCATTCTAGCTGTAGTTTGACTAATGCCTTCTTTAGATTTAACAAAATCTCCCAATTTTTATACTTCATTCCCTTTGAAATAAAGGGCAATGTTTCATTTGCCTTCCCTTTTACCAATTGAAAATGGATGCTAACTTTTTGTAATTCATGGATGAGGACTTCCATATCCCACTTTTCTAGGTGTCTTTTTGCACCTTTCTGTAAATAATATTCAGCTCCTCTATTCTCCTGGCCAAAGAGCATAAGTTCACATTTCCCAAATTACATTTCATCTACCAAGATTTTGTCCACAACCATGCAAGCTCATTGTATCACCCTCATCACTTGTATTCCAACCTATTTTTGTGTCATCCGCAAATTTGTTTATAGCACATTCACTTTTCTCATCCATATGATGTTTATATATTATAAACAATTGTGGCCCCAACTGACACTCCACTAATTATATGTTATTATCATGAAAATGCCCAATTATGTCTACTCTCTGTCTTCTGTTAGTTAGCCAGTTCTCTAACCATGCTAACATGCCAGCTCCAACATCATGGCCTCTATCTTATTAAGTAGCCTAATGCATGATAGCTAATCAAAAGCCTTCTGAAAATCCAAACATATCACATCTGTTGCTCCCCATTTGTCTATCCTACTTGTTTTCTCCTCCAAGATTTCTAACAAATTTAGTAAATTTGTTAGGCACGATCTCCCCTCCATGAAGCCACAATGACTCTGCTTGATCAAATTATGCATTTACGGATAGTTCCGTTTCTGATCAATGGTAACCCCACCCCCCACCCCCACCAACCCTAACCCCCTTTCCCAGGTTGTTAATCGTGGGTGGCTGAGTGGAAGTAAAGTCATTGACTGTCAAGGGAAAGATAATTGGATTGTTTTGTTTGGGATGGTCATTGCCTTGCTCTTCTGTGCCATAATTTTGTTTGGAACCTGTCAATCTAAGTCAAGATGGTGTCCAGATTGTTCTGCATTTGATCATGGAATGCTTCAGTATCTGAAGTATCATAACTGGTGCTGGCCATAATGCAATCATTGGTGAACATGTGCCTACCTCTGAGCTAATGAAGGAGAGAAAGGTAGCTGAAATGTTTGGGTTGAGGACTGTACCCTGAGGAGGTCCTGCAGCGATGTGCTAGAGCTGAGCTGATTGATCTCTGACAACCACCATCATCTTCCTTTGTGCCAGGTATGTCTCCAACCAGAGGTAAGATTCCCCTGATTCCCATTGAAGTCATTTTTGCAAGGGCTACTTGATGCTACTCTCAGTTAAATATTGCCTTGATGTCAAGGCCACTAAGTCTCATCCCTCCTCCAGAAATCAGTTCTTTTCTCCACATCTGGAACAAAGCTGTCATGAAGTCAGGAGCTGAGGAATCCTGGCAGATTCCAACTTGAACGCCATTAAGCATGTGATTTCTGGATAAGTGCCACTTGATAGGACTGTTATCAACACTCTCCAACTGATGTTCAACAGACAGCATTACATTACTGAAGGATTATTGGAAAACACACACCTTTCTAATATGTCAAGGAGACAATCCAAAAAGACATTTGATATATGCGAATAATATGTTTGCTTAATAACAATGGTTAGTAGATTTACAAAAGGGGAAAGATGAGCTCAGTTAAGACTGATTTATTGTATCCTATAATTGTTCAATGCAGACATGTGTAATGTTTTCTATGAATGCTAGCTTGTTTTTGTATGTGACACCTGTTATGATTTATCCCACAATATAATGGTATTTGTCTTGGCTAAAGAAGTTATTTTATGTGTGTTATAAGATTTGTTTGACCTATTCTTCAATTGAAAGAATTCTATCAGCTGCCTCATATCGAACCTCAGTGTTGTGCTGCTGCTAGGTTTGCAGACACTGTAAAATGTTGAAATGTGGTAGACATTTTCTTGACAGTAGGAGTACCATTTTGCCTTCAAGATGGTGTCTACTGATTGGTTTGGCAAGGGTGTTAGCAGAGCTGAAAGGACATAAAACAAATGTTTGTAGAGCCAGCATATCATGATGTTTAACCATGTGTAATGCTGAATTGATGTCAGCAATGCCACATCGGAACTCAGTGCTCTAATTAATACTGTCTCTTAACCCTGCAAAGCTAAACACACATTTGGCAGTGGGAAGGATGTTATTTGAATGATTCTTAAAGGTTTGACAAAATAAATCAGGAGAAACTGCTGAAGAGGAGCGGGAAGAAGAATGGAGAAAATATTGCCAGCAGGATATCATATTTATCATGTGTTCAGGAAGCAAAAATGCGTGGGGAATAACATAAGACATTTTCACTTCTTTGGAAAGGTCCTCATTTAAATCTGCCAACAGCTGTGACCACAGCGATCAACTTAGAGCAGGGCAAGGGTGGCATTACCAACTGTGTGAAGATGACTGTGACCATAAATATTCAGGCATCTGGGTCCTTCCAGACTGGAGCAGGTAATATTAGTAACATTTTCACTGTTGCATAAGGGGCTCACTGAAGCTCCATTTGCAAAAAGAATTGAATACATTTCATTCTCTTGCCATGCTGCTTTGCTAAAGCTGTAGGTTTCAATTGACTGGGGCAGTTGATTGTGGGTGCTGCAAATCAAACCTGAGAGCTGAAACAAACACAGAGAATGCTGGAAAAACTCAGCAGGTCTGGAGCATCTGTGGAGATAGAAGCAAAGTTAATGTTTTGAGTCTGGTATGATTCTTCTCTAGAACTGGGTTTGAAGCAAAGAAAGGGCTCCATTGTGCCCGAACCTTGTGCCTTGATACAGTATGCAGGCTTTTTGGCATGTCTAGGCAATTGTGAGGGCTTCAGGTACTGGAAACCAGGGTTAGATCAGAGTGGTGCTGGAAAAGCACAGCAGGTCAGGCAGCATCCAAGGAGCAGGAAAATCGACGTTTCGGGGCAAAAGCTCTTCTTCAGGAATTGAGGCAGGAAGCCTCCAGGGTGGAGGTTTTTTGGCATGTCTGTCAATGCACCAAGTATTCTGGTGGGCGTACCTATCAGTCTTCTTCTACAGGTCACCCCCATCAAAATCCTCATCTGAATCCTCTGCAGCAGAACGCACATGTTAGCTCAGGCAAATGTAAGCTGGAAACCATACAAATATTGTGACTGACCTGACCAAACGCCATTCATGTCTGATACCTCAGCACTCCCAGATCCTGCCTAAGTTGCCCTTTGAAGCAACGCAATATCATTACCTGCTCTGGTGGTCAGAATATGAAAGTGAGTTTTGGTATTTCTTCTCCATCTCTGTCTTCCTGCACTTTCCTTTCTCTCACCACTGTCTGGTCAATTTATCAATTTTGTTCTTGAGTATCAGGCAGGTGAAAGATAAATGGATAAGCTTTGGTGAGGGAAGTGGTGGAAGTTAGGTGGTGGCCACAGAAAGCCATAAATGCACGGTTACACCTTTCTCTTCTTTTCAAATTGAATGGTTTGTGGGAAATGGGAGACAGGAAGGATTCAGTGTGACCTTGCTATCACCTTCAGTGGGCACAGCCTTGTTGTTGACCCTGACCTTGGAAATAGTCATTCCAACGATGGGGGCAAAGAGACATTGTTGTTTCTGTCCCTCATTAGTAATGTGCCATTGCCTTCAGTTATGATCTCAGCTGGATCTAGAAAGCATGTCAGTGAGTATAGCACAATCTATCTGGATGATGTGGGTGTCTTTTTTTATTAGCTGATAGTGTATGCAAGCTTTGACTCACAAGCTTGCAGCAGTACTGAGACCGTAAGAGTGTGAAGTGTAGCTATGCATTTTAGGTTTGAGAATTGATTGATTGTTAATTGTTATTGATAAGTCAGTAAATGAGGTGTGGTGTACCTGTATTGAGGAATGCTGCTGTTAGTGCAGTTGGGACATAACATTTGAATTTGCATTGACTGACTTTAATCTGACGTTTGAAGTCATTGAACTTCTCGATGTATTAATTCAGGTCCAAAGCGTTAAACTCTTTTCATTGACTGCTACACCAGCTGTCCTAATATTTGCATGGAGAAGGACCACGTGAGTCTCTATGGACGCATACTATCTCTCCTCTTCTGTACCTCTTCCATTAATGTTGAAGAGTTGGAGTCAACTTTCTGCTATGCTTGTCAATTCCCCAACACTCTTAGATCAAATTCATTTTTAGAATGATTTCCAGCACCTATCACAGCCAAAATCTCTCTATCCTTTAAGAAATGTAGACTATCTTAAACTTGTAAAATGTGGACTGTCATGATTTATACTCAAAGTTCAGGCTTAACCATTCAACAGTATGCTTAGAACTGATGCTACTGCAATTATTTAGGTGATAGGGTAGTACGGTAATGATTTAAAGAATTATAATTGTCTTGTTGCAGAGCCGGAAAGATATCTCTCTCAAATCAAGAAATGTAAATTACATTGCAAAGGACAGTTGCAAGTACTGCTGTTTCCCATAACAGTAGCAACGTGACTCTTACGTTTCAGTTCTCTTCAGTGAGCTGCTAGGCTGGACCCAGTAAACATCAGAGGTACAGAGAACACAACATTGCAAGGACATCCCATTAGGACATTGGCATGACTAAAACCAATGCCACTTTAGGCTTGGAAATGCCAGCAAGATCACAACCACAAACTCAGACGTTGGGCTCACACATTAAAAGAGAAGGAGGTATAATTGGAGGGACAGTGATTAAAAATAATAATAATTGCACACAATGAAGAGACAAACAGCACTTGTGTGTTATTTTCCAGCCAGGGTGTTTGTGGATCTTTTTACAATGGGTTCAGGTCTCTTTTCATTTGGTGACGAAGAACTGTACATTTCCTTTTCCTGAAAGGATGTGAAATGTTCTTCACATTTGCGTCAGGATTTACTGAGAGCAATGCAAAGGCATTCTGCTCCCTGGAGATGGGGTACATCCTTTCCACCAGAAACAGCTGTTCAGAATTTCCTGCTTAATCTTATGTGCTGCTGGACAAAGATTTGTCTTGCATCACCTCCTCCCTCTCCTGGATGCGCCTGTTACAATTGCATCTTCATACTCTTCACCTTTTGATAATAAATGTCCAATCCATTCTTAACTGCAAAACAATGCAGTTTATGGATTGCCACTATATTTCTTGATAATCCTGCTGCAGAGCACACCTGGCATCATTTCACTGACCCCCAGCTCTCAGCACAATATTTTCAGGATGTAGAATTGAAACTTCAGAACATTAATGGCGTGTTGAATGATATCTGTAGTTCAAAAAAGTTACTTAAACCTTCTGTTTGAACTGTTCACAGTGCATGTACAGACAGGAGGATTCCTCAAAAGGTCAGTTGGCTAGATGCCTTTTATACGAGTGCCAATTATACCTCATCTCCCTGGAAGCATTTCCGTAGTTGCATCCTTCAGATCAATGTGTGATTCCTGTTCTGGTCTTAACAGAAGTTAGCCCTTCCTCCTCTCTTATGTTTTGGTCTGTTTTATGAAGAACTTTGCAACAAATAGCAGACACCAATGATCTTGGAGTCACTAATAAGACTCCAATCATGCAAGACAATTGAAATGCTCTTTTACAATCATTCATGAGACTTCTGTTGTTTTATTTGCCAACTATTCAGAACTACAGCTAAGCTAAGGAAGTTGTCATGCCATTGAAAAACCATTTTTGCAGCTTGTATCACTACCAAACAATCCTGCCACCACTGATTATCCAAAATTTGAAGCCAATGATCAAACTACTCCAATGTAGGCTTTCATCTGCATGATGTATTGTCCTGTTCAAGTAACTAACCACACCTTAAGAAAATGAAATGGTTTCTGTCAACACAGCATCTGGTATGTTCTTAGAACATGAATGGCTGATACCATAGAGGGATCATACTTTGAAAATTCAACAATGTGCAAGAAGTAGGAAATATTGTTATCCTCCCATTGTGGTTCAGTAGCTGAGGAAATAAAAAAATTGACACGACTGCATAATGCATATTATCTGTTGATATGGGTGTGTATTGGTCGTAAATTAATTGCCACAACAGGCACTGTAGTGATGGCACTGAAGGAGCCAAAGATGTAAAACTTCAGGGCATAGTGACCTTGCAGAATTTTACTATGTTACTCCTTTGGTAAATTCCAATCTGCAGCCTCTTACACATCACTAATTTTAGTCACTCTAACACTGACATATGTTTTTTAACAGCCTAGATCCTAAATCATGGCATTCTTTCCAAAACTTTTCTGCCATGTGAGTCCTGCATTCTTTTTATAACATGTTTCTATCTACATCATTAATAAAAGAGGTTTAATTGAATTGAATTGAATTGAATGTCACGTATACCAAGGCACAGTGAAAAGCTTTGTCTTGCGAGCAATACAGGCGGATCACAGAGTTAAGTAGCAGAGATAAATAAATAATAGGTGAACAGCAGCAAAAGCAAAAACACAGGTACTGGCAAATGTTCATAGTTTGTGAGACCATTCAGTATTCTAACAACAGCAGGGTAGAAACTGTTTCGAAACTGGCTGGTGTGTGTGGTCAGGCTTCTCTACCTTCTCCCCGATGGTAGAGGTTGCAGAAAAATATTGCCAGGGTGCGATGGATCTTTGAGAATATTGGCCGCCTTTCCTTGACAGCCGGCCTGGTAGATGGATTCCATAGATGGGAAGTTGGCCTTTGTGATTATCCAGGCTGAGTTCACCACTGTCTGTAACCGTCTCCGGTCTTGAATGGTACAGTTGCCATACCAGGTAGTGCTACATCTAGATAGAATGCTCTCGATGGTGCACCTGTAAAAGTTGGCAAGGGCATTCGCTGTCATGCCAAGTTTCCTCAGCTGCCTGGTCCTTTGTAACCAGTGCGCCCACATGAAGAGTCCAAGAAAGCTTGTTGTGGATGACCACAGTAGACCATCTTCCACAACATTTCTTCAAGTGATATGACACCAAGCTGTGGTTGATAATCCCATTCTGTAACTTTAATATATTATTGTATTGAAAGTGCTTTATAAATGTAAGTCAGTGTTGGTTGTTGAGTGTTGGCTACAAGGCTCCTGCAGTACATGCAACAACCATGCTATAGTCTCCCAGATGAAGTGAAAATCATGGAAGCTGTTCTCCTTTGCCAATTTCAGGTAGCTGTGTTTTGGCTTGAGAATACATAATAGGAATATTGATGGGAACTGTCAGTGGACCAAAGATACAATTCCTCTATTCCTGGTATCACTCGGCATGGTGGCTCAGTGGTTAGCACTGTTGCCTCATAGCGCCAGGGACCCGGGTCTGATTTCAACCTCAGATGACTGTCTGTGTGGGGTTTGCCATTATCCCTCTGTCTGTGTGGGTTTCCTCCCACAATTCAAAGATGTGCAGCTTAGGTGAATTGGCCATGCTAAGTTGCCCATAGTATTCAGAGATGTTAAGTTAGGTGCATTAGTCAGGGGTGAATGAAGAGCAATGGGGAATGGGTTGGGTAGGATACTCTTTGGAGTGTTGGTGTGTGTTGGGGGGGGGGGGGGGGGGGGGGTTGGCGGTGGTGGCGCTGCAATGGGCCTATTTCTACACTGTAGGGATTCTATGAATCTTCTTACTTTTCTACTTTCAAATCCAGCAATAACCATGTTTTTGCTGCATGCAACCAAGGGCAGCAAACAAAGTGTCATCTTGTTGACAAGTAAGAGATATGTTCACATGAATCCATTTTGGAATGATGAACTTTATTAGCAACTTATAGCTGTGTCAATAAAGGAATTTTATTGTCAGGCCAATTATAATATCGATTGCATACAAGTTTTTAATGAGTGAGCAATGCCAATGGATAAGCAATTCAACAGGTTCACATATATTGGATTGTAGACAGAGACTCAATGAACTTGCAAACTCTGATTTTCTAATATCTAGTTTCCCCTGTATTACTCATTGGAACAATTATCTTTCTAGTAATAATCAAAACATAGGTGATAGTCAGTCAACCCTGAAATAACTCCACACGACCAATATTCTGTCACCAAGTCAATCTTTAATTACATTTAGATAGTCCTTGAGACTGCTCCAGCTCCTTCAGAGCCAGCTCCTAGAGTAAACAGGATGTCTGACACTCCTGTTTATATCTGTCAATCAGGGCTCCCTAATTAAACCAGATTAACAGCCCCAATCAGGGAACTCATATTCTATGAGGTCCACCTGGCTGACCTTGTTACAATCGCTACAAACCAATTGATTTCAGAAAATGGATGAATTTAACGTGCTACATTAAATATTAAAATGCTTTTCTGCATTTTACTTGATGAAATCTCATCAGAGTCATATTTGTTCTGAACATTAAACCTGTACAGTTCATGCAACTGAACACATTAATTCTTACAGAAGTAATATAAACACACTTCATGATCAAATGAAAATTCTGCATTTATTGTCACATTTATTGCTGCTATACATTAAATCTTATCATTTGTAGTAGGTTGTTATGTTTTGGGACTGAATCTCTAAATTTAGGGTAAAATGAAGGTGTCATATGAAGTCAGCTGACAGACTGCCTTGGTGGCTTGATTGTAAGAGATATATGGAAAACTTAGATTATTTTACTGAGAACAAAGTGTTTGTACTTGGAGTGAAAGGCGACAAGTATCTATTGAAAATGTTGTGTTGTAGCAATTATGCTTTGGAAGGCTGAAGATTATACTGATTTGGCAAAGTCCGAGTTACTTTGGGCTTTTGGAGGGATTTTGTGAATGAGGCCTAGTGTGCTTTTTCACTGGGCCTCACCACACTTGCTTCATTAACGATCTACCCCCTCCATCTTACCATCTGCCATTTGCAGAGCAACTCACAATGTGGTGCAGATCTGCTGAAAGCCAGGCACCCCTTGCATCTACATCTGGACAAGCATTAGCAATTCAGCATTGCCCCTCATCAGCAGTTTCATAGCACAGCAGCTATGAGACCATGTTGTTCAGCACAAAGGCAACGCAGCACATGCAGTCCCATTCTCCTACCCGAGTTGCAGTTTAACCAGCGTACCATACATTTCACCTGTCCATAGCTACATCCATCTGTACAATTTGTCTAAGTCAGTTTTTAAATTTGACACATTGATTTATTAATACATCTGTGGGACGTTCTGTTACTTAGAATACTCATATAGTTCTCAAAGTAAATATTTTTCATTATTCTCCTCAAATCAGTTTTGTATCGCTGAATGACTTTAAAGTATTTGTGGATTAACATTGTTTGATTGAGAGAAGACGAGGGAGGTTTTTTTGCAATTGCATCTGTATTTAAGTAGAGACCAGGAAAAGTAAAGGAAAGTAGAGCAATCTTGTATTTATTTAACTATAGCAGTGCCAATATTAGGTGAAATCAAAGTTTAAGTAAGACAACCACGTGACCTTTAAAACAAAAAAAAACTTTCAGTGAACTTGGGTAGTTCATGATGTTCAAAATCAGCATGAGTTCAGCTGAGACATAGTTTTGTACCTTAAAACATTGAAAGGAGTTGACCAGATCTCTTACAAGGTTTCCGTAATCGCACTTTGAAGTCTCCACTTTGATTTTCGGGGTCTTTGCTGAGTGAGTTGGTCTCAATTAGAACAGATTTAGAAGATGGCAATTAACCTCAGCAACCTTTGAACTGAACTGTGGAATAACTTGATAGAGTTTCCAGTACAGACTAGCATCGCTAGAAAATTTCCTGCATGTGTATGGAAAAGGATAGGATTTGACTCAATTATGATGTCTATAACTAAATGGTTAATTGGCACTCACTGGTTAACTCTTTATGCATAGGATAGCTACTTAGGTTATATATCAGAGTGTTGCTAAAGTTGTTTATTATCCCATTGCAAGAATGAACAGAGATTAAACAGAACTGGGGGAAAGTGTGGATTGTTAGACACTGTTAAAGTTTAGGGTGTATGTTTGCTCGCTGAGCTGTAGGTTTGATATCCAGACGTTTCATTACCTGGCTAGGTAACATCATCAGTGGCGATATCCAAGTGAAGCGAAGCTGTTGTCTCCTGCTTTCTGTTTATATGTTTGTCCTGGATGGGGTTCCTGGGGTTTGTGGTGATGTCATTTCCTGTTGTTTTCTGAGGGGTTGATAGGTGGTATCTAGATCTATGTGTTTGTTTATGACGTTGTGGTTGGAATGCCAGGCCTCTAGGAATTCTCTGGCATGTCTTTGCTTAGCCTGTCCCAGGATACATGTGTTGTCCCAGTCGAAATGGTGGGTTTTTTTTCATCCGTGTGTAGGGCCACGAGGGAGAGAGGGTCGTGTCTTTTTGTGGCTAGCTGGTGTTCATGTATCCTGGTGGCTAACTTTCTTCCTGTTTGTCCTATGTAGTGTTTGTGGCAGTCCTTGCATGGAATTTTGTAGATGACATTGATTTTGTCCATGGGTTGTACTGGGTCTTTGAAGTTTGTTAGTTTTTGTTTGAGAGTGCTGGTGGGTTCGTGTGCTACTAGGATTCCAAGGGGTCTTAGTAGTCTGGCTGTAATTTCTGAGACTTTTTTGATGTATGGTAAGGTGGTTAGGGTTTCTGGCTGTGTTAAGTCTGCTTGTCATGGTTTGTTCCTGAGGAATCTGCGGACTGTATTTTTTGAGTATCCATTCTTCCTGAATACGTTGTGTAGGTGGTTCTCCTCTGTTTTCTGAAGTTCGTCTGTGCTGCAGTGTGTGGTGGCTCATTGGAATAGTGTTCTGATACGGCTTTGTTTTATGTGTGTTGGGATGGTTGCTGGTGTAGTTAAGTATTTGGTCAGTGTTTGTCGGTTTTCTGTATACGCAGGTTTGTAGTTCTCCACTGTCCTTTCATTCGACTGTGACATCCAGAAATGCGAGTTTGTTGTCAGTTTCTTCCTCCTTGGTGAATTTTGTGCCTGTGAGGGTGTTGTTGATGATGTTAAATGTCTCTTCTATCTTGTTTTGTTTTGTGATGACAAAGGTGTCATCTACGTAGTGGACCCAGATTTTTGGTTTGATGGTTTGTAGGGCTGTTCTAGCCTTTGCATTACCACTTCTGCTATGAATCCTGATAGCAGAGATCCCATGGGTGTGCCGTTGGTTTGTTTGTAGATTATGTTGTTGAAGGTGAAGTGGATAGTGAGGCACAGGTCCACTAGCTTCATGATGTTAAAGTATGATACGAAGGACTCGGCGTTCAATGAGTTATTGCTATGCATTGTCTGAGACTACTGATCTAACCATGCAGCAAATCTGTTCTTTAGCTAAGAGCAAAATACCACAGATAGTAGAAATCTCAAACAAAATTGGAAAATGATGGATAAACCCAGCAGGTTTCAAACTTTGAAACTCTGAAGAAGATTCTTTGGACTTGAAACATTAACTCTAATTTACTCTCCACAGATGTCACCAGACCTGCTGAGTTTCATCAGCATTTTTCATTGCTTAGCTGATGATGCTTTTGGTTCAAGGTCCCAGCATGTACTTATGTTCAAGTTAATGTCGACAAGCTTCTGTTTAATACTGTGTTCAACATAGAGTGAAAAGCACAAGCAAATTTGGACAAAGAACCTCCTTTCAATAATATGTCATCAATAAGATAAATTAAATTTTGCAAACTTTTTGTGGGCTAAGGTTTCCTAATTTTATGATCATATCAGATCACTAAAGTATTTGCCAAAATTTGTTTCCTTTTTCAAAAAAACAAGACTGCTCCGGAAACAAAAAGCTGTGGACCTAAATTCAATGACTGTCTGGCAAAGACCTATGTGAAGTCCATGGAATGTTGCATCTATAAAGTCTCTGCAAACACTTAACAAGGAAGAGAGCTGACCATGACCCCCTCAGTAGAATGCCTTGTCTTGCAGAAATAGCTGTTCTACTTGCAGGACGATACAAAAAAGGATTAAAAACTGACTACATTAGTAATCTGTGTACATTATTGGCCAGATGTCATGGTGGGTAGACTGGAGTATTGTGAAGGTGACAGCTTCAAGAAGAGTCATTTTATACACCCCTGCACTGCAGGTGAATCTAATCCAAACATTTCCTCACAGCTGGAATGCTGGAATGCTGACAAAGTCATGTGTGATGCCCATGGAATGTTGCACGTGTAAAATGTCAGGGAAACCTTAAAAAGGGAAATACCGAATAAGAAGAACCCCTTGGGGCTACAATGGTAGAATCAGTAGCACAGGTCCCATTCCCACGTCAAACTGGAAATCATGGGAATGTGTGGCTTGTTTCATTATAAAGCTCAGAACCATGAAAGATAAGGATAATTTGAGTCTGAAAATAAAATAAAAATGCAGAAGGATAATATTTGTCTTCTGTTAATTATGACGCATTTTACATTGTTTGTCCTGTTAAAGTACATTGAAGGATACAACTGACTGTAAGATGAGCATTTTCTGTGCCATAACAAACTCAAAATGTAAACAGCTAATTTATTTAAAGATTTATTGTTCAGTTTCTCTTCTGTATTTATATTTTCTTCCCTATCTTTCAGTTGCTCATTGTGAGTTCCAAAGGGTGACAGTAATAGTTAGGTGGGTAGATAAACCTTCAGGGATTTGAAATGAACAATAGAATTGCATCATCCTGAATTTTTTTTTCTAAAGAACTTTAGTAATCTCTCATAAACGACATTCAATGTTTATATTTCACTTATTCTCGGAGCAAAAGAACTGACAGAGTAAGTGTTTATGTTTAACTGTGGAATTTCAGATAAGGTCTAGCAACACATTATTGGTCAGTATTTGACACATTAAACTGTGTGGTTGAGTAGTTATCCTTTTTGTTGGAGATGAGGTTTTACTTATTTGTGCCATTCACATAGAGTCATAGAGATGTACAGCATGTAAACAGACCTTTCGGTCCAACTCTTCCATGCCGACTAGATATCCTAATCCAACGTAGTCCCACCTGACAGCACCTGGCCCATATCCCTCCAAACCCTTCTTATTCATATACCCATCCAAATGCCTTTTAAATGTTGCAATTGTACTAGCCTCCACCACTTCCTCTGGCAGCTCATTCCATACACGTACCACCCCCTGCATGAAAAGATTGCCCCTTAGATCTCTTATATATCTTTCCCCTCTCACACTGAACCTATGCACTCTAGTTCCATGCTCCCCCATCCCAGGTATATGTATATACGGAACTATAATTAGTATTAATATCTTCCAGGATTTTGAATTTACTGCATGTAATCACACATGAGACCAAAACTAGTAAAAACACACACTTTTAACATAGAGAGTGTTCGATGAAACAAGAGAAAGCTAAATATTAATATTTTCCCACAGCTGTAAACTAGCTAACATAAGAAGTGGTGTGGTGAGAGTCGAAAGCTACAAGGGACTTGATGGATTAAGTGAGTAGACAAAACTGTGGCAGGTGGAGATTAATGTGGGGAAGTATGATGTCATCCACGTAAAACGTTAGAAAGATCAAGCATTGTCTAACTGGTGTAAAGATAAGAATTTTGTATAAGTCAGAGGAGTTAGGAGTCCATTCAGATAAATGTTAACATAAACCAAAACTATTGCACTCAGATCAAAGATATGTGTGGCAAAAATGTGTAATGTATTTCACTAAATTAACAGAAGAAAGCTTTTGAAGGAACTTGGAAGTAATAGTCAACATCCTGCTACCAAGATCTGTACAATAAATGAGCATGGATCTTAATTTTATTAATATAGGAAGAATGGTAAATTCTGATGTGCCATTTAATGATATATGTACTGTAGAATATATCCAGTATAATGAAATCACTGGATTAAATTGATATTTAGCCACTTGTTTTACCTTATACCCAATCACAGTAGGACTGTAGCTGTCAATTTCAATTTATCTTGGTCAACACTGTCACTAGAGTTAACTTTTGATTTCAGTGGTCTTAAAGGTCATGTTAACTTCTGCAGTAATTTCTGCCCTGGCTAAGGCTGGCAGCTGCTTTGAGTGGCTTGAAATTGCTGCCAAAGTTTTTTTTGATGACTTCCTGCTGGAGGAAATTTGCCTTATATTAAACAAGACGCCTTTCCTGAACCATTCTTTCTCCTACACACTTGTTGCCAACTTTGCATTTTTTTTTGTGCTAACATTTGGCAATTTTTTTTAACATGGTGGCCCAGCTGATCATGGAAATGTACCTTGATTATTTTCACATTGGACCGCGATTTTCTATTTTCCACATCTTGATATGAAACAATAAAAATCACCATGTGGTAAACTTTCAAACATTAAAAATAACTAAAAAATTGTGAAATAATCAAATCAAGGTCACTTTATCCTTCTAAGTGTTTATTGACTGTGATATATGATTAAAATTATTCAAAAGATATCACAGTGTTAGTGAATACATTTCATTATTATTATACTAAATAGCAATGGCCTGCACCTGTACTTCTGTGCAAATTGAAAAGCAATAGCTGTTTGACTCAATGGGTAAGACTTTTCCAAGCCAGAGGTTTACATACAATTGAGGCTGAACACACAATTTAGACTGGCATTTTAGTGCTATAATGGAAGACTGCTACACCACCAGAAGTGCTTTTTCTTTTCAGATGAGATATTAAAGTGCGTTCTCTGCCCTTTTTAGGTGGATAGAAATTATCAAATGACGCGGTCAAAACAGAGCAAAACCCTAGTTATCATTTCGTCCTTAACAAATATCACCTTAGCATGTTGTCAAGTTATTTGTTCCTTGTTTCTGTGGGAACTGTGTGCCAATTGGCTGCTGCATCTATTGCCATGCTGCAAATGTGTTGCTGGTCAAAGCACAGCAGGTTAGGCAGCATCTCAGGAATAGAGAATTCGACGTTTCGAGCATAAGCCCTTCATCAGGAATAAGAGAGAGAGAGCCAAGCAGGCTGAGATAAAAGGTAGGGAGGAGGGACTAGGGGGAGGGGCGATGGAGGTGGGATAGGTGGAAGGAGGTCAAGGTGAGGGTGATAGGCCGGAGTGGGGTGGGGGCGGAGAGGTCAGGAAGAGGATTGCAGGTTAGGAGGGCGGTGCTGAGTTGAGGGAACCGACTGAGACACGGTGGGGGGAGGGGAAATGAGGAAGCTGGAGAAATCTGAATTCATACCTTGTGGTTGGAGGGTTCCCAGGCGGAAGATGAGGCGCTCCTCCTCCAGCCGTCGTGTAGTTGTGTTCTGCCGGTGGAGGAGTCCAAGGACCTGCATGTCCTCGGTGGAGTGGGAGGGGGAGTTAAAGTGTTGAGCCACGGGGTGATTGGGTTGGTTGGTTCGGGCGGCCCAGAGGTGTTCTCTGAAGCGTTCCGCAAGTAAGCGGCCTGTCTCACCAATATAGAGGAGGCCACATCGGGTGCAGCGGATGCAATAGATGATGTGTGTGGAGGTACAGGTGAACTTGTGGCGGATATGGAAGGATCCCTTGGGGCCTTGGAGGGAAGTGAGTGTGGAGGTGTGGGCGCAAGTTTTACATTTCCTGCGGTTGCAGGGGAAGGTGCCGGGGGTGGAGGTTGGGTTGGTGGGGGGTGTGGATCTGACAAGGGAGTCACGAAGGGAGTGGTCCTTGCGGAACGCTGATAGGGGAGGGGAGGGAAATATATCCTTGGTGGTGGGGTCCGTTTGGAGGTGGCGGAAATGGCGGCGGATAATACGTTGTATGCGCAGGTTGGTGGGGTGGTAGGTGAGAACCAGTGGGGTTCTGTCTTGGTGGCGGTTGGAGGAGCGGGGCTCAAGGGCGGAGGAGCGGGAAGTGGAGGAGATGCGGTGGAGGGCATCGTCGATCACGTCTGGGGGGAATCTGCGGTCCTTGAAGAAGGAGGCCATCTGGGTTGTGCGGTGTTGGAATTGGTCCTCCTGGGAGCAGATGCGGCGGAGACGAAGGAATTGGGAATATGGGATGGCGTTTTTACAGGGGGCAGGGTGGGAGGAGGTGTAGTCCAGGTAGCTGTGGGAGTCAGTCGGTTTATAATAGATGTCTGTGTTGAGTCGGTCGCCCGAGATAGAAATGGAAAGGTCTAGGAAGGGGAGGGAGGAGTCTGAGACAGTCCAGGTGAATTTCAGGTCGGGATGGAAGGTGTTAGTAAAGTTGATGAACTGTTCAACCTCCTCGTGGGAGCACGAGGCAGCGCCGATACAGTCATCGATGTAGCGGAGGAAAAGGTGGGGGGTGGTGCCAGTGTAGTTGCGGAAGATGGACTGTTCCACATATCCTACGAAGAGGCAGGCATAGCTGGGGCCCATGCGGGTGCCCATGGCAACTCCTTTAGTTTGGAGGAAGTGGGAGGATTGAAAAGAGAAGTTATTCAGGGTGAGGACATGTTGCCATAGCAACAATGATTGAACTTGCTAAATAATCTAATAGTTGTGAAGCAAGCTACATCAGTGCAGGGGGAGATTAGTTTAGTTGATTGGACAGCTGGTTTGCACTGTACGATGACTGTTTGCGTTCAATTCCTGCACTATTGTGGTTACTCTGAAGGACTCTCCTCTTGCCTGAGACAGACTAACCTTCAGGTTAAATCAACACTGTAATGAGAGAGCAGTCTCATGATCTGGTAATATAACTGTGACTTTAACTTTATGTTAATGCAAGTTTCAAATTTAGGATTTAATGTGTTTTTTTTAGATGCCTTTTAATACGACTGCAATTATCTTAGCCTAGGTTTGTAGTAGTAATGACATTGAAACCATCAGTGTTTGTTTCCATTATAACAGTAAAACTAATAGTAACTTCTGGCTTCTGCACTTGTGCAGTTCAAGGCTGAAATTCAGAAGTCGCTGTCAACAATTTCAAGCCTTCCACAGTATGTTCTTTGAAGTCTCCTCAGAAGAAAATATTTAGGAATCACTTAAATTGATGTGAATTTTTATATTCCATTCTCACTGTAGGAAGAGCTACAGTATGTTGAAACTGGGCTTATAATGGTTTACTGACTCATAACTATGATTCAGTAACCTTTGCAGGTCATGGAAACCTAATTCAATAATTGTGTAATGTTGAATTTCCTCATTGTGATAAAACTTCATATTCCTTATAATATAATATATTTTGAAAAAAATGTTTATTTGTGATATTTCAGTTTCTACCTTAGTTCTATTTATTTGTCCCAATCAACACTCTGTAAAATTGCTTAAATATTCAGGGTAATGTATGCATTTTTCTTTTTAGCTTTGGGAACTCTTGAATGTGATCGACAACTTATTCTGTTGGTGAATATCAAAGATTCCCCATAGTTGCCACAAAAATTAAGTTAACATTGGAAAAGGTAAAATCCACACCAGTGTTATCATTACACTTTGGTGGATCGCTTTCTATGAGGTCATTGCTGAGTACCATTATTTCGCTACTAACAACAAACATTGATTCATAAGTTGATTGACTTTTTACTTTGGAGGTCGTGCCAAATGTAGACCTGAAGCCTTGAACTTGCTTTTCCACAGAGCAATCCCTTTAGTGCTGAGCTGTTTAATATCAGTAACCAATAAACAGAGCATACACAGCCAGTACTCAGCATTAGTAATCCAAATTGCCTTGAAATTCAGCTGACATTATCAAACTCTCAAATCGCACTGACAACGGACACTCAACCCTACTTCAGGGCAGTGCCAGGCAACCATTTCATGGCCTTGGCAAAATGTTAACAGCTGGTATTGCAGCACGACAGGATTCTAGATAATGCATTCTGGATTTCCTTATGTTGCTCGCCATTTCCAGGGTTAAAGATAGAAATCATCCTCAACCTATCCTTCTATTATTCCAGGATCACAGCCAATCAAAATGTTTCATTTGCTAAATACACAATCCTTCCAATATACACAGCTACACCAAGAAACAAAAGAACTGATTTATTATTCTGAGGATACCCTATGAGCAAAATACATAATCTGATAAAATGTGTAAATAAATGCAAAATTTTAAAAAGGCTAATCTGTAAAAAATGCAGATTGTTGAAATCTGTTAGCAATCTCTCTCACTAGAATACCTGAGAAGCTACTATCTACCTCATTATTCCTATTTTGAACTTTATTTTCTTATTTTCAATACTTCCTCTTCAGTAACCATACAGATGTAAAGGTCGGTTGCTATCATGAGATGCTACTTGCATCTGTACTGATTGCATATTATTACTTTCTCCATAGAAAATGGTTACAAAATCTGAGGATCAATTTGGTACAGAAATTAATATTTAAACAAATGCTATGACAATAATGTTTAGTATAACTTAGAAGGTCAATGGTGTATTTTTTAAAAAATAATTAACCTAACTACTCTTTTGGTGCAATATCTTTAATAGTTTCTTATTCTGCAATCCACCACTCCTGTAATACATTCTGGAGATTCACTGTGACTGAAGTATTCACAGCACTTGAAAACCTCTGAATGCCAAGTTATTTCAAAACTGTTATCTTCCATGGTCTGCATGCAATAAAGATTAACACTGATGCTTTCCATAAACTGTTTTAAATCTTACTAAAAAGTGAAGCAGATGGCTTATACTCATGATGCTGCAGATTGTAAATGGTTTTCATTCTAGCTCTCAAATCCAAATGTCCATGACGTTCACAGTTTGGATTCAGTGGTTTAACACATGTTTTTATTCAGAATGAAATTAGGCATGGGATTGACCATAGTACTTCAAGCAATTGTTGGAAAGGTCCTGGGCACATTAGGAATATTTGCATGGCCAATAGGCAAGAAAAAGTGTTGGTTTTATTTCTTGGCAGTTCCAGCCACACTGATGTGAGAGATTGAGAAACAGCTGATACACTAGTATTGTTGACCTTCTTAAACTTCTGATCGTTCCATCTGAGCCCACCTTTTTACAGTGTGTCCTTCAGCTGCCGCGGATGCCAATCAGATCAACGCAGTCTGAGTGATGCCAAAGACAGTGCACAGTAGGGATCATTGACATTTTACCATGAATCTCTTGAAATAAGTGCCTTTATCAGCTCCAGATGATTCAAATAACTGTGCATACATATGTCAGTGTGTGGTTAGCAGGATTACTGACCTGATTTTGTAAATGCCTTGACAAATTCAGTAGGGCAGCTATCCGGCAAGGATGTGTTAACTCATATTTCATTAGGGACTGCTGGAAATTTAACTTTGCATTAAAGACCATAATTAAGAACAACATGATGAAAATGGCAATTTTCTCTGACAGCATGCAAAATTAAGCAAAATTACAAATGCACTTGTTCCTATTGCCCTCATCGCACCAGAAAAGCTCATTGCTTCTCCAGTAAGACGGCATTGGAGGACGGCTTCTGAGCCTGGGACTCTACCGCTTCAGCTGCTTTACTTTACATTTCCTTTTTCTCTTTTTTTTTGTTTTTACTATTTAATTTACTTAGCTCTTGTTGAAGAGCTTGGTTGTGGCGATGACATCATCGTTGGCAAGGAAGCCCAGCGTGGACTCGCGGCAGCAGCAGAAGTGGCAGGTTTGGGTTCCTGGGGGGTGTCTGCATCCATGGAGGTGGGGACAGAGGTCAGTTTGGGCCCAGTACGAGACCATTGGCATCGGTGGCAGCTGTATTGGTGAGGTCTAGGAGGACTTACTGTGATGAGGGCCTTGGGGGAGGTGGCGGCTTTTGTTTCAGCAGCTGCAGCATGACAACAGGGACTCATGCCTGGCCTCCAGGCCCATGGCCCATAATGGAGCACCGAGCAGCAAGAACTGCACAGTGGAACACCTTTTTGTTTTTTACTTTTCTGCTTTTATATTCTGTGTTTCGGTTTATTTTTCTGTGCTTTAAGATGGCACTGGAGAATGGCGACATTATGCATCACTCTTCACTGTATTTTGTAACAAAATACACGTGACAATAAATAAATAATTAAATCGGTAGGCCGTTCAAGCCATAAAGCATGCAGTGTGCAATAAATCCTCTTGTACTCAGTTATGTTTTGGGATGGCAAGAGTGTTTTTTTTTTTAACATAAAGATGCACCCTCATTCCCAATAAATTGAAGCATGATTTCAGTTTCTCTCCTGTCCCCTCTAGACACTCTGAAGTTCTGCTGTATGGATGTGTCATCCAAATATCCAATTTCCACGTGGAAGCCATGGCACTAAATGCCAAAGGGTCCTTTGATGATGGCAACTTCAGAGAGAAGCAGAGATTTTCACCTAATAACCACATCCAGGCACATTTCAGGAAAGCGGTGCATTGGTTAGTTACCATGAATAGGAATCCTGATTTATTTTTAATCATTTAACCCAGGGGGATTGAAGGGGGTTATAGCATTTCCTACTTTAACCCTGGTTTGGACCAGCTAAAACAGAACAGATTTGGAACTGAATGTTTTTAGAGTAAGGAAGGATTAAATGGCAGAATTTTTCCATTTGCAGTTAAGATATGCCAATGGGTCTGTTGGATGGCATCTTTACCATAAGATAGCTCTGGCATGCAATTGGAAAGAGTGGAGGCTGCAAAATATATTTAACAACAGAACAGATGTTTATCACACAAAAGACAAAAGAAAAATCAAGACAAGCTATAGATATTGACAAAAGCCTTAAAAATCTCAAAACATACAGCAAAACAAATTTTTCAACTTATTTTCCAGTACCACTCATTTATAGAGATCTATATCCAGAGGAGTTATGCCTCATTATCAAATCTTGAAGTTCAACTGAGCTGATTCTCCCCAGCTTCTGTCTTGTGAACTGTGGAGTAATTTTATAGGAAAACATACAAAACTGAGAATTTAACATTTTTCAACTTTTAATAATACGCAAGTTTCAACCCAAACTTTCCTGTTTTAAAAATTGCAGAAACTAAAATTTTCTACTGAAGTGACTAGGCTTTTCCTGGACACTTTCCTGAACTCTTTTCAGGAGAAAAAAAGTAAAATTTACTTCTTAACCCAATCAGGTCTCCTCTAAACTGCCAAAATGCTTTCCATCTTTAGGTTTTTGAAACCAAAATCAATCTTTGATTATGCTGAACTGAAAACCATCTGCAGGCTTCCTTGTTTACCCATTTGTCATAAACCACCATGATATAAACACTTCTCCAGGAATATACCACAGGGCCCATAGGCACTCCCCATAGGCACTCGCTTTCTGAATAACGTGATGTAAAGTCAAAATTTCATCCAGATTCGGATCTTCATTTTATTTGAAAGAAATCATCCATAGAAATGAGTCCGATTCACCTACCAAACAAGTTATTAATGACAAATGAATTCAAATTAGAGGAGTGCGAGGTTCTGCATTTGGAGAGAGCAAAGGAAGCAAGTGATTGCGTAATTAAAGGGAGGCAATGGAGAGGGGTACAGGAAGTGAGAGACCTTGGAGCGCAGGTCCACAGATCCCTGAAGATGGGAGAATGAGTGGGTTAAGTGCTGAAGACTGTATATGGGATGCTTTGCCTCAGTGGATAAGGTATTGAATGTAAGAGCAGCAATATAATGCTGGAAATATATAAAACATTGGTTAGTCCACAGCTGGAGCTTTGTGTACATTCCAGGTCATCGCATTACAAAAAAGACAGAATTATTTCAGAGAAGAGTATGGAGGACATTTACAAGAATGTTGCCAGACATTGAAATTTGCAGGTATGAGGAAAGATTGGATAGGATGATGTTTTTCTCAGAAGAGGTGAGGCTGAGACTTGATTTAATTGAGGTGTTCAAAAAATGGAGGGGGTTTTACGAGAGTCATCAGGAAAGATTTATTTCCTCTAAGGAAGAGTTCAATTGCAGTGGGGCACAGATTTAAGGTGATGAATAAAAGGATAAGACAGAAGATGAAGAAAAGTTGGTTTGTTACTAAGAGGGCAATGGGTTTCTGTAATTCACTGCCTGGTTTGGTGATTCAGGCAGAAACTATCAACTCATTTAAAAGAACACTGGAGTTGCACCTGAAGTGTTGTAGCTTGCAAGGCAAGTGCTAGTAAATAGGATTAGAATTGGTAGCTAGTATATTCAGCCAGAGCGGACACAATTGGCTGAATGGCGTCTTTCTGTTTTGTAATCACTCTCTAGTTTCTATGATTCTATAAGTCATACATCTTTCCTCACAATTGCAGCCAATGCACTCACATGAGGTTTGAGGACACTTAGGCTAAGAGCATAGAGTTGGGGAGAACCAGGCACTTCTCATGTTCAAAAGGTTTACCCCTCACAGTTACCTTCTGAAAGAAATGGCAGAATGTGTGATGCATTCACATATCTTAGTCAGAAAAGCTTTAACAAAGGAACACTATAACATTTAATTTGGTGAGATGGCCAATGGCCAATTCACATGCTCGATTACACAATGCTCTGTAGTAAACAGGTGCACAAATTGTACCCCACTGCAGTGTAAGTGATGTCAGACAGGAAACTCAAGCTTAGCAACAGTACACTGCTGTCTCCTTGAAATGTGAAACATTAAAATAATTTTGATGGAAAATTAGAATTGCTCATGTGAGGTATTTTCAGAATGAGTGACAATTTGATAGTCCTCATGAGAGAACGGCCTCCCTGAAATTACTCAAACATTTTTTGGCACAAGGACCACATTAGTGATAGCAATCAGCGAAGTGGTCTAATGGAAGTGTTCACCGAATCACCAGCTGCCTTTTTACAAATAACAATGTTGGGGAAAATTTGCAAAGGCGTCTTTGCTTGCACAGAGATGAGGATGCTGGAGCCACAAAAGAACTTTTTCTTGATTACAGTAATGAACAGAAACATCAAGTCAATTTGTAAGAGACATGTGAAGCTCTTTGAACCTGTGCCCTGTCTTACTTTGTTTGGCACTGCTCATGGACCATCTCAGGGCATTGAGGATCTTCCTCCTCAGAGGATACTTCTCGCTTCTGCATTTCCTCTTCATCCAACACATCTTCCTTTGGCATTCCGATTGTACAAGTACAGCAGACTGCTGTGATGCAGATTGTCCTGTCTGGGCAGCATTGTATGGCATCCCTGACTTGTCCAGGCATTGCAAACTCAGTTTCAGGAGACCTATGGTCTGCTCCATAATGGTTCTTGTTGAAATGTAGGCGGCATTGTCTCTTTGCTCTGCTACAGTCTGAGGATTCGAGAGGCGTCACTATCAGGTTTGGAGGGGGTTTTCCTTGTTTTCACCAACAATCCTGGCACAGACCTTGGATCTTGGACAGAGTTTGGCACCTATGAGTGCTCCAATCTGTACAAGTCATGTTAACTCCTGGATATTGAGTGCAGACTTACACAATTTGCCTGTTACAATCACAGTTCAGTTGAACATGAAGGTAGTGACAACCTTTCCTGTTTATTAGCGATCTTATCAATCCAGAGATCACGATAATGTTCTAGGGACCCAAGTTAAAATCGTGCTTTGGCTGATGGTGGAATTTCCTCTTCATTCAACACATCTTCCTTTGGCATTCCAGAACTCAGAACAAACAAAAAGTCTGGAGTTATGAATATAATGATGACAGTGAAACTATTGACGATTATCTGGTTCACTCATGTTCTTTAGGTAAGGAATCTGCTGTCCTTACCTGGTCTGGTCTATGTGTGACTCCAAATGCACTGCATTGACGTGACTTTTAATTGCCTTCTGGGCAATTTGAGTTCCACAATAAATTCTGGCCTAGCTAGCGATACCCTCATCTCTTGAATGAGCAAAATCTTTGCGAAGAGTTTGAATTAAGGCAGATGAATAACAGTATTTCATCACTGGATTGCTAACTGGAAGGATAATATTAAATTGAAGAGGGTTCAGTATGTCGCCAGGACTGGAGAGTTTGAGTAATAAGGATAGGTTGGAGATGATGGGACCTTTTTCACTGGAGTGTAGAAGATTGAGGGGTGACCTTATGGAGCTTTATAAAATTATGAGGGACATAGCAAAGGTCTTTTTCCGAGAATATGCGAGTTCAAACCTAGGGAGTATATTTTTAAGATGAGAGGAGAAAGATTTAAAAGAGACCTGAAGGGGAAATTTTTCACGCAGAAGGTAGTTGGTATGTGAACTAATTTGCCCGATGAATTGGTAGATGCAGGCACAGAACGGGAACTCCGATCACAGTGCCATGCTTCTTCACCTGGCTTACAGGCAAAGAGCTCAAGCAGGAGACCTCTCGCGGATACAGGTATTTGCTGGTCTGAGGAGGCAGAGGATCAACTTTGGTGCTGTCTGGAATCAGCTGATTGGGACATGTTCAAACAGTCCACAGGTACCTTGGACAAGTACACCTCCACAGTCACAGACTTTATCAGGAAGTGTGTGGAGGACTGGATACCGAGGAGGTCAGTCTGGGTGTTCTCCTACTGGAAACTCTGGATGAATCGGAACACACAGAACCTGCTAAAAACCAGGTGTGAGGCCTTCAGATCAGAAGACCCACTCAAATATAAAGAATCCAAGCATGACCTTCGCAGATCAATTCAGACAGCCAAGGACCAATACCAATCCAAACTAGAGACCCAGACAGACACCCGGAGACTATAGCAAGAACGGAATAACACCACAGGTTCTACAAAGAGACAGTGCAAGATAGCAGATGATGACATATCCATCCCAGATCATGTCAGTGCCTTCTATACTTACTTTGAGCAGAATTTCGGTGGAGAGGTAACACCTTCGCCGAAAAGTCCAGACGAACCTATCCCAACAGTCACTACATCAGAGGTTAGATCAATTTTCCTTCGTGTGAATCCAAGGAAAGCAATGGGACCAGAGGAATACCAGGCCGTGCACTCAGAGCATGCGCAGATCAACTGGCAGAGGTCATCTCGGAAATCTTCAACCTCCCCCCGCAGCAGGCCACTGTCCTTGCCTGTTTCATGAGGGCCAACATCATCCCTGTGCCTCAGAAGGTTCATGCAGCCATTTTTAATGACTACCACAGTGGCCCTATGTTCGGTGGTCATGGCATTAATCAACTCCAGCCTTCCCACTATTCTTGACGCACTCCAATTTGCCTTTCGGACCAACAGATCCACGTCAGATGCCATATCAATTGCCCTTCACTCCTCCCAAGAACATCTTGACAGCAAGAACAGCTACATAAGAATCCAATTCATTGACAACAGTTCATCCTTGAACACTATTATCCCTTCGAGACTGACTACAAAGCTTAGTGATCTCAGACTAAGCTCCACTCTCTGCAACTGGATCCTCAGTTTCCTGACCCAAGGCTACAAACAATGAAGATTGAGGACAATATATCATCGTCACTAACAGTCAACACTGGAGCCTCCAGGGGTGGATCCTCAGTCCCATACTGTACTCACTGTATACCCATGACTGCATTGCCAAATACCAGACTAATGCCATTTACAAGTTCGCTGATGACACCGCCATAGTCGGTTGAATCCCAGGTGGTGACGAAACAGACTACAAATGGGAGGTGGAAGACATGGAAAAATGGTGCACTGAGAACAACCTAGCTCTCAATGCTGGCAAAACCAAGGAACTCATCATTGACTTTCGGTGGGATGTTACTCATGCCCCCCGTACACATTAACAGTACAGAGGTGGAACGAGTGGAGAGTGTCAAGCTCCTGGGAGAGGTTATCCACAACAAACTTTCTTGGACTCTTCATGTGGTTGCACTGTATATAAAGGCCCAACAACGTCTTTTCTTTCTCAGGCAGCTGAGGAAATTTGGCATGATGGTGAATATCCTTGCCAATTTTTATAGGTGCACCATCGAAAGCATTCTGTCTAGATGTATCACTACCTGGATTGTCAACTGTACCATTCAAGATCAGAAGTGGTTACAGATAGTGGTGAACTCAGCCTGGACAATCACAAAGGCCAACCTCCCATCTACAGAATCCATCTACCAGGCCCACTGTCAAGGAAAGGCCGCCAGCATTCTCAAAGATCCATCCCACCCTGGCAATGTTTTTCTACAACATCTACCATTAAAGATAAGGTACAGAAGCCTGAACACGCACCAGCTGGTTTTGTAACAGTTTCTACCCTACTGTTATTAGAATACTGAATCGACTCACAAACTCTTAATATTCACCTGTACCTGTGTTTTGATTTTGCCTCTGTTTACTTATTATTTACTATCTATGCTACTTAACTATGTGATCTGTCTGCATTGCTTGCAAGACAATGCTTTTCACTTTGCCTTGGTACACATGACAATAAATTCAATTCAATTTAAAAGACACTTGGACTGGTACATGAATAGGAAAGGT
Organism: Hemiscyllium ocellatum; assembly: GCF_020745735.1. Lineage (NCBI taxonomy): Eukaryota > Metazoa > Chordata > Chondrichthyes > Orectolobiformes > Hemiscylliidae > Hemiscyllium > Hemiscyllium ocellatum. Next base: position 66,668,608 of record NC_083403.1, read on the forward strand.
TCAGAGAGATATGGGCCAAATGCAGGTAAGTGAGGCTAATTTAGTTGGGAAATTTGGTTGGCATGGACTAGTTAGACTGACAGATCTGTTTCTCTGCTGTATGACTCAATGACTGCAGTTGCCCTTTGGAGGGTCTTAAATTCATGTGCTACTTTCAGCCTCCTTTGAAAATAATGAGTTTCTTACTCCTCTGACTTTGGAATTGATATCTCCTGTTTGAGAACTTATTGTACAGTTGATGTTTGGATCAATGTGCTGAGATTCCAATTTTGCATTTGTGTGAATAACTTGTAGGGTTCATCTGAGACCCCATGAAATACTTTGCATCCTTCATGCCCCATTTTCTGTTGTCTTGTCTGTAGCACCAATAACCTTTCACTCAACCCCCATTTTGGTTGAACACCCTTAGATTGCCATTAATGTGTCTGCGTTAGCCTTAGAGCCCAAGGCTTTTTAAGTTTTTGTGCCCTCACCAGCCCTGAACCCGGTCTAAAATGTGACGGGCATGAGCACAATTTGCCTTGAAACCCCTTTAAGAAGAGACAGTTACCTCTGATACACTACCAAGTCCCACCCCACAGATCTGAGGAAGAGTCATCTAGACTCAAAACATTAGCTTGTTCTCTCTCTCCAATGATGCTGATTGCTGTGATCTCCAGCATTTGTTGTTTTCAGTACAGATTCCAGTACATGCAGTAATGTGCTCCCATCCCACAGTCTCCAATTTCCTCTTACTGCTGGGACATTTTTCTCCGAGGCTTTCCACTTCAGGTTCACCCTTCAGAGAGCACCAGCCTACAAGATTCAAAACAACTGCAAGAACTATCCATGGAACAGTCCTGGATTGCAAAGGCACAGTCCTCTGGACTTGCTTGTGACAAACTCCCTTCATCACTTATGCAGAGAGGCAGTAGTGTGTACAATGGGCAAAGCAGTAACTCCTCAAGGCTTATTTGACAGCACCTTCCAAACCTGCACTCTGTGAGACCTCGAAGGACAGAGACAACAGATGCACAGGAACAGCTGTCTCCAAGCCACAAATCTGACTTGGAACAAATTCAACTTCTCTTCACTGTTACTGGATCAAAATCCTATAACTCCCTTCCAGGGTGTGCATACACCACAAAGCTTTCAGTGGCTAATAAAGAAAGCTCACCACTATCTTCTCCAGGGCAGTTATGGATGGGCAATGAATGCTGGTCTCGGCCACTCATGCTCATATCCTATGAACTAATATAAAGAAATGTGGTGATCTTGGCCAACGATCAAGACTGTAAATGATCAGATCACTGATCCATTGACTAACTGGTACTCATTCTTTCCCAAAATTCACATGTCACCATTCTCTACAAGCAGATGCAATTGAATAAACTATTAGAACATGCAGCATTTTGGACATTGATGCAGCACAATGCTGTTGAAGGACAAATTTCTTCCCCTCCCGGACTCCTCTCCACCTACACTCAAACATTACCTATAATTCACAAGTTGCCTAACTTTTACTTTGTGCTAAAATATTATCTACAGGCTACAAATTGTCTCTCCTTCCATCTTAGATACGCTAAACCATGCCTATCGCGCTCTCTTTTATGAGCAAGAAGTTGCCTGCCTTGCTCTCTCTCTGTCTTAAAACACCATATAATCCAGAAGTTGCATGCCTTTCCCTCTTTTCTGATGCAATGTTCTAAGCTACAAGCTGCCATGCTGCCCCTGCCCACAAATCTAAGTATGTCAAACGCAAGTCAACAAATGCTGGCTACACCTGCTTGCAAATGCTACCATGTGAGCCAACAAGTGATGCTTGTCCAATAACAAGCAACCTGCTGTTCTGAAGCTGATGTCTCTTTGTTGTCCAGTTGTGTGAATGGAGGGTCAGGAGGACACAGCCTACTACCCATGAAGACAGCTGCCATAGTTATAGTGGTACCATGTAAAGTGAGTAGAAGTATGATGGTAGGCATAGCTGTGAACTCAATATAGGGAACACAACTCAACAGCTGCCTGCTTTGTTTTATCATCAACATTTGAAAGCGTTAAGGTTTTCAATTGAGTAGATGTTATTTAGGAAGAGTAAATTAATAGAGCAAGTTATGCAAATAATGACAAACAGATGCATGAAAATAAACATCTCATCACCTGGGATGATGAAAGGTGGGACTAGATTGGGTTGGGATATCTGGTCGGCATGGATGGGTTGGTCTGTTTCCATGCTGTACATCTCTACGACTCTATGACCTAACCTTGTGAATTTCATCTCACCATCTAAGAGGGGAGAATTTAAGTGTAAGAACTTTTCTCAACAGCAAAAATCTAATTCTTTGACTTTTGCTTGTTGAAGACATTACTTTCACCATGTCAAGAAGGGCAAAATTACATCCACTGGCACTATGAATGTAAATAAGCATTGCTTCGGCTTCATGAATATTCAAAGGACAGGGATAATAGCTGGATCCATATCTAGTTGAGGACTGAAAGATATTTCTGCATTATTGTTTATTCAAACATGACTGTGTTCATAGATAGGACTCCGGTTGAGGTTTCCTGCTCTAAATGACGGACTTACATGACAACAGATATTTTGCTGTGTGATCAAAGTGGAAGATCTGATTCTATTGCTAAGCCCTCATTCACAATAACATGAATCTGACTTGATGTAATAGCAGATTAAGGAATGCATCATGGATAGAATTTATGTGTTTCCTTTATTGCCTGCGAACAATATGTTTTGTGTGTAAGAAATCTGTGTTTCTTTAAACAAAAACAGAAATTGCTGGAAAAGCCCAGCAGGTCTGACAGCATCTACAGAGAGAAAGCAGAATTAATGTTTCAGGTCCAGAGACCCTTCTTCAGAACTATGTTTTCTTAGCTCAGTATCAAGATCCCAATTAAATAACTTCAGCAGTTAGCTTCTGTGAATTTAAAAACATGCATCCCTAAATTAACACATTATCCATTCCATCACACAAACAGCCGCAGTGAGTTACAGATAAAGTAATACACTTCTCTGAATTTTGGCTGACTCCTTTATGATTTCAAGTCTCCCTTGAGACGGGCCTACATTGTTTTGAAGATGGTTTTGATGCATTGAAGCTAAAGCAAGTGTCTGTAAAGTGAAAGATTCCCAATGGGCTGTGTAGATTCTTATAGTTGGCAAGGTTGGTTCATAGTTGGTTTTGAAGTTGCGAAAGGAGAGAGGCTTTCTCTCTGATGGGACCTCACACTCACAAGGCATTGCTATTGGTTACTTGACTTACATACAACCAATTTGATGGTTTTGATGGAATTTTATGTTCAAATGTTTCCAGCTGGTTTTAAAACTTGAAAGTAACACGTCACACATCTCAAGTGACAATGTAAGTTCAAAGTCGTTTGCCAAAGAAAGAGTGTTTTTTTCTTGATGTTGTGCTATTGCTTTAACTCTTTTAGACTTCACTCGATCTAGTTTAGATGAGGAAAACAATCATAATGCTATGGAAGGTTAACAGGGCTTATTCATTTCTATCTTCCACAGATTGAGACCTGATGTTCCCTTTTCCCCAGGAGGAAAGAGGTTGGTAATCCAAAAGTCCATCCTGAAATAAAGTGATGCTCAAATTATATACAGGATTTTGAATGTCCAAATTTGCTTTTGGTATTTATTGGTAATGTAGTGCCTGCGGCTCAATGGCTAAAAAGCACATGATTTGCAGCACATATTTTAAAGCTTGTGTCTATTTGTAAAAGAATTTGTAAAAGAATCCAAACTAATGGAAAATACCACATTAACAAACCATGAGATTCAATGGTGCAGATAGTGAACCAACCTCCTCACTCTGATGCTATTCTTCCCTGTAGCACAGAGCTCACAAGTGCATCATAAAACCTACAGACGAGAGCAACATTTCATAGTTGGAGGATGCTTGAGTAATTTCAATTGATTTGATGTCATATCGACCGAGAAATAAATTGAATGTGTTTATTGCACACTTCATTAAATGATCAAAACTTATTTCCCACAGTGAATTGTTTACCAGCATCCTCAGGTTAGAGTGCAGATGATGCTCGACATACAGTCTCTCACGTAAAAAAAATTGTCAGTGTGCCTTCCACACTGGCCGAAAATGTTCTGTCTGGAAACATTAAAGGAAAAAACATAATTCGAATAATGCTAACAGCAAATAAAAGGCACTACATACCTAAGATGTTCAAACTGCAGGGCACAGCACCAAAACATTCACTTGCTGACATTGGCAGCAGTTAAATCTTAATATTGTTGTCAAGAATATTGACCACATTGATGACAAAGCTTTTGTTAATGCAGTTCCCACTTTGCATCTATTTCAAATGATTTATAACTGCGTATGTACCACCTTTTCTAATACATCAAGTTCAGCAAGAGGAGGTTAGATTAGATTACTTACAGTGTGGAAACAGGTCCTTCGGCCCAACAAATCCACACCAACCCATCGAAGCGAAACCCACCCAGACCCATTCCCCTACACCTAACACTATGGGCAATTAAGCATGGCCAATTCACCTCACCTGCACATCTTTGGACTGTGGGAGGAAACCGGAGCACCCGGAGGAAACCCACACAGACATGGGGAGAATGTGCAAACTCCACGCAGTCAGTCATCTGAGGCGGGAATTGAACCCAGGTCTCTAGCACTGTGAGGCAGCAGTGTTAACCACTGTGCCACAGTGCCGCCCACATCTATCAAAAACTATGGAGAATTGGATTTCATGAAAGAAGCATCCCTGATAAAATCTCAGTTAAACTCATCTTATGTTTGCTGTTGTTTTGATGAGCATAGTCAAGACATCATATGAACCACAAAAAAAATCCAGCTTTGGTACATATTGTTCCTGTTGTGTAGTTATCACCTGTCAGCAATCACAACTTATGCCCAACCACCTTAAATTTATACCTCTCCAAAGTTGTCATTCTTGTTATAGAGCAATGAATGATGGAGACAATAGAGCACAACTTGACCCCAAACTACAATTTGAAGATGCATGAATTTCCCATTGTATGATCAATGTCCTGCACATTAATATGGCTGCAGCAATAACCTTTGCAAAACATATAATCACATGACTGCCTTCAGAAACTCCTACAAATGGGAACAGATTATTTTCCATTCTCTTGAATAAGTGAAATTGCAAACAATGGGCCAACTTTTGTGTGGTTTACATTATTTCAGCACACCAATGGGAAGACTGTTGATTACCTAAGCCACCTCAGCCAAAGACGTCTGTCACTTTTTAAGCACCTGGTTTCTAATGTTGGATCTCCCATAGAATTATGTCCCATGCAGGATGGAAATCACTCCCCAAGAGCTGCCAATCAATGAAACACCTGATTTAAGAAAGAAGGTCATGATAAAATAGGGAATTATAGACTGGTTAGCTTTACATTGGTAACAGAGAAAATACTAGAGACTATTACAAAATATTTAATAGCAGAATTCTTGGAAAACTGACATGATCAAACAGAGGCAGCAAGAACTTATGGGAGGGAAATCATGATTGACAAATCTACTAGAATTTTTTGTGTATATAGCTAGAAGAGTTGATCAGGGAATGACATCTAATGATTTTGATGTGGGAACTAAATGTTTGCTGAAGAGAAGAATCTGGGTGTCAGCTGATGGTGAGAAGAAAGACTTACTCAGGTGTTACCCCACCCCTAATCTGGGAATGAACAATATGCCAGAGCTGCAGAGTGCCCACAGCACCTGGCACTCACTGAAAGCCACCATAATGAACATATTTGTGAAGATGCTTGGCACGAAACTCCGAGACTGGCTCGATGAGCATAATCAGGTGATCCAAAATCCCCTAGACCGCAAACACAAGGTAATCCAGACCAAGCAACTTCAATGAAACTCAAGCAAGAGGAAACAAAACTGCAGGCAAATGAAGGTCAAGGTTCGACAAGGAATCTGTCACCATAAGAATAGATGGTTGGGTGGAAAGAGAACAGGTGACTCAGCATGCAGTTCTTAAGCACAATTAAAGACCTTAGGCTCCAAGTATCCAGAGACCTACTCCAAGAGAGCTAAAAACTGAAGGTCACTCTTCATGGATAGAGACACAGTCAATATTCGCTAGGGAGAGAACTGGAAGGATCTCTTCAACCAAGATGCAGTCGTCAAGCATTCACAGGGTAGCACGGTAGCTCAGTGGTTAGCACTGCAGCTTCACAGCGCCAGGGACCTGGGTTTGATTCTAGCCTCAGGCAACTGTCTGTATGCAGTTTGCACATTCTCTCCATTTCATCAGGTGCTCCGGTTTCCTCCCACAGTCCAAAGATGTGCAGGTCAGGTGAATGAGCCATACTAAATTGCCCATAGTGTTAGTTGCATTAGTCAGAGGGAAATGGGCCTGGGTGGGTTACTCTTTGGAGGGTCGGTGTGAACTTGTTGGGCCCAATGGCCTGTTTCCACACTGTAGGGCATCTAATCTAATCTAATCAATGTCATCCCACAGCACAGTATGATTGCAATCTGAGCAATCTCTGACCCACTATGAGGTCAATAAAGCTACTCAACAGCTGAAAAACATCAAGGCCTCTGGTATAGATGGAATCCCAAATGAAGGATTAAAATACAGCCGAGAGGCACTTTTGACACAAATCTACAACCTCATCGCACTTGCCTGGAAGGAAGAGAGCAGGCTCGGAGATTTCATTATTGTGAGCATCTTCAAGAAAGGAGACAGGTCTGTTTGTGGAAATTATAGAGGGATGTTCCTGTCTACTACGGGAATGGTCATCGTGAGAATGTCCTTCCCCCAAGTTTGGCTGCCTGCAGAAATTGATCACCATTCTGCACCTGCTTTACGGTCATATCAATGGATCCACCATGAACAAATATGAGGGCAAATTGGAGTCAAACAGAGAAGCACCAATGTTCTCCTTGATCTTCCTCACTGTAACACTCAACCCCATCTTTATGGGAAACTCACTGCCAGAGTGAAGCTAATCTACAGGATGAGCGGGAAACTGTTCAACCTTTGCCCCCGGGTCAGAACCAAGACCACCTCAACTTCTGTCATCAAGCTGCAGTATGCAGATGATGCCTGTATATGTGCACGCAGTCAAAGGCCAAGTTACAAACCATCACTGACACATTCACCAGGATTTGTGAGAGAATGGGCCTCAGATTAAATATATAGAAAACAAAAGTTCTCTACAAGCCTACTCCTGCTACATGACATGGCCTCCCTGACCATCAAAATCCATCACAGGCCCCTAGGCAATGTTGATCATTTCCCATACCTCAGGAACCTCCTCTTAGAGCAAGCAGTGACAGTGAAATCCAACATTGACCCCAATGTATCAGTGCAGCCTTTGGTCACCTGAGGAGCAGGGTGTATAGTGTACAATACCTCAAACCTAGCACCAGGCTCATGTTGTACAGAGCAACTGTGGTCCCTACTCTGCTGTATGCATCGGAAACATGGACAATGTACAACAGACACCACAAACCTCTGGAGAGTTGTCATCAGTACAAAATCCTGCAAATCCACTGGAAGGCCAGATCTACCAATGTGAATATCCTCTCCCTGTCTGATATCCCCAGTACCAAGGTACTAGTTACACACAATCAACTGCAGTGGGTGGTCCACATGCCAACATAAAACACCCTGAACAAGTGCTCTACTGTGGTCTCTGGAATGGTAAGCAATCACTAGGAGGGCAGAGAAAATGCAACAAGGGCACTCTGAAACTTCCTAAGCAAATACTACGTTCACACAGACACATGGGAATCACTTGCCCTAGAATACGCAAACTGGAGAAGCAGCATTTGCTAAGGCACAAGCCAGTTCAAACATCACTAATTAGATGCCAGATGGAAGCTGCAGAAAGACTGTGCAGAATCCAGAACATTCTCCTGCTCCCCCACCCCTGCACACCCCATCCAACACCATTATTCCCAACCATGGCAGAATCTGCAGCCCCAGGATTGCATGATTCAGCCATTGCAGAAGCTATCCCGAGCCCCAGAGTGGAAGTACATTATTCTCCACTCTGAGGGACTGCTAAAGAAGAAGATTGTGTACAGTTTAGGTTTTCTTATCTGAGGAAGGCCATTCTCTTTATGGAGACAGTGCAATGAAGGCTGATCATATTGACTCCTGGGATGTTTGGATTGATTTATGATGAGAGATCGGATTGGTTAGGACTGGAATCATGGAAGTTTAGAGGAATGAGGGAGGATATGGAATAGGCTATTTAGGACAAAGATGAGGAGAAATTTCTTCACATAGACAGTTTTGTGGAATTTTATGCTATAGAAAGTAGTTGAGGCCAAAACACTGAATATGTTCAAGAAGAATTTAGCTATATAATCCCAAGAGCTAAAGGGATCAAAAGGTATGTGGAAAAAGCAGGAACAGAGTACTGTTTTGGATGATCAGTCATATCATATTGAATGTTGAAGCAGCTTAGAAGGGCCGAATGGTCTACTTCTGTTCCTATTTCCTATGTTCCGATGTTAATATTGTTTCTTCCTAATAGTTGTTGATAGATATTGGGTTTCATAATTGGAAGTTGTCATTCTAATCTAATCAAGGACATGGTTTTAAAATATATTCAAGTCAAAATAGGTCAAAGTACACTTGAAGATGATGACGATGATGACAATGATTTGAAATGCAAGCTGCAAGTGTGCATGAATGTACGACATTGAGCTAATGATCAATGGCTTGAATACAGAAAGAGGATTCTCCTTCCTGATGATTGTTCTGTCCTGTGACCACTACTGTGAAATGTACATTGTTGTACGTTGGCTAAGGACAGAGTCTGGCTTGGATGAGGTATCCTAAATGATAAATAATCATTTAACCTGTTAACATTCAGGAGGTGATGATTTTGCGGTATTACTGTAATATTTAGGGCAGCACAGTGGCTTAGTGGTTAGCACTGCTGCCTCACAGCGCCATAGACCTGTGTTTGATTCCACCCTTGGAGAACTATCTGGGTGGAGTTTACATGCTTTTCTTGTGTGCTCCAGTTTTCTCCCATAGTCTAAAGATCTTGAAAAAAGTCCATATTACAGAGGAGGAAGTGCTAGTTAACTTGAAATGCATAAAAGTGGATAAATCCCCACATCTGATCAGGTGTATCCTCGTAACTCTGTGGGAAGCCAGGCAAGTGAATATCTTGCTAAGATATTTGTATCATTGATAGTCACAGGTGAGGTGCCAGAAGACTGGAGGTTGGTTAACGTGGTGCCACTATTTAAGAAAGGTGATAAGGACAATCCAGGGAACTACAGACCGGTGAGCCTGACGCCGATGGTGGTCAAGTTGTTGGAGGGAATCCTGAGGGACAGGATGAACATGTATTTGGAAAGGCAAGGACTGATTAGGGGTAGTCAACATGGCTTTATACGTGGGAAATTAATTCTCATCAACTTATTGAGTCTTTTTGAAGAAGTAACAAAGAGGATTGGTGAGAGCAGAGCGGTAGACATAACCTATATGGATTTCGGTAAGGCATTTGACAATGCTCCCCATGGGAGACTGGTTAGCAAGGTTAGTTCTAATGGAATACAGGAACAACTAGCCATTTCGATACAGAACTAGCTCAAAGGTAGAAGACAAAGGGTAGTGGTGGTGGGTTGTTTTTCAAACTGTAGGCCTGTGACCACTGGAGTGCCACAGGATTGATGCTGTGTCCTGTACTTTTAATCATTTATATAAATGATTTGGATGTGAGCATAAGAGGTACAGTTAGTAAGTTTGCAGATGACACCAAAATTGGAAGCATAGTGGACAGCAAAGAAGGTTATCTCAGATTACAATGGGATCAGATGGGCTGAGGTGTGGCAGATGGAGTTTAATTTAGATAAATTCAAGGTGCTGCGCTTTGGGAAAGCAAATCTTAGCAGGCCTTATATACTTAATGGTAAGGAACTGGGAATGTTGCTGAACAAAGAGACCTTGGAGTACAGGTTCATTGGTCCTTGAAAGTGGAGTCACAGGTAGATAGGATAGTGAAGAAGACGTTTGGTATGCTTTCTTTTATTGGTCAGAGTACTGAGTACGGAGTGGGAGGTCATGTTGCGGCTGTACAGGACATTGGTTCGGCCACTGTTGGAATATTGTGTGCAATTCTGATCTCCTTCCTATTGGAAGGATGTTGTGAAACTTGAAAGGGTTCAGAAAAGATTTACAAGGATGTTGCCAGGGTTGGAGAATTTGAGCTACAGGAAGAGATTGAATAGGCTGGGGCTGTTTTTCCTGGAGTGTCGGAGGCTGAGGGGTGACCTTATACACCTTTATAAAATCATGAGGGGCATGGATAAGATAAATAGACAAAATCTTTTCACTGGGATCGGGGAATCCAGAACTAGAGGGCATAGGTTTAGGGTGAGTGGGGAACGATATAAAAGAGACCTAAGGGGCAACCTTTTCACGCAGAGGGTGGTTCATGTATGGATTGAGCTGCCAGAGGAAGTGCTGGAGGCTATTACAATTGCAACATTTAAAAGACATCTGGATGGGTATAAGTAGGAAGGGTTTGGAGGGAATGGGTTTTTCCCAATATAGATTTCATGATCATCACACATTCTTAATTCCAGATATTTTTTCGCCAAGTATCCAGCTGAGATGCCAACACCAGTCACCAGATGGGTTTCTGAATGAATAGCCCAGCAATCATAGAATATATAATCCTTACAGTCTGGAAACAGGTCATCTGGCCCATCGAGTTCACACTGACCCAAACATAGAGTCATAGAGATGTACAGCACGGAACCAGATCCTTTGGTCCAACTTGTCCATGTGACCAAATATTCCAACCTAACTTTGTCCCACCTGCCAGCACCTGGCCCATATCCCTCCAAACCCTTCCTACTTATATACCCATCCAGATGTCTTTTAAATGTTGCAATTGTATTAGCCTCCAGCACTTCCTCTGGCAGCTCATTCCATACATGCACCACCCTCTGCGTGAAAAAGTTCCCCTTAGGTCCCTTTTATATCGTTCCCCACTCACCCTAAACCTATGCCCTCCAGTTCTGGACTCCCCGATCCCAGTGAAAAGATTTTGTCTATTTATCTTATCCACGCCCCTCATGATTTTATAAAGGTCTATAAGGTCACCAACACTTGCAAATTCCTCACTCAGCCACTCACCATCCTGACTTGGAACTGTCATAGGGTTAAAATCTTGGGATTCCCTCCCTAAAGGCATTGTGGGACAACTTACAGCATAGTAATTCAAGAAGCCAGCTTGGGAATGGTATTAAATGCTGGCCCAGCCAATGATACCCTCACCGCGTGAGTCAATAAACAAAAACTTTGAGCTGACAAGGAAAAATTGAGGGCTCAATCATATTTCTCCCAACACACACTATGCCAGAGAATGGAGAGAGGTGGGAAAATAATTTGAAATAACATACTTGATTCACATGCAGAATCTTAATATACAATTTTCATGAATTCAGTTTATATAAAAGTTTTGATCAGGCACAATATGCATTGTAAAATGTCAGACACTATCAGTTTCCCTGTGTTTTATTTTGAATAATATCTAGGATGGTATTTAGTACTTTGGCCAATAAATATGCTGATTATCTTTCAGTGTGAAAAGGTACTTAGTATAGAACAGCTGCTGTCATCAGTATACATCTGTTTCATGTATCTTGATGCATATGTATTGCCGATGGAAAACAAACCGTAGCTTTGTAACTGATAAAAACGATGTTGTCTTAACCTTTTAGTGCACCAACCATTTTTTAAAAATCAATGAATTAGATGCTTTGAAAATTGTCATTTTGCCAAAAAAACCAAGTGCTAACACAACCAATTGTCATATTCTGAAGTTAAGGATCAGTTTGATATATGCTTCAAATAAACTGCTTACTCTTAAAACAATGACTTCTTCAACCGATGAAAATACTTCATCCTAATTGTTAATTTTATTGCCCTTGACACATGAAAAAAAATTACTTAATCACACCTGTTTGAGTTATTTTCCATAATCTTTGCATTGATTACAATACATAATGAGTTGTATATGCATGATTCATTCTCCATAAAGTTAATATTGCAAACAGGAACCTATGTACATAATGATCTTGATTTGCATTGCAATTGGGCCTCCAATGGCCACCAGTCAGCTGGAACATGAATGCGCTGGCCCAAAGGATCATTCATAATTGAGTGGTATGCTTATTCACCAGCATTTTCAGGATGTGACTGCCCTTTTCCACAGGCATGAGATTTCAAAACCCAACTCATAGTAGTTATTTCCACTTTTCTTTTGGTGTTACCTGAGAAGTTATAATCTTGGGATTTCTTGATGAAATTTTAACCATTCAGAATGTTTGACAGTAAGCAGATCTACCAACTTAATCAATGGGACAAGCAGCAGCTGCTAGTTAATTATTTGTTGCCTCTGTGGTCACTACGCTTGCTTTCTTAGCCTGTTACCTGTTGGGTCTTTACTATTTATTTATTTGGGGTAGCATGGTGGCTCAGTGGTTAGCACTGCTGCCACACAGCACCAGGGCCTCAGGTTTGATTCCAGCCTCAGGTGACTGTCTGTGTGGAGTTTGCACATTCTCCTTGTGTCTGCGTGGGTTTCCTCCCGCAGTTCAGGCGAATTGGCACGTTAGATTGCCCATAGTTTTCCGTGCATTAGTCAGAGGGAAATGGGTCTAGGTGGGTTACTCTTCAGAGGGTTGGTATGGACTTGTTGGGCTGAAGTGCCTGTTTCCACACTGTAGGGAATCTAATCAATTTATTTCTTTTGGTCTGCAATTCTAAGATGGGTTGTTTTAGTCAACATTTATTTCATTGCACACAAATCGTGTTCAAACAATACAATGAGTTGCAATTTAAAATTGAATATTTCCCAGTTAGTGAATGTTTTGAAGTAATTGAATTTGTTGCAAAATGCAAGTGATAATCAAGGTTATCTTTTCAAACAGTTTGTTTCATTTGGAGTCAGCATTTGGTTTTTCTCGTGTTAAAATTGGTGTGTATGCGCAGTGTGCCAACTTTCAAGATGCAAAATAGGTTCAAGTCAAGCCAATTCAGCAATAGAATGGCTGGAGTCCATTTATGCAAGGGTACATCCCACTATTAATTTCTTCTGGACTTCTTTTAAGCATAAAGAGAGTTTTCTTTAATTTCAGAAATATAATTTATTCATAAAAATATTTTTATGTACATACATAGTCACTAAAGCAGGTCGGTTCTGCACAGTAGCTTATGAAGGAACAAACAAACAATGGAGTTTGACTCTATTCAGCAAACAAACCAAAGGCATTTCTTACTTGTTCAAGATTACATTTACATACATTTGAGGCACCAGGAGGGTCTGACAGTTGAACCGACCCTCATTTAACTTCAGCAGAAAGATCTTAGACAATAGTCTTTCCCCACTGAGCCTCAAGCTTCAGTGCATCCCTCAGCACATAATCCTGGACCTTGGAATGTGCCAGTCAGAGATGTTGTTTTCTTTGAGTATGTAACAGAGAAACTTAACACTGATTCAGCGTGGATTCAAAAGGTACCGAGTTACACAGATCCCATCGCTGATAACAAAGTGCTAATTTAAAAAAAATAAATTCCTGTGGAGCCAGAGAAATATCAAATTTACTTGAGGGTTGTAGCCAGTAAGAAAAGCAGACAGGCATTGATCTGTACATTTAGGCTGAGTTGCTAGTGAATGTCCTACAAGCAGTGAGTATGTTGATGAGGTGCAAGGACCAATTTCCATCACTCCTTGTGTTTCTTTGTCTGTGCATCAGGAGGTTTGGCTATTGGCAATTACACGTCTGGGCCATAAATGGGATCAGGCCAGATGCTAGCCATTTGAGTTAGCTTCTCAACAGTATACAACTTTGAAGTTGGTTCTCCAAAGTAATTGAATTGTATTCCATTACTACATTGAGATGCTGTCAATCTGTACCAAAGGAAATCGGCACAACCCTCATCAACTCCCAAGTCAATGAATCTGCATTGTGCCTCCGAAGCAGAATTGAAAAAAGTATCAATAACTACCTGCTGTGTTACAATGGCATTGTACTGCTCATGCACAATTGTACTGAAATTATTCTGTTGTTGTTGTTGCCAGTTAAACTCTATGCAGCTTAGGCCATGCTTATTTTTAAACATTATTATGAATTCTGCTCCTTCACAATTTTCCTTGAAAAATCATTTGGTACACGACATTCTCTGGCACCAACATAAGATAATCTGTGCTGTGAATTGACCATGACCCCTGTCACTGTTGCTGTAAAATGAAGATAATGCCATGTACCTCATTGGGAACAAATCTACTCTCATACTGAGACAGAAAACATTGAATTTCTGAAATTACACCAGGATGTTATCATGCGGCCATAATCGTTTTGATGTAAATTCTTTTCTACTGTTTCAATGGATGTATTAACTCCCTGCAGAGGGCTATGACTACAGTTACACATGTAAAGCTAGTACATGTAAACTGCTTCAAATTTCAATTTAATGAACAAAGGAGAAAGATGCCTGCTTGGTAAACTTATGCCATGTTACTGCTATCCCTTACATGGATGTATGAGACTGAAACCAAAACTTTGCTTTGGCGACAAGTCGTACTGACGTTCCAATGCAGTGGGACCATATGATCATAAGACCATAGGATGTAGGAGTAGAAACTGGCCATTCAGCCCATTGAATCTTCTCTGCTTTTCAATGAGATAATGGTTGATCTGATAATCTTTCATTCCACTTTTCTGTTTTTTACCTATAAATCTTGATAGCTTCACTGATTAAAAATCTTTCTCAGCCTTCAATATACTTAATGACCCAACTTCTACAACCCTCTTTGGTAAAGACTTCGACAAATTCACTACCCTTTCAGAGAAGAAATTGCTTCTTATCTGTCTCTTAAGTGTATTACTCGTTATTCTGTCATTTGCCATCTGCACTAACATTATCTAACAAGACGAACAACCTTTCCGCATCTATCCTGTGAAGTACCCTAAGAATGCTGGATGTTTTAAAAAGTTCCAAAGTTCACAGAATACAAGCTCCGATGAAGAATCATCTTGACTCGAACTGTTAATTTGCTTTCTCTCCGTGGATGCTGCCAGCACTTTTGTTTTCAGTTCACAACCTACTCAACCTCTCCTGAAAGCAGTCCTTACATAACTGGGATCAGCCTAGTGAATCTTCTCTGGACTGCTTCCAATGTCATATATCTTTCCTCAGATATGGGCTCAAAACCGTTCATAATATTCCAGCTGTGGTCTGATGAATGCCTGACATAATTTTAGTAAATCTTCCTGACTTTTATACACTATTCCCTTTTAAATAAAGCCCAATGTTTTGTTCGCCTTCTCTAATACCTCCTGAACTGGTATGCTAGCTTTTTGTGATTTGCATGTTAAAGGGAATGGAGTCAAATTTTCAAGAGGTACCTATAAGGATCACTTTTGCATCCCAGTTTCCATCCATAGCTGCCAGGTGCCCAGTTTTTGAAGAATAAGTTCAGTATCCTTTACAAGTGTTACGTCAATAATACATAGTAAACAAAAACTGTTCTCTCCTAAAAGCACCCTTGATTCTCAGCCAGAAAGTTGTTGGGTTAAGTCCGATTACACATAAGCACGATCTTGGTTGACAGTTCAGTTCATTATCCATAGAATCATAGAATCATAGAATCCCGACAGTGTGGAAACAGGCCCTTCGGCCCAACAAGTCTACACCGACCCTCAAAAGAGTGACCTACTCAGACCTATCCCCCTACCCTATTATCCTATATTTACCCTTGACTAATGCACACAATCTCCACATCCCTGAACACTGTAGGCAATTTAGCATAGCCAATTCACCTAATCTGCACATCTGTGAGGCAGCAGTGCTAACCACTGAGCCACCGTGCCACCACACACTACAGTTTAATTACAGATAGCCGGCATGGCTTTGAGAGGGGCAGGACATTGACAGAGCGTTAAATTTTAAAGGGGCTCTTTTTCAGACTGGAAAAAGTTTTCTCATGTGCATACAACTGATTCAGAGGGTTTGGTGTGAAACTAGCTGTTATTTAATATTTAATTTGTATATTTTGTGTTCAACTCATTCTCTAAGATGAAATATATTGGAATCAAAATGAAATATTAAAAATGTATAATCAAATATTTGGAATATTGCATGCAGTTCTGCTTGCCACATTACCAGAGGATGTGAGTGCTTTGGAAAGGGTTGAGAAAAGATTTACCAGGATGTTGCCTGTTCTGGAGAGTTTTAGTTGGTGAGGTTGGATAACCATGAATTGTTTCCACTCAGAAAACAGATACTGAGGGGTGACCTGAAAGGGGTCTACAAAATTATGAGAGGCAGAGTCAGATCCTTTTTTCCTGCGTGGAGAGGCTGACTACAATATGGCACAGGTTTAATGTGAGAAGGGGAATGTTCAGGGGAGAATCGCTGGGAAATCTTTTCACACAGAGGGTGGTGAGTGCCAGGAAGGCACTGTCAGGGGAGGTGATGGAAGCAGGCATGTTAGCAACTTTTAAGGTGTTCCTTGATAGATACATGACTGGGAGGTGAACAGAGGGATAAAAACTGTGCATGGGCAAGAGGTAGAGGGTCTAAATAAGGATAAGGAGTTGGCTCAGGCCTGGTGGGCCGAAGAGCCCATTCCTGTGTTGAATAGAATAGAATAGAATAGAAATTTGGGGGTTGGGGGGAGTGTGGCAAGGTGGCTCAGTGGTTAGCATTGCTGCCCCACAGTGCCAAGACCTATGTTTGATTCCACCCTCATGTGAATGTCTGTGTGGAGTTTGCACATTCTCCCCGTATCTGCTCCGGGTGCTCCGGTTTCCTCCTACAGTTCAAAAATGTGCAGGCCATGCTAAATTGCCCATAGTGTCCAGTGATTTGTAGGTTAGGTGAATTAGTCACAGGGAATGCAAGGTTACAGGGATGGAGTAGGGGGATGTGTCTGAATGGGATGCTCTTCAGAGGGTCAGTGCAGACTCAATGGGCCAAATGGCCGGCATCTACACTTTTGGGATTCTATGGTACGAAAGTAATTGTTTGACTGGATCCTTGGTCAATATTTGATATTCTAAGGTTGAGCACACTGGAAAATTTCACTTCCACACTAATCTACACGAGGTAATATTTCCAATCTTCATATTACTTAGGTAGGCTTACCTTGTACAATAAGTGGAACACAAACTTGCAGAAAAATGAAATGAGTTGCAAATGAATCCAAATGTAAAACGGTGTAATATCCCACAGGCTCACTGGGGGAAGAACAGAAGTATCTTTCGTTAAAGGTGAATCAGACTTATTACAGCCCAATTCATAAAAAGATTAAAGAAAACATAAAGATTATGTTGGCAATTTCTACATTTTTCTGCATTCCAATGCAATTGAGACAATTCTCGTGCTAATAAAAACATCATTACATTACCTTATTATTCTGCCAATAAAAATAGGCAAGAATACTTTTGCAAATACATTTAGAGAAGTTTTCTCAATTAGCAGCATGTCAATTGATGTTTAGGCAGTTGGCAGATGAACAAGTTAAACTTTTGTCTTGCAGGAAGGGTCCATTTTGCGATACAGTGGTTTAGACAGTCCATAGTAGCAAAGTGTTATCTGAATCTGATAACTGGGCTTTTGCACTTTTCAAAATTGAAACCTGAATGTGAGATCGCAGGGAAGAGGGTTTGATAGAACTTTCAGCTATCTCCGCTCTTAAAGGGAAATGCTGCTTGGGATGCCAGAGTGCAATACATCATATTGCCACAAGATATTCTTCTGTTTTTGGCCCTTGTTGATCATGCAGTGAAGAAGGAGCAAGGAGGCCAGAGGAGTTTATAGACTTACCAGAAGAAATTAAGAAAGATTACCTAACTCTCAAACTCAAGCATAAATCCTTCTCCTACAACTCTCTGAGGGGAATGCTTGAGGTATATATTTCCCAAAATGTACACTTTTTGGGACAACTGAAAACCATCTTCAATACACCACTCTGTGCATGGAACTGAACACTTGACATTTTCTGTATTCAGATCATTTCAGACTAGTAGAAGCACTATCTTGAGAATGACTCTAGCCTCGAGTTTTAATTCTCAGGGCAAACTTGTCCTGTTATTGTAACCCTGAACCAATCAGGGCACAAAATGTAAATCTTGCGAAGGAGAAAACATGTCAAAATGCAGGATACATTCTCTGATGAAGTCCTGATCGTGGATAAAGATCCTGATCTATTCTCCTGTCAACTCGAAACATCTACGAGTATAGATGCCCCCGGAGAGATTCATGGAGGTGACCCCTGCAGGACTGCCCTCAACACCTTCGCTGAAGATTGTTGCAATAAAGATAACTCATCCCTATATATTAATATGGAATCATTCAGAAAATTTATTGTGTCAAAAGAATGATATAGTAGAGGGAAGGCCTCCAATGGGACATTTACCTTCATTGTCAATTTGGCTGTTTCTGTACTGACTTGTTGATATGGAAGTGTGGAGATGGCAGTCACTGTGTTATTCATCATCCTGCAGTATTACAATGCTTGATGATCTCTTTGCCTTTGTACCAACATCTTGCTTTCAAGAAGACCACCATCTCAAACTGGTGAAGTTTGATACGAAATTGTCCAACCCTTCCTCATAAGACAGGCAACCCATGCCAGGCATTAGACTGCTAAACCTTCTCTGAAATGCCTCCAATGCCTTTTACATCCATCCTTAATTAAGGCGATCAATATTTTACACAGTATTCCATATGTGGTCTCACCAATGCCATACAAAACTGAATCATAACTTGCCTATTTTGTATTCAGTGCCCCTTTCCTGAAATAATAACACTCTAATAGCTTTCCTAATTACATGCTGTACCTGCACTCTAATGTTTTATGATTCATGCATTAGGTGATCCATGCATCACTGTACTCTAGCATCTCTCACCATTAAGGTAATATGCTTCTTTTTTATTGTACCTATCAAAATGGATAATTTCACATTTCCACACATTTACTGCATGTGCCAGATCTTTTCTCATTCACTTAATCTTTCTATATCCCTTTGGAGTTTCCTTATGACCTCTCCACAACTAACTTTACTGCCTGTCTTTGCATTATCAGCAAATTTAGTGACTAAACCTTGACTCTCTTCATCCAAGTCATTTGTGTAAATCATAAAATACAGAGTCCTGATTTTGTTACACACCCCCTGTTTCCTTACGTCAACCAGAAAATGACTCATGTATGCTTATTCTCTGTCTCCTATTAGTTACCCAATTTTACTTGCATGCCAATATGCCATCCTGTACACCATGAGCTTCCATTTTCCGCAATATATTTGACCTGGTGTGAAATTTAAGTACTGTATATCCACCAGTTCCCCTTTCTTCACAGTACATGTTACTTCATCAAAAAACTTTGATTGTTTGGTTAGACATGATATTCTTTTCACAAAACCATGTTGATTCTATCTGATTACCTTGAATTCATCTAAGTGCCTGACTAGTAGATTTTTAATAATAGCTTCAAATATTTCATGTATGAGAGCTCTTAAATAACTGGCTTGTAGTTTCCTGCTTTCCTACAGAAAACTGACGCAAGTGTGTCAAGTGCTCAAGCTACCTTTTTTCAGTGTGATTTCTGAGCTCACATCATCTCAGGAATAGCATAATGCTTTAAACTTGTATTTCTTTACACTCTTCCAGTCATTGGTATCTGTAATGCTGGCAAACTATATAGTTTACAAAAATGATTTGCATGCTCTTATTCCACCTCAGTATCACAGGGTGAGTTGCCTCTGTGATGGCATCATGGCTTTGGCTATCAGAAGTCTCAGAAACTTTGAAGAATAGTGTATTTTTGATCAGAAATTAATAAAGGAGTTGATGTTCAGGGGAATGAATCAATGCTGCCGCAAGAAAATATTCAGGCATTTGACAAATCACACTGAGCAGTAACTATTGTTGGAATAGAAATGCCTTATTACAACAATCCTGATATAAATGTGCAGGCAGACGACTCACCCTGTGATACTAAGGCGGAATAACAGTGTGCAAAGCACTTTTGTAAACTTCAGGGACTGAGGTGCAAAGACATCCTGTAAATATAAAATAAACGTTCCAATTATGACAGAAACTGGCTCGAAATTATGGGAAGAAGAAAACATGGAAAATAGAAGCTGAAGGGGCAGGCTTCAGTATTAATATTATACCTGTACCTTCTGTTGTAGAACATTATTGTCCAGTTTTATTATTACTTTCTCTAGTTGTGCAACTGAACTATTGGGACACAGCAAAAAAAAAAGAAAGCTCTACTCCGAAAGAGGTTCCAATGTTGAATTTTCTACCACTAGTGTTAGAAGAGAATAGAAGATTGAATCAAGGGGAACATAGAAGATATTCAACCCTTAACCATTCAACCCCTTGAACCTGTTCCAACATTCAATATGTTAATGGCGAGTCATTGAGCTCAATTCCCTAATCCTGCTATTTGCCATATTCCTTGACCCCGTGGGCCATAAGAGCTAATCTACTTCTTCCTTTAAAAAGCACATAATGTTTTTGACTCAGCAACTTTTCATGACAGTGACTTCCATAGACTCTCTATGTGAAGAAATTTCTCCTCATTTCAGACCTAAAAGGTTTCCTCCTTATTTTAGACCATGACCCTTGGTTCTGGATTCCTCCAGCATCAGAAGCATCCTTCCTGCGAAGAACCTGTCTGGGTCCTGTTAGAATTGTATAGGTTTCTATGAGATCCCCCTCATCCTTCTGAACACTAGTGAATACAACCCTGATGGACTCAATCTCAATCCTAAATACATGAAGGATAAAGGAACAGAAAGATACAGTAATAGGATTGGATGAGATGGATTGGAGGAGACTTGTAAAGATCATAAATTCTAGAGTAGTTCATTTGGGCCAAGTGATCTGCAAGTGCTGCAAAGTCTATGTGAAACAAAGTTAAAAATCACACAACACCAGGTTATAGTCCAACAGGTTTAATTGGAAGCACACTAGCTTTCGGAGCGATGCTCCTTCATCAGGTGGTAGTGGAAGGCTCATATGTTGACATATGTTGACAATTGTCTAGCTATCACATTGTTAACAGCTACCCCGAGAATGCAACTTTTTAAAAAAAAGTTTTGTGATTTACACATGAAAGAAGTGAAACTATCACTGTATTCTAACAGATGAAAGGCTTAACAGACAATCAATTTTTTAATGTATAATTTCAGTTACATCACACTGTAAATTTTTGCTATAAATTCTGTGTGTTAGGATTGAGCCCTTCACTATCACCTGGTGAAGGAGCATTGCTCCAAAAGCTAGTGTGCTTCCAATTAAACCTGCTGGACTATAACCTGGTGTTGTGTGATTTTTAACTTTGTACACCCCAGTCCAACACCGGCATCTCCAAATTATGTGAAACAAGATGGTCTTTGCCTTGTTAGCACTTTGAACTACTTATACACTTTTATATACGATTTACAGATTTGTGATAGGAACTTATTTAGTCAATTACTTGTGCTAGTGAGCACATTTTTTTTGTAATAAAATATTGTTGTAATTGTTCACTGGGCTCAAATTGACACTGCAGAGATAAAGCTCATAGCAGAATGATCGAATTCTAAGCAAGTGATTTGTATTTACTTAAAGCATTTTAACTGGGATATATAACTTATTAACAGTACTTTTCCATGAGCAACATGATCACAACTGGAATCAAAACAAGTGGATGTGATTACTGTAGAATTAATACTCCTACTGTGATCTGTGGATGAGGTCATATTGTGCGTGACTATTGGGTACCAAGGCTTTCAAGACTTTTATTAAAGTGCGTAGTGTTCTTTATCTCTCTTTGTTAAACTGTCTACAATTTGTATCATTTTCAAGGACATACCATGAATTCCAGTGCTACTTAATAGTGATCATTATTTTCTGGTCAGTTCAGATCACAAAGATAGCTCTTTGAAAATTGATTCCATAAAAACCACAAGGGCTTCCAAGAACAGAACCGCCAGACTGAGAAATTCTGAAGTCGTAGATATTAAAATTCCATTTTCACTTAAGGTGGTAATATGTGGAGGAATAACTTTGAGACATGAGAACTTTCATCAAAGGCTTTGAAGGGAATCAATTACAAATGTGTTTAGTTTCAGAATCTCGTGTGAATCTGGACAAGTTTATTAAAAGAAAGACCGTTCGTTTAGTCTGTCTGGTTTAATGTTTGAAAAGGAAGAAGACTTTCATTTCTTTGGTGCTTTTCATTACTGTAGAACTCTTTAAAGTGCTTCACAATTAAGAACTTTGAAAGTACAGTCAATGCAGGAAATGAGTCAACCGAAGATGAATAAACAGCAATGTAATAATAACTGGATAATTATTTTTCATGATGTTGGTTAAGAGATAAATAGAGGCTTTTTCTCTCCAGTCACAAAAGCCCATGGTCCTCTTCAAAGTAATCACATTGGCTTTCTAAATTCGACTGAATGGAACATTAGGCCTTTTGCTTTAGTGTCTTATCCAATGGATGTATTCTCTGGCAAAACAGCATTCCCTCAACACTGCACTGGAGTATTTGGATAGTCTGTCCAAATATCTGGAGTGGGGCTGGAATTCATAACTGTCTGAGGGAGACTGTTACCACTGAGCCGTGTGGATATAAGAGATGTCATGGCCGCCGAGGATGACCTTTGCAAACTATCAGCCGCCTTTCTTATTCAAAACCACTTTGCCAGCTCACTTGGTCTGCCACAAAACTTACAGCTCAACTTGACAGTCAATTGCTTTAAAGGGACACTGCCATGTGACATTTGATTTCATTCCCAGGCCAGGTATGCAATGATAGAAGAAATCCTGGCTTCACAAAAGTAACTTTAAAAGTATTATTGATTGAAAACAATTGATTACCAGTTGTATTTAGGGTAGCAGTCATACATTTGGTTTTGCCCCACATACTATAGTTTTTACCTGATCTGGTTGCTGTCTAGGACCACAAAGCTTCACATCTGGTACTTTAACTCTTTGTTTACCTCAATCAAGTGGAAGGGACCTGTATTTGTTCTTTGCCCTGTTTGCAGCAGTCTTGAGACAATGGTTGCACAATGAAAGACATAATTTTCAGACCTTTTTTCTCCCCCCCATCAGCTGTAGTCTCTGGAATGTTTCCAAATCCACAAAAGTGATGATATTATTCAGTGCGTGATGAAGCAAATCCCATGTGTTTCTGCCTTGCAAAAAGTTGGCAAATGGAGTAAAACGTGGAAAAACATGAAATTGTTTATTCATGAAAAACATGAATATTGTTTAAAAAGGTAGAACCTGTAGGAAGGCGCTTGGGGATACTTATACATGTAACATAGAAAGCTAGCACACATGTGGAGCAGGTAAATAGGAAAGCTAATGGAAGGTTGACCCTTATTTAAAAGGGGGCTGGAGTATAAGAGTAAGGAAGTCTTACTGCAACTGTATAAGATGATGTTGTGAGCAGTTTTGGTCCCCTTGTTTAAGGAAAGTTATTATCTCATTGGAGCTAGTTCAGAGGAGGTTCACTGGAACGATACGAAAAACAAAAAGTGTTGGAAATCACAATGGGTCAGACAGCATCCATGATTTCCAACAGTTATGATTTCCAACACTTTTTGTTTCTAGTACTGATTTCAACACCTGCAGTAACTTGCTCCTTCACTGGAATGGTCTCTGTTATGGAGGGCTTGTCTTATGAACATAGATTAAACAGGGGTTGGCACTCTACTCACTGCAGTTTAGAAGAATGAGAGGTGATTTCATTGAAACATATTGGATTCTTAATGGGCTTGACAGGATAAATGCTGAGATGATCTTTCCCCTCATGGGAGACCAGAGGGAATAATCTTAAAATAAAGAAATGCCAGTTTAAGACAGAGAAGAGGAGGGAGGGCTTTCTTCTCTCTGAGGGTTGTGAGTCTTTGGAACTCCTTGCCACAGACAGTTGTGGGAACAGAGGCCTTGTGTATATATAAGACTGAGATAGATTCTTCATCAGTAGGGGAATTAAGGGCTGTGGGGAAAAAGCAATGTAAAGAATGTCAGTTCAGCCATAATCCTATGAATGGTGGAACAGGTTCGAGGGGCCAAATGGCTTTTCCTGTTCCTATTTATTTTGGTCTTTCTCTGAATGTGTGTTAATTTGCCTAATTCCTCTTATTCCTGTATATGCTCATTATGGTGCAGGAAAGAAACCCTCACAGCCATCCCAAATCATCATTGTTTTCAGCTTCTAGAAAAAACATATCTTTACCACACTGATTCTTGTGGTTACTGCTGTATTGTAATAGATAGATTCAAGCACCAAAAACAGAATCTGAGAACTTCTACAGTCCGTTCTGTGACTGTTCTTGGGATGATACAGCTGCCATTGTTGCTCTCTCTTTATCTATGGAAAGCTTTGAGCTCATAAGCCATGTAGCAAGGATATCAAACGACATTTCAAAATAATATAATAACAAAGTGCAAGAAGTTGTGACCAAATTGTACAATGCTTCATTTAAGCCACTAAAGTGTCAATACCGTATCCAACTATGGTTATTACGATGAGAGGCTAT
This sequence comes from Hemiscyllium ocellatum, assembly GCF_020745735.1. Taxonomy (NCBI): domain Eukaryota; kingdom Metazoa; phylum Chordata; class Chondrichthyes; order Orectolobiformes; family Hemiscylliidae; genus Hemiscyllium; species Hemiscyllium ocellatum. Next base: position 66,693,159 of record NC_083403.1, read on the forward strand.
TGGTGCTGAAAAGGCTCAGCTATGAGGATAGAATGGAAATAGACTCAATTTGAACCTTGAACAGATTGAGAAGGTGACTAGAAGAGCTCTTGTTGCCTGCTTGAAGTCACTGAAAAGAAACCTGACTTTGTTTGAGGAAATAAAACTTTAGGATGCATGTATTGTGATGACCAAAATGACCTTTCATGTCTATAACCATCTTGTGATCTCATAAAGGAGTTGGATCAGGACGTGGAGGATATGGACCCACAATACATGGAGGCGTGCAGCTGACAGAGAAGCAGAAGGTCCTCAATTTTCTTTTAAATTTTTCAAGGATTGAAACAAGTGGTTAAAGTTTAAAGATATAATTAGTGAATAAGAGTTAGAGATTTGTCTGACCATGTCAAACCTTTCACATTCTTCCCCAAAAAGCCAGGAGTCAAACAACACCGGGTTATAGCCCAACAGGTTTATTTGAAATCACAAGCTTTTGGTGCACTGCTCCTTCATCAGACTTGATGAGGATACAGCGCCCTGAAAGCTTGAGATTCTAAATAAACATGTTGGACACAAACCTGGTGTTGTGTGACTCCTGGCCTTGCCCACTCCAGTCCAACACCAGCACCTCCACACCATTCCTCAAAAAGAACATCAGAGTTCAAGTTATCCCAGAAATACTGTTTGTGGCTCTTCAGGGAATTGGACAGGTCATTCTTTTAGTTAGGAATGTTTGCCAGACACACTACCAGGAGACAAAAAGAAACAAATTTATGACTGTGTATGTCATTGGATTTGAAAGCTAACTGAAGTAAAATTACTGAAGCATAACAAAATCACTCATTTAAACTTAAGCATAAATCACAGAACTCACTGCCTTCTAATGATCAGGCTGGTATTCTATTCATCCTACAAGCCAGTTTAATTTCAGATTAAGTGTATTTCTACAAAATAACAAAAAACCTTCTCACAGAGAGAGATTAAAGAAAACCTTCCACTTATGTCTGAAAAAATAACAAATATTTGTTTTGAATCCGAACATTTATTATTTGGTCCTGTAAAAAAGAGTGACTGAAGATGGGGAGAGTGCATGAAGAAGAATTAGAAATGTGAACTGCAAAAAAGTGAACACAACATTGTGCCTGTGCTTTCAAACTGGAACATTAAAAGCAGATGTCAACCCTATGAGCTTTTACTGTGTTGGCAGTAGCTTTGTGTACACAGGAGACATTAAACTAGTTCTAAATGGGTTGTCCACTTACTAAGGATTTAAAAGCCTAATAAAATTTTCGCTGATGGCTATTTATTCTTGTACTGGCATGTAGGATTTGTCACTGAGTGACCTATTCATCAAGTACTTGGATTCACATTTTTAAAGGCTGTGAGGCTTAACTACTAAGGAGATTCCATCTGTCTCCTAACAGAGCTTTGGAGGTGAACTTTAATGTAACCTGCCCAACAAGAATGTGAAATCTTTATTTTGACCAGAAGCTGCCCTGTTTTCTCAGAGTGGGTTGGAATAAAATCAGAGCTGAGAGACAAACAAAATGCAATCTTGGCTTTCCACACTCCTACCATCATTTCAGTGAGATTTTTTCCAGCATGATCACCAATCTGCCTGAATAATGTGTCCAGACATGAAGCTTAGATTCCCAAAAACAAATCTGAAGAAAGCAGTTGAATAGAAGATAGCTGCGTGCACTTCCTGGACACAAGAAAGCCATAGGGGGTAGGTTTTTCTCAAATGTGTTGGAGGAGAGGGAGTAAACCTGGAGCAGAAGTTTCTTTTTGGGTTAGGACACAAACGTTTGATGAAATCTGGGTCATGAACCTATGCTGCAGTTCTTAAACAGTTAGCTGACACAATTTTTGCAGAATTCATAATCGATAAGCAAAGGATGCACTCAGCTTCCAATAAAGGATGGCAGGTGTGCTTTCAAAGCTGGAAGGTAAATGGAAAGTGCACATGCACAGAGGAGCTGCAGCCCACTGACACAGTGAAGGAAGAGAGAGGGCATCACTGTTCTGAACCTCTCAACAGTTTCTTTGAACTCTGATTAAAAAATTAACCACAGCGGGGGATGGTGGTGTTTGGAGGGCTGGGAGGGGCATGTTGGAGGTTGGAGGGTAAGGTGGGGATTGGGGGAGTGGCGATGTTTGTGACTGCACTATAATTCTGCAGGTTTGGTGGCTGCAAGAGGGTGTGAACTGAAATTATTCTTGAGTGGTGACAGCCCCCTTCTTGTGCAACGTCCTCACCCTACTGCACCTTGGTATTTGTGAAGCGAAGAATGTTGCCAACATTCTTTGTTCCTTGATTGGGTCTGAGAGTCTACTCAGTTTACAGTGTTAGGGGAGCAAGTACATCTACTAGATATCTTAGCCAGAAGAAGCTCTCATCTAAATATGATGTAGCTACTTGCTTTCATTCAACAAACTACAAGTTACATTAGTTAGTTAGACATTATTGTTCACAATGTAGGGAGGCAGAGATGTTCCATCTGTCCCTATTGAGATCCAGAGATATTCTCCTGATTTCTTGACCTAATTCTGTATGGCATCAATAGGCATTCAATGCTGTCTCCAACATTAAGCTTTTCAGAACCAATAATTCATATTACATCTTCCCTCAATATTTTATTCGCATCGTTAACATTTATGCATCCATGTATACATTTGCATTTAGCATTGCCTCATCTCCCCAAGGCTCTAACTTCACAAATTCACATGGTCCGGTGGTTTTACAATTTTTCCAGAATGCACTCTGCCTGGATTTGGAAGATTGGTAGGTCCTTGCATGATTTCCAAAGCATCCTCCTGATATGAGGCTCAACACCATTCTTGCATTTTCACAAGTAATTGCCTCAAGGGTTCAGTCAAGTATTTCGCCAACTGGTTGACCATGCCTCGATATCTCTCTAGGTCATGGGCCAGTTTTGGTGTGGGTAGCTATTTAACAGACTTTGTTTTCTGTGGGTCGACCATTATCCATCCTCATTGATAATGTGTCCCAAGAAGTGAATGGATTCCTTGGAAAGTTCACACTGGTCATTGAAAGTATACCTTTAGCCTAAAAGTGTTTTAAAACTGCATGAACCCTCTGTTCATGTTCATTGACCATCTCCCCATGTGTCAATATATTACTCACTAGCCATGTGAGGCATTCGGAGGTTCACACATTAAAAAATCGTTAGTGCTGTAGTAATCCTGAATGACAATCTGTTTAAAGAAAATCTGTCAAGTGAAGTGACAAATGTAATAAGCAAAGGTGATTGCTCATCTAATGGCATCTGCTAGAATTTATATTTGTCATCAGGTTTAGTAAAAACTATTTTCAGACAATTTAGTTAAATTCTCATCAGAATTGGCTAACTGAGGATTTACCTCCCTATTTTTGAGTGGTGCTGTCAATGCATGTTCTGATTAACTCATTGAGTTTGGGAATAGTGAACATGCCCGAATGCAAATGAGCTGGTTTTGTTACCAGGCAAACAGCAGACATTCTGCTTCCAGAGCTGACAGTAATACAGGCAGTGAAGGGCGAGCCTGCATTTAGGCAGGAGACTGTCTGCAAACTAAAGCTTCTAGGCACGACAGCATCAGGGAATGATCACCCAAGTTGTCCAAGTCAACAGGGAGAAACACAGAACAGGCTTCCTCTATAACAATTACAGAAGTCAGGCCTATACTCAGATATAGTGAGATGGGGAGGAAAAAGAAAAAATGCTGAAGGCTCATTGATAATTTATAGTGTCATTGAAAGCTTTCCAACTCTCTTAGACTGTTGAAATGTCAGCACTGGCTCAATTTTCACAATTCGGCCTGGTTAACCCATAAGCATGAGAGACATGAGCAGAATCTCCAGCCATCCTAAGGAGGAAATAAGTTGTAATCGCCAAGCATTGCTCATCTCTTACAAGTAATCAACTCCTTGACTGCAACAGATGTCAGGAAAGTTTGAACCATGATGTTGAAAACTATACTCAAGGAATTACACTTTAATGTGGACAACAGTGAGGCTAAATGCCATGTGTGGGGAATGTGTTTGTACCTGGCCTGGGCACATTATTTTATGTTCAAAACCATCTAGTGAGTGAGAGCACAAAATCAGTGATGGTCCCACACAACTCTGCAGGTGATGGTTCATTTCATGCATTAGCTTTTCAATGGCATTCAAGACTGGGAAATGCGCAATGGCAACTTACATATCCACTCTTTGTCAGAGTGTAGCAGTCTTCCTGCAAAGCTGCATAAAGTGCTGCCACTCCCGGGTTCAATACTGTTGTGTGGAATGCTCCAGCATTTCAAGACAGCTTACCAGTCTATGGACATTCTGAAAGATTGAAGGGTTATCAATGATGGAAGGTTCAAAAGGAGTTGCCTCAGGTGTCCTCTCTACCTGCTGTCTATTTTGAAGGACTTAACTCCTCATCATTCAGATGTCAAATCTTGATGGGTGTCATAAGAGCTTTCTCATGCAATGTAAATGCACTGTCTCACTGCTCCTTTTTTCCTAATGGTCATGTAGGGCAAGTCACGATTCGATACTTTAATGTGGGATTACCTGGAGATATCATTTGTCCAAATACATTGACAATTAGGACATTTATTCAGCAACACAAAAGATTATGGATTACAATATTATCAAGGTCCACTTATCCTTTGCATTAAGCTGGGTTGCTTGTCAAATTAGCAACAGGATTATTAACAAGTCCAAACTCAGCTCATTCAACCGATAAGCAGGTATAAGAGTAATATAAAAATGAAGAATTAAGAATGCTGGAAATCTGAAAAAAAGCAGAAAGTACTGGAGAAACTCAGTAGGTTTGTAGTTTTGATGAAGGGTCACTGGATTTGAAACATTAACTCTGTTTTTCTTTCGACAGGTGCTGCCAGACATGCTGAGTTTCTTCAGCACTTTGATTTTGTGGAAGCAGTTATAAGTGGTCTCTGGCTTCTGAGACCCTGTGATACATTGATCACTCATGTTTTCATTGGCACTTTCCTGGTTAATGTCTTGATTCTCATCGTCATTCTCAGGAGTTTGCTGTTGACCTCCGATTTTTTTCTCCATCAAAGATGTGGCTCTAGTTGTCAAAGGCACAATATGTCACAACAATGCAGGACAACTATCTGGCCTGTAATGCAAGGCCTTGTTGGAATAATCCAGGCAGCAAAACCTCATCCTCAAGAGGTCTATGACCTATTACATAATAGCACTGGTCAAAGAGTGAGCAAAGGTACAGTTAGGAAATTTTCAGATGACACCAAAATTGGAGGTGTGGTGGACAGTGAAGAGGGTTACCTCAGATTACAACAGGATCTGGACCAGATGGGCCAATGAGCTGAGAAGAGGCAGATGGAGTTTAATTCAGATAAATGCGAGGTGCTGCATTTTGGGTTTGCAAATCTTAGCAGGCCTTATACAATTTATGGTAAGGTCTTAGGGAGTGTTGCTGAACAAAGAGACCTTGGAGTGCAGGTTCATAGCTCCTTGAAAGTGGAGTCGCAGGTAGATAGGATAGTAAAGAAGATGTTTGGTATGCTTTCCTTTATTGGTCAGAGTATGGAGTACAGGAGTCGGGAGGTCATGTTGCAGGACATTGGTTAGGGCACTGTTGGAATATTGCCTGCAATTCTGGTCTCCTTCCTATCGGAAAGATGTTGTGAAATTTGAAAGTGTTCAGAAAAGATTTACAAGGATGTTGCCAGGGTTGGAGAATTTGAGCTATAGGGAGAGGCTGAACAGGCTGGGGCAGTTTTCCCTGGAGCATTGGAGGCTGAGGGGGTGACCTCATAGAGGTTTACAAAATTATGAGGGTCATGGGTAGGATAAATAGGCAAAGTCTTTTCCCTGGGATCGAGGAGTCCAGAACTAGAGGGCACAGGTTTAGGGTGAGAGGGAAAAGATATAAAAGAGACCTAAGGGGCACCTTTTTCATGCAGAGGGTGGTACGTGTATGGAATGAGCTGCCAGAGGAAGTGGTGGAGGCTGGTACAATTTCAACATGTAAAATACATTTAGATGGGTATATGAATAGGAAGGGTTTGGAGGGATATGGGCCAGGTGTTGGCAGGTGGGACCAGATTGTGATATCTGGTCGGCATGGACAGGTTGGACCAACAGGTCTGTTTCCATGCTGTACATCTCTATGACTCTATGACTCTATGACTCTATAACACTGCAACTTTGTCCCGTGTCAGTTTGATACATTTTGTAAAGCTGTTACCATGATTAAAGGGGGTACAGCTTCTCTCCCGGGAGCCATCTCAAATGTGAGCTGAGCGCCTTGGAAAGAGGCTGTTATTTGGGAGTTCTCCAATGAGAGTCAAGGCAGTTTCCAGAAATCCAGGCACAGATATCCAAAATTTACGCCAATGGTCACATACAATTTGGACATAATGGACATAATTCACAACTGTCACAGAAAGGTGATAGTGTGCTCTCAAAGCCGCATGGTGCATTTAATAGCACCTTGCACTTGGTGGGCACTCACAGTACTCTAGCCACTTGATAAATATTGTTAAGAGGGAAGGATATAGTATACGCTAGAGAAGCTGGTCTATGGGGCTGAGGATTGGGAGATACTACACTGCTCCCTAGTTATCCCATAAAATGGGCCACTGGCAGAAAACTTCAGAATCTCATTATTTGCCTGCACCTTTTAAGTGTATCTTGTCCTGCTGTTTTCCCACTGGAATTTGGGAGGCTGCTGCTCTTCATGGGTTAGCTGAAGGTGTGTTAATTACTATCTCTTTCAGTGTTTTCACAGATTGATCAAAGCCAGAATAACTCCAGCAATGACAGGCTCCATGAACTCTGTCACCAGGTCATCTGTGGGACGTGTCAGACAAGATGCACAGCTTTATTGAAGAAACAACTGAGCAGGAATTCCTTACATTCATAAAAATGAAGCATTATACTGTATTATGCCCTCACATAGTGTGGGCATGGAGATTTCCCAAGGATGATGGTCATTCCTTCATGGGGTATGTGATCATATTCAATTGCACATTATGCAACCAAAGTTTTTTGCAACATTATATGAGTATAATTCTGCCAGTAAGTCATCACGAAAGCTTCGTAACCTCTGACAAGGAAAGGGCTCCTTTTGACATCACAGCCCATGTCCTTACAGTTCAGTGTGAGAATCTGGCAGTTCTGATTTGTTAACTTCCAGAACTTGCCATGGAATGTGATTAGAAAATGGGTACTTCACATTCTGCTTTTAAGTCCCTTGTTATTGACATTTGTTTCACTGACATGACAAGGAGGCAATGCTCAATGACTGATTAAGAGTCCACATTTTCGGCTGTTAATGACTTGCCGATGAAGTGTAAATTGAAGACAGATTGGTGGTATTAGTTAATCAATGGAAGCATGATTACTGCAAATGTCCCTTGAGTAGAGGCTCAAAATCAAAGATGTTTCATTCCACTCCCCACCCCATGAATAAATATTAACTTATTCTGTCCAATTAACACACTGTCGCAGATATTTTGTGAAGTATTGCACAGTGGAGTTAAGGTTCCAACTTTGTGTTCTTGTGTTTGAATACAAACTGTTTGTGATGTGAAAACTTTCCTCCATTCTCCCGGGTCCTTTTTGTATTGCTGTCCTTGTGATTACCATCACTAATCAGTCTCTCCCTGTTTAAAATAAGCCTTTTACTTTGCTACTATTGTGCCTACTTTATCCCCAGACACCTTGACTTTGGAAATTCTCCTGTCTTTGTTGGCTCCACACTCTCCCCATGTGAAGACCAGAGTTAAAATGACCTGATTGAATCCCCTACTTTGAAAGATGCTCAGTTCCTTCCCATTCACTATGAGATTCCACTCAATTGTCTGCAATTTCATCCAAGTACAGGGACCATTCCCTCAGCGACCCAGTACAATGAAGCCTATCTCTGATGTTGAATTGCCCGTACTTTAACTCCCATACCATTTGCATTTGCCCTGCAGGACTGACTTTGGCCTAATCCCCTAACTGCAAGAATACAGATCTCTGGACTCTGGTAGGATCAAGTGCCAGGCAGATTATTTGCTTGAACCATATGCAATGTGTTTGTTGATTAAACTGCTGGCATATGCTGCAGCAATGATATTGATGTAGTATCACGCTGTACAACCTCTACCTGACTAATGGATTGGCTGCTCAGCACTCCCCACTGTCACAAGTCACCCGTCTCTCCCTCTGCGCTGTAACTGACTGCTTAAGACATTGTATGCTAATGAAACAATGTCATCCACAAAGAGGCTGAATGCTCCCAAGTAAGCATTGAAGTCAGTGAGCACCATCAAAGCAAGCTAAATACCATAAGATGCCTGTGTTTATGTATACGTAAAGTGTAGATGCACAAGATGTGTGACTCTCACTGGATGCAAAGTGAGCAGGCATGATGATGTGGTGAGGCTGGAGATTTATCAATGCCATGTTACATCGATAAAGGATTGAAGCTGATAGTGAACATAGACCATTCAGGGATATTGTTCAGAAGAAGCAGTTGCATATTGACAAGGCAGGCATTCAATGAGTTGAAGTTGTCAGGCACCTACTCTATTTTCCTGTTAGTTTTGCACCTTCCACTTTCACACTGAAGGGAAGAAGAATTTGACATGAAATGTGAATAGGTTATGTTTGGGATATTGATGATATTGCAAATATATAGAAATAGGCGAGTTACCACTCAAGGGTGAGATTGTCGTTTAAGGTTATGATAAAAAATTGTATGAGGTTTTCTGAATCAGATCTTTTAATTTTGTCCTGTTTAGTCTGCTCACTTGTCACACTCTCGCCGTGCCAGTGAGAGAAACTACCTTCCATATTTCAGATGGGAAAAACCATAATTATTTACGTCATCCATTTTTATGGACAGCTCATATAAATACATAGTTCAATTGTGGCTAAAGACCTGATAACCAGATTTATATCAACATTGTGTCATGTCCAACAAAATGATGTTAAAATGTCATTCAAAGAAAGGCCTAGTAACAGTGATGTTTCATAAAGCATAATGTAAAGAAATATAATTTACAAGAACTTGCATTAGCATTGCTTTTAAAATAGTTGCTAAACATTGAAATCATTGATTCAGATCAACTCTACAGAGAATCTTCCATTAAAAATTTTCCATTCAACCTGTTCAGAGATGTTATTGCAGGATTCGGGAGTAGGTGAGCCCTGAACCCAAGTTCCTTGTTCAGGAGTAGGGACACTACTGTTGGAGCACAAGAAGACCCCAAAACAAATCAAATAGAGAGCAGCAATCCTTCCTCATTCCTTGTTTTTTTTAAATAGTCCTTGTCCCACCTAAGTCCACAAACAAAACCTTGGAAAAACAGAAAGATGCCACATCGTCTTTACAATAGCTTCAGCAATTATTTATGACTAATGTAAGTTGCATGCATGTGCACTGCACTAACATTTTTATTGCAGATTTCCAGCATCTGTAATATCTTGCTTTCATATCGTTGCATGTATTGTGTTAGATTTGCTAAACATCTTGCATGAAGTTCATGAAGAATCAATGGAAAGAAAGCTTGGGTCAGTGTATAGTGGGCACCAATGTGATATTGTCTGTTTTGCAAATGTTGTAAGAGTAATCCTGGAAGGCAGAATTGCTTTATACACTAGTGTATCGGAGATCCTGTTACACGCAATAGCAAGTGTGCTGTTCTATATTTGTATAATGGATGTGGAGTTGTTGCCCTTGGGAGATTAGTAGTGAACCACATTCTTGAACTACTGCAGTCCACATGGTGTAGGGATAATGTGGTTAGGAATAGACTTACAGGATTTTGACCAAGAAACATTGAGGAAGATTGATTTTGCTCCAAGTCAAAATGATGTGCGGACTGGATGGGAACTTGCAAGTGGTTATGTTCCAATGTATTTTCTGCCCTTAACCTTCTATGTGGTACAGATAACAGGTACAGCTGGTACTGCTGTTGGAGCCCTGGTAAGTTATTGCAGTGTACATTTTATACACTACACACTGCTGGCATGGTATATCAGCAGTGGAGGACGTGAATGTTTAAGGTGGTGAATGAAATGCCAGTCAAGTGGGTTCCTTTGGGTTTTTTTATGTTGTTTTGCTTGAGTATCGTCGAAGCTGTGTCTATCCAGGATAGTAAACAGTATGCTATCGCACTCCTGACTTGTGCCTTGTCAATAATAGACAGAGTTGGGGAGACAGGAAGTGAGTTAATTTCTGCAAGGTCCCAGCCTGTACTATTCATGCGAGTTTGTAAAACTGTGCTACATTTGTGTTACTATTAGATTAGATTTCCTACAGTGTGGAAATAGGCCCCTCAGCCCAACAAGTCCACACCAACCCTCCGAAGAGCAACCCACCCACACCCATTGCCCTACATCTAACACTATGGGCAATTTAGCATGGCCAATTCACCTGACTAGCACATCTTTGGACTGTGGGAGGAAACCGGAGCACATGGAGGAAACCCACGCAGACATGGGGGGATGTGCAAATTCCACAGTTGCCCAAGGCAGGAATTGAACCCGGATCCCTGGTGCTGTGAGGCAGCAGTGCTAACCACTGAGCCACACTAGGTTGGACTATTGTTTTACTTTAAAACTCTGTCTGGAAAATTCAAGATCAATATGAGAAATTTTAATCAGTTAGTTTGTAAAATATTTTACCAGACTCCATGAGCTACTTTTATAACAAATCAGGCTGCAGTTGAAGGAACTAATTAGCCTGCATTCTATTTCCTGATTGAAACAATTCTAAAGTTTAATTAGTTCAATGAAGCTAATGATGTCACAATATGGTTATAAATGTAAGAAGGGTCAGAGCTCAGCAAAGTCTGCACTTAGTAAAATTAAACACGACACTTAGAATTACTCTGTAATTGAAGTGAAAAAGGTCTGCTTTATTTATCAAGTACCCATTAAGTGTAAAATCACATGTAGCGAGAACTGGGTGGTGTACCTCTGGGATCTGGGTCCAATCCAACTCAGACAGATGGAATGAAGGTTTCTTCTCTCCAGCGTTTGTTAAATGTTCTAATTGAAATTGAGTTTGAGCTAGTCCCCATGAGATCCCAGTGGAAATTAATCAAAACTGCAAAACAAGCCCTCAGAACTGGCAAACTAAACACATGAAAAATTTGAAGTAAACATGTTATGTTTGTAACATTGTGAAGAGAATGGTCCAGATATTTTGATTGGGGTCAGTGGAATTCAATTTCGATAAATGCGAGGAGTTGCATTTTGGGAAAGCAAATCTTAGCAGGACTTTCCACTTAATGCTAACATCCTAGGGAGTGTTACTGAACAAAGACACCTTGGAGTGGAGGTTCATAGCTCCTTGAAAGTAGAGTCACAGGTAGATAAGATAGTGAAGAAGACTTGCTTTCCTTTATTGGTCAGAGTATTGAATATAGGGTTGGGAGCAGGAGAATCGATGTTTCAGGCATGTGCCCTTCTTCCTGAAGAAGGGCTCATGCCTGAAACATCGATTCTCCTGCTCTTTGGATGCTGCCTGACCTGCTGCGCTTTTCCAGCAACACATTTTCAGCTCTGATTTCCAGCATCTGCAGTCCTCACTTTCTCCTATAGGAGTTGGGAGGTCATATTGCGGCTATACAGGATGTTGGTTCGGCCACTTTTGGAATATTGCATACAATTCTGGTCTCCTTCCTATCGGAAGGATGTTGTGAAACTTGAAAGGGTTCAGAAAAAATTTGCAAGGATGTTTCCAGGGTTAGAGAATTTTGAGCTATAGGGAGGGGTTAAATAGGCTGGAGCTGTTTGCCCTGGAGCGTCAGAGGCTGAGGGGTGACCTTATAGAGATTTATAATAGACAGAGTTTTTTCCCTGGGGTTGGGGAGTCCAGAATTAGAAAGCGTAGGTTTATGGTGAGAGGGAAAAGATATAAAAGAGACCTAAGGGCAACTTGTTCACGCAGACGATGCTGCATATAGAGAATGAGCTGCCAGAGGAAATGGTGCAGCATTCAGAAGGCATTTGGATGGGTGTATAAATAGGAAGGGTTTGGTTCCTGATGAAGGGCTTATGCTCGAAACGTCGAATTCTCTATTCCTGAGATGCTGCCTAACCTGCTGTGCTTTGACCAGCAACACATTTGCAGCTGTGATCTCCAGCATCTGCAGACCTCATTTTTTACTTGGAGGGCTATGGGCCAGCTGTTGGCAAATGGAACTAGATTGAGTTGGGATATCTGGTCAGTATGGACAAGTTGGACCGAAGGGTATGGTTCTGTGCTATGACTCGATTGTTGGCTCTGATCAGACTAAAAATGACTCCTTTGGTCAGTTTCTGTGTTAACAATTCCTGGATAGGGGCATCCTGTTATGAACCAGTCCAGGAATTCACAAGTGGAGATGTGTAGAAGATCTTTGTAGAAACCACATTGAAATGCACGGTTAGCCATGTTGCTAGTGTCTGTGAAAGGGTAAGTATTTCTGATGGGAAGGTGATGGGAAATATAGAGGTAGGTGACTGAAGAGGTTGGGAAAGGTGAGTTTGCAATTCTGGTGAGATGAGGGAGAAATGTCGGATTGGGAAGAGGTATCATGTAGGGAAGGGGGTTTGGGTATTGGCGCTGCCTCGTGTTCCCACGAGGAGGTTGAACAGTTCATCCACTTTACCAACACCTTCCACCCCGACCTCAAATTCGCCTGGACCATCTCAGACTCCTCCCTCTCCTTCCTAGACCTTTCCATTTCTATCTCGGGCAACCGAATCAACACAGACATCTACTATAAACTGACTGACTCCCACAGCTACCTAGACTACACCTCCTCCCACCCTGCCCCCTGTAAAAACGCCATCCCATATTCCCAATTCCTTCGTCTCCGCCACATCTGCTCCCAGGAGGACCAGTTCTAATACCGTACGGCCCAGATGGCCTCCTTCTTCAAGGACCGCAGACTCCCCCCAGACGTGATCGACGATGCCCTCTACCGCATCTCCTCCACTTCCCGCTCCTCTGCCCTTGAGCCCCGCCTCTCCAACCGCCACCAGGACAGAACCCCACTGGTTCTCACCTACCACCCCACCAACCTCCGTATACAGCGTATCATCCGCCGTCATTTCCGCCAACTCCAAACGGACCCCATCACCAGGGATATATTTCCCTCCCCTCCCCTATCAGCATTCCGGAAAGACCACTCCCTCCGTGACTCCCTCGTCAGGTCTACACCCCCCACCAACCCAACTTCCACTCCCTGCACCTTCCCCTGCAACCACAAGAAATGCAAAACTTTCGCCCACACCTCCTCCCTTACTTCTCTCCAAGGCCCCAAGGGATCCTTCCATATCCACCACAAATTCACCTGCACCTCCACACACACATCATCTATTGCATCCGCTGCACCCGATGTGGCCTCCTGTATATTGGGGAGACAGGCCACCTACTTGCGGAACGCTTCAGAGAACACCTCTGGGACACCCGCACGAACCAACCCAACCACCCCGTGGCTCAACACTTTAACTCCCCCTCCCACTCCACCAAGGACATGCAGGTCCTTGGACTCCTCCATCGCCAGAACATAACAACATGACGGTTGGAGGAAGAGCGCCTCATCTTCCGCCTGTGAACCCTCCAAGCACAAGGGATGAACTCAGGTTTCTCCAGTTTCCTCATTTCCCCTCCCCCCACCTTGTCTCAATCAATTCCCTCGAACTCAGCACCGCCCTCCTAACCTACAATCTTCTTCCTGACCTCTCCGCCCCCACCCCACTCTGGCCTATCACTCTCACCTTGACCTCCTTCCACCTATCACATCTCCATCGCCCCTCCCTCAAGTCCCTCCTCCCTTCCTTTTATCTTAGCCTGCTGGACACACTTTCCTCATTCCTGATGAAGGGCTTTCCTGTCGAATTTCCTGTTCCTTGGATGCTGCCTGACCTGCTGCGCTTTTCCAGCAACACATTTTCAGCTTGGGTCAAATCAGAAAGGATGTCAGGTCGGAGGCTGGAGTGTCAGGGGTCAGCAGTGATTTGACAATTCAGTTTAATAGACACCCAAAAATTACAGTAGATATTTAGGAGTATGGCAGACCAAGTGTTGGAATGTTGCATGTTAAATATTCAAGTCCAATGCATAACAGAGGAGACACGTGAAATCTTGACCTTTTATTTTAAGGGGAATGGAGTATAAAAATAGGGAGGTCTTGTTAAAACTATACAAGGAACTAGTCTGAGCACCCCTACAATAATTTGAGCAGTTTAGTCCCCTATCTAATGAAAGATACACTGGCATTGGAGGCAGTCCAGGGAAGGATCACTAATTTGATTCTGGGTATGGAAGGATTTTCTTATGAGAAAAGGTTGAATAGATTGGACCTATAATCATTGGAGGTTTAAAGAATGAGAGATGACTTTATTGAAACATGTCAATTTTTTATGGGTCCTGACAGGGTAAATGCTAAGACGTTTTTTTCTCCTTGTGGGTGAATCTATGAACAGGGGGCATAATCTCAGAATAATGGGCACCCATTTAATACAGAGAAGAGGATATTCTTTACCACCAAGGTCTGTCAAATCTAGGTCCTTGTGTATATTCAAATCTGAGTCAGACAGATATTTAAACAATAACGGAATAAAGGGATATGGGGAAAAGACAGGAAGGTGAAGTTGAGAGGGTTATCAAAATAAACTTATTGAATGGGGGAACTGGACTCAACGGACAGAATGGCCTAATTCTACTCCTACATCTTACGGTCTTATGATCTGGGATGCACTGCCTGAAGGGCAATAGAGATGTATTTGATCATGTATTTTGAAAGGCAACTTATTAATTGTTTGAAGAGAAAATAATTTACAAGTCCATGGAAAAAGGTGGAATTTGGATAATTTAAGATGATCTTACAAAGAACTGGTGTGGACATAACTGGCCAAATAGTCTTCTTCTGTTCTTTAATCGTTCAATGATTATGTTACCTCAAGGATATTTTCTTTCACCTCACATTTTGTCTGGTAAGATTATATTATAGAAATTCATCTAGACCATTTTTGAGTACTGTAGAAAGTCTATGAGTAAAACTCATCTCCCAAAGGGCTCAAGGAAGTTAAAAAATGGACCCCTGGCCTAAATATCATTTGAAATATGAGCTGTCACTGCCTGTCATGACTCTACAGACAATTCATGTCATGGAAATGTTGTGATTAAAATGATTTTTTAAATCATATTTTGTACTCAAATTGGAGACAGAACACAATCTTCAATTAGCAAAAGGTTTCCTTTTCAAAGGAAACACTTGGGAACAATTACAGTAACTACTATTATATTGCACAATTCTCAAGCTTATTTTTACAATGTCTTTCTTGTTTAATCGATCACAGGTTCACATGTTCTAAGACTTTGTCAGAAAAACTGAAGAAGTGGATGGTACATTAGCTGACAAGGTACAATAATGGAATAGGAACAGAAAGCAGAAAGTGATGATTATTGTACAATCTCTAGAGAGGTAATGGATATTATCAAGAGTGAAAGTGAGGACTGCAGATGCTGGAGATAAGAGTTGAGAGTGTGGTGCTGGAAAAGCACAGCAGGTCAGGCAACATCTGAGGAGCAGGAGATGAAGGGCATTTGCCCGAAACATTTATTCTCCTGCTCTTCGGATGCTGCTAGACCTGCTGTGCTTTTCTAGCACCACTCTCTTGACAATGAATATTACCATTCCACTTAACTGATTTTGAGTTTTCTGATGATCATGCTTGCAATAAGTTCAACAGATAGTGCTTTTTTGTAATGTCATAAGAATAGATGGTAGTACCAAGTTTTTTGGTTAAGTGTCAGTTATAAGGAAAATAGAAGGGAAAAAAAAATGGATGTAGGAGCTTCCACAAGTAGTGAGTGAGTGTTGGTCCGTCAATGAGTGAGTCTGGGGAATTAATCATGGGAAGCAAGGAAACGGCCAAGACTTTGAGCAAATATTTACTATTTCACTTTATTGTAGAAGTATCCTAATGATAACAGCAGAAAAATCAAGATACAAAAGTGATCAAAAAATTATCACCAGACAAAACAATTATGAAAACAATTGGAACTGAAAGCTGAAAAATCCCCTGGTGATGACAGATTGCACCCAAGGGCCTTAAATGATGTGATCATAATGACAATGTATGCATTGGTTGCTCAAAAGTCCCGAGATTCTCGAAAGTCCCTGTGGATTGGAAAAGTACATAAGTTTTTTTTGTTTTCACTCATGGGACGTGGACATTTATTACCCGTACCTGGTGACAGTGAAGGAATGGCGAAAAATTTCCAAGTCAGGATGGTGATTGTCTTTGAGGGGAACTTACAGATGGTGGTGTCCCCACGTATCTGCTGCCCATGTCCTTAGATGGAAGTGGTGATGGGTTAGAAAGTGCTGTGAGGGAGTGAGATTTTAGGATTTTGAACTAGCGATATTGAAGGAATGGCAATGTACCTTGGCCTGTGTCTATAGGTGATGCACAGGCTTTGGGGCTTTAGGATGTGAGTTACCCACAGGTTTCCTCAGGCAGAAGTTTATCAGGCTCTGGGTGATGTGGTCTATGGCAGGATGAGTGATAGAATTGGGTGAGATGTTCAGCAAGGCTCATCTCAACTAGGACAAAGTGAGGATTGCAGATGCTGGTGATCAGACAGTGAGTGAAGAGCCATGCAGATGAAGTCTGGTCCAGTCCATTAACGAGGCATGTGTCCCTAAGCACATAGTGTCCCAGCAGCAGCATTTCAATGATAATTGTTGGTGCAGATTGAGGTGCTGGATTAAAGCGTAAGAATTCCCGATGAAGAGCTTATACTCGAAAAACTGACTCTCCTGCTCCTTGAATGCTGCCTGATTGGCTGTACTTTCCCAGCACCACACATTTTGACAAGGCTCATCTGAAAATCAAGATGCATCACATCCCATCATTTCTGCTTTTGTCAGGTGAAATGGAGAGATTCTCGCTCGGCAGCAGTGCATTCCCAATTAACGTTCATCATTGCTTGTGAAAAGGCATGTTAATAAACCAACTCACCAATGGTCGTGATCTTAACAATCCAAACCAGTTATCAGAAAAACATGATATGGAGCCAGAGTGAGTTCTTGGCAGGTCCAACTCGCCACTTGCTGCAAAAGATGTTGGATATCTGGCGCCAAAGTCTCGGACACGCTTGGCCAATGGGTATTAGCCACACGTATTCCACATCCATGGACAGTGGCAACTGACATGTACCAACCTATAAGTACTATCATTGCACATCTCCAATCCATATACAGGATGTTTCTGCACTTTAATCCATCACCTCAATCTGCAACAACAATTATCTTAGGGACACATGCCTTGTTAATGGACTGGACAAGACTGCATCTTCACTCACTGTCATAGCACCCACTCATCCTGAACCTGCCTGGATGCCTACGATATCTCTGCTTTACATCACCTTTTTTGTGCTTTGTCCAGTCTGCCAGAGATACTACATGCCTGGGGCAAATGTCAAGATAAATGCAGGGTAGTTCCAAACTGACAGTGCTTTTCTGGGTGTGCAGCGAGCTTTTAAATATGGTCTAGCATCAGGATGGTGGTAAATTCCAGAATTTATAAGGAATAGTGAAGTACTCTGGGCACAGAGTGTGATAAGATAGGCCAAAAAGCAAACTAAAATGTCAAATAATGCAGCAGGTTTGGTAAGATACGATGAGAAAACCCAAACAGCGATATTCATTCTGCTAAACCCTACGCAACTTACACTGAGACAAAGAAAACCCATAATATTTCGCCCCTAATCTTGACCTGCATCATCAATATATGGAGGCTTCTGAGAGAGGTTTCAGCATCTCGTCCAGTCTCTGACTATCTGGAGACCAGGTTTATGCCAATAAATCTGAAAGTCAGCGTTGAGAAAATGTGTACCATAGAACTTTAATAGCTTTCATGTGGAGGACTGACCTTGGCAGTGGCCAGGGAAAGCTGGCCAAATTTTAATTATCAAATAATAAGCAACCTGCAAAAATGTAAGGGGGCTGAAGTATGTAAAAAAAAGTGAAAGTAGAAAATTGCTAACTGCCGAGAAGGCTGAAAAATCAACAATTGTATTCTTTGATAGGAATAATTTAGGCACACTAATATAGTTTCCATAATTTATTAGAACAACACAAAAATGTTCAGTTCAAAATGGCCCAAAAATGTAACATCATGTATCAATTGATTTTGTGCAAATTGCATTAAAACTTCTAACCACAAATATGCACAAAAAGACTGTACATGTTAGAGTTTCTATAAATATAGCTGAAAGAAATTGTCCCAAGTACAGAAAAATCACTGAGCACAATATTCAAGAACATTTAGTTTAAGTTTGTTTTTCCAAAATTATGATAAATCTTACTTGTTTCACATTTTGAAATCTGTGAATTGCATTTGATAGTACAACCCGGTATTGCTTTGAGTCACCCATCATTTTAGAAACAGAGAGAGGAGGTGCAACAGGAGACAAGCTGGCCCTTTGAGCCTGCTCCAACACTCAATATGATCATGGCTGGTCATCCAACTCAGTACCCTGTTCCCACTTTCTCCCACATCCTCTGATCCATTTGGCCCAAGAACTATGTTTAAAACCTTCTTGAAAACATTCAATGTTTTGCCCTCAACCACTTTCTGCCACCGAGGAGTCTAGAGGCTCACTACTCGCTTGGAGAAGAAATTTCTCCTCCTAGAGTCATATACAGATGTAGAGCACGGAAATCGACCCTTTGGTCCAACTCGTCCATGCTGACCAGATATTCTAACCCAATCTAGTCCCACCTGCCAGCACTGGCCCATATCCCTCCAAACCCTTCCTTTTACTGTTGCAATTGTACCAGCCTCCACCACGTCCTCTGGCAGCTCATTCCATACACGTACCACCCTCTGAGTGAAAAAGTTGCCCCTTAGGTCTCTTTTATATCTTTCCCCTCTCACCCTAAACCTATACCTCTAGTTCTGGACTCCCCCACACTAGGGGAAAGACTGTCTATTTATCCTATTCATGCCCCTCATGATTTTATAAACCTCTATAAGGTTTTCCATCAATCTCCGACACTCCAGGGAAAACAGCCCCAGCCTATTCAACCACACACGCAGATGACAAGTAACATGAATTCGACTGGGACAACACTAATATTATAGGACAAGCCAAACAGAGAACAGCCACGGAATTCCTAGAGGCATGGCACTCATCCACAGATTCAATCAATAAGCACATCGACCTAGACCCAATATACCAACCACTGCAGCGGACAGCTGGAACTGACAACTGGAAGCGGCAGAGACAAACCACTACAAATGCCGGAGGAAAGATCACAGAAGAGCTTCGCAGGAGGCTCCCAAGCACTGAGGATGTTACCTAGACAGGGGACGAAACGTCTGCAACACAAATTCTCTGCTCAGCGAACAGAACCACAACATCCTTGTAAATTGTTTCTGAACCCTTTCAAGTTTCACAACATCTTTCTGATAGGTGGGAGACCAAAATTGCATGCAACATTCCAACAGTGGCCTACTCCATATTCTTAAACTGTGACCCCTGGTTCTAGGCTCCCTGGTCATCAGGAACATCCCTCCTGTGTTTAGCAATCTAGGCCTGTTAGAATTTTATAGGATCTATGAAACACTCTGAATATTCTAAACTCCAGCGAATATGATTATGACTCATCCAGTTTCTCATCATATGTCAGACCTGCTCTCCTGGAAATTACTTTGAAAAACCTTTCTTGCGATAGCTCTACACCTAGAGCATCCTTTCTAACATGAGAAGACCTAAACCTTATACAATAATCTAGGTATGATCTAATCTAGGCCTACAAAATTGCATCAAAACATCCTTGATCCTGTAGTCGAATCATCTCACTATGAAGACCAACATATGCTTGCTTCTTCCTTACCTGCTGCATCTCCAGCAGGTTTACCTCCAGTGAGTGATGTACAACGACACTAAGGTTCATTGCAGCTGGCCCTTTCCCAACCTATTGTCATTCAGATAACCTACCTTCTTGTTTTTGCTACTAAAGTGGATAATCTCATATTTATCTACATAATAGTTCACCTGCCATGCATTTACCCACTCGACTTGTTTTGCAGCAGGAAAGAATAGCCTTTGTTGTTCAAAATGTCTTCACTGCTGAGAGATTGTGCATTCTGCCCAAGGGATTCAAAACCTATTCATTCTGCAATTTACAAACTTTCAAATGATGTTTAGCCTAACTCCCAAGATAACACTTTGTCCTTCCAGTAATTTTGTATCCAACCAGTCTAACAATTTGCACAGACAAGTAAACGTAGCTGAAATATTTGTTATCCTGACAAATATACAACAAAGATCAAATTGTTTTCCTGCCCCTGCCTCGTACAAAAATCTGTATAATTGGATTTCAATAACACCATAAAAACTCTGCACGGGTGACTGCACATTTTCTTTTCAAGTTAGAGTGGAGGCAACATGTCCTTTACAGCATTGACTTCCAAAGCTAACTGCAACCATGTACAGAACTGTTTTCAGGATCGTTGTATCATGCAATGTCCTCATTGTGTACCTGCAACATTTAGTTTTGAAAGTTTAGAATGATTTAAAACTGTGATTGAATGTGGCACATTCTTAGACACTGATAATGACCTATTATGGAAAAAGATAGAGTCATAGAAAATGCCCTTAGGCCTATTGAGTCTGCTCCAGTCAATAACAAGCAAACTGACTATTCTAATGATTTGGAGATGCTGGTGTTGGACTGGGGTATAAAACGTTAAAAATCACACAACACCAGGTTATAGTGCAACAGGTTTAATTGGAAGCACACTAGCTTTCGGAGCGATACTCCTTCACCAGGTGATTGTCCAGATGTTGATCACCTGATGAAGGAGCGTCGCTCCGAAAGCTAGTGTGCTTCCAATTAAACCTGTTGGACTATAACCTGGTGTTGTGTGATTTTTGACTATTATAATGCCATCTTCCAGCAATTGGGCCATAGCCGTTGGCAAGTACACATCTAAGTACCTAAATGTCATGAGGCATCTGCGTCCAACACTCATGTGGGCAATGAATCCTACATTACTACTACCCTCTGGGTGAAAATATTTTTCCTTACATCTCCTCTATGTCCTCTGCCCCTTACTTAACTCTATTCCCACCCCCCATCCCTCAATCAAGGGGAAAAGGAACTGCCTTAAAATTGCATGGCTCTCCTCATAACTCTGTCTGCATTCTTGCAATGATTGCTACCAATTTTGTGTAGGATCCTGAGAAAGGTGGCTCAGATATACACTTGTTCCAGAGGGATAGTACAGTGAAATAACTGTTACAATGAGATCCTGGATGAGGATTCTCAATTTATTTTGTTTCCAGATGGTATATTTGAAAACTTGCAAATTCCTGGGTGGGGAGGTATAAAAAGCTTATCATCCTTAATCACCTGCACCCCCCACTCCCCACCCCACAACCTCTCCCCCCCACCCTCCTTGTTTGTTTGCATGAAGGTTCTTTACAAAGGATCTCCTCCGTTTCTCTCAGAATAAAAAAAAGTTTAGAAAAGGAGACTTTTTAATCTGTTTCTTGAGTTGACCAAGAATGAATTTCTAAATGCAAGATGAAATTAATACTGAAACACAAATTGGAAAATATGAAGTGAGTCCAAGAAAAGATAAACGTTAACAGATATATTAATCAGTCTCTGAGTTTTTCATAGAACATTGACACTGAGCACTTAGCTTTGAGATTCTTGGCTTTGTAGGTTAGTTAAAATTATCTTGCCCTGTTGACTTGCTTACTGACTGGCCTCCAGGACTCAGAGTTGGTGAATCCTTTACGTGCTGGGGTGACCAGTGGCTGGTTCTTCAACTGTGACTTTTACAGCATACTTAGCCTTGAACCCAAGCTCGTGCACACAACCAGCTCAGCTCAAAAACACTTTTAACTCCAACCATTATGTATTCTTTAAAACAGGAACATGTCTCTCGGTCACATTGCTGCCTTTTCTCCCATCACATTCGCAGTCAGATATTCTCAAAGGACATTACAGTGCAATTTGAACTGTGTTTTGTCCTTTGAATGTTCCTTGACACCTTCAGATATGCAATTCACGTGTTCCTCTTCAGATAGTTACTGAATTTACATCAATAATCGACTGTTGGCTGTACCAGCCAAGTAATTACATGTTGTAAGTAAAAATTTCATTATATTCATAGGTAATCCAGGTCTCTGAGCCACGGTCGTGACATCAGGATGAAGTGAGTAGCAGGGAAACAGCCCACACATTTTTTGTTCAGTGGAGAATTAAGAATGAGCCCATTTTGCTTGCAAGCACTCTTTCGGGCAAAAAAGAAAGGCCCAGCTAAAAGTGTGGTACAGCAGTAAATACGTTAAAAATGTCTTTATTGTTAATGGCAACTCCACTGTAATTGCAATATTCAAAATAAACAGTGTTCTCTTTTGACTCCCACTTACTTCGATTCTTGACTGGGGATATGCATTGCCAAAAGTTTTCAAAGCAAACAGCAGATAAGGATAAATTCTTGAAACAAAAGGAACGTAGGTGATACAACAGGCTTAGTTTTATATAGCTGTAGCAACAAGCTGTCAAAGCAAGGAACTGCAAATGATACTTTACTTGGACAACTGACTTAGAATTCTGATCTCATGACCAAATAATTCTACCCTTACATGAAGTGGAGGAACATGAATATGAGAAGTCAATAATATAAAATGTTAGTACTTTCTTTCCTTTTGTCATAAATTAGCACACTGCTTTTTTTCTTCTATTGCTAGTTCTTTTTAACTACAGTGATACAGTTCCTCTTAGCATTTTTGACTGGTACATGTTCCATCTAATGTGAGATTAAAGGAAGTAAGGATTGCTCATTTTACTGCATGAAAAAAATGTTACAATGAACACTGTACCTAATCCAAAACAAAATCAGCATGTGCCTTATCAATAAGTAATGGTTCCAACACGTCTGCACTTCCCTCTGTATAATGGTGAACTAGCAATTCAAGTGGTCTTCGGAATCTATGTAAATCAATTCACTAGCATTTGGAATAGGATTAGACTTAATCAAGTTACTTAGGATGGAATTTTCCTCAATGGTGTTATCATTTATGAAGTTTCTCAACCAATTTGAAAGCACACTTAAGATGTTCCTTTTATCTTCAATATTCACTGCTGCACTTTTTAAAAACTTATTTTAACTCTTTAATGTCAAATATCTGTATTTTAGTTTCAAATTGGTGTTAGGTTTTCCTCATTTAATTGCTTTTTATTCTGCTGTATTATCCTTACATTATCTAGCAGGTAGTTATTTCAGCTAGTTTTCCTGTTGGGGTTGCAAAGTGTATTTATCCCACCTTCACATAACACAACAGTTAGAACTGGAATCTCCTACACCCAAACTTAGTATTGTCATTTCTGTGAACAACCTTGGTTCTTTATTTGAGTAATCTCTGAGAGATCTGTTAGTGGTGATTAGCATGTCTGTGTTTGTCAGTGGATCATTTGATATCCACTTCTGTTGGTTCTTTCTGAATTGAGGCCTGAATTTTCACAATGGCAGCAACCTTCATAATGGGTACAAAGGGTGAAGGGAGTAGATATAGGGGAATTGGTCAGCGTGCAGGGTATGAAGAGCCATAGGTATTGTGTGTGGGTGAGAGGGGTGAGTGTTGTTGTTTGCCTATTCATGGCAGAATTATTTTAAAAAGTCCTGCATCCTATCTTGATGTTAGGCATGTCTTGCTCCTTTTATGTTTTTCACATGTGGCAGGGTGAGTTTCTCACTAAGCAATTGCTAATTCAGGGGGGTTATTGTTTGTGAATTTCTTTGTTATCAGCCCGCCTTGCCTGATCAATATTCAGCTATTTTACCAAACTGGCCAAACAAGTTCCAATTTAGGGCTTCCCAACATCTCAGGGCACCAGCCACATGTACCCTACATCTGCAAACATTGGCATTAGATAGATGTCAGGCTCCAAAATTCTTCATGGCACATCTCCAGTATGTTCACAGGACAAGGCCACATCCCAAGTTTTTTGTTTGGTGTCATAGTGCACACTAATCCTGCATCTACCTCACAGCATCACTGCCTTGCATTTCCTTTTTCTACTTTCCCCTCAGCCAGGGTCTCATAATAATTGCCTTGCTATTTAGTGTAGTTATAAAAGAAGGACGCTTAACAATGTTGTCAAGAAGCCTTAGTCAAGTCAAGGGGAATTGCCTTTTTCTCAGGGGTCCCCACACAGTAAGTCACGGATTCCCTCCAATACCGCTGCAGGGGTTTGGAAATGGTCAGTCTGTCATTCAGAGCTGTCAGAATCAGGATGTTTGCTCTCCACATAATGGTGAGGTGCTGAATATCAGACAGCCCATAGCTTGTCTTGAATCTTTCTGCCCTATTGGAGACTAATTTTCTCCTGAAATGTATGTGTGTGTGAGAGAGAGGGGTATTGAGGGAGATGAAAGTGGATGGAACAACTATTACTTTTGGTGTAGATGGGGAGGTATCCTGAGCAAGTGAGTAGGCAGAGCAGAGAATCTGCAGGGTTCACAGTGTTGCAGATTGGTGTAGTTAATAGATGTTGAGGGAGTGTATTACAGGCTTTAGTGAGAGTAGTGTAGTGGCTTGATGAGAGGTGAGTACAGTAACAGAGATAGAGTGAGTGTGAGGTATCAAACAGAAGATACTAATATTTTTGCTGATGGAGTGGAGAATGGATTTTGATCTTCTTCCTACAATGCTGGGCAGTTCTCCAGCTGCTGAGACTGCACTGACTTGGCAACCTTGGCTGAGGTTGGCATGGTCTCTACAGCTGGTGCTGGAGAAAGAGGAAGTCCCACCTCTGCACCTCCCTGCAGAGGAGCCCCACCAGGTCCTTGCCAATCAGGCATCAATTTCCCTGTCAGCCATGTCCGGATAAAATATCAGGAACTGTGAAGGACAAATCCCAATTAAAACCTATTGTCCAAGTTCGCCATGAGCTTTTGTGGATGGCATAGGTTCATCGGATGCCTGTGAATTCTAGAATATCCAGAGAGTGACAAATGTTCTGGGAATGGTAAGTGGTAACATGGGGTTGGAATAGGATGTGAGAGTTGCCAAAGGTAGATAATGAATATGGTGCTTTTGGTAAGATAAGGTGCAAGAACTCGCTCGTCCTCACAGTAAGAAACCTTCCAGAATAGTTGTTGCAATTTGGGATTCGGCAAAAAGTAAGATTTAGCCCTATGTATTTTTTTTATTGATGGACAATGACTGGCGTGCTTCTTCCCACTGAAAGCAATGATAACATTGCCTTCACTGTTTGTCATTATTGTTTTACAATCAAAAGACAATTGTCTGGTAAACCTAAACCTAAACCAAATGAAGGAGTGCTTGTGATAGTTGGGTAACAGTCTTTTCCTGGTAATTTTCAACTCTGATTATGATAACAATATAACAGTGATAGAGGAAAGCTTTTAGTAAGTTTTCATTGTGTACCAGCTGCTAATGTAGAAATCCCAGTTCAGTTATATTTAAATGTATTAAAATTCATCTCTGGTCATCATTCTAATAATATATTCATATGAAATTAATACTTTCTCCCATTTTTGTTATATTTTGACATATTGGCTGCAAAAGTATGACTGGAGTGGTTTCATTAAAATGACTCATAATGGTTTAAGGTAAAACTTTGTTTTTGAAAATGACTAGATATCAAAATGTGTGTTGTCTCCAAGAATGAATAATTTCTGTCACAAGCTAGATCTTTAAAATGCTGGAACTTGGATTGGTAAGTTACTAAGATGGACAACCTACTTAGAGACTGAGAACACCAATATAAAATTCATGAGGTTATTGGATAGTGGCTGTGCCAGAAAGATTCACTATATATTGCTCCTTGTAAATGGAAAATGGGTTCAAATTATTGAGTAGGAAATTTCAGTAATAAGATCCCTGCTTGATTTTTGTTGAGACAGTTACACAAGGAACTTAGTATGTAATAAATTGCTTTGTGAACTAGAAGACATGAGTTCAAATCCCAATAGAGTTAAACATGAAATGAAATTCAGTAAGTATTTTAATTTGTGAGGTAGTTAGTGATCATGAAAGCCTCCTAAATTGTCAGAACAGAAACAATTGCTTCACTAATGTCATTTACAGACAACCCTATGGCACTAACCAGTCTGATTTAAATGTGACTCCAGATCCAGGAATTCCCACCAAATTGGCAGCAAAATACTCCCTGCAAACTTACTCATGGTACCCATTTAACATTCAGAAGAAAGGTACAGTGAGGATCAACTATCCAGTCCACTTCAGCAGAAGTTTTGCAATTGTAGTTTACAAATAAGTTTGCCACATGTTGAAGCAGTAGTTAATCCTTTAACAGAAAACAACACTAGTAACTACTCATAAGCCAAAACTTTATCACTGTTTTTGTGTGAGATTGAGCTTAAGGGTTAATTTTTGGAATAAAATCAGAAAATGCTAGAAATGCTCAAGTGTCTAGCAGTGGTGACACAATCAGAGTTCACATTTTTGCTTTGTGTCACTTCATTGGAATAGCTTTTAAGTATAACAAGGATCTTCACCTACTACCAGTGCATGATAGAAAATGAAGTAAATGATTCTCTGATCTAAAATTTTCAAGTCTTTTTAATGCCAGCACGTATACCAAGTATGGTCCCCTAAGTTTTAGGACTGAGGAGTAGAGGTGCAAAACACTGTCTAAGCCAAATCATGTTTTCAAATTGTCTTACTAATGGTTACTATTACTTCAAGATCCTTTTTCTTCTATGGCTCAGGCCTCCTTGGGAGTATTGCTTGCCAAAAAAAACAAAACAGACAATCAAGTGGCTTCTGGGCTGGTATCTGAGTTAAAAAAAAGTAGACATGTGCTTTAATTTGCTTTGGAGTTAAAACTCTTAACTTTCTTGCTCTCCAGACTGAATGGACTGTTGTTTTTCTGATTTGAATTAACTTCAGATTATCTCCCTCATTTTAGTGCTTGAGGCCAATTAAAGAAAATTGTTCAACAAATGAATGAAATTATTGCTCAAAATTGCAAGTCAGAACATCATTCCCATTTAGAAACAAGCATAATACATCTTAGACATTGAAACACAGTTGATTATAAACTTTGTTTTGAGAATTCATGAAGCAAAGGATAACTCTTACTATTGAATAATTCAGACCAGCCAAGCTGAAACATGAAAGACTGGTGAAATCGGTCGTGCTAAATCTTTTCAAAATTCAGTTTTCAAATCAGCTCTGACAGTAATTCAAAACAGAGGTGCACTGTATATCTAATATCTTTCTAACCGGTAGTTGAAAAATCAAAGGGAAATAGATAGAGCTCAATATTACTTGAGATTGTTATGATTTCAGCTGATGTTTCTATCAGACAAGTCAAATCAAGGGTGACTTGGCTTGATAATCATTTTTTTCTGATGGGGTGATCATTCAAGGAGCATCAGCAAATGAGGCTGTAAATTTAGTCTATAACAATCAAATAGTTCACAAAATAAATAAAATGGAGTAAACCAAACAAAGCCAGTTAAATATAACACGGTTTTAAAGATTTCAAACACATGATAAAACCAAATTTCATTCATTTCTCAAAGCCATCACTTTACATCTGCTCAAAGATGAGAGAAATTTTCCTTCCCCATCCAATCTGTAAGTTTGAGTTAACTGCGTCTTGTCAGTTATGGTCCTGCAAACTGTAAAATACTTTTATAATCACACATTATAAAATGTGTGGAGCTTTAGTTTTCTTAGTCTCTTAATAACCTGCAGGGTTCCAACAAAATGGACAAAGTCTGGAAGTTCCACAGATTACATTTCTTCACTATTTTCTTAGTTTCTTTAAAAATGTTCCTTTTTCTTGGGAGAGACTGTTTTAAAAGAACTTGCATCTGAATTGAGTTAGATATCCTTTCAATTATCCAACAGCATTCCAATCTCTGGATTTTCTCTGAGCAAAAATTAATCCTTGGTTATTCTAAACTCTCTAACCGAAAAAAGAATCATAGAGATGTACAGCACAGAAACAGACCCTTTGGTCCAACTCATCCATAATAATCAGATATTGTAAATAAATTAGATTCGATTATTTACAGTGTGGAAACAGGCCCTTCGGCCCAACAAGTCCACACTGACCCGCCGAAGCACAACCCACCCATACCCCTACATTACCCCTTACCTAATACTACGGGCAATTTAGCATGGCCAATTCACCTGACCCGCACATCTTTGGACTGTGGGAGGAAACCGGAGCACCCGGAGGAAACCCACGCAGACACGGGGAGAATGTGCAAACTCCACACAGTCAGTCGCCTGAGTCGGGAATTGAACCCGGGTCTCAGGCGCTGTGAGACAGCAGTGCTAACCACTGTGTCACCGTGCCGCCCACCATCTAGTCCCATTCACCAGCATTTGGTCCCTATCCCTCTAAATCTTTCCTATTCATATACCTATCCAGATGTCTTTTAAATATTGTTATTGTACCAGCCTCCACCACTTCATCTGGCAGCTCATTCCTTACACGCACCACCCTCTGTGAGAAAGAGAATTTTCCCCGAGGTCCCTTTTAAATCTTTCCCTTTACACCTTATACCAATGCCCTCTAGTTTTGGACTCCCCCTTCATGGGGAAAATACCTTGTCTATTTACCCTATCCATGCCCCTCATGATTTTATAAATCTCTATAAGATCACCCCTCATGCTGTGATTCACTAGGGAAAATAGCCCCAACCTATTCAGCCTCTCCCTATAGCTCAAACCCTCCAACCCTGGCACCATCCTGGAAAATCTTTCTGAACCCTTTCAAGTTTCACAACATCTTTCCTATAGCAGGGAGACCAGAATTGAATGTGGTATTCCAAAAGTGGCCTAACCAATGTCCTATACAGCTGCAATGTGACCTCCTAACTCCTATACTAAATGCACTGACCAATAAAGATATGGATGCCAAATACCTTGTTCACTATCGTATCTACCTGCGACTCTACTTTCAAGAAAATACAAACCTGCACTCCATCTTTCAATGTTTTTTCTCTCTCCTGTTGCAACTTCCCATAATATAAACATACTTACATTGAAACTGCAGGAGACACATGTTGGTTTAAAATTATGACTCCAGAAAGATTAATCCATTAAATTTTAAACTTCACATAAACCAACTCCCATATGCCACTAGTTTCAAACAAAATCTCTTAAAAAATGACATTAATATAGTTATATAAGCGACATACCTTTCATCACAGACCAGATATATATTTGTGATCAAGATAATTAACAAGTTCACAGGCTTTTAGTGGAGTTTATCTGTTTAATTACTTTATATAAAGATGTGCCATAATTTATTTACAAATTGATTATTGGTAATGCATTGATTAGATTTGCATTGGACATGTCAAATGAGTTAGCTGATCTGTGAGGAAACCAGAGTTCACGTATACAATTAATCGGTATTATCTCATTTTCAATTTAATTAAGCAATTGTTTCTCCCCTTCTTTTCCTTCTGGAATGCAATCAGGATTATAAGTATTAAAATTTTAATAACTGAGAAAACTAGCATGAACCAATGAAAATATATAGAAAAATCTTGGAAAACTAGGAAAAGCATTCAATTTCCCTGTAAAACATCAGATGTTTTGAAGTACTGGGTTTCGACTGTTGGGTAGCCATTAAGTAGCCTGCATAATTCTCCATCCCTTTAAACCAATTTTGACTATTGGATAGAAAATTGTGTGAGCTGCCCAACAGCTTCCTACAAGTATGGCTCTCTGCTGGGCATAATGGATTATGGAACAAGTTTCAAGATGCTTCCTTTAACTGCAATTTAACACAAATTATCATGTTGTTTCATTTAAGGTCCAAACATTGAAAGTATAAACTTATGCAAATGAAAACAATATTGAAACATACAAATATATACCTGAATTACCACTATACACTTTAAAACATGAATGGGTAGACCATCACATTTATGCTGATCATGTTCTATGACTCATTACGTAAAAGAGGATTCCCCTAGTGTTTAGTGGTTTTGTCGATGAAAGTGGCCCTTAGACTCATTGTGGAACAAAGAGATGGAAAGACATCAAAGGAAAGGGGAATTTGTAGCACCCTGCACTAAACATTTAATTTTTTTTGTCCAGTATCTGTTTTTAAAAATAGCTATTAAAGAGTTATAACTTTTCAAAGTGTTGCACAGCTCAGTGGCGATTGTTACATCAGCAAATGCAACTTGCATTCTATGGCAGCAATAGCTCACAAATACTAATGAGATGAGAAACTATTTGCTGACGGGAGAAATTTGGCTAGGGCAGTAGGAGCACTCCTCAAACTTCACTGGGTTGTGCCAAGACCTCTTTAACATCTTTTAAAACAGATTGAGCGATTGGGGTTGGTTTTTTTTCCCTTGGAGAATAGCATCTCTAAAGTGCAGCTCACAGTGTTGCACAAAAATACCAGCCTAAGTTACGTCCTTAAATCTCAGAATAGGCAAAACAAAACTCCACAAGTGCCTGACACAGGGATGAATATCACTGCTGAACAAAGCGGAAAAATATTAAATTTATGTTGGAGTTCCCTAGCACTGAACAGATGAAGGCGTCTGCAACAACCCTCTGCCACCACATTGGGTGCAACTAGTTATCTAAGCACAAAACTGGTGTCAAACTTTGAATGTTTCTGATTACGTGCAGTTAAGCATTGTGCTACAGAGTGCATTTAACAACTACATCATGGGGGCAATTGTAACATAGTTTATTAAACTTACTTTAATACCAAATATTCTGCAATTGGTTTCAAAAATTATTTTTGCTCAGCTATGCTTACATTCTTGTGTATACTTACTGTATACTCTGGGTAGTGTTGGAACATTTCACACAATATTAACCTTACCAGTAACTGAAGAAGATTTACAAGACGTAGTGAGATTAAATCATTTTAAAGATATGGTTCCAGTATTCACTAGGTCATTCTATTGTAGGTATGAGGCTGTTAATTTGCAATGTCTAGACAAAAAGCCATAAAAACAACATCACCTATAGATCGCTAAGAAGTTAGACTTTATATCAAACTGTCAAACTAGGCTTGTGAATGGACTGGTAATAAGTATTCTCTGACTGTGTTACAGATTTCCAATACGATGGGAGTCGAGGATGTCTATTAAATATTTTTATATCCATGGTGATAGCTCATAATCATTTTCACCTTATTTTATTGGATTTCTTCTGACTGAGAATGAAGAAACTTGTTCTCTATTTTGATACAAAATAACTACCTGAGTTATCCAAGTATTGGGAATGAGCTCAGTGGTAGGGATGGTAATAGAAAATCAACATGAAGACATTGAATTGGAAGCTCAAGCTCTTCATATTGCTTCCATACTTTCCCTCCATTGGCTAACATGATAGGAGAACATCACAATAGAAATGTAGTTAGAGCAATTCATTGACCAATTGAGAGGAATTATTCAAAGATTTTTCAATTTTGCAAACAATGCTTGGGGAATCACAGGGTTTCAGAGTCTAGCCTGGTAAAATAAGCTGGTAAACAAATGAAAACTCAATACAGCCTGCTTCAGGAAGCCATTGACAGATCCAGGAAATTTCCTGAAGAAGGGCTCATGCCCGAAACGTCGATACTCCTGCTCTTTGGATGCTGCCTGACCTGCTGCGCTTTTCTAGCAACACATTTTCAGCTCTGATTTCCAGCATCTGCAGTCCTCACTTTCTCCTGAGAAAAGAGTATGTTTACTTTGGTTGCCATGGAAACTGAGAGAGGTTCTCTGCCTGGGTTTTATTCATCAAGGCTCCAGAATCCCATTGAAGTGGAAGGGCAGGGAAAAGAAGCAAAGTCCAGACATAGGCAACAAGAGATTGGCAATCTTAAGGTTAACAGAAGGCCTAGGTCAGGGAGGGATGCAGAAAAAGGCAACAGTGGGCAAAACAACCAGCCTCCTCAGTTCAATTTAGGATATCTTCCAGAGTTAATCCACCTTTCAAAGCTCAGTTACCTCCAAATGTCTGACAACATTGGCTCTGTCATGGTGACAGATCAGAACATCAAAGTACTGATAGACACATAGTCATGATCCACTGGGATACAGCATCTTAAATCAAGCCCTGATATTCCCAGAGTTGTACAAAATATTAACTTTTTTTAAGGTTAGGTACAGTACCCCATTTTAACTGCCTTGCAAACCA
Source organism: Hemiscyllium ocellatum (assembly GCF_020745735.1). Taxonomy (NCBI): domain Eukaryota; kingdom Metazoa; phylum Chordata; class Chondrichthyes; order Orectolobiformes; family Hemiscylliidae; genus Hemiscyllium; species Hemiscyllium ocellatum. The sequence continues at coordinate 66,725,321 of NC_083403.1, forward strand.
AGGTTGATAGAAAGCAAGAATCATGCTTCTGTATTAGAAAAAGACTATAGCTACAAGTAAACAGATACAAGTCATAAAACACTATTAAAACTGTACTAAAACTTGAATCCCCTTATAAACTTCTTGTTACACCAGCAGACACACACACACACATATTATTGTAGATGGAGCAAAAAATGGGAATTCCAGTGTTGAGATGATCTGTTTTTGGCTAGCCAGGCCCTTTTTGTTGGTTGTTTTTCTCTGAAAGCTTTCACTGACTTTAAGAAGTTCAGAGTGAATGATTCACTTGAAACATTTCTTTGATTTATCAATTCAAAAGGTACAGCTCACAGAAGCAGCTGCAGGAAAGGTAATTGGTCTTGCTGAAGTTGAAACTGAGTTTATTTACTGCAGAGAACAGGTGGGGAAAACAACAACACACTTTTCTATGCTTATCTCTCTCTCTGCCTGTGTCTTGGTAACTTGTTTCCAGTTCCAAACTGCTCAGTTAGCTGAGAACCAATCTGCTTCACTTGTAAACAATTCCGCAGCTTCTGTCAGAATTTAGAAGGATAAGAAGAGATATAATTGCTAAAGGGGGTTGACAAAGTAGCTGCAGAAAGAATGCTTCCGCATGAGGGGCAATCTAGAATGAGCGGTCAGAGTTTTATCATAGGCAGCAGCAGATTTAAAATAGAGATGAGGAGAAATTTCTTCTCTCAAATGATTGTAAATCTAAGAAACTCACTAACCTCAGAGTCTCATGAGTGTCAAGGCATTGAATAATTTTAAGGAGTAGGCAGACAGATTTCAATTAGGAATGGGTTGAAGAGTTATGAAAAACAAGTAAGAAAGGAGTTGAAAATGAAGTGCGATCAGCCATGATTATATAAAATGGCAGGCTAGGCTCAAGGGGCCGAACCCTGCTTCTAATTTTTATGTCATTTTGCTCATGATCATTTGTATGTTGTAAGAACCCATAACCACAAAAACAAAATTCTCAAAAGTATTGAATATCTTTGTTGTGAAATTAAGCAGCCATCCTAGTAAATCCCTATTTTAAAATCAGTTGTTTCTCCTTACAGTCCACAATATTTAAAGACACAAAACACAATGCTTCTTACAACACGGAACTTCTACTTCCATCAAATATTTTTTAAAACAATGACTGCTGCAACCAAAAGATGACTATCTCACAGAGTGCTTTGTCAACCCATGGATTATCACAACTGTACTTAGTCTAAGATATTTCAGATAGAATAGTCATATAGATGTACAGCACGGAAACAGACCCTTCAGTCCAACTCATTCATGCGAACCAGGTATCCCATGCCAATCTAGTCCCTACTGCCTTTATACTCTTCAAAGGATTCACTCAATCTATCCTGTCGATACCTGACATATGCTTCCTTCTTTTTCTTAACCAAACCCTCAATTTCTTTAGTCATCCAGTATTCCCTATACCTACCAGCCTTTCCTTTCACCCTAACAGGAATATACCGTCTCTGGACTCTCGTTATCTCATTTCTGAAGGCTTCCCATTTTCCAGTTGTCCCTTTACCTGCAAACATCTGCCCCCAATCAGCTTTTGAAAGTTCTTGCCTAATACCATCAAAATTGGCCTTTCTCCAATTTAGAACTTCAACTTTTAGATTTGGTCTATCCTTTTCCATCACTGTGTTAAATCTTAGAGAATTATGGTCGCTGGCCCCAAAGTGCTCCCCTACTGACACCTCAGTCACCTGCCCTGCCTTATTTCCCAAGCGTAGGTCAAGTTTTGCACCTTCTCTAGTAGGTACATCCACATACTGGATCAGAAAATTGTCTTGTACACACTTACCAAATTCCTCTCCATCTAAATCCTTAACACTATGGCAGTCCCAGTCTATGTTTAGAAAGTTAAAATCCCCTACCATCTCTACCTGATTATTCTTACAGATAACTGAGATCTTCTTATAAATTAGTTTTTTAATTTACCAATGACTATTAGAGGGTTGATGATACAAACCCAATAAGGGAATCATCCCTTTCTTATTTCTCAGTTCCACCCGAATAACTTGCCTGGATGTATTTCCAGGAATATCCTTCCTCAGTGTGGCTGTAATGCTATTGCTTATCAAAAATGCCACTCCCCCTCCTCTATTCCCTCCCTTTCTGTCCTTTCTGTAGCATTTGTATCCTGGGACATTAAGCTGCCAGCCCTGTCTATCCCTGAGCCTTGTTTCTGTAATTGCGATGATATCCCAGTCCCATGTCCCTAACCATGCCCTGAGTTTATCTGCCTTCCTTGTTAGGCCTCTTGCATTGAAATAAATGCAGTTAAATTTATCAGTCCTACCTTGTTCTCTGCTTTGTCTCTGACTGCCCCTGACTGGTTGATTCGCTTCTGTTCTCAATTGTACCAGTCTCAGACTGATCCTTTTCCTCACTATCTCCCTGGGTTGCAAACCTCCACCACCCCCCCCCCCCCCCCCCACACACACACACACACACACACACACACACACACACAACCTTACTAGTTTAAATTCACACCTACTGGGACCTTTACCCTTTGAGAACATTCTACATCCTCTCTGAGACTTCCTTGATCTCGGTACCAGGAGGTAACACACCAATATGATTTTTTTGCTGCTGGACACAGAAACGCCTGTCTGTACCTCGGATGAGAGAGTCTCCTAACACAATCGATCTCTTGGAACCCAATGCACCCCTCATTACATTACAGCCAGTCTCAATACCAGAAACTTGGCTGTTAGTGCTACACTCCCCTGAGAATCACCCCCTACATTTTCCAAAATAGCATACTTGTTTGAAATGGGGATAACCACAGAAGACTCCTGCACTAGCTGCCTATCTCCCTTATCTTTTCTGGGGTTAACCCATCTATGTGACTGTATCTGTGACTTCTCTCCCTACCTCTAACTGCCATCCATCGCACCCCCTTGCTCTTGTAGATTCCTCATTGTCTCTAGCTATCTGTCCATCTGATCCATTCCATCTGATTGGATTCACAACCAATGGCATTTATTGCAGGTATAATCCTCAGTAACATGTAAGCTCTCTCTGAACTCTCACATCTGACAAGAAGAGCATATCACTCTACTGAAGGCCATTTTTGCTTCTTCCAATCTGCAAACCCAGAAAATAGCACCGACGTAGTCCTCTACAAAATACTGCTCCAAGCTAATTTAATACTTATGGCTTATATTTTTATGTTTAATCAAGAGACCTATCTCAATGAAAATATATAATCATGTAGAGTGGGTTACCCCTCTCTACCCACTACTGCAGACTTACAGCAAGGTCCCAAGGCCACACTGAAAACTATTGACTGAGGAGGAGGAGATAACGAAAGACTGACTATCCCCCACCTCCTCCACCCCAAACCTCAATAGGAAGCTACTCCCTACAGCCACATTTTTTTGCCCATCCAAGAATTGACAAAATAACAGAATTAAAAACTATCTGATCCCTGGTCTGTGAAAAGCTATTAGCATTCCTGCAACTGCAGATATAGAAAAAAAGTACATTCTTGAACCCTGAGTATTGTTGGTCAGTCACCATCAAAAGGTACCAAGACAAAGAATTTCAATTAACATGTATAATGATTTGATCTTGAACCTGACTGTGCAATAATCAATGCTACCAGTAACATCGCTTGTAATACCTGCAATCTTCGAGTAAAAAATGAGGTCTGCAGATGCTGGAGATCATAGCGGAAAATGTGATGCTGGTTAAAGCACAGCAGGTTAGGCAGCATCTCAGGAATAGGGAATTCGACGTTTCGAGCATAAGCCCTTCATCAGGAATGAGAGAGAGTAGCCAAGCAGGCTAAGATAAAAGGTAGGGAGGAGGGACTTGGGGGAGGGGCAATGGAGGTGGAAGGAGGTCAAGGTGAGGGTGATAGGCCGGAGTGGGGTGCGGGCGGAGAGGTCAGGAAGAGGATTGCAGGTTAGGAGGGCGGTGCTGAGTTGAGGGAACTGACTGAGACAAGGTGGGGGGAGGGGAAATGAGGAAACTGGAGAAATCTGAATTCATACCTTGTGGTTGGAGGGTTCCCAGGCGGAAGATGAGGCGCTCCTCCTCCAGCCGTCGTGTTGTTATGTTCTGCCGGTGGAGGAGTCCAAGGACCTGCATGTCCTCGGTGGAGTGGGAGGGAGAGTTGAGCCACGGGGTGATTGGGTTGGTTGGTCCGGGCGGCCCAGAGGTGTTCTCTGAAGCGTTCCGCAAGTAAGCGGCCTGTCTCCCCAATATAGAGGAGGCCACATCGGGTGCAGCGGATGCAATAGATGATGTGTGTGGAGGTACAGGTGAACTTGTGGCGGATATGGAAGGATCCCTTGGGGCCTTGGAGGGAAGTGAGTGTGGAGGTGTGGGCGCAAGTTTTACATTTCCTGCGGTTGCAGGGGAAGGTGCCGGGGGTGGAGATTGGGTTGGTGGGGGGTGTGGATCTGACTAGGGAGTCACGAAGGGAGTGGTCCTTGCGGAACGCTGATAGGGGAGGGGAGGGAAATATATCCTTGGTGGTGGGGTCCATTTGGTGGTGGCGGAAATGACGGCGGATGATACGTTGTATGCGGAGGTTGGTGGGGTGGTAGGTGAGAACCAGTGGGGTTCTGTCTTGGTGGCGGTTGGAGGAGCGGGGCTCAAGGGCGGAGGAGCGGGAAGTGGAGGAGATGCGGTGGAGGGCATCGTCGATCACGTCTGGGGGGAATCTGCAGTCCTTGAAGAAAGAGGCCATCTGGGCTGTGTGGTGTTGGAACTGGTTCTCCTGGGAGCAGATGCGGCAGAGACGAAGGAATTGGGAATATGGGATGGAGTTTTTGCAGGGGGCAGGGTGGGAGGAGGTGTAGTCCAGGTAGCTGTGGGAGTCAGTCGGTTTATAATAGATGTCTGTGTTGAGTCGGTCGCCCGAGATAGAGATGGAAAGGTCTAGGAAGGGGAGGGAGACTTTTCATGAAAAACTCACAAACTGATCTTTTTCTCAACTTTATCTTTTTTAACTTTTATGTTTTAGCTTTCACTTCTCTTGTGAGAGTACAGATATTGACTTATCTTTCTGTATCATATTTAGTAACAACTAAGCCCTCTCTTTGTTACATCAAGAAAGCCTGGTTAAATTGACTCCTTTTAAAAGATAAATTCATTGAGGCTGGGAGAAAAGTATCTCAGGGTAGATTAAACTTGTTGTGACTAATGAAGGGGCAGTTTCTTCAGGAATAGGAGCCAGTTCATCCTTCCTTCGCCAGGATGCCAATGATTTTGGATATCCCACCTGGAACCATAACAAATCAGGGAACCTTGCTTGTGGACAGAACATAACAGACCAAAAGACTAGTTCTGTAGAGAGGCCATGTGTTCTATGGTGGAGGATGAGGCAGCCCCACAGGACATGGTGGCTAACTATTGGCAGTGGTACTAAAGCTTGCCATGGTTCAAAATCTTCTGCACCTCCAGATCTTTCCAAGGAGATATAAGTGGGACCTCTGCTGGTCATTGATGCATCATGATCGTGGCCAATGCTTATTGAAAAGTACCAATGAAACCACAAGAGCAGCAAAGTGCCCTTCTTAAATTTCCTACATATGTTTCTAGCTGGTATTCACCTTGCACTTGCAGCTATAGTGGAGGCAGGCTGTACCTTGGGATGATCTTAGCTGATGCCCTCTCGTTGCTTGAGGCTTGGAGAATTGCCATGTTGAAGGGCTCCTGTATAAGTGTCATTGGCAAAGGAGCTAAGACCCATTGTGCACACTCTAAAACTGTCCTGACTGGAGAGTCTGGGGGCACAAGGCAGCTGTTCCTCTTCTCTTACATGCTGCATGTGTACTTCCCTGCTGCCCCTTCGAGTATGATAATCTGGTGGACACAGAAGGCAGCTCATCAGCATTTAGATATGTTACTGCTACAATGAGCACATGGATAAGATGTTAGTATGGGTATCTACCAGTCTCTGGAATCCACTGACTGGCCTGCTGATTCTGGCTCACCATAATAGTCGCCTGTCTTTCCAAGGAGGCTGCTATGTGCTCAGGTCTGGTTCATCTAGGCTTGCTGGGAAGTTTTGATCATCCATGCTTGGGTAGTCACAGCTTCTGGGGGATTTGGCAGCTGTCTCCTTACCTCCTGTTGCAGTTAAAGCAAATGCTATGAGGCTTACACATCCAGTGATCTATCACCAGTGTGGGGCTCAGCAAGGGCCTGATCTCTCAAAGTCCTTTTCCTCTCAGTAGCCTCAGCTGTTAGAGATGTTGTCAGTTGATTGGACCCTTCTGTGATGCTCTCATCAGATAGTGTTCTTGAATCTAAACATGAATAGATAGTCATCATAGTGAGAATCACTGTGTTCTGGGGTTAGAGTATAGAGTCATGGAGGTGTACAATGCAGAAACAGACACTTTGATCCAACTCATCCATGCCAACCAGATATCCTAAATTAATCTATTCACATTTACCAGCATTTGGCCTGTCTACTTCTAAACCCTTCCGATTCATATGTCCATCCAGATAGCTTTAAATATTGTACCAGCCTCCATCACTTCCTCTGTCTGCTCATTACATAAACGCACCATCCTCTGTTTGAAAAAGTTGCCCCTTAGATCCCTTTTAAACAGCAATAGACTGTGATTTCACACCAAATGGTACACATCAAAGAGTTAAATGCAATCATGCAGACTGATAGATTTCTCAGCAATTTCCTTTCATTGTTAATGACATATCAGATAATCAAAGCTCATTAAAACTCACAAGGTATTACAATTCTTCACTTTTGCCAACTTCCTTCCAAGAACTATGGACTGCATCAACTGGTCAATCACCTTCCTTCCTTAGAGCAATGCTCCCTTCAACTCTGAATACTGCACTCTACTTACTCACATGCACAATTCCAATTTTTCACATAGTGTTAACTTCACAAAGCTTGCACCATATTTGCATTTTTCTGAGCCCTAATCTGACTCAGCTACACAAAACAAATACTTTTTATGGGCTTCCTTCACTCGTGTGCATGGCTGCACTGAACTATTAGTGAAACTTGGCTTCTATCAAGTCCCCTTGTTTCCTAAGATATTTCCTGCGCCCCAGTGCCAACACTTTGCTACCTACTAATTTCTGGAACTTCTCCAAGCTCTAACACAGACACATCCAACCACTCTTGACTTCTCACTGAGTCTCCAACTGTACAGATTCAGTTTAGCTCAGTTCTGTGTTGAGTAGTACAACTAACCGCAGCACTGTGCAACATGGAGTTTGTGTCTCTCCATCTCCCTCACCCACTCCCTAACTTTTCCAATTGCCTGTCATCATTAAACTCCTGCTCAATCATCCTTAAAATGCCCTGTGTGATCAATTGAAAACTTTGCAACATACTCTTTCACTCGTACTGGGCAGAATTTAATGTAGCCACCTAGCAATTCTTGAAACTGTCAGTTCCACATTTGTTCTCATACACAGACTAATGGCTTATACAGTACAGAAATGCCAGCAAGAAGAAGGATTCCTCACACCATCACTCATTCGATTTTACTGTCTGATGATCTCTCAGCTCTGCTTTTGTGTGATATCACCTGATTTGCAAGGTTCGAATATCACCATGTCATTCAACAGACAGTGAATTTATTAGACTAGGCACATTTAGAAATGAGTTATCCATTCTTTGAAGTCTGAACAATGAGAAATGAATGTGGCTTTTGCAGTGGATGGAATAGAGATTTAAATAAATGATAACTCATCTGTGGAGATAAAAAAAGACAATATGTAAGCAATTGATTATTTGTAAGAACACATGCTGCAGCACTTGAGACAGACAATGTAAGTGAAGTGTAACTGGTTTATTGTACAAAGGACTCTCCACTTGTGAGCTCTACACTTTGCAGATTGCAACTTACATGCTCAATATGAGTTGCATTTAAGCACGCACATTTAAGATTTTCCAATTAGCACATGGAAGGAAAATATCTAGCTCAGATGTAGCATAATCTTGTGTAAATACTCCATTCTATGAGATTGTGTTGAGGATTTTTCTAATCTTATCTTAGATCACATTACTCTGGTTCAGTGAGCCTTCAAACTGTCCTTTCAACCTTTGGCAACTTGAATCTATGCTTTCCTCCAAAATCATTTTCCTCTTGATGATACTATGGAGTCTCAGTAGCATTGAATGGATCATGTTGCATGCATATGATCTTTTTTTGAATGTTGGGAAGAATGGACGTTTGAAATAAAAAGAGACTTTGGTACTTCTAGAATTTCACTGAAAGAGCTATTTCTAGTTGGGAGAGAAAAGGAGATTGTTGTTTCTTCCCTGAATCTATTTTATTCAATTGCAAGCCAGTCACATTAATTTGCATTTATTTACATATATTATCATATTAAAGGTGCTTGTCGGGGGTGATAGATTTGAAAATGATAACCAGTGTTGTTTTGGGTATCTTAATTTACAGATGGTGGTGAATTGAGTTGTTGATTTGTGCAGGGTCTCACACTATAACTGAAACTGCAAAGTATTATTTTGAAAACTATTAGACTTCTGGATTTATTAGCCATGAAATCGATCTAAGATTTAAAAAAAAATCTGCGGTAGGGCAGGATGCGGAAGGGTTATTTTGTCTGCTAAATAAGTGATCCAACAAATTAAGACTGTATCATGCATTTCTTTTCTTATCAATGGTCTTACATTACACCAAGATGTATCATTTGAACTCAGCATATCAATTGCAATGGATGTTTCGTTGTGCTGTGGAATTTCAAAATTTTGCTAACAGTTGCCTACTTACAGATAAACTAAAAGTTGAGTGAAATCAGGAATAACAGTAACCAAGAAGCCTGTTTTATTTCACACAGGATACAGTGAACAGAATTCAGCTTCCTGGTGAGATTGATCTATTTCCTTTTAATAGACAAATTATAGAATATGTAATGATAACTCACTTTATGCCTAACACTCCTTTGTTATAGGCTGTGTCCATGTGTATACCAGTCTGAAGCCTTCCTTAGTTCCTCGGACTGCCACAGAAAGAAAAGAAGCAATTCTATGATCCCTCCCCAACTCTGACTATTGAGGTCTAGCCTAATCAGGGCTGTGTAGCTGCAGGAGATCAGAGAAAAAGGGAAGGGTAGACAAGACCTTGCAGGGAACTGAAACTGGAAACAGAATTTTAAAGTTGAAATATTGCCAAACCAGGAACAAATATGTATTTCATTGAGTACAAGGTGACAGAAATTCTATGATTTAGAATGCAACACTACCTGCTTGATGTAGAAATTGTGTGTCTAGCTGGTTTATTGTATGTTCGGGGTTGCCCTTGAGAAAGTGGTCCTGAGCTGCCTTCTTGAATGGCTGCAGTCCATGTGCAGTAGGTAAACCCATAGTAATGCAAGGGAGTAGTACTATGATTTTAACCCTGCAACAGTGAAGGAACATTGATATATTTCCAAGTCAGCTCAGATCATGTCTAAGGTTTGTTCTGTCAAATAAATTATTGAGAAACATTCTATTACAGGCTTGAAACATTTAGAATGAAACGCCTGTGTCTTGATTTCCAAAGGGCTGTGAGGTTAATATACAGTATGGATAGCAATTTAAAATGGTAGGCAAGGATGTCATCTTAGAATGCTGATGTTGTTCTTTCAACTATTGAATTTTAAAATGATTAGAAGCAGGTGAAGGGCACAGGTAATTCCCGGTAACCAATTCTGGGGATCTTAACTGACTTGTGAGGGACCTGTATTTTCAGCACCACAATAGTCATGGCTTTTTGAGGTAAGGCCAAACTAATTTGTGCAAGTCCTTCCAGTGTTTGAGGTAAACTAGAACTGGAACAATGTTGTCATGAACTTAACCTTGTCCTTCATAACCAGTTTACATTCACAGGGTCATTAACCTGATTCATTAATTCTGGGTGGAATTTTCCCTGGTGGTTGTGAGCACTGATGAGAAATTTAGGGGACTACGATAAGAATGAAAATATCTGATTCTCAACGTCAAGAAACTTTTTTCCAATTTTTCCCTCACGCCTAAAGTGGTAACATCTGAATCTCACCACTGAGCAGTGACTATAATACTTCCATGCATTTACATCTCACTAAAGTGCCAGCTCACCTCATTCTATGCCATTTCTCCTTTCATTCACCGAGAAAATAGATGACGCAAATTCCTGAGATGTATACCAGACTAGGTACCTGGTGGCAGCAGTTTTTTGTGATGCTTGTCCTGGCCATTGGGTAACTGTTCCTTCTCAACAAAGTTGCTGCACGCTCCATGGTTACCTGCTTCCTCAAACTCTCACCCACACCAGTCTGCATCAACAAACACCAAGTCTCGCCACATCATCACGCCTGCTGGGGAACCACATCTGAAACCACCTCAGACTTTTAACATTTTACTTTGGAGCTGAGGTAACTTATGACGTGCAAGCTTCTGCCAGGTTGCTTTGTGCACAGGGTTACACATGTATCTTATGCACCTGCTCAGAATGCAGCTTACGGCTCTTAGTCTTCTAGGTAAAAAGCCATTCCTGATGAAGGGCTTTTGCCAGAAGCGTCAATTTTCCAGCTCTTTGGATGCTGCCTGACCTTCTGTGCTTTTCCAGCACCACTCTAATCCGGACTGCTATCTTAGTCCTCGTGCAATTTAGCAGCTACTTGGTGGCTGTCAGGCTCTGTGTAATTCACATTTCTATCTGAGCATACGTTCACTGACTTCAGCACTGACCTACAGAATGCCAGACGCTATATGGGTCACATTGCTTTCTTCGCACACTTTCAGGGTCTTCAGTGCTCAGTGAAAGGATGCCAGCCTCTGTGGCTTATGTTAATTTCGAATACAGAATGTAAATATTGGGTCTTTTTTATTTTTGTGGTCTTTAAAATTGTGAAGAAGAAGAATTGTTATAAACCAGTATTTTAAAGAATTACTGCATGACACTTATGGCAGGGATCATGCAAACAACTATTTGGGGAAGTAGTAATTGAAGTTTGGGTTGTGGGCGATCTGGAGTATAGGTATATCTAAGTGGCAATAAGAAATTGATTGGTCTAAGGACTAGTAACCGGTGATAGATGTCAAAAGCTTTTACTTGCTACCAACTATGTAATGGTTTCACACACTGAACAGCTTGGGGTTGAGAAGAAGACACAGAGAGAAGTGATTTGATCTCCACCACTTTCTTTGGTCACTGCAGTCAAAACCCACTTCAAACATGAAGAAAGCTAGGGTCCACCTTTCCTTCAGCAGTTGTTGTAAGCTGTGACTTTTAGCTGATAAATCAGATGCCTTTTATAAGTGAACCAGCCAACTTATTTGTCATGTATCTGAAAAAAAGACGACTGATGGTTCTGATCATCATATGAATCACCTCAAGAATCCATGAATGGGAACCACTGGATTGCCTCACAACTTTCCTCTGCCCATAATCTATTTTGCCCTATTTGTTTGTCTGTCTGTCTATATATGTGTAAGGCAGAGTTTATAAAGGGATTAGAGTTTTAGTTTCTTGCATGTCAAGGTTTATGACTGTGAGAAATGGTCCCAGCCACAGCAGAAGTTGTTGTCACTGCTGCTGTGATGGAGAGAAATTGCAGAGTAACAGATGCACGAGCAAACCCAGGATCAGCAGCAAACTCCAGTGACTGCTGAACAACCTCCATTCGAAGAGCTTGCAGCTGCAGGTCCTATCAGGATGTGGAAGAAATACAGGAGGCCTTGATGCTATTTCCTCCAGATGAGCAAGGCACTGTGTTGTTGCAGCCTGAGGATTTCCTGGGACTCTGCCTCAGAACTTTTCCAACTGCTGGAATGTAACCTAAAGGGGTGTGTGGATAGTCCACCACAGTGTCATTAAAGGTGACAGCTGACTAAATCTGTAAACAGCTGAAAACAGCTACCTGGACTACACCTCCTCCCACCCTGCCCCCTGCAAAAACTCCATCCCATATTCCCAATTCCTTCGTCTCCACCGCATCTGCTCCCAGGAGGACCAGTTTCAACACCGCACAGCCCAGATGGCCTCCTTCTTCAAGGACCGCAGATTCCCCCCAGACGTGGTCGACGATGCCCTCCACCGCATCTCCTCCACTTCCCGCTCCTCCGCCCTTGAGCCCCGCTCCTCCGCCCTTGAGCCCCGCTCCTCCAACCGCCACCAAGACAGAACCCCACTGGTTCTCACCTACCACCCCACCAACCTCCGCATACAACGTATCATCCGCCGTCATTTCCGCCACCTCCAAACGGACCCCACCACCAAGGATATATTTCCCTCCCCTCCCCTATCAGCGTTCCGCAAGGACCACTCCCTTCGTGACTCCCTCGTCAGATCCACACCCCCCACCAACCCAACCTCCACTCCCGGCACCTTCCCCTGGAACCGCAGGAAATGTAAAACTTGCGCCCACACCTCCACACTCACTTCCCTCCAAGGCCCCAAGGGATCCTTCCATATCCGCCACAAGTTCACCTGTACCTCCACACACATCATCTATTGCATCCGCTGCACCCGATGTGGCCTCCTCTATATTGGGGAGACAGGCCGCTTACTTGCGGAACGCTTCAGAGAACACCTCTGAGCCGCCCGGACCAACCAACCCAACCACCCTGTGGCTCAACACTTTAACTCTCCCTCCCACTCCACCGAGGACATGCAGGTCCTTGGACTCCTCCACCGGCAGAACATAACAACATGACGGCTGGAGGAGGAGCGCCTCATCTTCCGCCTGGGAACCCTCCAACCACAAGGTATGAATTCAGATTTCTCCAGTTTCCTCATTTCCCCTCCCCCCACCTTGTCTCAGTCGGTTCCCTCAACTCAGCACAGCCCTCCTAACCTGCAATCTCCTTACTGACCTCTCCGCCCCCACCCCACTCCGGCCTATCACCCTCACCTTGACCTCCTTCCACCTATCACATCTCCATCGCCCCTCGCCCAAGTCCCTCCTCCCTACCTTTTATCTTAGCCTGCTTGGCTACTCTCTCTCATTCCTGATGAAGGGCTTATGCTCGAAACGTCGAATTCCCTATTCCTGAGATGCTGCCTAACCTGCTGTGCTTTAACCAGCAACACATTTTCAGCTGTGATCTCCAGCATCTGCAGACCTCTTTTTTTTACTCGTAAATCTGTAAACAACTGGCTGCTTCTACGGATCCTTTGGAGACCTGTGTAGGAACTCTCAATTCTCAGCCCACAAATGGATCAAGGCTGTTACCAATACAATGCCAGATCATAGCACTCCATCTTATTTCCTCATGATACGGTCTGTGTTGCAGTCTGGGCTGTTTGTTTTGCCAACATAGCTGACTTCACCCAGTGTTAGGGCACCACTGTACACTTAGAGTCATAGAGCCATAGAAATGTATAGCACGGAAACAGACTCTTCAGTACAAATTGTCCATGCCAACCAGACATCCCAACCCAAACTAGTCACACTTGCCAGCACCTGGCCCCTATTCATACACCCATCCAGATGTTTTAAATGTCGCAATTGTATGCGCCTTCACCAGTTCAATGTATCTATGTAACTGCGACTTTACCCCTTCCTATAACTGCCATCCATCACATCACCTTGCTCTTGGAAATTCCTCATTGCCTCTAACTGTCTCTGCATCCGATCTATTTAATCTGAAAGGATTCGCAACCAACAGTATTTATTGCGGATATAATCTGCAGTAACCCGTAAACTCTCCCTAAACTCCCACATCCGACAAGAAGATATCACTCTACTAAAGGCCATTTTTGCTTCTTTCAATTGGCAGACCCAGAAAATAGCATTGCCTTATTCATCTACAAAACACTGCTCCAGGTTAAATTAATACTTACGGCTTATATTTTAAGTTTAATCAAGAGACATATCTCAATAAAACATATAGGCAAGAAAGAACCAACTCTACTTACTACTGCAGACTGATTGTAAGGCCACGCTTAAAATCCACTTATCTGTTTCTGTGCTGTGACCTCTCCCAAACAGGTTCCTCCAAGAAAGACACAGAATCTATAGCAAAAGATCACAGTATCATGTAATTAAGATGATATATTGAACAAACCTAGATAGCTGTTAAGTCTTTCATCTTTTAACATAGAACATAGAACATTACAGCGCAGTACAGGCCCTTTGGCCCTCGATGTTGCGCCGACCTGTTATACCAATCTGAAGCTCATCTAATCTACACAATTCCATGTACGTCCATATGCTTGTCCGAGGACGACTTAAATGTACTTAAAGTTGGCGAATCTACTACCATTGCAGGCAAAGCCTTCCATACCTTTACTACTCTCTGAGTAAAGAGACTACCTCTGACATCTGTCCTATATGTATCACCCCTCAATATAAAGCTATGCCCCCTTGTGCTTACCGTCATCATTCTTGGAAAAATGCTCTTCCTATCCACCCTATCTAACCCTCTGATTATCTTACATGTCTCTATTAAGTCACCTCTCAATCTTCTCCTCTCTAATGAAAACAGCCTCAAGTCCCTCAGCCTTTCCTCGTAAGAGCTTCCCTCCATACCAGGCAACATCCTAGTAAATCTCCTCTGCACCCTTTCCAAAGCTTCCACATCCTTCTCATAATGCTGTGACCAGAACTGTACTTAATACTCCAAGTGCAGCCGCACTAGAGTTTTGTACAGCTGTAGCATAACCTCATTGTTCCGGAACTCAGTCCCTGGATTAATAAAAGCTAAAACACTATATGCCTTCTTAACAACCCTGTCAACCTGGGTGGCAATTTTCAAGTATCTGTGTACCTGGATACCAAGATCTCTCTGCTCATCTACACTACCAAGAATCTTACCATTAGCCCAATACTTTGCATTCCGATAACTCCAACCAAAGTGAATCACCTCATGCTTGTCCGCATTAAATTCCATTTGCCACCTCTCAGCCCAGCTCTGCAACTTATCTATGTCTCTCTGTAACCTACGACATCCTTCATCACTATCCACAACTCCACCGACCTTAGTGTCTTCTGCAAATTTACTAACCCACCCTTCTACGCCCTCATCTAGGTCATTTATAAAAATGACGAACAGCAGTGGACCCAACACCGACCTTTGTGGTACCCCATTGGTAACTGGACTCCAGGATGAACATTTCCCATCAACCACCACCCTCTGTCTTCTTTCAGCAAGCCAATTACATCCAAACTGATATATCTCCCACAATCCCATTCCTCCACATTTTGTACAATAGCCTTCTGTGGGGAACCTTATCGAACGCCTTGCTGAAATCCATATACACCACACCAACCATTTTAGTCTCACCTACCTACCACTTTAGAGTGGATTGCAGGTTTCAGAACTGGAATTCTGTGTCTTATGGTCCTGCTCCACAGCTACCTGATGAAGGAGCTGCACTCTGAAACCTAATACTTCCAAATAAACCTGTTGGACCATGACCTGGTGTTGTGTGATTTTTAACCTTGGGCAAATAGGCCCACAGCTGACACTCTATTGCAAATACAGTTGCTCATTTGTAAATATATTTACATGCCTGATTTATAGTCTGAGTATCTGCCATTAAATAAGTGCCAAGTTACACAGATTATTAGTGTTTAGTGTCATTCCATCTTAGAACACTGTGTGGGAGAGCTACCATTTCAGAATCACACAGTGAAGGATAATATCTTCTGTTTGCACTCAAGTTGTGCCTAACCCTATATATACCAGTCTATCATGCAGAAGGTTATGTTCCTCCTGCTCAAAGTCCTCATCTTCCTGCCCAGATGACTCTCCCAGCTCTTCCACATCTATCCTTTCCCCTCTTTTTCTGTTCCACTTCTGCACAGCATAGCATTCTACAGCACGCTGTGTCTGGAGTGCACTTCAAGGACCCCAAATCAATCCAAGCAGCAGAACCTTATCCTCAGGAAATCTGTCAATTGCACCAGGGAGGCATTGGTTGAAGCGTGGGCTGCCAATCTCCGCGTATCTCCGCTCAGTTTGAGTCAGGGGGATGGTTAATGTATCATCAGCCATTGTTATAGAACACAGTAACTATAGTAATCAGTCCACAATCTGAAGCATGAACATGAGAGTGATCAAGGATATTGTCATGGCAGCTCTCAAGGTATCAAGCCCAGAATATTAAGGTGTGGTAACAATGGTCACAGATTACATGTACATTGATGGATGATTTCTCTGTTGATGAAGTCAGCTGCTGTGTGATAAGGTGCTCTTAATATGTGATCATTGTTACCATATCTTAGTAGTGCGGGCCTGATATCCTGAGAGCTGCCACGACTATATCCTTGATAACTGTCATGTTCATGCTTCATTTTGAGTGCTGTACATTTTGCAAGGATGGTTGCTGTGCTCCATAACAATGGCTGATGATACAGTAAGCATCCTCGATTCAAACTGAGTGGAGTGCCACAAGGATTGGTGCTGAGTCCAAAACTTCTCATCATTTACATAAACGATTTGGAAGTGAACATAACAGGTACAGTTAGTAAGTTTGCAGATGACACCAACGTTGGAGGTGCAGTGGACAGCGAAGAAGGTTACCTTAGATTACAATGGAATCTTCATCAGTTGGGCCAATGGGCTGAGGAGTGGCAGATGGAGTTTAATTTAGATAAATGTGAGGTGTTGCATTTTGGGAAAACAAATCTTAGCAGGACAAATACACTTAATGGTAAGGTCCTAGGGAGTGTTGCTGAACAAAGAGACCTTGGAGTGCAGGTTCATAGCTCCTTGAAAGTGGAGTCACAGGTAGATAGGATAGTGAAGAAGGTATTTGGTATGCTTTCCTTTATTGGTCTGAGTATTGAGTACAGGAGATGGGAGGTCATGTTGCGGCCGTGCAGGACATTGGTAGCCACTGTTGGAATATTGCATGAAATTCTGGTCTCCTTCCTATTGGAAAGATGTTGTGAAACTTGAAATGGTTCAGAAAAGATTTACAAGAATATTGCCAGGGTTGGAGGATTTGAGCTACAGGGAGAGGCTGAACAGGCTGGGGCTGTTTTCCCTGGAGGTTGGAGGCTGAGGGGTGACCTCATAGAGGTTTACAAAATTATGAGGGGCATGGATAGTGTAAATAGACCAGAACTAGAGGGCATAGGTTTAGGGTGAGAGGGGAAAGATATAAAAGAGATCTACGGGGCAACCTTTTCATGCAGAGGGTGGTACATGTATGGAATGAGCTGCCAGAGGAAGTGGTGGAGGCTGGTAGAATTGCAATATTTAAAAGGCATCTGGATGGATATATGAATAGGAAGGGTTTGCAGGGAAATGGACCATTTGCTGGCAGATGGGACTAGATTGGGTTGGAATATCTGGTCTGCATGAAAGAGTTGGACAGAAGGGTCTGTTTCTGTGCTGTACATCTCTGTGACTCTATTATGATCCTGCCCCACTTGTTGCCTGATGAAGGAGCAGTGCTCTGAAAGCTAGTACTTCCTTTGGACTATAATCTGGTGTAGTGTGTTTTTTAACTTTGTCCACCCCAATCCAACACTGACATCTCCACATCATGGCTATTTGCCCTAAGCAGCTTTCCTTTTGGTATCCCTCCCACTGTGAGTACTGTGAATGGCCAGCTCCTGGCTAGCAACATTTGATCTGGTGTTTGGCTGGGTTTGAAAACTGGCACTGTTACTGTGAATCCTGGAAGGTCCCGAAATGGTGATCGTGTCTGAGCGGAATATAACATGATCGGGATGTCATGGAGATATTATGCATAACTAAAGAGGCCATAGTGTGGGAAAATGCATTAGTGCTCAGAAAAAGAAATCTTCCAGGAAAATCACCTGATTTTAGCTGATTTCTGGTAAAGTTCAGGTGTAAGGCAATTGTAAGATGTACACCCGGTTCAAGACACCAGCCACTACACATTAAACAATCCTGGGGCTTTCCTCCTGTGATATTTGGGCACTACATGAGTTGGGGTACAGCACCCCTGCTAATGATATTTGGTTTAATTTTGATAAGTTTCTGATGTGAATTCACATTAGTCCTTTCATTATGTTTTGTTACAGAGCACCAGCAGAGGCTGCTTAAACTGCTCACTGTTTATTCAAAAGGGGATAGTGGCATTAACTATGCAAACACATGTTGGAAGGAGGCAGGATTGCATGGTCAGATGATAGGATAGCACGTCGTACAAGATGGGGACATGGAAAGCCTGTCTATTTACACATCAAGGCCTAATTTGTGAATCTTTTCAGGGTTTCTTTGTGAGGGCTACAGGAGAACTCTAGCTGCTTGTGCAGAGCTGACAAGGAATTCCGAGACAGGCAAATTTACCAGATTTTCCTCAGCCTTACATTGCTCACTGTGTTGCTGCTGTTGAGAAATAAATAGAGTAAGGCACCTTATGTGTTGAAACAAAAAATGACATTGTGCCACTGATGATGTTTTCAGGCTGCAGTTCATGAATTCAGGAAGTGCCTCCCCACCCTTACCTGGGAACCTCGCCCAGGCCTGAAACCTTTACACTTGTTTCAATGCTGTAGCTTGGAGGTGGAAACTGCATATTTTGGATTTAACACCTTGAACAATACTGCTTGAGTTAAAATAAGGTCTTCCTCTCTGCCTGAATTCTCATAATGCAAATGAGACTGTCACTCAGCTGCGTGATGTACTCAGAATTATATACTTATCTTGGGAGCAAACATTTGGATGAAGCCCTGTTGCTTTTGTTCTTGCTCTTCTTAAAAAAATCTTCCTAAAATGAAGTATGAGGAAGTAGTAATACAGTTTGGATAATTCCCAAAGCTTTCGTTATGCTTTCAATTTGTGACTTTTGTCTGTTTGAAAGGCCTAGGGGTCCATGTGGACTCCTAAACCTATCATTGTCAACTGTATGAGCCAACTCAGCAAAGGTTAACCCATCACACATCAGCCCTTTTCACTTCCTTTTATGGTTGAGAGGCAACATGCTGGATTTTGCTATTTGTTCTATCTCTTTTGCTGCTTATTAAAGGAAAATTGGTAAATCAAACCTCCTGTGCATCTATAGTAAGAATAGATAGTAAACAATGTTTTCATCAAACATCAAAATAAGATAAAATGTGCAGTGATTTTTGAGGTGGTTTTATTGGCTAAAATAATGTTCATTCATGCACAATATAACATAAATGGAATATTTTTTGGTTTAAGTGTTTGCCTGATGCACCACTGCTATGAAGCACATTATTTCAAGTGTGTTGATAGCTAATATGATTAGTGACAAAAAAGGTCACTTGAAACTATAGGAAAGATGTTGTTAAACTGGAAAGGGTTCAGAGAAGATTTACAAGGATGTTGCTGGGATTGGAGAGTTTGAGCTATAAGGAGAGGCTGAATAGATTGGGGCTTTGAATCCTGGAGCGTTGGAGGATGAGGGGATATCTGGTTGGCGTGGATGAGTTGGACCAAAGATGCTGTACATCTCTATGGCTCAACAGTTTACTTAAGTTGGATCAGTCCCTCAATAATTGGCTAAATTTGGAATTTGATACTTATGCTGTAATACATTAGAACTGATTAATAAATAATGAAAATGAAAGTCAGTGGTATTTAAACAATGTAGCATTAATGGCAACATTTTCTCCATCATATCTGCACATGTTAAAATGGGTGCTCACCCTCAGCAGACAGGAGTTCCATCCTATACAACTTTACTGTGGAAAGAAAAACTTTTGAGAATACCCCTCAAGAGCTTACAAAACTATGTCCAGCTGAAATCTGCTTTACTAGTCTGTTTATTGCTTTTGTCATGGATAGATTCTTAGTGACCTGGATGGGTGCTGTAAAATCCTGTGCATATTGCAAACTCAGCATTCCACCCTGTCCTGGGAATTAAGAATAATAAAGTCTTAGTGAAAAACAAACATTCAATGGTCACAGTGAAGTCATGCACATTTCTGCTAAGCATGCAACAAACTCTTTGAATTTCTTTAAATATAAGGGATAATTGCAAACACCAATGTTTAGTTCATCCCTCACACAGCTAGAGTGAAATCACTGTATTATCAAATAAATGAAAATTCAATTGCAGTTATGGAGTTATGAAAGAAAAGATCTATGTAGAAATGAGCTTTAATAAGAAGAAATGATTCCTGTTAAAGGATTTGTATTTGGTGCATAGCCATCATGAATTGCTGACGTGAATGAAATTAACACAAATGTTTATTATTTATTGCAAATCCACAAATATGTTCTTCAAGATTAATAAGCAGAAGCAATCTTTCCCTTCTATTACAGAATAGTTTCTGAATACTGCAACAAATGTCTGCCCCAAAGAATATTTGTAGCAAATTATAAAATAATTTCTTTCTGATGTTAGAAATCTGTAACTAGATCTATAAACAGTAAAAGATGAAAAGACAGACATAGAAGGTGCCAAGGAAAAGACTTTAAACCTGATAAATTGGCTGATTGATTGGTGTCTCTTGACAGATGCTGTACATGTTGCTGGATGAGATTTTGTGCATTCGCTTTGATAACATATCACGTTGTGTTAACTTGCGACTCTTTTAAATTCAAATAAGGCTGCCTTCCCAGAGTTATGAGCATGAATTGAAAAAGCAAAAGTAATTTTCTGATACCATAGCAGCTAAATATGTTAAATTATTTTTTTGTTCCTGTTATAAATATTGACAGGAGAATTCCAAATGCATAATTCTAAATCTGCTGTGTAGAATATAAGTTTCATATATTAACAACTTATTCTGTTGGATGTTCTGAATATTTCAGGACAGGCTAGGTGCTGAGAAAGGGTGAATTATCATGTTAGGATGCAAGGTCAATGCTTTCGTTTTGCAATTGGATATTCTGAAGGGCAGCTGAAATAACAGAGTAGCACCTCATGCCACATCATGACAAGTAGGAAATGAAACTCATTAGCTAATCGACAGCAATTTTACTCGGGCTTTTAGATTTTTCTAAATAATGCACAGGAACCAGGGGTTTCAGAGCCTTGTCGTAAAAAGGAATAGCAGAAACAGAAAGAGCTGCAGCTACATAGAATAGGACAGCAGGACCTTGGGGCCAATGGTGACTGGGGTAGAGGGCATCCTCCAGTATGTGTATACAATCAGAGGCTCAGGCAAGTTCAATTGGTAGTGTCTCTGAAGACTATGCTTCACCAGGGGGACTGTTACCCATCTGTGCAGTATGTGGGAAGACAGGCTGAGTCACATGGGAGGTGTTAGCCACCCAATTCATGTGGTATTGATGGTCAGTGTTGTGCGCTGAACATCTACAACTGCAGTTTTTACGAACAATCAACTGTAAATATTTGTCGGACCTCCCCATTTTCTACTGTCCAATGCATTAAAGTGGGAGCCAACAACCTATTCAAGAGAACCAGTCAATTTTTCACAACAATTTGAACAGCTAAGCTTTAAGAGAATGTTTCAGGGCCATTGCTGGATTATCCTAGATGGAGGGTATCATTGACTGCAATGTCTTCAAGCTAGCCATTTGGGCCTTCACCAACTTTCCATGGCTGTGTTCACAACTACACTGTGACCACTGCAGATGTGTACATAGTTCCTGAGAAACAGACACAAAACCTGTATACTTCAGCAATCCCAGTTCTCCAAGAATGTTTTTTCTTTCCCACCACATTCACCCCCCACCAAGTGCTATCCTTTGTAAAGATGTCTACTTGTCCTGTGAGGAACACAAGAACAGCTCAAATGATTATCGATCAGGCCATTGTGTCCTAAACATGCTGTTCAGGTGTCTTGATCTATTTGGAATTACATGTCAGGGCTTCAGCAACCGACCACCACCACCTCCACTGCCACCCAATGCTGGGGTTGGCCAAGCTGCAGACAGGCTTTTTACCCAAGAGGCCTGTATGGCAACTGCTAGACTGCAGACAGCCTGGCTCCTTGTGAAAGTTGCTCTGAAAGAAGGACAAGCACTGTCTGATCCTGCTGAGAGCCATTGTCCTGTGTTTGCTCAAACATCAATGTCTTCCTCACCCTATGATCCCAATCTAAGGAATGTCTTCACCCCAAAGCCTCACATAATGCTGTCCTATACCTTCTGTGATTCTGGGACTCCAAGAAGGCTCTTCTGGTAGCAGCCCTGGCCTTCATCATGTAAACATGGCCTCTGATTTGTCGCAACACTTACTAATCTGGACCTTTGCCTCTGGAGTCTTGATGGCAGAGTAAGGCCGGCTGAGGACCTCACTAATTCTTGATCAGCTTGTGGTTGAGCTGTCCTTTCCTGGAGTAACCAATGTTCATCTCTCACTGACTCTCCACTCAACCTAATGAGCGCCCAGCTGTCTCATTAAGATTCCACCCACTGAACCTGGTGAAAAGAACCAGATGTAGATTTGTATTTGAGGTCTCTAAAGCAACAGCCTGAACATATGTAAGATATTCCATGTAGTTTTAGTCAAAGAAGACTACCTGGAGAATCTGATTCGAATTACGACGAACTGCACAGTGCATGGACATACCCAGAAGCCTTCTTGCAATATTATATAGTTTGTCGACTCTTCCACATCTGTAACTAAACCTTAAAGAGAATTTTGGACAGCTCAAAATTACTCCAGTGACTAATACTCTTGAAATATTCAGCTTGTTTTATATGAGATCAAAAACTATAGGAACAGCGGGTAAAGAATATAAATTTCCAATTATTTGGTGCATGTCCCTTCATGAGCACCTACAATCATTTCTCAGGCTGACAGAAAAAACTGAACAAAGAAAATACCTGTTGCAGTGCTTGTGATAGTGATATGAAAGGTCTGGAAGACTTCAAGCACGATAAATTCTGCTTTCCTCCTCCATGCAGTTTTCACTTCTATTACCATGGATCCTTCTGCTCCATGAAGGCTAACCTGCGTTGTTACACACTCTGCAATTGTTCTGCCCAACAAAACTTTCTTGCTTCCAATTTATGGTGTTTCTGGTCTAACTGCAGTGTGAGACTTCTATGTGTATGGATGTTGCAAAGCAGGTTAATGTCAAAACATTCCAAAAAGGTCAGCATTTCCACTTCTAGTATTGATACATCCAACCAAAAGTAAATGTAGCCTCAATATTTCCTCCTCTGGAACATCAGAGATTATGGTCTGGATTTTAACCCAGTGGAGAGATTATGTAACATATGAGTTGCCTGAAAGTCCGCAGAATTTAACTGCAGGATCACTGAAACTTCCTTCCTCTGAGGTTCTCACCCATAGTTGTCAGATTGGAGTTGTGTCAAACAGGAAGGCAACTTCACAGAGCTAAGGCCTACAAGAGCTCTTAAATATATTTGACTAAAATACATTTGAAAGGTGAAATCTTGATTACATGATGGACTGTCCAATGTTGGTCCAATGGATCCCAATTGTGGAAGAGGAGTAATGATTACAAGAGAGCATGGAATGACAGTCTAGGCATGTCTAATTGTTAGGTAGTTTCAGTTGGTGTAAGTGGTGGAAAGCAAACAGATTGTGAGGAGTGTTGGAAGTATAGGATTTATAGGATAGTTTATCAGGTGTAGAGGAAAGATTTGTGTACCTTCTGGCTCATATGCAGTGCTGTACAGGGGAATACCTCATGGATTCAGGCCCTAGCATCTCCTTTAAACTACCCTGTTTCCCAAAGTCCCAAGAAATATGACTGGAATTAAAAATGGAATAATTAATACAATGAAGAGAGGAAGTCTCATTATAATATTTAAAAGATCATCCTGTTCGCCACGAGCAGGTTAAGTGCCTAATCCTCATCTCAAGTCTATTAAAACTAGGAATCAACTTGTTCACCACAGGTTGTGACTTGTTTCAGATTTCTTATACATCAACCTTTGCAATGATCCTAACTCATCCATTTTATTGACAGTGAAACACAGTCCAATTACTTCAAGAGAGAAAGCAACTGCTTACAAAGCAAGAATGTGCATTGCATTGAGAGAACATCCTCAGCAATGTGTTGATGTAGAATAAGATTAAACCTGGGTATTTAAATGTGTCATTTCTTCCCAGATTATAACAGATATAATGGTATCCAAGATAAAGAAGGGGAACTTATTAAAATGTGTCTCCAGTGTTTGGAGGCCAACGCCTATGATCTCCTATGCTTTTGACTTCTGTGAAAGAATTAAGACATTTGTTTTCATCCAAGAGATTGTTGTTAAATGATAAAGAGATGAAACCTACCTGCTACAATTGTATGCAGAATGACAGACATTTTATTGAAAACCTTTTACAGCATAGATGATGAGCATCAAAGATCTGACATAATGGTAATATTTTAAATGAAATGCAAACAATTTCAAATGGTTGATTCAACTCACGGAAATAATTCAGATCAAAGGGCCATTCTAAAATGTTAAACTGATGAAAAATGAAAATTTTAAAGTGGAAGCAAAATTACATTTGGTGACAATATGTTTTGGAAGACTAATGGTTTGATTTATCTGCTTTATGTTTATCACACTGAAATTTGAATTAAATGGATTTTTGTCACTCATTATACAATTATTAATTTATGAAATTCCAAGTAATGGTTGCAAACTTTTAAGTCATAGGGTCATAGAGTCATACCGAATCGAAACTGATCCTTCAGTCCAAACAGTCCATGATCTCAAACTAAACTAGTTGCATCTGCCTAGGCCTGGCCCATATCTTTCCAAACATTTCTTATTCATGTACTTCTCCAAATGTCTTTTAAATGTTATAATTGTGCCCAACTACACCACTTCTTCAGGAAGTTAATTCCTTGTGTGAACCACCCTCTGGGCAAAATAAAAAAAATGCCCCTCATGCCTTTTTAAAAGCTTTCTCCTCTCTCTTTAAATAGGTGTCCCCTAATCTTGAAAGCCCCATATTAGGAAAAAAAACACCTACCATTAACCCTATCTATACCCCTATCTTTTTGCTATACTATTTCAATCTACCAACAGACCAGAAACTGAGTACCTTTAAGTTGGCCTCAAAGTGAAGTTATCACAAAATTTTATTTATTTGTCCATTAGGAAGACAAGTTAAGAGATTATCTGTTTATCAATAAATTTGCAGGCAATTTGTGTGAACCTTTGTATTTGAGTCAATTGTCATACAATATTGCCTTTCAGTTTGTAAATTATTCACTAGCTGGGAAAAAATTCTGATGGGACTGACTGATGTGTCCACCATTGTTATTTATTTATTCATTTATGGGAGATGGGATGACAGCATTTATTGCCTAATGCTAGGTAGCTTGAAGAAGGTGGCAGTGAACTAACGTCTCGAACTGTCTTAGCCATTAAGGGGTAGGCTTACCCACAGTGTTGCAAGGAGGGGATTTCCAGGATTTTGGCCCTACAAAAGTGAAGGAACAGTGATATTGTTTCCAGTCGGATGGTGGGTAGCTTGGAGTGGAACTTGCAAATGCTAACTTTGCATGCATTTGCCATGGCTAGGTGGCAGAGGTTGTGGGTGAAAAATGCTTTCAGAGCAGTCTTGGTTAGTTATGGCAAAGCACCTTGCTGCAACCTAGTATTAATGATAAAGGTAGTGAATGGTAAGGGTGTTGGATGAACATCTAACCTAATCAAATGTTGTCCTGGTGGTATGGTGCTCCAAGTGAAATTATCTCAGGAAGTACACGGTATTCCATCACACTCCTGAAGTTTGCTGTGTAAATGGTGGACATACATTTGTGGGGGTGGGGGTCGTAGCACAAGAGGTGAGTTACCCATTGCATAAATCCCATTTTCTGACTTGTTCTTGTGGTCATGGTGTATATGTGGCTTGTCCAATTCAGTATCTGATTATTAGTAACTCCCAGGTTGTTGATGGCAGGAGATTCAGCAAAGATAATGCAATTGAATGTCAAGAGGAGATGGTTTCACTCTCCCTTGTTACAGACGGTCATTACCTGGCACTTGTGTGGCATGAATACTACAAATTATTCTGTTTCGATTGCATATGGTGCTTTGGTTACTTCATTCAATCATGACCGAGTGAATGAGAAGAAATTACACTGAATACAAAAGATAAACACATTTTATGTCAGTTTCAAGTTGTTATAGCAATATATCAAACAAATGTTACATATTTGACCCAATTATTTCTTTCTGAAATGAATCTATGTAATTATCTCTCTCAGACCAACTGTATTACTCAATAGGCAAATATGCTTGTGACCAAGAAGGTGATATTTATGACTCACAAGCACTGAAGAAAACGCTTATAATAAATGAAATTTATGAACTAAAGGCACAGCCATTGCCAAGGTGAAAGTTAGTGTGTTTTTTGATGTGAACAGAAAATAATCTTTGTTTCTGTCATTCATTAAAGCCACAGTTAAGAACAAGTCCAAGACAATAACAAACATTGACTAAATTTTAGTATTTGTGCAGTTCACAGATATAATAGTGGCAGCGGAACTGAACTCTCACCCAGATTTTAAATCTCACCATAATAAACTATAACACTGATTCAATAATTTTGGTATCCTGTGGATCTGCAACAGAACAAACAAACCAAGAAAGTGGATAGGAACCAAACTAAAATCGAAATGCTTCACTGGTGTCCTTGAAGGAAACTGCCTGTCCATACCTTGTCTGGGAGGATCTGAACTCAGTTTTACATAAAGGCCTGAAAATTACCTTTGCAAACAGAAAGTAATGGAGGGTGGAATGAGATGGTATCTGCTTGGAATCTGTAAATCATCATGCAGACAGCAATTAAAATCATTGAGAAGGTGACTGACAGTGATTTAAACGGCCTTCAGAATTTTGAGAATAATACTTGGTAAACAGAGGGATTGCTGGCAAAGGCAGATGCCAACCAGAAGTTAAAGAGCAGCAAAGGGGAGCAAAGGTTTGTTCCATTCAGCAGATCTTCACCTAAGCTTCACCTAATCACAATAAAGGACCAACTATTTGCTTTGTTTCGAAAGCCACTTGAGTAGTTACTCCACCTGGCAGAGGTCTCACAGGTGGGACTGAGGGGTGATTCTCTGGCTATGCCAAGGAGAACTGGAGGAGTCATGGGAATGCACTAGCTTTCTCCAGTAAGGAAAAGGCAGGGAAGAGTTTGCAAGCAGTCAGCTACCTCTATGCCATGTGAGACATAACCTTGTGATGGAGAAGTAGCAGAAGGCCACAGAAGCAACAGGCAGAAGGGGTTAGTGCAGGAAGTAAAGCACTTGTTCAGGATTTACAGATAACTGGTGTGCTAACTTTTATCTCTGTTTAGTAGTGTTGCTAAAGATTATGGTTACCATGAGTGTAGACAATAAAGGATTAACTGTAATAGTAGCTTTTGAGTTTGTGCTTAAGGAGCCATCTCACAGTATTGTAAATTTATGTGACATCAGGGGTGATGGAAGAAAGTTTTGGTGGTGCTCTGCTTTCCCAAACTCCTGCATCTAGCTTAATGTAAATATGTTCTGAAGAAGGGTCACTGGACCCTGAATGTTAATTTTGCTTTCTCCTTACAGATGCTGCCGTGACCTGCTGTGTTTTTCCAATATTTCTGTTTTTATTTCTGATTTTCAGCATCTGCAGTTCTTTGCTTTTCTGCATAGAGATTGATAGTTAATAAATATAACTTGCTTAAAATAGTATTACTGTTCAATAGCACAGATTTCAACAAAGCACTATACCTTTAAAACAGTTAGATGATATTACATTTAACACTCCAGTGTGAAATGTCTCCATCTTATTCTCCATTTATCAGCAGTTAAGCAAGTAAACTGTCAATGTGTTAATCTATTAGTCAGTCAGTTAGTTACACATACAATTTAAAAGAAAAATCACTGATAAAGCTGTTTTCTGGATCAAAATGGACTTACCAGTATCCACGTGCCAGTCAATTCCATTACCTTGATTCTTGGAAAAGGTGCAAAAATTAAAAAAAACAGGCACATATGAAGTTCTCACAGTTTTTGCTGTGAATGCCATCTATAGACACAAGCTTTCTACTTTTAAAGCTACAAAGGAGAAAAAGAGAATAGGAGCTAACAAAAAATAAAAGATAATTCCCAAATAATTACACTGCAATACGTGCTCTCTGCATTTCACACGGAGGATAGGGACGGTATTATAGGAGGAAGTGTAATGACGTTCTCCACTCCATCAGGGTAATTGCAACCATCTTATTTCTGATATTTCATACTCACTCCCTATCTGCTACCAAACCAATCTCCCAGAAGGTCCATGCTCTACTACTTTTACTACCGCCTGCAACATCTTCCCCTCACTCAATATCAGCTACCCCAATCCCCAGCACCACTAATCGTACTTGGTATTTGCACTGCCAACTAACTTGCCTGCAACATCTCTCCACCTGTGATCCTTCCAAGAATATCACATTGGAATTAGATGTACCCAGAAAGACCTGGGAACATAACTATTACAGGATATTTAAAATATCATATTTGGTTTCAAAGTCCTTAAAACAGATTAGGGCAACTATTCCAATACAAAAAGAGAAACTCTAGCTGTATTAGTTGGAGTGCAAATGTTCCACACAGACCTATTTAGCAAACATTTCCTTGTTAATGCCAACCTCAAACCATTGGAAATGATTTGTCTTAAGCCTCTCATAAGTGCACCTCCACAATTGCGACATTAATGGGTGAAAGACTTAAGAGTACAATTCAAAATGCAATTCAAGACAAATGTACAGATGACGATTCCTAATGGTCTGAGCAAATTTCTAAATCTCACTCTGAACAAAAATATTCCTCAAGTCTTGCAAATGGGTATTGCCAAATTGAGTTTGAAGACAGCTTGTGTATCATTCTCATTTATTTTAGTCACAGGCAAGCAGAACAAATTTGACAAGATATATCTGATAATGTCCAGCTGCAACAGCTCAAGAAAGTCCTAGTTGATGGGTGCCTGAGCACATTCAACAGATCGCTGAGCAAGCACATTCTTTCTAATCATTCAGAGATGAACTAGGACTAACTAGGGATGTAAGCTTGAAAGGTAAACAAACGATTATTCCACAATCTCTATATCAAGATATTCTTGACCATATACACAATGGTCACATAGATATGAGCATAGAAAATCAAAACGAGGGATTGATACAGGAATCTTATCAGCCAGAATTGATCAACTGATTAAGTTGTGTGAAATATGTCAACTCCATCAACCTTAGTTGAAAAAACGTGGGGCTGGAAATGACACAGCAGGTCAGGTAGCATCCGAGGAGTAAGAGAGCCAACATTTCAGGCAGGACTCTACCTCAGGCCCACTCCTTGGATGTTGCCAGACAAGCTGTGCCTTTGCCAGTGCCATACTTTTTCAACTCTGATTTCTCCAGCATCTGCAGTCTCATTGTCTCCTACTTCCATCAACTTTGAAATGGACGGAACCTTTCTGAGCCGAGGTGCGAGATTGCAACTGGTATTTTCTGGGTCCAAAAATGTGAATATATCATGGTTACTGAATATTTTACCAAATTCTCTTCTGTGAGACAAATCAAATACACCAGTTGTGCAACAATTGTTGACATTTTAACTACAATAACGAGTATTATTTTTTCTCCTCATTAAACTGTGTCTGGCAATGGTCTTCAGTATATGAGCGCATCCTTTCTAGGCATGCAGGAAATGGGATATTGAACACATCCACATGATTTTCTGAGAAGTGGCAATGACTTACAGATTGCCAATCTGATCCTTAATTTTTATGAGAAAAATAGGTTCCATATTTCAGATATGAGATTCTAATCAGAATTCCTTCAGTAATGCGGAACCGTATTTTAAATCTGACTGGTGAGATATTCATTACAAATCCCCTTTTTCACAGCAGTCCATAGCCATATTTTATGATGTTAAAATCCAGCCATTTTGACAGCTTTTGTCAAAGGATGAAGGTATAATTTACAACATTTAAAAGGCATTTGGATGAATACATGAATAGAAAGGATTGGAGGGATATGGGCCAGGAGCAGCCAGATGGGATTAGTTTAGTTTGGGTTTACGTTCCACATGGTATGGTTGGAACGAAGGATCTTTTTCCATGTTGTATGACTCTATGAGTTAGACTAGATGTTTAGTAGTCTAGCTTTTCCTATGTAACTATTTAGCTATTTACGTAACTGCAGTAGAACTCTCCAAAACCAAAAAGGATATTTTCAGAGAGTTGCATGCATAACAGAATTGCCCATCAGAATCTTCAATTCCCCAAGCAATTCTCTTGGATTCTGACAAGTTGGGGATTGTACATGTTCCCCTTGTGCAAGTCCTGTCTACGCTGCAGAAATGACTATCTGATCATTGGAAACTTCGGATCATATTCTCCTCTCCTCACCATCCTGAATCTATTCTTGTCGAATGCACTGTTCATATGATACAGTCTATGATCACTAAATGCAAAGCTCCTTGCCAAGATTTCTGAATAGCCATTTTAAATTTGCACATTACCCCTCAAGGTAATGATTTACTCTCCTTGGTGTCTCTCATAGTTGGAATGCGGATTCACGCAGTTCTTTCCTCTCGTACTCTTGCTACCCACCCACATGTACACGATGCATTGTCAGAAGAAGGGAGAAAATGGTACAAGGGCTTGATCAATGACTGTGCAGGAAATTATTCCAAATTGAACCAGGACAAAGCATCAGAGTTTGAGAACTTAGTTCAAATACATAGATTTATGGAAAGATACTGCAATGTTGTGTACAGTCCAGGACATGAAACATTGTTGCAAATAACAGTCAAATGCTATGAAATATCAGATGATATCTGTGAGTTACACATGACGTATTATCTATCTTACAAGATGATAATTCTGAAAATCATACCAGGGAGTTCCTTGGTCTTGGTTGAAGGGTTTCCTTGGTGTGACGCTGTGGGGAGACGTTGGTTGTAGTTTGATGAAAGGATGGTGTCTCTGGGAGATGACAGGTCTCATGATGCGACGGCTGTTAGCTGAAAGATGTGTTGCATGCTGGCCATGAATGAAAAGACGGTTGTGATAACACAATAAGATGAGAGATCTCAGAGGGTGTGCCTTCACCACCCACTTCCAGCTGCTTGTCTGCGACCCCACTGAAGCAAGTATAATTCTGACCATGTTTGACACCTCTTGTCCCTTTGAGGTGACTGAGTACAGTAGTCAATGCAAAAACTGTTGCACTTTTGAGAACAACTGGTGATAAACAACAAAATGTCAGAAATAGGAATAAGAATTGATCATAAAACTGTTTGAGCCTGCTCTGCCTTTCAAAATAATCATTGATGATCTTTGACCTCAATCCACTTTCCCATCTGATGTCACATCCCTTGATTCACTTAGCATCCAAAAATCTATTGATTTCACTCTTGAATGTACAAAACAACTGAGTATTTACAGCCTTCTGGGATTGAAAATTCCAAAGATTCATTGCTGTCTGATGTAGCAATTATTCATCTCCAAAATGGTATTGGTTAAATTATACTCAGACTATGACTGGTGTTCCTATGAAACCGTGCAAATGTGCGGATGTGCAGGCACTTCAGGGGATCACCCAAACAGCTCACAAGTTGTTTTACTTAGGGTAATGCATACTCCTGATCACAGTAAAAGAACCAATCATTGAAATGAACAATCTGCATGCAACAAACAACATTGAATGTTCCCTTTAGTTTTAGATTTAATCACTTCTTATAACTGTAAACTCTGGAGTATATAGGCAAATTCTATTCAATCCTTTCTCACATATCTACTCTGTCATCCACATGGCAAGAACAAATAGCAAAAGCAAAACTGATGTATTAATAACATGTTACTACAGTTCGAGGCCACTGGAGCAAAGTAACAGGTTTACATCAAACGCTTATGTTGGCTCAATTGTGCAGGTTTCCCCGGAGAGTTCCTCCATGATGCTCTTGTGGAATTTATAGCAGTGGAGACCTGACATAAGTCCCTTTCAGCCCTTCTAAGAAATTTGAAATTCTGGAGTAACATTTTCATGACGAACATGAGGAGACTCCACATCACGTACAGACAGGATGGTGTGCCTTTGTTGGATTTTTGGATTATGTCTATGAAACATATGCAGGGATGGAGTGTGGATATCCAAACTTGTTGATACAGTTGTCTACAAAATTTTCAAAGAAATAATTTGAATTGCAACAGACAAACTAGTTGCCTTTCAACATTGTTACTCAGTTCATCATGGTGGGCAGCATGGTGGCTCAGTGGTTAGTACTGCTGCCTCATAGTGCCAGGGACCCGGGTTTGAACCGAGCCTTTGGTGACTGTCTGTGTGGTGTTTGCATTTTCTCCCAGTGTCTGCATGGGTCTCTTCTGGGTGTCCAGTTTCCTCCCGCAGTCCAAAAGGATGCATGTTAAGTGGACTAGCCATGCTTAATTGTCCCATAATGTCCAGGGAAGTTGGATTAGCCATGGTGGTCACAGGGTTATGGGGATAGAATAGGGGTCTGGGTTTGGGAGGAATGCTTTTTGGAGGGTCAGTGTGTACTTGATGGGCCAAATGACCTGTTTTCACACTGTAGGGATTCTTTGATCATCTTGATATATTTCCTGACAACCTTTGACATGGGTGCCTCTTCAACTGAAAAGGGATGTGGATAGATGCTGGCCTTCCTCTATTCATACTTTCAAATCTGTAAGATATGAGTATTTTAAGGGCAATATTTAATTAAGGTGACCAGGGTCTTACCCACCAGTTGGAGAGCCAACAAGAACCACATAAAACCTCTTTTCGTAAGGCTGCTGCACCAAATACAAATCAGACATTTAACTGGGCAGGGTATGGTCTTCTCCAGGATCATGGACCCAGGGCATGAAAATCCCATCCACCAAGAACTGCTGGTCAATCAGTGATTGGCAGCTCTGCTGCATAGAATCACCAGCGGCAGGTAGTGGCTTCTGCCAGCACTACACCCAATTCAGGCATAGAATTGCCCTGGAGTCAGACAGAAGTGAGTCATGGCAGGAAGGGGTGGGGTTTGTGAGGCCTTGGTAAGATGAGCTGGTACTAAGGCCAACCACCTCTAAATAGCCAGATTGTGAGACTGGAAGACATTGTCTTGGAAATTCATTAGCAGAGGGTTTGGAGGGTCAACCAATTTGTCCACTCTGTGAGACATTTCTGTCCAAAGAATGCAGGACCAAGATACAACTATGCACAATTTGACATGACTTGCAGAAACTACAATGACTAAGAATTGTGAGTATGAGTTGTGGTGGAGGATCTCACCCTTTGGGATGACACATTAGAAAATATTATGATGAATGTTACCCTGATTATATATGTTCATATGACGACTTACTGAGCTCCTGATTCTAGTGTGGAATCTCACCTAATCAGAAAGCCGCTTGTAGAATTGAATCTAGATTGTTGTTAGGGATTTCTTCATTCTGCATTCCTGTCCAGCAAGGTTCTGCACCAGGCATGCAATCATGTAAATTACCCCGTAGAGTTAGTGACAATGCAGTAATTAGTTAAAGCTAAAACTAGTTACATCTAAAATTAGTTTCAATTCTATTCTCATTTATTATGTTCTTATGATTGATTTGACCATTCCGACATATTTACAAGAAATATTGTTTATGAAGAATTGAGTTCCCTTCATTTCATTATTTCTAATCAGTGAGCACACTGGATACATAGTAAATTAACTCATTCTTTAGCAACATGTTTATTTGAATGATTGTTCTTATCAACAAGATCCTGATAAGCGTTTGCTTTTTGTTTTAATTCGATGTGTTACAGCATGTTGTTAACTACAACAATAGTGCATTCAATTATTATTAGTTAAAATATGCTGCAATATTTTAGTTTGTTTATGAAAGCACATGGAGTGATACTCTGGTAAGTTAGAACAAAAGCATACATTGTGCTTTTT
Source organism: Hemiscyllium ocellatum (assembly GCF_020745735.1). Taxonomy (NCBI): domain Eukaryota; kingdom Metazoa; phylum Chordata; class Chondrichthyes; order Orectolobiformes; family Hemiscylliidae; genus Hemiscyllium; species Hemiscyllium ocellatum. The sequence continues at coordinate 66,759,029 of NC_083403.1, forward strand.
TGTTTTCCACTGGGAGGAGGAGAGAATAATGGTGAAAGAAATGTTTCAGTCTCTCAGTTTTGTACCACTGTGACCTTCACTCCCATGTCATGATTCAGATAAATAGTGCAGTATGAATTGCTATCACTTGAATCAGCTCTGAAAATAGTACTACCACTGCCTGTGGGACTCTGGGTAAAGCTGTGATCTTCACACATTCACTATGAGCATAAATTTGATGATGAGTTGCTAAACTGCATTAATTTGGCGGCCTTCGCCATGCTTCAGGAGCAGTGGTCAGAGTTTCTGCCACAAAAGCAAAATTAAGCGAACTGAATAGGTGTCTGGAATGGAATTGAGAACTTATAAAGATAAGACATTCCCATCCATTACCTCTGTTTCTGACCCACCTAAAGGGTTCAGTCTTATTGTGTCACTTATAGGGATTCGTACCAGTTGGAACATATCCAAGGAACTAATTGGCCAAAAATGTTGAAAGGGCCCAATGGAAATGTTACTAATAAAAGGGAGCACATGGCTTTCCCAGGAATAAAGTTTTAAGGTGTACCAATAACAGCCCTTCCCTGACAGACAGCTAGGATAGATGTATTTAGGTTTTTGCACATCCACTGAAACTATATTGCAGTGTGCCTGAAAGTCTATTATGCTCATATAGCGGAGAATGTTTACCGACCTGGAACCTAGAGAGTCACTCAAAAAGTTGGGGGTGAAGGGGATGGGAGGGAATCCACAATTTGAGATTCTTCTTAACAAGTTATTGCCATCAAAGATTGATTCCCTACTTGGACATCTAGCCTGATAGAGAGCTTGGTCTCCAGTTGGGCACACTGCCAACCTGATAGTCACAACAACAAGCAAGTATACCAGAAACAGGAGTTGACTGTGGATGGGGGAGAATGGAGCAGATTGACTGGAGATGAGATGGAGCAGTTGAAGAGGGATCAATCGTAGAAGAAGTGCAATTGTGGAGGTGGGGGTTCGGGCATTGTGGGAACAGCTGATTTCAGGGGCGCCCTTAAGAATGTTGTAAGGAACAAGAGGAGTGGGGCAAGAGCTGATCTGAGCCTGATAAAGGGGTGTTCTTGGCCTGGTAATGTTAGAATGGGTGATGTCAGTGGCTTCATGGATATGGCTGGTGGGAGAGAGAGGGTCCAATTATCAAGCCTCCTCAGGCAAACACCTGAAATTGAGGTGACTTCCCTCAGTGGAGTTGTTATGTGAGACTCCTAGTTGACAACAGTTCAAGGTCTAAACTGAATATCACAAGCTCCCACTGTGACAGTCAGTCACCTGCCTACCTTCAGGTTCATTCAAAACCAGAAGTAACTGCTTGGAGATGACAACAGTCAGGAAACAGACTCCTGAGATTTTATCCCCGAACCCCATTGTCGTAACTAAAACTGCTTGCATTTTTAAACTTAAAATTCTGCCACTAACATCTAAAGTATGATGCATACTTTTTTAACCTAAAGCAGAGATTCAATCAGGAACTTTGTTAAAATAAACAGACAACTAAAATTTTTCTATTGCTTTTAAGATGATGTACGAAATTCTTAAGTAAATTATTAGTTATGAACTGGTCAGACATCAGTTTCCTTATATTGTTGGGTAAGGATTCTGGGTAATCCTTACCTAGAAAGATGGAGGACAGGAAACATTTCTGGCTGTAACAGCTGCTCCTTTTTTGAGGTATTTTCAGTGCTGGAGATGATTTCCTCGAATTCCAGGAGCAGCAATTGCTGTTTTATATGCTATGGTATTGTTTTGTAACTTTGGAAAACAAAAGTCAAAACAACAGCAGTTTTAAAAGGGAGAAGAACAAAGGTAGCACATGGTGAGGTCAGTGCAGGAGAGAGAGAGAGAAAAAGAAACTGACATTGCCTTTGCTGTTTGAGTTCATGTATAGCTGGACATTGGAGTGTGTTTGGGAAAGTTAACAAACAGTGAAATTCACAACTGATCTTGGAGGAACTATTGGGCAAAGTTCACAGCATAGAATCAGATAAGTGAATTGTTGTTTTAAGTGTGGCCTACAGAAAGTTTGCAGTAAGGAGTAGAGTGGGTTCTTTCTTGATTATATGTTTTTGGAAATACGTCTCTTGATTAAACTTAAAATATAAGCCATAATTATTAATTTAAACTGAGGCAGTGTTTGTAGAGGAATAAGACAGCATTAATTTTCTGGGTATGCAGATTGTGAAGGAGCAAAAATGGCCTTTAATCGAGTGATATGTGCTTCTTGTCAGATGTGGGAGTTTAAAGAGAGTTTAAGGGTTACTGCGGATTATATCTGCCATAAAGGCTGTTGGTTACGAATCTTCTCAGATCAAATGGATCGGTTGGAGAAACAATTAGAAGCAATGACGAATTTGCAATAGCAACAGTATGTGATGGATGGCAGTTATAAGAAGGCAGGAAAGTCTCAGTACAGTCATATAGATGGGTTAACTCCAACAAAGGCAAGAGAGGTAAGCAGCTAGTGTAGGAATCTTTTGTGGCTATACCCATTTCAACAGGTATGCTGTTTTGGAAAATGCAAGGGGTAATGGATTCTCTGGGGAACGTAGCATGAACAGCCAAGTTTCCAACTCTAATGCAATGAGGGGTATGTTGGATTCCAAGAGATCAATTTTGTTAGGGAATTCTCAAGTCCGAGGTACAGACTGACGTTTCTGTGGCCAGCAGTGAAAAATCAGAATAATGGGTTGCTTCCCTGGTGCCAGGATCAAGGATGTCTCAGAGAGGGTATGTTCTCATAGGGGCGAGGGGTCAACAGGAGGTCATTGTCCACATTGGAACCCATGACATAGGCAAGGAAAAGGTTGAGATTCTGATGGGAGATTACAGAGAGTAAGGCAGGAATTTAAAAAGGAGGTCCTCAATAGTAATAATATCTGGATTTCTCCCAGTGCCACGAGCTAGCGAGGGCAGGAATAGGAGGATAGAGCAGATGAATGCATGGCTGAGGAGCTGGTGTATGGGAGAAGGATTCACATTTTTGGATCGTTGGAATCTCTTTTGGGGTAGAAGTGACCTGTAGAAGAAGGATTGATTGCACCAAAATTGGAAGGGGACTAATATAATAGCAGCGAGATTTGCTAGAACTGCTTGGGAGGATTTAAACTAGTAAGGGGTGAGGGGGTGGGGGGGGGCAAATCCAGGGAGATAGTGAGGAAGGAGGTTAATCTGAGACTGGTACAGTTGAGAAAAGAAGCGAGGCAAACAGTCAGGGCAGGTAGGGACAGGGTAGGGCTAATAAATTAAACTGCATTTATTTCAATGCAAGGGGCCTAACAGGGAAGGCAGATGAACTCAGGGCATGGTTAGGAACATGGGACTGGGATATCATAGCAATTATAGAAACATGGCTCAGGGATGGGCAGGGCTGGCAGCTTAATGTTCCAGGATATAAATGCTACAGGAAGGATAGAAAGGGAGGCACGAGAGGAGGGGAAGTGGTGTTTTTTGATAAGAGATAGCATACAGTTGTGCTGAGGGTGGATATTCCCAGAAATACATCCATGGAAGTTATTTGGATGGAACTGAGAAATTAGGAAGGGATGATCACTTCATTGGGATTGTATTATAGGCACCCTAACAGTCAGAGGGAAATTGAGAAACAAACTTGTAAGGAGACCTCAGCTATCTGTAAGAGTAATAGGGTGGTTATGGTAGGGGATTTTAACTTTCCAAACATAGACTGGGACTGCCATAGTGTTAAGGGTTTAGTTGGAGAGGGATTTGTTAAGTGAGTTCAAGAAAATTTTCTGATTCAGTATGTGGATGTACCTACTAGAGAAGATGCAAAACTTGACCTACTGTTGGGAAATAAGGCAGGGCAGGTGGCTGAGGTGTCGGTGGGGGAGCACTTTGGGGCCAGTGACCATAATTCTATTAGATTTAAAGTAGTGATGGAAAAGGATAGACCAGATCTAAAAGTTGAAGTTCTAAATTGGAGAAAGGCCAATTTTGATGGTATTAGGCAAGAACTTTCGAAAACTGATTGGAGGCAGATGTTCACAGGTAAAGGGATGGCTAGAAAATGGGAAGCCTTCAGAAATGAGATAACGAGAATCCAGAGAAAGTATATTCCTGTTTGGGTGAAAGGAAAGGCTGGTAGGTATAGAGAATGCTGGATGAGTAAAGAAATTGAGGACTTGGTTCAGAAAAAGAAGGAAGCATATGTCAGGTATAGACAGGATAGATTGAGTGAATCCTTAGAAGAGTATAAAAGTAGGAGTATACTTAAGACGAAAATCAGGAGGGCAAAAAGGGAACATGCGATAGCTTTGGCAAATAGAATTAAGGAGAATCCAAAGGGTTTTTACAAATACATTAAGGACAAAAGGGTAACTATGGAGAGAATAGGGCCCCTCAAAAATCAGCAAGGCGGCCTTGTGTGGAGCCACAGTAAATGGGGGAGATACTAACTGAGTACTTTGCATCAGTATTTACTGTGGAAAAGGATATGGAAGATATAGAACATAGGGAAATAGATGGTGACACCTTGCAAAATGTCCATATTACAGAGGAGGAAGTGTTGGATGTCTTGAAACGGTTAAAGGTGGATAAATCCCCAGGACCTGACCAGGTGTACCTCAGAACTCTGTGGGAAGCTAGAGAAGTGATTGCTGGGCCTCTTGCTGAGATATATGTATCAACGATAGTCACAGGTGAGGTGCCAGAAGACTGGAGGTTGGCAAATGTGATGCTACTGTTTAAGAAGGGCAGTATGTACAAGCCAGGGAACTCCAGACCAGTGAGCCTGATGTCGGTGATGGGCAAGTTGTTGGAGGGAATCCTGAGGGACAAGATGTACATGTATTTGGAAAGGCAAGGACTGATTCGGGATAGTCAACATGGCTTTGTACATGGGAAATCATGTCTTACAAACTTGATTGAGTTTTTTAAAGATTTAACAAAGACGATTGATGAGGGCAGTGTGGTAGATGTGATCTATATGGACTTCAGTAAGGTCTGGACAAGGTTCCCCATGGGAGACTGATTAGCAAGATTAGTTCTAATGGAATGCAAGGAGAACTAGTCATTTATATACAGAACTGGCTCAAAGGTAGAAGACAGAGGGTGGTGGTGGAGGGTTGTTTTTCAGACTGGAGGCCTGTGACCAGTGGAGTGCCACAAGGATCGCTGCTGGGTCCTCTACTTTTTGTCATTTACATAAATGATTTGGATACGTGCATAAGAGGTACAGTTAGTAAGTTGGCAAATGACACCAAAATTGGAGGTGTAGTGGACAGCGAAGAGAGTTAACTCAGATTACAACAGGATCTTGACCAGATGGGCGAATGGGCTGAGAATTGGCAGATGGAGTTTAATTCAGATAAATGCAAGGTGCTGCATTTTGGGAAAGCAAATCTTAGCAGGACTTATACACTTAATGATAAGACCCTAGGGAGTGTTGCTGAACAAAGAGACCTTGGAGTGCAGGTTCATATCCCCTTGAAAGTGGAGTCGCAGGTAGATAGGATAATGAAGGCATTGGTATGCTTTCCTTTATTGGTCAGAGTATTGAGTACAAGAGTTGGGAGGTCATGTTGTGGCTGTACAGGACATTGATTAGGCCACTGTTGGAATATTGTCTGCAATTCTGGTCTCCTTCCTATCGGAAAGATGTTGTGAAACTTGAAAGGGTTCAGAAATGATTTACAAGAATGTTGCCATTGTTGGAGGATTTGAGCTCTTGAGAGAGGCTGAACAGGCTGGGGCTGTTTTCCCTGGAGCGTCAGAGGCTGAGAGGAGACCTTATAGAGGTTCACAAAATTATGAGGGGCATGGATAGAGTAAATAGACAAAGTCTTTTCCCTGGAGTCAGGGAGTCCAGAACTAGAGGGCATAGGTTTAGGGTGAGAGGGGAAAGATATAAAAGCGACCTAAGGAGCAACGTTTTCATACAGAGGGTGGTACGTGTATGGAATGAGCTGCCAGAGGAAGTGGTGGAGACTTGTACAATTGCAACATTTAAGAGGCTTTTGGATGGGTATATGAATAGAAAGGGTTTGGAGAGATATGGGCTGTGTGCTGGCAGGTGGAGCTAGATTGAGTTGGGATATCTGGTCTGCTTGGACAGGTTGGATCGAAGGGTGTGTTTCCATGTTATACATCCCAATTACTCTATGACTCTAGGACTCTTAAACAAATTTATAGAGTCATAGAGTCATAGAGATGTACAGCATGGAAACAGACCCTTTGGTCCAACCCATCCATGTCAACCAGATATCCCAACCCAATTTAGTCCCACCTGCCAGCACCCTGCCCATATCCCTCCAAATCCTTGCTATTCATATAACCACATTTAATGTGAAATTTTGGCAAACAAGAATCCTGTAAAATGAAATCCTGTAAATTTTAGCAGAATAACCTCAGGTATCCAAGAAAAATACAGTCAACCTACGTTATGGCAGCTTACCTTTCACAACTGTCGTGGGTTTAACTATGTATTGCCTGACCTATCTCAAATCCCAGTCTGTGTCTAGTGTGCCACTGATAAGGAATTGCCAATGTTGAACAAGACAGCCAACAGCTTTACAATGTGACCCGACTGTGCCAGGAAAGTTATGCTTGATGCAAAATACCTCATAATAATAGTCTTGGTTTGTCCAGGAAGTTCATCCTGCAACTGCATTCTCTCTAACACTGTCATTGCAAATGAAAACATTTGTCTTGTGGTCAAGTACTTGTGAACTGCCTACCTTTAGTGTCTAGTCCATGTAAATGTACCAAAGTTGTGGAAATGAAATGATCCATTTCACTGGCATGCACTGGAGCTTCTGTGCTGACATTGCATTTCCTTGTAAATGTGATCTTATCACACACATTTTAGTCAATCAATCTTGCCATTTGGGCAGCTGGAACAATAAAAAATCCCAGTGACCTGGTTTCATTTGTGAATCACAGTTTGCTTCAGGCTGTTCTTTTTGTTTAATTTCTCATTGCTGTCCTGATAGTTATAAATTTTCCTACTCACACAACACGTGACCCATTTTTCTATGGCAACCCAATGTGATACTAACGTATTGTGTAACTAAAGGCAGCAAGATGGTATTGTGTTGGCCTAAGAGGAATAATTTTTGATGACTGCATTCTAAACTACTGAAATATTGAATCGCCTTTTTGTACCCTCTGAAACCAGTTTGATCAAATTCCGCTAATCATTTGCTAACCTGCTGACATCTGAGCATCGAAAAGTTGTTCAATAACTTTTGAATCCAAAAATAATTGATGTCATATGTGTCAACATGCATAACACTGTAGTGATTTAAGTAAAGGTCATTCATTATTAGATGAATTCCAATTATAATGTTTGAACAAAGGGGTCAAAATGTACCATTTATGCTGTTAGTTTGGTCTGAAAGTTAATATTTTTCTTTGTCAGACCAGGTGTGTCCTCATAGCAGTCTATGATTTACAAATTTATTTAAGCTTAGTTATTGCCTCCCTTTACATTATGTTTTTCAATTTACAAAAATAACCAGCAACATACTTTTTATGCCGTGGAATTGTGTGAAACAGATAGTTGCATGATGGGAAACCTGGCCAACCCCTGGTTGTAACTCAATACAAGTTAAGACTAACGCAAAGGTCAAAGCATTGCTAACTTCAGCAGGACATGATGTAGGCTAAGTCCACGTAAATTCTTTAACCTTGGTGGACCTCGTCAGAGTTTGATTAGTTGGCTCCACATAAATTCTGGGATACTGACTAAGTCTAAATAAGGACATTCCACAAGATCCTCTGAGCCCCCAACAAGAACAAGATCATGGGATGACATATGTGACACATGGTTTTGGGAAGTCAATCTGATAAACCTCAGAAGTAATAACATATTGTAATTCAATGTACGTCTAATGGATGAATAACCTCAAGTGATAATCATTAATAACTATTGATGCGTTTTAAGTATAAAGATTCCTGCACTTCTCTCTATAAGCATGAACCTGTGAGAGAAGCTCAGAGCTGCGATCAGCTCTGTCTCTCTTATGTAGTTCCAATGAATTTGTGGAGCGGGAGAGACTGGCTAATTGGGCCAGGAGTTCAAAACCCCAGAAGTATGGATGAGTCAATGCTCCTTCCTTGAAAACTGAGACTGCAGTGTAGAAAGAACTTTCATCCACCTCTTCCACTTTTCCTCACACCTCTCTTCTGTCTTAACCAATTTTAATTTTCCTGGGTTACACATTATGCAACAGAATGTTGGTTAATCACCTTCATATTAACAATTACCTTTTTTGATTTTCTTTTAGATTAGATTCCCTACAGTGTAGAAACAGGCACTTTGGCCCAATCAGTCTACACCGACCCTCCAAAGAGTAACCCATCCAAACCCATTCCCCTCTGACTAATGCACTTAACATTATCGACAATTTAGCATAGCCAATTCACCTGACCCGCACATCTTTGGACTGTGGGAGGAAACCGGAGCACCCGGAGGAAACCCACACAGACACGGGGAGAATGTGCAAACCCCAAACAGACAGTCACCTGAGGCTGGAATCGAACCTGGGACCCTGCTGCTGGTGAGGCTGCAGTGCTAACCACTGAATCACTATTTTTGGAGTGAGGTTTTACAAACAGATGTCCTTTCTGCTGTCAATCTTCAAGTTTAAATATTTCAGTAAAGTACCCCATCCTTCCCTCCACACACACCCCACCCCAGCCCTGATGTATGAAGTACCAAGCCATGTGTGATCATACACTATCCCCATCATTTGAAGCCAGGTTACCCCTGAGCATGCATGCACCTGCCATCCACTCCCCATTCGATTTACTGTATCCCGCTTGCACAAATACTGTTGCTCCTCTTCACAATAGTCACCCCCTTTCCCGCAGCTTGCTACTTCAAAGATTAGGTTGCCATGTCTTCTCCCAATGACCCTTTATCCTCCAACAACCTGTTTCCCCTTAGTTTATCTGGATAGACTTGACAGACTGAACATGGCCCAGCTCCTTGAGTAACCTGACTGACAACCGCAGATGAGAAAAACCTAGATCCCTGACTGATTCATATATGTCTCCACGATAGTTACCCTTAGCCCAAACTGTGGTTTATGGAAACCACAAGGGCAACTGTGGCCCACACTCTGGACTGCATGGGCCTCGTGGCAAAGATCACCATTGGATGCCAGTATTGGAGGCTACCTTTGACTTACTGTCCTGGAATCCCCTGACAACCTCCATAGACTTTGAGGAGGATCACTCTCAGAGACAATGGCCTGTTTTCTGTGAGAATGCAGAATGAATAGATTTTATGAAGGTTTGAGTCTTAGGGGGATGTGCATAGGTACAAGGCATGGTCACTGCAGTGTTCTCACAAGGCATTAGGCAGCTTTTGTAATTGTCTAATTTGGCACGAAAGCACCAAAAAGCTTCCATTTCAAGGTATTAGGGTATGTTGGGACCTTACACTATTTGCTTGAAAGTGCTTTCTTGGAAAATGAACTGATTGCTTCCTGGTTGAAAAACCTAAAGTTTAACTTCAAATAGAACACCAGTCCTAAGCCAATATGGTCTTCCTAGTGCACAATGTTACCTACATATAGATTTAATTTACTTCAGTAGAGGATGGTTTATGGATTTCTCAAAGAGTAACAGAACAAATGGAAAACAAATGTTGAATTTTTTCAGCCCTGTTTGTGTATCTTAATCTATCCACTATTGATCTGAAAGTAGGGTGAATTTATTTAAATCAATCTAAGTTTGTAGCCTACAATCTTCACTGCTTCACTTACCATCAAGTGAAAATCAATCCTCCTTTCAAATCTTAAACATAGGAAGTAAAGGAATCTCTAAAAGGAACATTTGGAGATCAGTCACTGCACCAGTCTTTTGGAGGGAGTCCAATATACAACAGCACATGTGTTTATCTTGTTAAGCTTCCAAACCACATCCAAAATAATCTGTATTAGTGTCTGAAGAAACATTCTAATCATCTCTAAATCTTGGATTGCAAGAAAAATAAAATTTAGTATGTAAAGAAAATTCTCAACTCCTGCAACAACTCTGTACATACTACAAAAGTGCAATGCTGTATTGAAAATATTGTAATCGAAGCAAAATACTGTAATTGATGGAAATCTGAAACAAACAAGGAGAATGCTTCAAAACGCGGCAGATTAGTGTTGAATAGATTCGAAACATTGACACTGTTTCTCTCTCCATTTTGCTGCCAAAGCTGCTACGTTTCTCCAGCATTCACTGTGTTTGTTGAAAATGTTGTCTTATGGGTGCTTATTCTCTCTTCTCTCACAAGAGAGTTCCTCAATCCAAAAACAAACTGCTCTGTGGGGCAACTTATTCTGAGCCCTGGCTTTGCATTTTTAAATGACTTTCTCATAAAGTGACTTTTCAATTTTGGTTATCTTTCTGCTGTAAGAGTATGAATTTTTTGTATGAATTGTTTTTCTCTGTATTTTTATCAAGCACAACTTTTGAAGAAGAAACTATTGCAATTTTATGCTTTAAATATTGCAAGAATGTTAGTCCATCAAATAAATGTATCCAAACTGGCATCAGGGAAAGGTGACCTCTGCAGATTTTGTAAGGCAATCCTACTTCCTTTCTTTAAAAAGATGTCTTGTGCATGAAAATTGAACACATGGACTTGGAGCTATAAAATTGTGTATCAAAGTATTTGGACAGCCAGCAAAACATTGCTCCTCACCCAGCACTTAAAACTGGGTCTCAACAACTTGGCAATTCAGCCTGCAATGTGCTAAAATAGAAACATATTTGGAATGTAGGAAGAAGAACAGTTATAGCCTCCTGCTACACAACTCTGTGAGGGTGCTGCTGCAGAACATTAGCTGCCAGAAGAGGTCCATCTGTGAAATCCAAGCTGCCATTTTCTGAAGGTCACTGATGTTTAATTTAGTCTGACCAGGTCAGCATCTTTTGTCCATCCCCAATAGACCTTGAGAAGATACTGATAAGCCACCACTGTGATCCACTTCATTCAATGTGGTGTTGGTACATCCTCACTGCTATTATCAAGGCATTCCTGAATTTTAACCCAGAATCACTGAAGGGACAGGATGATGAGTGACTTAGGAGGGGATCCTGCAGGCCATGATATTTCCATGTATCTGCTGTCATTGTAGTTTTAGGTGTTTGTAGTCATATGTTTGGAACTATGGCTTTTTATTATATGTGTTTTTCCATATAACATATACTGCAGACGGAAAGGTTTTTTTTGAGTCAGATATATGACATTTATTTACAACAGTAGCTATTTACAAAACAACAATATCACAGGCATATATACATTAATCTGGGTTCTGTGCTTACTGATATATATTACATGCATGTAGCTGACTGACTGAAGACACTACACTGACTTTGCGACAGAGAGCAAGTGACTGAAGGCTGACGGATAACTTTATACAGGAACATCACATGTTCAGATGTCACGTAACAGTTTTAAATGCACAGCGCCTGTATGATCCGAAATCTGTGTCACAATGCAGAAGGAACCATTCAAGATTACTTAGTAAGGTGCTACTGTGTGTCTTGTGGATGGTACAAACTGATCTACCATATATCAATGGGGAGGGAAGAAATGCTGTGGATAAAGTGCTGATCAAGTAGGCTGCTGTGCCAGATATCATCGAGCTTCTTGATAGGATCTGTAAACATCGAGGAAAGTGGAAGTGTTCCATCAGACTTGTGCCTTGTAGGTGGTGGACAGGTTTTGTCAAATTAGCAAGTGCGTCAGTCTCCATAAAATTCCTGGCATTGATCTGCTCTTGGAGCCACAGTGTTTATATCACTGGTCCAGTTAAATTTTTGTTCAATGATATTCCCTAGAATTTTAATGGTGGGCGATTCAGTGATGATAATGGCATTTAATATCAAGAGGAGTTAGTTATATTCTCTTTTGCTTGATACTTTTATGGCCTGCATATAACATAGCAGTTTTTTTTTCAGAACAGGCTTGAATTTCTGTATAATAGTGAACTGAATATAACATGAAGGGGATAATGGAGGAAATGAGACAAGCTAAAAAGAATGACAGATTGGAAGCCTTCTGGACTTAACAATGAGTTAAGTAATTAGGAGAAAGTGAGGGCTGCAGATGCTGGAGATCAGAGTCGAGAGTGTGGTGTTGGAAAAGCACAGCCAGTCAGACAGCATTCAAGGAGCAGGCGAATCAACGTTTTGAGCATAAGCTCTTCATCAGAAACCTGGTGAAGGGCTTATGCTTGAAAAGTAGATTCTCCTGCTCCTTGGATGCTGCCTGACCAGCTATGCTTTTCCAGCACCACACTGTCGACAATGAGTTACTAATGTTAGGTCATAAGCTCTGTTTCCATCTTAGTCTATGGGCAGAATTTAATCAGAAATTGACTATTTTGGCTCATTTTAAGGAGCTTTGAATGTGAGCCCGAGTGAGTTTTGCCATGATGTTCTCTGCAGCTTACCTTATTCCTATACACCATACCTCCACTGCATTTCACCATGCTATCTTCTGTTCAGCAATGGCAGACATATTCACCACTGCTGGGACCTCCAGGTATCCTAGTACCACCTTCAAAGGAAACACTAAATAAAAACCAAAAGAATTGTGGATGCTGTAAATCAAGAACAAAAATAGCAGTTTCTGGAAAAGCTCAGCAGATCTGGCAGCATCTGTGAAGAAAAATCAGAGTTATCATTTTGTGACCCTTCCTCAAAACTAATGGTAGCTAGGAAAACGTCGGTTTATATTTTCCAGCAACTTCTGTTTTTGTTCAATGGGAACACTTCCGAGAACACATAGGTGTCAAGGCCGATGCTCCATGACAAATGTAAGTGCACATTCATAAATATAGTGCTACCTAAGAATCAAACTACACAGCTTAACTGTCTTTAATGTCATCGCATTTAAGTCCTTTCTGGCTTATTATACCTGATGCTGTAGTGCTCTATCATGAAGAAGGTAATGATTCTCTTGCTTAATGTCTTCATCCGTCTCCTCAGAAGGCCTCTGCTGCTTTTCCAGCTCTTCAGAATCCATCACTTTCTCTTTTTGTCTACTTCAGTCTTCCAGAACAAGCATTCAAGAATGAAGTTAAAAATCACACAACACCAGGGATATAGTCCAACAGGTTTACTTTGAAGTACTAGCTTTTGGAGCACGGGTCCCTCATCAGGTAGCTGTGGAGCAAGGTAATAAGATACAGAATTTACAGTAAAATACATTCTAGGAAGATGCAGCATCTGCTGTCTAGAGTGTGTTGCATAATCTTTGTGCCTACGCCCCCATAATGTGGCACTCAGAATGCAGTGTATGTACGGTGTATAGCACGTGCACCTGAAGAAAAGCAACTATGTTGGCAAGGCCCACTGCTTGAGCTGCAGCACTGATATCATCATGGAGAAATGGGATGACATGGTGGGATCTGGTGTAAAATTGCATTGGTAACAGCTTTGATGCGTTTGTGCATCAAGGAACATCTGTCCTTAGTGTTATCTCACCTTTGGACTTCCAATGCCCAGTATGGTTCGGCAGTGGATATTTGCAAGCAAGCAGTTGTATAAAAAATTATTACAGCTGTCACTTTGATGGCCATTGAGATTGAATGGCCACCAGACCTTCAGATCTTTCTCCAGGAGTTGGTAGAGTGTCCCAGGAAATCCTCAGTCTGTGGCAATACCAGGCCTAACTCATCTAAATGAAAAGCTATTGAAGACAACTGAATCTGGGTCTCCTGTACCTCTTGCACATCCTGAGAGAAATGTCACAAGCAAGTTCTTCATGTGAAGTTCATTTGACACTTAGAGTAATCTTGGACTTGATGTTTGATGCATTCCTGTTTAATTTCTCTGTGCCTTTGTCACACTGGAGGAGAAGGTGAGGACTGCAGATGCTGGAGATCAGAGTGGAGAGTGTGGTGCTGGAAACACAGCAGGCTAGGCAGCATCTGAGGATCAGGAGAATCAATGTTTCGGGCATAAGGCCTTCATCAGGAAGGGCCTGATGAAGGACTTATGTCCAAAACATCAATTCTCCTGCTCCTCGGATGCTGCCTGATCAGCTGTGCTTTTCCGGCACCACACTCTCAACATTATCACACTGTAGCCAAAGCGATGATATCCTCTGTTGTGGGTGGATGCAGTGGTTACAGTTTCAATCTATGTACAAGAGGTAGTGGAGTAGTGGTAAAGTCAATGTACTAATAGTCCAGAGCACCCACATGAACATCCTGGGGAGGTGGGTGCAAATCCTACCATGGCAGGTTGTGAAATTTGAATTCCATAAAAATCTGGAGTTAAAAGTAAAAAATCTCTTCTACCAATACTCTTTCGGCAAAGAAATTTATTTTTCACACCTGATTAAGCCTACATATGGCCCCAAACCCACAGTAATTGTTCAATACTGAATTTTCCCCGAACAAGGCCCTAACTCAGTTCAAGGGCAATGAATGATGGGCCATAAATATTGGTTCAGCCAGCAACATCCATATTTCATGAATGAATAAAAATAATCAAAAATAGAACAGGTAGTTAACAATGAATAAAAATTATCAAAAACAGAACAGGTAGTTAGCAATGTGAACAGTCAGCATTTGTATCACAGACAAATAACAGTTTAGTATCATCTTCCATCCAGTTGGACATTGAAGGCTCTGACCAGGAGCACCATGGAATGTCACTCCATCGATCTTCAACCTTAATTGCATGAATGCAGCAGAAGTCAGTTCACACAAAAAAATGCAGAGATTGTAAGTGCTGTGTGATTACTGATATCCTGTCCTCCCATCCAACCCACTTCACCCATTAAAAATAACATTACACATGAGAACATGTTGGTGAATACTTATAGCTCATGGTGAGAGGAAATCAGCTCCATATCCTTGTGCAGCATATGGATTGATGTTTTGAATAGGGATCCACAGATGCCACTTTTATTGTCTTTGGTGACTACTTCAGCTTCAGAGATGATTATGATCATTCTGTAATGGCCAATAACATGGTCAAGATTGCTTGTGATCAAGATGTGTATCTCACCCATTGGGCATGTAGTTTAGTAGGTGCAAAGCAGTAAGCAGTAAGAAAGCAAATGAGTTACTCAGAGATGTACCCTGGTTAAATCCATGAAGTCGGTGCTGATCCCCACACTCAAAGTCTCCTGAAAGCAGTATCACGAAGAAAGATGCTGGTGTGTTGTAAAGTGCACCATTGAAGTGAATAACTGTGCTGTAAGCAGGTTGGTAATGTGCCATGAGGTTGTGTTGAAGCTAGTAAGTGTCCAATGCCAACCTGTGTGGGGTTGGCTATACCTCACCATGTTAAGTCAATGTTATCCCTGTTCCATGAGCCAGCAACACAGGTGGCAAACACACTGCATGCATCAATCATGTAGTGTCCTGCCCTGTACAGGACATTGGTTAGGCCACTTTTGAAATATTGCATGCAATTCTGCTCCCCTTCCAATCAGAAGGATATTGTGAATCTTTAAAGAGTTCAGAAAGATTTACAAGGATGTTGCCAGGGTTAGAGGATTTGAGCTATAGGGAGAGACTGAATAGGATGGGGCTGTTTTACTTGGCGCATCGGACGCTGAGGGATGACCTTATAGAGGTTTATATAATTATGAGGGACATGGATAGGATAAATAGATAAAGTCTTTTCCCTGAGGTGGGGTTGTCCAGAACTAGAGGACATGGTTTAGGGTGAGAGGGGATGGATTTAAAGGGACCTAAGGGGCAGCATTTTCACACAGAGAGTGGTATGTGTATGGAATGAGCTGCAGGTGAGCCAAATGTTGGCAAACGGGACTAGAATGGGTTGGGATATCTGGTCGGCATGGATGAGTTGGACCGAAGGGTCTGTTTCCGTGCTGTACATCTCAAGACTCTTTGACTCTGTCAATGGCTGTGTTTCAAGATGCAAGTGAAGAGAGAGACTGCTTTCAATCAGCAGTTCCCAACACAATAAGTCAGGAGCTGCCTTCAACTCCATTCTGGGAGCCAGTCGCTGCAGCTGTCAGAGTCAGGAGTTTCTCCTCATGGCAGGTGACAAGCCAAATGTTGGGCATCTCAACACCAATCCTGCCTCTTTCAATCCCAATGTGGACCTGTTTCTCATGGAATGAGAGAAAGTAACGGACTGAATGAGGAACAGTATGATGGCACAGCTGACAGTGATGGTGCAAGTGGGGAAAAGGTGGTGAGGTGCTCAGCTAAATGAATAGGAAGCACAGAGAGCATGCAGGGTAAGTGGTGTGAAGGGGTTGGGTAGGTTACAGTGAATGAGAGAAGGTGTTGCATGCAATAGTGAGTGTGGCACATTAGGATTATATTAACTGGAGTTTAGAAGAATGTAGAGAGGCGGGGGATCTCATAGAAACCTGTGAAATTCAATACAGTGCTAGATAGAGTAAAAGCAGAAAGGGTGTTCCTGATCACCAAGGAGTCAGAACCAAGCTACAGTCTAAGGATATGGGTTGGCCATTTAGAACCAAGATGAAGTGAAATTTCTTCACATGGAAAGAGCTGAGCCTGTGTAATTATCTATCTCAGAAAGCGGCAAAATCTGCCACATGAAAAAAGAATATTTTCAAGGAGTTCAACATAGTTTGTGAGGCTAAAGGGATCACAGGAAATGGGGAGAAACTGGGAATGGGGTACCGAGTTGGATATACGGTGTCATAACATATCAATTGATGGATAATGGCCTACTCCTTTTTCTATTTTCTACATTCCTATGGTAGATCATGAGCCTTAGTTAGAGAGAGGTGCAGTGGAAGTGACAGAATGAGTGTGAGGTAGCAAAGAGAGTAGAGAAGACCACTGACTTTCTTCCTGCATAGCTGGGCACTGCACTAGACCATTAAAACAGCACAGACTCGGGTAGTAGTTTCAGACTAGGTTGGCAGTGCCTGGTGGCAAGATCTGCTCTGCCAGTCCTGAAGGAAGAGAATGGCCTTCCTTATTCCATCTGTCCACCAAGACCTTCAGGTCCCTGTCTACCAAGCAGAGTGCCAGTTTCCTTCTTTCTGAAATTCACATGACCCATGTAGGCTAGCTCCAGACTGGCATCATTTAACATGATGCATGGTTGGGTTTCAAGTACAGAGCCAGGAATTCCAGGAGCCCCAGCAATGCTGAGTACTTCTTTTTGTGACCACAGAGATGATTCAAAGTGTGGGACCCCAGCAGGTATGGCTGCTGGGAAAATGGCATGAGCAATCTCATTAGGATTTCACAGAACAAAGCCCTCCTCAGCTGATTCCTGCTAAAATTCATTCATGTTGTTTGTAGGAATGGTTAGGGCTTTTGGATGGATCTGACTCTACAATGATACTGCAGGAAGAAGATGCACAAAAGATTGGTTTATAAAAGCATTCCTTGTGATTGCTTTGCCTTAATAGAGAAAAGTCTGTTTGGAGAAATTCAAATATGATTGTTTAGTATTCTGGTCCTACATTTCTGCCTGTTTTAGTTTTACATAGTGTTTACCATTAATATGTGGGTAGCATGGTGGCACAGTGGTTAGTACTGCTGCCTCACAGTGCTAGAGACCTGGGTTCAATTCCTATCTCAGGCAATTGTCTTTTTTGAGTTTGCACATTCTCCCCGTGTCTGCGTGGATTTCCTCCGGGTGCTCTGGTTTCCTCCCACAGTCCAAAAATGTGCAGGTTAGTTGAATTGGTCATGTTAATTTTCCCGTAGTGTTGGGAGAAGGGGTAAATGTAGGGGAATGAGTCTGGGTTGGTTGCTCTTCGGAGGGTCGGTGTGGACTTGGTGGGCCAAAGGGCCTGTTTCCACACTGTAAGTAATCTAATCTAATATGGAGCTTGGCCAATCAGATTTTGTCTGGAATACCCATAAAGGTTATCTGGATGAATTTCTAATTCCTTATTAATTTTGATGTGGTGGATTATCACCCTGCTGGCTATGATACAATTATTCACAGCCATGGGAAAAATGAGATTACTATCTGGAAATTAGCAATATTTCCATTGCCTTAGAAATATGAAGTCATGTAATTAATAACTGTGAAATTTTAAAAAAAAACGCCTTGATATCAAACTGCTGTTCTTTGTCACTTTCTATGTTACATCATATGATAAATTTCAGAATCTGTTGATTAGACATACAACTGATAATCACATCAATATGAGGCCAAGACTTCCAAAAACCAAAGGGATTCATATATAGAAAAACATCTTAAGTTTGGTCTGTATAGGACTCACTCTCTATCTTCATTACCCATCAGTCTTTTCCCAGTGGGTGTAATCAGAATCACAAGCAATGCATAATCCAGCTGAGAAAAACAGCACATTGCAAGCGAGGCAAGATTTTATTATTTAGCAAATTAACACCACAATAGCAATACTTCCCAAAGTATTTATGTTGTGTTAGAATTTTTTGAAACCAGATGTTCTTTACAACCAGTTCTAAACTTGTGGTCAACATAAGGAAGGGAAATCACTGTACAGCGGTGCCAACTTCCTTTTGCAATGAAAGAATTGAAAATCTATATTTTTTTTATCGACTGTCCACAACGGAAACATAATTTTAAACAGTTTTTTTCCCATTTGCTTCCCCCAGAAAAAAAGCAGCTTACATTTACCAATTTAAAGGAAACATAGAAACTGAGAAAATAGGATCAAGAATAGACTGTTCAGCCCATCAAGCCTGCTCTGTCATTCAGCATGGCAATGGTTGATCCTCCATACGAACACCATACTCCCAGTCCGCATATCTCTTAGCACTGTAGAAACATAAAGTAATTGACAAAAAAATATAATCCTACTATTGCTGCAATTAATAAGGCAACAATTACTATCAAGAAAAATCGATGAGGAAAATTGCAAAGGCTAATTTGGAGCCACGCCAGTAATCCAAGATGCATTGTTGTGGCTGGAATCTGATTTCTGGAAATGAAGCATCTCACTATGACAATGAAAAATGTGTGACATCGACTCAAACAAGTGTACATACCTCATGGTGGACGTATCTTATGAACACACTAAAACGATACATTCATACATAGTTTAACCATTAAATAGTCAAACTATACTTTTATTACAATGCCGATAGTTCTAAATAATTCATATTTTGTGGATGGGAAGAAGTCTGTGAATTTCACTTCCACATTAATTGAGCACATCAGAAGAACATAAGAAAAAGGAGCTGGAGTCAGCCATCTGGCCTGTCGGGCCTGCTCCACCATTCAATAAGATCATGGCTCGTCTTTTCATAGACTCAGCTCCACTTACTCACCCCACTCAACTTAACCCTTAATTCCTTTACTGTTCAAAATTCTATCCATCTTTGCCTTAAGAACATTCAGCTTCACTTACTTAAGGAAATTCTGCAATGACAAACATTATTTCATTTAGATGAACAATTGAACTATTGGCTCCATGGCCAATCCAGATCTGTTCACTTCAATTTAAGTAAAAAGTGAGGTCTGCAGATGCTGGAGGTCAGAGCTGAAAATGTGTTGCTGGTTAAAGCACAGCAGGTCAGGCAGCATCCAAGGAACAGGAAATTCAATGTTTCAGGCCAGAGCCCTTCATCAGGAATGAGGAGAGGGTGCCAGGCAGGCTAAGATAAAAGGTAGGGAGGAGGGACTTGGGGGAGGGGCGATGGAGATGTGATAGGTGGAAGGAGGTCAAGGTGAGGGTGATAGATGGAGTGGGGTGGGGGCGGAGAGGTCAGGAAGAAGATTGCAGGTTAGGAGGGCGGTGCTGAGTTCAAGGGAATTGACTGAGACAAGGTGGGGGGAGGGGAAATGAGGAAACTGGAGAAATCTGAGTTCATCCCTTGTGGTTGGAGGGTTCCCAGGCGGAAGATGAGGCGCTCTTCCTCCAACCGTCATGTTGTTATGTTCTGGCGATGGAGGAGTCCAAGGACCTGCATGTCTTTGGTGGAGTGGGAGGGAGAGTTAAAGTGTTGAGCCACGGGATGACGGGCCGCCTACTTGCGGAACGCTTCAGGGAACACCTCTGGGACGCCCGGACCAACCAACCCAACCACCCCGTGGCTCAACACTTTAACTCTCCCTCCCACTCCACCAAAGATATGCAGGTCCTTGGACTCCTCCATCGCCAGAACATAACAACACGACGGTTGGAGGAAGAGCGCCTCATCTTCCGCCTGGGAACCCTCCAACCACAAGGGATGAACTCAGATTTCTCCAGTTTCCTCATTTCCTCTCCCCCCACCGTGTCTCAGTCGATTCCCTTGAACTCAGCACCGCCCTCCTAACCTGCAATCTTCTTCCTGACCTCTCCGCCCCCACCCCACTTCGGCCTATCACCCTCACCTTGACCTCCTTCCACCTATCACATCTCCATCGCCCCTCTCCCAAGTCCCTCCTCCCTACCTTTTATCTTAGCCTGCCTGGCACCCTTTCCTCATTCCTGATGAAGGGCTCTGGCCCGAAACGTCGAACTTCCTGTTCCTTGGATGCTGCCTGACCTGCTGTGCTTTAACCAGCAACACATTTTCAGGTCACTTCAATTTAACCCAATCTTAAATGTGATTGTTTTATTAGATGCTTCTAAAATTACATGATGAGTCCCTTATTGTTTTTGTTGTTGATGGCTCAAAATTCTGTAACTCTCTCACGTTCAACATATGGATTACAGTAGTTCAGGTATTGGCTCAACCAACTCTAACGTTTATAATGAACTGAAAGTGCAGTGACAGCATAGATACAAAATTGGCTACGAGATGGAAAACAGAAAGTTGTGCTGATCAATATTCTTCAGCAAGGAGTAAAAAACAGTGACCCTAAGAAATAGCAACAGGATCACTGCTCATGCAGGTTTTTATTGATGATATAGACTTGGGTAGACAGATTGTGACTCCAAAGTTTATGGAAGAGATAAAACATTAGATCGAAATGTAATAAATGGTGGAGATGACAGTTACCTATTTTAAATGAACGTAGACTATTGAAATGGAAAGATACAAATGAAAGCACTCAGGTGTGACCTGACTTTTTTATTGTTGTAAAGATTAGGAGAGGCAACAAAGAATCATACAGCATACAAACAGACCATTTGGTCCAACCAGTCCATGCTGAATGTAATCCCAAACTAAAGTAGTCCCACCTGTATGGTCCTGGTCCATATCTCTCTAAACCTTTCCTATTCATGTACTTATCCAAATGTCCTTTAAACGTAGTAATTGTACCCACATCCATCTTTTCCTCAGGATGTTCATTCTATACATGAACCACACCCAATGTAAATAATTTGACCCTCATGACTTTTTAAAATCTCTCTCTCTTCTCAGCTTTAAAACGTGCCCCCTTGTCTTGAAATGCCCCATCCTCGGGAAAAGACAACTGCAATTAATCCTATCTTTACCCATTAGGATTTTATAAACTTCTATAAAGTTGCCTCTCAACTTCCTATGCTCCAGTGGAAAATGTCCCAGCTTATCAGCCTTTCTTTATAACTCAAGCTTCCCATTCAGCAACATCTTGATAAATCTCTTCTGAACCCTCTCCTTCCTAATGCTATAATTCTTTTAACTGGGCGACCAGAACAGGACACACCAATATCCTGTACAACCTCAACATGACTTCCCAACTTCTGTTCTCAAAGGACTGAGCAATGAAGGTAAGTACACCAAATGCCTTTTGCAACAATTCTGTTTATATGATTAGATCATCTAACAGTGAGGAAACAGGCTCTTCAGCCCAACAAGTCCACACCTCACCCAGACCCCTTCACCTAACACATTTGGAGAGAATGTGCAAACTCCACACAGTCAGTTGCCTGAGGTAGGAATTGAACCTGGGTCTTTGGTGCTGTAAGGCAGCAGTGCTAACCACTATGCCACCAGCCGTTCACCATATAGCACAAACTTCAAAAACATATGTACCTGAACTCTTAGGTCCCTCTATTCTACAACATTACCCAAGGCTCTAACTTTTCATTGTATAAGCCCTACCCTTGTTTGTTTTTCCAAAATGCAGTATCTCGCATTTATCAAGGTTGAACGCCAACTCCAATTTTTCAGCCCATTGAGCCATTTGATCAAGATCCCTTAGTAATCTTAGAAAACCTTCTTCACTGTCCACAATATCACCAATTTTGGTTTCTTCAGCAAACTTACTAACCATGCTTTTGATATTCTCATCCAAATTATTTATATAAGTGATAAACAAAAGAGGACCCAGAACCAATCCATGTGAAACACTGCTCGTGAGAGGCCGCCAGTCCGAAAAGCAATCCAGCATAAATTAAACTAACCAATCAAATTTTGAAGACAATATATGGGCAAAGATACTAAATCTTTGAAGATAGCAGGACAAATTGAGAAACCTGTTCTTTGATTGGGTAAGATGGACATGCATAAAAAAGTGCAAAATACTGCAGATTTTAGAAATCTGAAGTAAAAGCAGAATGTGCAAAGAAATTGAGAAGATTTAGCAACATATGCGGAAAGAAAAACAGAATTAAGGCTTTGACTCCAAATACAACGCCTCAGAACTGAAAGGGCTGGAAAATGGTGGTTTTTAAGCTGTAGACAGAGGGGGAGGAAGAGCAAGTGGAATAGATTATGAAGCTAGATTTAGAGCAAATAAAAAAAGGAGGAGTGAAGAAGAGGTAGAGATGTGAAATAGGCATAAATTATAGCCATGAAACAAAGAAATGGGGTCACCCTACTGAGTTTCTCTAGCAGAGAATAACTTTCCATTTTTATTGCTGATTTCCAGATCTGCAGGTCTTTGATTTATTTTGGTTCAATTGGGCCTGAATTCACTAAAGTTTAAAAGAATGGACGGGGATCTGATTAAAACATATAAAATTCTCGTAGTGAAATTATTCCATGAGGAACTGTTTTCCATCACCAGGTCACCCTTTATTTACAAGTGCATAGTACATGACACTGATCCAGCTAGCACAGAGCCAGCTCCTAGAACCCTTGACACTCCTGTTTATATCTGTCAGCCAGTGCTCCCTGACTGGATCAGGTTAGCAGTCCAAGTCAGGGAACTCATGTTCTGTAAGATACACCAGGCTGACATCATCCTAATCACTACAATTAGGCTGAACAGACCAATGCACAGGAGATATTATTTTCCTGATTTAGAGTTGGGACATAGCTTCAGGATACAGGATAAACAATTTAGAACTGAGATGAGGAAAGATTTCTCCATTCAAGGACTAGTTAACCTGTGAAAGGCTCTATCTGTGGGGGCCAAGTCATTGAATATATTCAAGAAAGAGATTACATTTTTCACATTTTAAAGGAATATGGGGAGAAAGCTCAGTGTGAGATTGAGATAGAGGATCAGCCATCGTCAAATTGAATTGTGGAGTAGGCTCAAAGAGTTGAATGATTTATTCCTGCTCTTTGTTACTTTGTTTATAGCCATTGGTCCTTCGAGACTTATTGTTCAGGGCAAAATTTAGTTTCACCCAATTCTGGTTCATGTTGATGATGTGGACTTGAGAAGACAGAGTGTGTCTTCAAAGTTTATGGAAGATGAAAAACATGATACCAAAATGTAATAAATGGTAGGTGCCATAAGGGTTGCTGAGAAAAATACCAAACAGCTCATGATCTCAAAGATTTCAGACCTTTATTCTTAAGTCTCCCTGTGTTCTTAAGATAATGATTTCTTTGTAATATAATTTGTACCCAACCGTTATCATGCAATAAATTAAATATTGTTTAAGACAACAGCCTCTTCTCATTAATAATTATTTGTGGTTTTCTTCTCTCACTTTCTATCAAGCCAGTCCTTAGATCCAGTTTGAAGAAACAGATGATGACAATAAACTGGCATAACCACAGGCTGGTAGTGGATGGCATTGCAGCACACACAACATCGAATAGATTACATCAATTGATTGGAACATGGACAGAAGAGCTGAATTCTACATGGAAGGTAACAGTGACTGTCCTTGATATTGTGGAAGCATTTGTTAAGTGTGCTATCAAGGATATTCCAGCAAAATCCAAATCAATGGGAATCGGGGAAAAGCACTCCACTGATTTGGGTTTTCTTAGTACAAAGAAAGTTTCTCAGTTTTGAGGACAGGTCATTCGACCAAAAACATTAACTCTGATTTCTCTCCACAGATGCTGCCAGACCTGCGGAGCTTTTCCAGCATTTTCTACCCTGTTACAAAGAAAAGTTGTTGTGGTTGTTGGATGTCAATCATTTTAGCCTTGTACATCATGACAGGAATTCTTCTGGGGCAGTGTTAGAGATTTAAGCATTTGACTTGCTTATTAATGGCCTTCTACCCAAAGTAAAGGCAAAGTAAAAATGTTTGCTGATGTTAATTCTCATTGACCATTCTCAAACACTGATGGATTTCATGGCCACATAGCAACATTCAGGCTTTGTGCCGAATCACTACTGTTACAAAGAAAGTTAAATTCAAATGTACTTTCGATTTTGCTATTATTATGGAGTTAATAAAATACAATTGTTTTATATTTGATAAAAAGAATTGGGTAATGGATCTTTATCCCTGATTGGCTGAAAACCTGACCTCTAAAGCAAGTTTATAATCATGCTCATGGCTGGGTTAAAGGATGAGATTTTGCTTCCATTGACTCACCCATCTCCTCCATTTGAGTGAGCTTCTTGACCATCTCAAAGTAATCAAAGAGAGGATTTGAGTTAGCAGAAGGCTGGAGGTGATGGCCTGGTGGTGTTGTCACTAGTATAGCCACCACCCTAGGTAGTGCTCTGGAAGACCTGGGTTCAAATCCTGCTGTGGTAGAATTTTGTATTCAATAAACCTCAGTCAGAAGGAGAAGTTCTACACTTTATACAGAAAGTCTCTGAAGTGGCCCAAAACACTTGGAAAGTCTCCTAGAGAGAAACGATTAAAAAAAACACAGGCAGACAAACATGCCAGGTTGAGAGCTTTCAGCCAGGAGAGTCTGTACAGGTGCTGTCAACAATATCAGGTAAACCTTTTAAAGCATGGCTCAGTGGTCTGCACAGCATAGTCATAAATCTTGGGGGAGTGAATTATCTAATTAAGACCCTGGCCAAGGAAAAACAAAGTTTCTTACTGTAAATATGTCATGACAAGGTAAGGAGGGAACAAAAAGGTCCTGCTGCGTCCCATTGTCACTAACCATGAGGATGAATGTAACAATGGAGCCGAATGAGAGCAAGACATTTGTGAGACACATTGAACTCCTTACTACCTTACTACCAACAATGTCTACTTCCGTCATAAAGAAAGTTTGTTGTGGTTGTTGGATGTTGATCATTTTAGCCTCATACATCACTACAGAAGTTCTCTTCAAAAGTAAAGTTAAGGTCCAAACATTTTCACTAATATTAGTTTTAGTGAACAGAAATATCCATGAAAATGTTTCCAGCATCTGCAGTCCTCACTTTCTCTATCCCACCGCCTTGGTAAAGAACAATAAACGCATGTAATGAAGCTACACATTGCACTGAAAGGCAACATAAGCCAACCAACCTATTGGCTAGGCCCAAAAGGCTGCCCCAGGTTTGGGAGGAGATGAACTACATGCTAGAGTGCCAATTAATTGAGCCAAGGAGCAGTAGCTGGAGCTCCTCAGTTGTGCTCTTGCCTAAGCTGGATGCTTCCACATGTCTCTGAATTTACTGCTAAAAACTTTCTCTTAATTCTACCCAATATCCCTGTTGAAAGATTGCACAGGAAGGGTTAATGAAGTAGCTTCAATTACCAAGACAGATATTAGATTAGATTAGACTTACAGTGTGGAAACAGGCCCTTCGGCCCAACAAGTCCACACCGACCCGCCGAAGCGCAACCCACCCATACCCCTACATTTACCCCTTACCTAACACTACGGGCAATTTAGCTTGGCCAATTCACCTGACCCGCACATCTTTGTGACTGTGGGAGGAAACCGGAGCACCTGGAGGAAACCCACGCAGACACGGGGAGAACGTGCAAACTCCACACAGTCAGTCGCCTGAGTCGGGAATTGAACCCGGGTCTACAGGTGCTGTGAGGCAGATATGCTCAAATGATACTGGGAGGTTCCTTCAATTGTTGATGTAAACAAAGTCTCCAGCTTCATTATTTCAAAGGGTTATACCAGTTTTAAGTCATGTCAGATGGACTCAGAAATGCCCCAGTGCCATTGCCAAAAATTATAAACCTAGATCATAAGGTGCTGGTGAGATCACATCTGGAGTACTAGGAACAGTTTTGATCTCTTTAGTTAAGGAAAGGTATTATTTC
Source organism: Hemiscyllium ocellatum (assembly GCF_020745735.1). Lineage (NCBI taxonomy): Eukaryota > Metazoa > Chordata > Chondrichthyes > Orectolobiformes > Hemiscylliidae > Hemiscyllium > Hemiscyllium ocellatum. Next base: position 66,785,211 of record NC_083403.1, read on the forward strand.
ATTCGAAACAGTTTAGAGAAGGTTCACTGGGATGATCCCTAGTATGGAGAGAGTGCCTTATAAGCAAAGGCTAAACAGGTTGGGACTTTACCCATTGGAGTTTCAAAGAAAGAGAGATGATCTTATTAAGACACACAGGAGTCAGAAGAGGCTTGACAGTGTAAATGCTGAGAGGATGTTTCCCATCTTGGAAGAGTCTAAAAACCAGAAAGCATATCCTCAGAAGAAAGGGGCAGTAAATTAAGACTGAACTGAGGAGGAATTTCTTCTCTCAGAGAGTTGTGAGTCTTTGGAATGCCCTGCCACAGAGGGATGTGGGGGCAGACTCATTGTGTATATTTAAGGTTGAGATAGATGGATTATTGATCAGTTGGGGAATCAAGGGTTGAGGGGAAAGGGCAGGAAAGCAGAAGTGAGAATGTCAGATCAGCCATGATTCTATTGAATAGCAGAGTAGGATTCAGGGGCCATATGATATACTGTTGTTCCTATGTTTTATAGTCTTAATATCATCGATGAGTATATCAACCCTTTAACTCCAATGTGTTTTTTAAACGATGACTTTCACAGCCAAGGTGCCTGTTGATATACATTCAGTGGTTTTCTAGAGAGGAATTTTGTAACGGTATCGGAAACTTCAAAATAAAAGACGAAAAAGTAAGAGATAACAAGAGGTTAACTGTCCAACAACCTCTTAGCAAGGAACTCCTTCCTGTGGATGTGTTTGTGTTTTACTGTTTCAGGGATATGTAAAAAAGAAGATAAAAACGAGCTCCAACATTGGTCTTTAATTTTTAGTGGCCTGATGTTCTAGCAGGTGGACCAGTGTACACGTTTGAGAACAGCCATTAAATTCCCCCGTACAACTGGTAAAGAAACTCTCAGTCTGAGTGCTGCCAGTCAGCCACTGTAGAGAGGAAACAGGACAAAGGAATTTCAATCAACCATTAAGGGTTGGAAACTGATTGCTCAGCTATAACACCACTGCTACTGGGAACAACAAATGTGACAGCTACACCAGTCTGCTATCATTTCGTCATGGATGACTCGGAGACTGATCTGTATATCCTTTTCTTTATTTCATCTTTCTTTGGAGCTCATTTCTTATTTCCAATCTGTGTGTGTATCTGTGTTGTGTTATTATTTCTTCTCATGTTTAGTAACAAATAAATTCATCCTTTTGTTAAGTCAAGAAAGCCTTGTTAAATTGGCTCTTTTTAAAACATATATTCATTTGGGCCTGGGCAAAATGTATCCACAAGCGAAAGGATTTATTTTTCTGTTAACCATACTGTGACCAACTGAGGAGAATGTGAATAAAAAAGGCGCTCTAGTTCATTTCTGCTCACTAAAAAAACTTGATGATTTGTGGTATCCTATCCAGAACTGTAAAAAATCGGAGATCTTCACTGAATGTAATGTAACCTTTTTTTATATGTAAAGTTATGTTTTTGTGACTGTTGTAGTTTTTTGTTGATCCAGTGATTAATTGACTTGCCTTAGTTCTATATTGCTGAAGTTTGTTTTCTTAAATATCTTATTGATCCAGGTTAGCTGTTTCACTTTAACGTTCTAGTGTCAGTGAGTATGATGTAACACTCAACGCAAAATATGAAAATGTGAAGTTCATAACATCTAGGTAATCCATTTTATGACCTCATGTCACCCTGTAAAACTTAATAGTCATGTGTCATATAGAGAATTGCAATATCTAGTCTATGTACAGCAAGATTGACAACAGCAATGCAAAAACTGACCAGATAATGTTCAATAGCATTTGCGTCTTAATAAAATAATAACCACAGTGTTGGAAATGCCCTAATGAAAATGAGTTGGAGCAGATATCCTAACTTGGCCCAAGCGTATATATCACAATACAAAGGATGCTGTTGACATGCAAGAATGATATTATCATTTCACACTGTATGCTGGAGCTGATTTCTTAAAACAGATGAGATGGAAATTTTAACCCTGAAAGCACCTGTTGAACAGTTGGCATGTTTACAGCCAAATGGGGTTGTTCTTAATTCAGCAGTCTATGGGTTACTGGTATCTCTGCCCGATATCTTATTTTGAATAAAGAACCGTGGGAATTTGATAGTCGAAACCCTCCTAGCAGCTCAAGCAGAATTAAGTTATAATATGGCTGCATGAATATAATGCATTTTTAGCGTATGACTCATGTGGTAATTATTGCCTTTCATTTGCCTCTGCACAACCATCAGGCATTAATGCGCAAAAGCACCGAGGTGTTCTTATGCCACAGCAAACCTTTTAAAATATGTTTTGGTATGGCACTCCATGATTTAAAAAAAATCCTTTACACCTCTCCTTTCCAAACTTATTTTTTTGCTTCACTTTCACGTTTTCCCCTCTTTTCTATTGAAACAGCTCATGGTCTATGCCGCAACCTTTTGTATTTGTTTCTTTCATATGCAAATGACCCAGGTGCCATGGAAACCATTCAAAGAGAAGAGGGGGTTGAAAACAAAAGCTTCTGCAGAAGAATGGATCAGTGCATATTCCCACTGAGGGAATAACAGTTAATGCTGGCGGACAAAGCTAGCCTTCAGAAAGACACCTGGTGGCAACAATCCTGAGACAGGGACAGAGATTTACAAATAGACAATCCTGCAAGCTGCTTTTCGTGGTTACGAAATATATGTTCTCAAACTTCACACCAGAACATTGCTCATAGAATTGGACAAACTACCTCGAGATGTGAACAACATTTGTTTACTGTTAATTTTGCAACTTCATGCTACATCTGTGCTTTAAACAGGGAGCTTATGACAACTCAGAGCATGTCAATCATAATGCCGGTTTTAAAGAGAAGAAAACACACTCTATTTTCCGTTTCCTCTTTATCTTTTCTTTTTCCTGCTTCACATCATGGGAACCCACTGAACCTTTTGAAACATGTTGCAGCAATTGTGAATTCCAACAAAAAAAAATTGCTGGATTGCATAGTGTTGCTTTTGGAGATCATTCATCAAATATTAAAAGAAGCTTTTATTTCTTAACACATTTTTTGAATATATAATTTGTTTCTTGATCAGCTGCAGCATTAGCACACTATTGGAGGTAAACAAAAAAGCTTCAAGTTTTTTTATCATGCTGTATCCCACCAATATGGTGCAAGTACACTTTTGTATGATGAGAATCACTGGACTGTTTGCTCTTTTGTGAATCCCAAATCAGAGCTAATTTATTTATTAACAGCCTTTTGAATTTCAGATACTTTGATTTCTTGTAAGATTCGCGTATGTTTATTTATTCGATAGTATGATTTATACTTAAAAATAACAATCAACAATTTTAGGGGACTTTAGAGAATTTCCGAATTTCTAGTAATTTTGATTTTTTACCTCCAGTGCAAAAGAATGAATTTAACTTTAGGCTTTGGAAGCTTGACATTGACTCAAAAAATGGATCTGGAGCCACCTTGCTGATAGTGGTGACTGATACGCGATTATACTACAGGCTGATTTCTAGGTGGCTGGTTACAAACCTGCAATCACAAGCCAGCTCCTGATGTTGCAAGCACAATCACAAGGTACATTGGAAACCTCAGAAGTGTCACTGGTAGAAGGTAGTGAGTGTGGAGCTGGTTAGAGACCTTGGGCATTTCAAGGTGGACACACCATGGCAGAAGCAAGAACAAATCAAAATTCAGCATTGTTAATGGTTAACATCTCACTGATTTCAGGGCACACACCTACAGAGAGATACTTAGGCTGTCGAAGCTGACTTTCCTATCTTGAGTGGACAGGCAGGAGGCTGGAAAAACACAGGAAGCCAGGCAGGATCAGGAGGTGGAGAAGTCAACGTTTCAGATGTAACCCTTCGTCAGGACTGGGGCTGGGTGTGAGTGGGGCTGCAGATAGAGGGGGTGGCAGGGACAGGGTGATGAAGTGGGGATAAGTGAAGACAGGCAGAGTATATGACCTGGTTAGTCAATGGGAGAAATGAATCCAGTTGGTGGTTAGGAGGAGTGAAAGGGAAGGGGAGGAGCTGGGAAGGGAGTCAGGGGAAGGGAAGGGAGGTTATTTGAAAATGGAGAACTCAATGTTGAGTCCTCCGGGCTGTAGGCTGCCCAGGTGGAAGATGAGGTGTTGTTCCTACAATTTGCAGTTTGCGTCATTGTGGCAATGGAGGAGGCCAAGGATGGTCATGGTGGAAAGGGAATAGGAAAGGGGATTAAAATGGGCGGTGACTGGGGAGGTTGGGTTGGCTCCTGTGGGCCTGGCTGAGATGCTCAACAAACCATTCCCTATGTTTATGTTTGGTGTCACCGATATAGAGAAGACTACATCGGGAGCACCTGATCCAGTGAACTAGATTGGAAGAGAGGCAGATGAACTTCTGTCTCACCTGGAAGGGCTGTTTGGGGGTGAGCGGTATGGTGTACTGACAGGTTTTGCAACTTTTCTGGTTACAGGAGAAGGTACTTCACAACTCTTGTATATTCTGTCCATGTGTTATGAGACAGTTGTGTGGATGGCAAATGGAGTGGAACTTCCAAGTGGAAGTTACAAAATACAAAACGTCTTTACATCTGAACAAACTTGTAAGAGTGCTTTTATGGCACAGGTGGCTGGATAAATTTGAGGGACTAACAGAGCTCCTATCCGCTTTCAAAAAGTTGCTACTAGATCTGGGTTAGGTCAATTCCTTATGCTTTGTATTCCCTGATTAAGGAGGAACTAAAAAAACTCGAGAAAAATGGTATGTTAATGAAAACTGATCAGTGATTGTGCAATCCCAATGTAACCCAAATCAGATAGCACCCTGAGATTATGTAAAGACTACAAAATCACAATTAAGTGGACCATTGATGTTTAGTAAAATCTACTACTGATTTCTAAAGATTATGCAGGGTCAGTGGGATCCAAGATAGCCATAAAGTTCTGTTTGTTCTTTGCCAACATACAGCTTAACATGGATTGAGGGAGTCAACAGTCTGCTAATAAACTCATGCATGGAGTTACACTCCAACACGAGACTTCCCAATGGTTTCTCCAAATTTCAACTAAGCTACAATGGATAGGATTTTATACAGAGCATTGCAGTGCCTGTGTCATACTGATTATGGTGCTGATTGTGACCCCAAAAGAAGAAGCGAATCTTCAAATCTTGAATGCAGTGACAAAAAGACGCATTATTCAAAATGTGAAGTTGAAACGGAGTTCTTGTGCAACCAAGGGCTGTGTACCTTGACCTGAAGATCAACTTTAAAGAGGGCTACAGCTGGTGAAAGTGATCATAGAAATTACGGTGAATGCTCTGAAATCAAAAATGCAGCTGAGCTTAGATCTTTTCTACACGGTTCACTATCACTCAAATTTTGTCTGAGCTTGCAATGGTGTTAGTTTCATGATGTGAGTTGTTGAAGAAAGACATGAAGTGGGAATGGATTAAAGCACAACAAAATGTTCATAGTATTATTTAAGAGAAACTTGATCAGTGGTGCATTGTTTGTTCATTAAAACACAGATTATGACCCGAAGCTAACATGTGATACTTTGAACTATGGAGTTGGACAGGATCAATCATGCCATGGATAATGGGCCAGAAGAGGCACAACATCTTTGCTGTGTACCCTGCCAAAGAGTGAACATAACTGCATACAGCTAGAAAAGGAAGCAGTTAGCATCATTTTTGGAATAAAGAGCTTTTTGATGGATAAAAGCTTCATGTTCAGAACAGATTATAAATGCCTAATAGCTATTCTGGGACCAAAGTCTGTTGGAAGGATGGCAGCGTCAAGGATACATTAGTGCATTACCTGACTTCAAATTTAATACAATTGCTCCAAGTAGAATGCGAAAGCTCATACACTATTACTTTTACCTCAGAAAGATTCAAAAATAGGCTTGTGAACATATAATTTCCATAACAGGAATAGCGAACAAGAGTAATCATTGAAATTGCAACCGAAACTCTGAAAGAGCTAGTTTTTAATAGATCAACAGTCAGACACTGAGTGTTTCGACTGATGTATAGACAAGGAACTGAAAGCATTGTGAACAGCGATGCCTTAGGTAAGGCATAGTGATAATGTCTAGGTATTTAAGAGACATTTTGGGCTGGATTTTCTGAAGATCAAGCACAGTTTGTCACTCCACTCCTTTTCTCTGTAAAAAAAAGAGATCTGCATTTGCAATAGCAAATTGAGATCAGAGATCCTTCAAAAATGCAGAACGTACTCTAAGTCTGGCAGGTGCCACATAGTGTTGTACAATGGGGCGAGGGGTGGGGTGGGGGTGGGGGGGGGTGGGTGGTGTGCAGATAGACCATGCTTCCTTTTTCAGTGCAGTCAGTACCACAGGCAAACACTTGACAGATCCTATGAAATGGTAAGTACAGAAGTATGAGGTTAGGCTGCTGGAAGGGTACAGTATCAGATGTGCCAGGCGAGTTAGGGTAGGGTATTTGGTAAATGGGGTGCCAGTAGGTAGGTCAGTTAAGTGATGAAGTGCTTAGGGTAGGTAAGATAGGCAGGAGTTAATTGGGTCCCTGGGGTGTGGGGAAACTGATGGGTTCCGCAGAGGAGGTGGTGACAGGGGAGGAGTGGTGACGGGGAGGAGGTGGTGTCAGAGAAGGAGGTGTCGGAACCTGGGCAGATGGACCCAGCTTGTCAAGTCCAGTGGTAGAGGAGGGGTCCTCTGGCATGGTGGCACCTGGAATAGTTTTGGGACCAGGGATGAGGGAAAAGGCATTGGTTTCGGGGAGTTTAAAGGGTGGGTGTCAAATGTATAGTGTCCAGCATCCAGGGGCTGTCAGTTCCTGAGGGTAGAGTGGGTTTGTCAAGTCTGAAACTGGTGAAGGAGATCATGGACCAAGGGTGGCCAGGCCTACTAGGTAAAGGTTTGTGGAGTTGTATTGATCTGGGCGAGGTATAGTTGAGCTGAAAATGTGTTGCTGGTCAAAGCACAGCAGGCCAGGCAGCATCTCAGGAATAAGGAATTCGACGTTTCGAGCTTAAGCCCTTCATCAGGAATGATAAAGGGCTTATGCTCGAAACGTCGAATTCATTATTCCTGAGATGCTGCCTGGCCTGCTGTGCTTTGACAGCAACACATTTTCAGCTGTGATCTCTAGCATCTGCAGACCTCATTTTTTACTCGAGGTATAGTTGAGCATGTGTATGGCACATTGGGAGGGATCAGTTGAATAGTTACTCAGGATTTTGATGAGGTTTTTAATATTTAATTTTACCTAAGTAACTACTGAACTGCCACAGAATTCTCTGATTTAAATGATTATTTTTCCAGGGTTCCAGGATAACTGCTGACACTGATCGCAGTGCGTGGAACATTGGAGCGACTGTGTGCATGCTCAGCTGTACGGTTTAGAGGGAACATTGGCTCCAGGCACAGGGGAACTGTACAGCAAAATCTACACTTTCTCAAGTAATTCCTTCAAAGTCTGCTACAATGGGAATTCCACAGTGCCACATGCACAGCTCCCAGCTGCACTGGAATAACAACGGCTTGGCCAGCAAAAACTTCGGACCCAAGATTCTGGTAGAATTTAATTCTGAAAATTCAGTAATAGTTAGCATAAAATCCAGAGCTAGAATTTTCGTTATTTATCTCATCAAGACATGGTTCAAGACAGGAATCATTGGTTAACAAGCATACCATTTGCCAAAATTGTAGAAGTAAGCTGCCGTTACAAATATGCTCGCAAGTGACTGGATCACTTCAAAGGTTACATAGGAACATCTGTGAAAAAGTAAATAACAACTTGGTGGTGCGAATTGGCAGTCACTCCAAGTGGATCCAAGTAAAACGCCAGTGTGGAAAGGAAGATGGAAAAGTCACAAATGATTTCATTTGAATGGTTTAAATGCTTATCACTGTTTACCAGAAGAAGTTGTCTTCAAAAGTAATGCTCAGTTCATTTCTGCTCCCATCCAGAATGTGACAAAGAAGAATTGTCCCAAATGAGGGACAACAAAAGTCTAGTTGGAATAGGGAGATGGTGGCCTAGGGTATTATCACTGGATTGTTGATCCAAGTGGTAGCCTGGGGATCCGGGTTCAAATCCTGTCACACAGAACTTGAATCCAATAAAACAAATCTGGAATCAAGAGTTTAATGATGACCATGAAACCATTGCACTAATCTCCTTAGGGGAAAGAAACTTGCCACCCTTACCTGATTTGGCCTGCATGTGACTCCAGACCTACAGCAGTTTAGTTGAATTTTAACTGTTCTCTTGGCAATTAGGAAAGGACATTAAATGCTGGCCTAGCCAGCAATGTCCACATCCCATGAATGAATAAGGTCACTGGGTGAGTAATGCAGAGGTAATGTTTACATGGCAGCTAGTTCACTAATGTCCTACTGGAAACAAAAGTCAGTTGTCCACACCTGCTCTGGCCTATATGTGACTGCAGACATGTAGCAATGGAGTTGGCTGTTAACATTCCCCTGTAATGGCCCTGCAAGCCACTCAGTACAGGGCAATTACGGATGGACAATAAATGGCTGGCAGCGCCTACATCCTGGGAAAGAAATGAACAAAAATACTTCATTTCTCCATATTAACCAGCGTCAAACAAAGGAGCTGAAAGATCTCTTAGAATAGTCTACACCACACGCACAAAATATATATTGCATTGGTGTTCAAACTTACACCATGGCAAAAGGATTAGCTAATTTTCCACTGAAGGAGAGAACAAGTTCAGAACCTATTACTGCCCATACACCAGTTAAGCTCTTATTGAAGAGAAGATAAGAACATATTTGAGCTTTGTTCTACCAAATTTGACTGCTAAAATTGAACAGAAAATGTTCTGTTAGAAATGTTAGAATGACACCAACAAAGGAGAGTACAGTTTCAGGAAAAATGAACAAATGTGTGCTCTGATCCCCATTCACATATCACACAAGTGGGATGTTGGAAATGTCTTTTAAGTTTTTGGTTCCAATATATACTTAAGGAAAATCAGTGAATAAATGTGATGTGCTAAAAAGCATCCTATTAATTCAGTGAGGGTTTATGTAAAAGTTAACTTCCTTATTGTACAGAAGGAAACCATTCAATGTTTCAAGTCCATACTGTCTCTTTATTGAGTAATCTGTCCAATCCTATTCCCCACTCTGTCCCCATAGTCCTGCATGTTTATTTTTCCGAACTGCTCATCCAACACAACTGCCTATTTGGCCTCAAACTTTATGAGATGTGGGTAAAGCTTCAGGCAGCCCACCCTTAGCCTCTTCAGATCCTTAAGTAGATAATGACCAATGAAGGGACTAATCCCACAGTCAGTGTTTGACTCACCATGAAGAGATGCCTCAGCCATGGGGCAGGTCTATCTACTTGGAGTTTGTATCAAGTAAAGCAAGAGGATTGTAGGGGGTGGCTATTTTGGGAGCATCCCTTGAGTGCCCGGGATCTGATGAACATGTGAACTGACTACCTTACTGTTTGTCCCTCTTTAAAAATTCCACCCCCTGTATATAACACTGACAAATAATCCATGCAGTCCAAAATAATTTACCAAGCCAGAGCAGCTAGTGGAAACGAGAAATTTTTACATGAGGGTCAGATTTTGTTTTACAGAGGTGTGAACTTGATTCAGAAAAAAAACGGAATCTTCAACCAGTGTAAAAGATGGCAAATTTTAAAATTGTAAACCAAGATTTAGGACATTAACATATAGTTGAAAGAAGATGGAACAAAATATCAATCCATGGGAAATTCATTCTAAACCTTCCTCCAGTCAGATTCATATCCAGTGTCTCAGTTAATTTGGTATCTACTGTTCTTCTTATTTCATGTGCTTACAAACCTGATTAAATCCAATTTACTAAAAATAGCTTTTGGAAGATCACGTACAGCAACAACAGTATCAACTCTCACCAGCCATCTTGCAAGCTCATCAAAAAAACTCATGTTAGTAAATTTTTTGTCCATAACAAACCTACTCTTATTTTGTTTTTCTTTTCAATAAAATGCATTTGCTCAAGTCTCTATTAACTTTGTCCTGAATTAGCATTTCTAAAAGCTTCCCCATCACCAACTATAAACTGACCGGCCTATATCATTATACACTTTTGTGAACAAGGCTGTCCCATTTGCAATTCTCCCATGTTTTGGCATCAGCCTTGAATCTAAGGAAGACTAGAAAACTACAGTAGTTTTACAGGCCAGTTATAACAATGACAACAGAAAATATGATGTGCAGCATCTCTGATTATAAAGCATTTGTGATGTTGGAGATCCTTGCCAAATGAAACTGCTCAAACCAATATCAGTGGTACTGAGTGATAGCCCTGTTTCTTTTTCTACTGAGTCACTGGCCACCCAATTCTCATTTAAATATCCACTGATTGGCACAATAAGTGGTTATGAGCAGGAAGTCACAAAGGCAATTAGTTTGATAAAGTGAGTGAGAAAAAAACGAGTATTCAGAATTCATTGTAGGAAATACAAGAATGTCAACTTTGAATAAGTCAAAAAATTTATTTTCTAAATAATGAGCACTGTGAAACTGAAACAAAGGAACTTTGCTATCCGAGTACATAAGTTGGTCAATGCACAATTACAAGCAGTAATGAGAAAGGCTAAATATAATTGTTCCTTGTCTCAAGAGAATTGGAACAAAAAGAAAGCTAAGGAAATTCAGCATATCCCTAAGGACTCTTGTCAACTTTTAGAGATACACCATAGAAAGCATTCTATCTGGATGCATCATAGCTTGGTAAGACAACTGCTCTGCCCAGGACCATAAGAAACTACAGAAAGTTGTGAACATGGCCCAGCTCATCATGCAAGTCAACCTTCTATCCATTGACTCCATTTATCCTTCTTAATGCCTTGGAGAGGCATCAAAGACATCTCCAGCCTGTTTATAATCTCTTCCAAGCTCTTCCATCAGGCAGAAGATACAACAACTTAAACACAATACCTTTCGGTTCAAGAACAGCTTCTTCCCTGCTGTTATAAGACTTCTGAATGGACCTCTCAAACTTCAAATCTAATGTTGATCTTGTTTTTTGTGCATCTTCTTTACAGCTGTAACTTTGTATTCCTCGCTCTGGTCAATCACCTTTTGATCTTTGTATGTTATGATCTGCCTGTACTGCACTCAAAACAAAACATTTCACTGTATTTAGGTACATATGTAAATAATCAATCAAATCAAATAAAACAAAGTTATTCTTCAGCCATGTAGAGACTTGGTCACATCCCATGTGGTGAAACTGTGTTTATATTCAGGTATAGCTCTTTCAGAAAGATACATTGACTGTTGGGATCAAATTCACCAGAAAACCAGAATTTAAAGGCTTCTCTTATGAAGGCAGATAGTGTAAATCTGTCTTGCACATTTGACTGAGTTTGGAAGATTGGGGTGTGATTGAATTGAAGTATCTTGAATTATCAGAAAGCTTTCTTTCCTATAAAGATTTGTGGATATCTGGAATTCTCTCACTGGAAAGTTGAGGATGCTGATTCATTTGAAATTTTCAATACCGAAGTTGTTAAAGTTATATTATGCGGTGATATCCAAATGAATCAAAGTAGTTAAATGGAATTGACAGATCAGCCAAGATCTAATTGACTGGTAGGCCATCTTTGTGGGCTGAAATGTGCGCATTTATTTATCCCTATGCTCCTTTGTTTCCAGCCTTTTCGATGTTACCAGGCTGTCTCCAGAGATAGTTTATTAATATAGTTGACCTTGCATACATGACCTTAGTCTATCCTTGCAGGTTGTTCCTACAGGCAAGCAATTAGCAGACAGCGATTTAGAAAGAGCTGAATTCAAAACTATTTCAGCTACTTTTAAATTGGATTAACAGTATTCTCCCCAACAGATATGTAACCTGGTAGGAATAGTGCAAACTTCTAAATTTAGATTTACATATTTCTATCTTTAACTAAATATTTGTTCGTTCATAATTTGTGCAATATGTTGACCCAAAAATGGGCAAACCAATGTGATGATAAGGTGTGAACTCAAATCCTGCTCAAATGATCTTACTTTTGGCTGATGATTAGCAATGGAAGGAAGGAACAACTAGAGGCATGGTTCATTCTCATTTGGTGGCACAATGAATGAAAGGGCTTTTGTGTGCATCCTCACAGCGATGAGTGACCTTAATTCATAACTTTACTTTTCATTCCTTTCTCTTGCTTCCCCACCACTCAAAGTACTTATCATTTTTTCAGTTAATTAATTAGAAATATTACAGTAAAACCACAAGAAGTTAAATTCCAGCGGATTTATCCAGAAAGTTATGGTAAGCAGAAGTTCAAGAGAGCCAAGAGAGTCACTTATGTCACCCACTTTGCCTATGAAAATCTTTATGTCAAAAATACCCAAATGAAAAAAAAAGCAAAGCTCGAATGTCTTGCAGAAATGATACGCTGGGGCAGCCCAAACAGAGTCAGGGTCAGACATATGCCCCTTAGTGAGTAGGAATCCAAGCCAGCAGCCAATCCAAGTGGCTGGCTGGTCCACAAGCCCCAGCTGTTCCAGAATTCAGTGGCAGATACCCCTGGAGCTATAGGGAGCAGAAGAAGAAGAAGAAGATCGATGATCGCAGGAGATAGGAATTCTTATATTTGTTTATCGGAGATGGGTATTCCTGGTTAGGTCAGCGTTTAATGCCTATCCCTAATTACTCTAACAGAAGATGGTGTTGATTGCTTTCTTGAACCATTGCAGTCCATGTGATGTAAATATATTCATGACATTTAGGGAGAGAGTTGCAGGATTTTGATCCAGTTACACTGAAGGAACATTAATATTGTAAATCAGATGGTATGCAACTTGGAGTAGAACTTGCAGATGTTGGTGTTTCCATTTATCTGTTGTCATTGTCCTTCTAGAAGGAAGACTTTGTGACTTTGGAAAATGCTGTTGAAAACAAGGCTGATGATTTGTTGAATGCTGCCAATGTGCATCAGCGGTGGAATGAATTTTGAAGATGTTAGATGTGGTGTAATGAAGTAGGTTGCTTTCTTTTCAATAATTTTGAGCTAGTTGGGCTTGTTGGAATTGCACTCATTCAGGCAAATGAGCAGAGTTCTGTCACATTTCTGATTTGTACCTTGCAGGCAAGCTTTGATGAACTACAAGGTGAATTGCACAATACAGAATTCACAATCTTTGAAAAGGTCTTGTACCCACAGTACTTGAATGGTGAGTCTAATTCAGTTTCTAGTCAATGGTAAGCCTGTAGGATGCTGACAGTGGGAAATTCAGAAATTGTAATGCCATTAAACATCAAGGGCCAACTGTTAGATTATACCTTGTTGGAGATGGTCATTGCCTAGTGTGGCACAAATGCAACTTGTTTATCTACCCAAACCTGAATAGTTGTCCTGGTCTTGCTGCTTATGGACATGTATTATTTCCATATCTGAGGAGTCAAAAATGTGTTGAGGGTTGTGCAATCATCAGTCAATATGCACACCCCTCTCCTTATGATGTTTATTTAAGAAGCAGCTGAAGTGAGTTGGGCATAGGACACTAGCCTGAAGGATTCCTTCAAAGATTTCCTGTGGCTGAGATGATTGAGAACAATGCCAACTACAACTATCTTTCTCTGTGCTTGGCGTATGACTCCTACCAGGGAAGTGTTTTGCCCTGATTCCCAGGGACTCTAGTTTTGCTAGAGCTCCTTGATGCCATACTCATGACAAATTATGCCTTGATGTCTTTTGTGGTCTTCTTCACTTCTCTGAAAAGGTGATCAAACAGGTGGATGAGAGTATAATGGTTGATGTGGTGTATATGGATTTCAGTAAGTCGTTTGATAAGGTTCCCCATGGTAGGTTATTGCACAAAATACGGAGGCATGGGATTGAGGATGATTTAGCAGTTTTGATTAGAAATTGGCTAGTTACATGAAGACAGAGGGAGGTGGTTGATGGGAAATGTTTATTCTGGAGTTCAATTACGAGTCGTGTACCGCAGGAATCTGTTTGGGTCCACTGCTGTTTGTCATTTTTATAAATGACCCGGATGAGTTTGAGTTTAGCTATTTTGTTAATATCTGGATGAAGTCTGTAATTAAGTCAGAAGCTAAATGGGCCTGGCAGATGCCAAACTGGCATCTTTAAACAGGTAATTTTTGAATAAGTGTCACTTGTAATCATTCCTGATAATTCCTTCTATTATTTTGCTGATGGATGAGAGTATACTGACGGGACATCTGATCCAAGAGTTGCAACTAAAAGAGCTTGACTAGAGGCTTGACTTGTTCTGAAGTTCATGTCTCTAATACTATTGCGAGAATGTTGTAATGGCCCTTACCCTTTGGAGTGTCCAGTGCTGACAGTCATTTCTTGATAACATGTGAGAAGTCAGGGAGGTGATTGCGGAGTCTTTGGCTTTGATCTTTATATCATCATTGTCAACAGGAATAGTACCAGAAGATGGAAGATAGCAAATGTTGTCCCTTTGTTTAAGAAGGGGACTATAAACAACCCTGGTAACTGTAGACCAATGAGCCTTACTTCAATTGTGGGTAAAGTGTTGGAAAAGATTATAAAGATAGGATTTATAATCATCTAGAGAGGAATAAATTGATTAGGGATAGTCAGTACAATTTTGTGAAGAGTAGATTGTGCCTCACAAACCTTACTGAGTTCTTTGAGAAGGTGACCAAATAGGTAGGTGAGGATAAAGTGGTTGATGTGGTGTATATGGATTTCAGTAAGGCATTTGATAAGTTTCCCCTTCGTAGGCTATTGCACAAAATACAGAGGCATGGGATTGAGGGTGATTTAGCAGTTTGGATCAGAAATTGGCTAGATGAAAGAAGACAGAGGGTGGTGGTTGATGGGAAATGTTCATCCTCGAGTTCAGTTACTAGTGGTGCATTGCAAGGATCTATTTTGGGTCCACCGCTGTTTATCATTTTTATAAATGACCTGGATGAGGTGTAGAAGGATCGGTTAGTAAATTTGCAGGTGACATTAAGGTTGGTGGAGTTGTGGATAATGCCGAAGGATGTTGTGAGTTACAGGGGGACATAGATAAGCTGCAGAGCTGGGCTGAGAATTGGCAAATGGAGTTTAATGGGGAAATGTGTGAGGTGATTCACTTTGGAAGGAGTAACAGGAATAAAGAGTACTGGGCTAATGATAAGATTCTTGTTAGTGTAGATGAGCGGAGAGATCTTGGTGTCAATGTATATAGATCCCTGAAAGTTGTCACTCAGGTTGATAGGGTTGTTAAGAAGGCATACAGTGTGTTAGCTTTTGTTGGTAGAGGGATTGAGTTTCGGAGCCATGATGTCATGCTGTAGCTATACAAAACTCTGGTGCAGTCACACATGGAGTATTGTATATAGTTCTGGTCACTACATGATAGGAAGGACATGAAAGCATTGGAAAGGGTTCAGAGGACATTTGCTAGAACATTGCCTGATATGGAGGGAAGTCTTATGAGAAAAGGCTGAGAGACTTGAGGCTGTTTTCATTAGAGAGAAGAAGGATGAGAGGTGACTTAATTGAGACATATAAGATAATCAGAGGGTTAGATAGGGTGGATAGGGAGAGCCATTTTCCTCGGATGGTGATGGTTACACGAGGGGACAGAGCTTTAAATTGAGAGGTGATGGATATAGGACAGGTGTCAGAGGTAGTTTCTTTACTCAGAGAGTAGTAGGGGCATGGAACGTGATGCCTGCAAAGTAGCTTACTCACCAACCTTAAGGGCATTTAAATGGTCAGTGAGTAAACATATGAAAGAAAATGGAATTGTGTAGGTTAGATGGGTTTCAGATTGGTTCCATAGGTCAGTGCAACATTGAGGGGCGAAGAGCTTATGCTGTGCTGTAATGTTTTATGTTCTATGTTCTAATTAAGTTGGTTGAAGGGCTGTCAAAATAGTGCTTGATATTAGGTTCCCAATTTAAGTTGAGTCTTTAGAAGGAACGCGCAGGAAATCTTCTTGTATAATGATATTCTGATTTGGAAAACTGAACAAAAAGCAGAAATCAGGCATATTTGTTAAAAAATAGTAGCATTAATACCTTTATGCTCAACTTCATTACACACTGTAGAACAACTAATCAAAAGAGGGTCATCTGTTAAAATTTCTTCACCCATTAACATCGCAAGCATGACTTAAAGAGTCAAAACAGGAATCAAAACAGAAGAACGCATAAATCAAATAAATAAATTTAAGGCAAAGAAATTCTTTGAATAGTTATCTTAATTACAACAGCAAAAAAAAAGTGCTGAACACCATTTTTAAAGGAAATTATTGTAAAAGAGATGGGGAAGAACAGTAAACTATTCAAATTCCCCATAGTGCTGAAAGTAATGAGAAATTTAAAGATTTGAAAATTCTTTAACAAATTAAAATGTAGAGAACTTTCCATGGAAGAATGGAAGAAACAATGCAAGACAAAAACCAATTACAATTTAAAGCTTTATTCAACAATCTTGATTTATTTAGTTCAGAAGAATGAGGCATGACTTGATTAAATTGTATAAGATCTTGAATGGTTTTGCCAAGATGGACAAGAAAAAGATGGCTTCTTTTGTGCGTCAGCCCAGAATCAGGGCCACTGTACACAACAACCTCGATTATCCGAATGTCAATTACCTGAATTTCTGATTATCTGAACAAGATCTCAAGGTCCCATAAAATGTCATCCGTTAACCGAACAATCAATTATCCGAACAAAATACTCCCCACCCGTCTCGTTCAGATAATCAAGGTTGTTCTGTATTATTTTAGAGATGAGGAGATGTTCAAAGTTTATTTACTCTTAAAGATCATCAATTTGCAGAACATGCCTCTGTTACCCAGAATCAGAAGACTTCAATCCTAATAAATATTTTCTCTGAAAGTTGAGAGAAGGGTCAAACATCCATGAAAATATAAATAATTAAACATCTTACAGCATCAAAAAGATTTTTATCACCTCAAAACAAATTTGGCTGGACCAAGATAGTTGCATACACCAATTGAGATCACTATTAAATAATCATTTTACCTTACAGTCATAGAAAATTAATCTCTTGGTTTCATTGAACAAAACTAATTGTTTGCTTGTTCTTCACTTACAGAAAAATTTTCAAGACTCCCCTTCCAGAAAACCATGGTAGAACTTTCATCTGAAATCATCGGTGAACTCATAGTTCAACTGGTCCAGTGACCATAAATAGAGAAAAAAAATCAGAGAAGAGACTGCCAATATTGCACAGCCAATGTCACAGACAATAATGAAAACAAACAAAATGATGACAATGACTAAAAGAACAGTTGGCATAATGGAAAATACTTACCTAATCTACCTTGTAACAAAGTTAAAAGAAAAACTGATTTCTTTGACCAACTCAATTGGCTTTCATTACATGCTTTGATGAAGCTAAATATCCTCTGGAAAGGACGAAAGCTGATCAGCAACACAACAACAACAAACATGTTCAATATAAGATACTCAATGAATACAAGAGTGACACAGAATGGCAAAGACAAATGTTTGAGTAGCTCATTGTCAAGTAAATGACCAACTATTCATCCAAGTCAAGAAGAATTGCAAAGTCAGAGACGAAGGGAGAATGAGTAATGATAGCGTTAATATACTTGTTTATTCAGTCATATTGTGGGTTAAGTGGGGAAATTAAGGTGGGTGGGAGATGCTGTAAAAGACAATTAGCCTGAAAAAGTTAACTTTGACATATAAATGTCTATTTCTGAGATGTGCAAGTCAGTTTTAAACTCATCAGTTTTGTTGTTAGTTGTTAGTCAGTTCCTCGATATACAATCATGTAACCATAAACTTATTTGCTCTCTCTTAGGCAATAACATTGTTTCTTAATTAGTGTGAATGTAGTTAATCAGAATTAAATTGGAGTAAACTGTTATCTTATTATTATATATTATACCACTTGTTGCCAATCAATTTTGTGTGATGATGCTGTCACTTTAACAAGTTTTGGCCTTGGTTTTTTTTAAAGAGAGGTCTTAAAGATCTAGGTGCCGAAATGTCTCAGGAAGAGCTGGTTTAACATTGGCTGGGAAGTGGCCAGTTCTTCTAGTTCAGGTTTATCCTACTTTGTTTTAGCTGTAACAGTGAGAATCTGCTTGCAATGGGGAAAGGTTCCAAGCTTCAACAAATGGTTCCTGACCATCTCTCTTAAATCTCTCCTGCCTGTAAGAACCTGTGTTTAAATTGACCTCTTGCCAAAGGATGTGTTTTTAGGATGTTACGGGAATTGGAACAGCTCCTCAGTTAGGTTGCTATATTGAATCAGTTAGATTTTCAAACAGTTAACTTCTATAATAAATTATGTTTCATTCTGTTTGTGCTTCAACTGTAGTGTTTAAATAAATTCTGCTTTGCTTAAGGCTGAATGGTTTGACCAGCTGCATCAATCCTGTAATATCCACTTCACATCTGCCTTAAAATAAGAAAAAAAGTAGGGTCTAGGCTACCTTTTGAAATAGTTTGAGGATATCCGGCCTGGGCCATAACGTATGTTCCTCTTTTGCCGAAGACTTAGCGGTGGTTAATTCTTTAGGACTAATATTACAAGGCTAATATTACAAAACTAATATTACGACACATGAGTCAGCATATTGTGACTGAACACATTTCAGTTGTTGTTAATAGCCAATAGCCATGGGTGCCCAGTCTTGAGTTGCTAGGCTTGTTCAAAATTCATCCTACTAACGGTGATTACAATGCCACATAACACATGGTGGATATCTTCAATGTGAAGATTGGACTTTGTGTACATATTGTGCAGTAGCCACCCCCAACTGATACTAGCATTGATAGATGTATCTTCTCAAGGTAGATAAGTGAAAATGAAGTCAAATATGCTTGTTCCTCCTTGTTCATTCCTTTCCTACTTGCTTGAGATCCAGTCTCTCATACAGTTCAGTCAATGGTGTGCTATCAAGCCAATGTGGTTGATGGACATTGAAGACCTCAACCCAATGTATAATCAGAATTCTTGCTAGCTTCAGAACATCCTCGAAGTGGTGGTTAGCAAGGAGGATTAACTATTAAGCTGAATTAATAGTTGAGGGGGTGGGAGAATGTGATAATTAGTAGGAGAATTCTTTATTTTTGACCTTATGCCATAAAATTCAGTGTCTGAAGCCAATGTTGTGAACTCTCAGGTCAACTTCCTTCCAACTGTATACCATTGTATACAGTGGTAATGATAGTGATATCTGTATGATTCTGTGAGATAAGTATGGAGAAAATGAGGACTGCGGATGCTGGAGATCAGAGTCGAAGAGTGTGGTGCTGGAAAAGCACAGCCAATCAGGCAGCATCAGAGGAGCAGGAGAGTCAATGTTTTGAGCATAGGCTCTTCATCAGGAGATGATTATGTCAGGCTGCTGTTCAAATAACCTGGGAGCATTTCTCCTAATGTTGGTACAAATTAGTAAAGAAGATTTTGCAGGGTCACCTGGACTGTGTGTGCCATTCTCATTTCCTGTGCTTTGGATGATGCCAGGTGGTCTGTCCAATTTCATTTTATGTAGCTTGAAAGAAGTTTGATACAACAGAGTGGAATGCAAGGCCATTTCAGAGGATATTATAAGTCACCTCTGCCATTGTGAGATTCAAACCCAAATTCCCCAGATCATTAATTACTGAGTTAATGCTGGGTTATTTGTCAAGAGACCATTATGCCACTTCCTTCCCTGGGCTTTCAAGGCTGGAATAATGAGAAACACTAGGACGGGTGGCATGGCTAGGATTTTGGTGCCGGTAGGGAGGAATGAAGTGGGGTGGGTATCAGGTTCAGGAGGGAGCAATACATCTGATGTGCATAATGCACCCTAGCTGATGTGCACACTCCATGCCATTCCTTCTCATCTGTCGACCTAAAGCTCCTCAGAAACAGCTCCTAAACTCTGACCAGTTTACCATTGTCCAGCATTTTAGAGAGTTACTAATCATCCTGTTCAGTGATATTATTACACACCTCTAGAGCAGGTGAGACTTGAACCCAGACTTCCTAGCTCAGCGTTAAGAATAATGCCACTACACCACAATGCACTACAAATGAGTAAACTGCCCAGCATTTCAGGGAAGTGGTGATGGAGTGAGGCCATAAATTACCAATTAATTATAATTTATGGGTGATGATAGGCTGAAAGGTGAGGACTTACCCAGTCCTCCTACCATGGGGAACAAGGACGGGGCAGACAGGGAGGTGATAGGGTGAGCAGCTGACATATTTTATGTGCCTTCCTATCAAAAACATGCCAGGTAGGTGGCCAAAATATACAACCCATAATATTAAAAGGGGAATGAGATGGGGGAAACCAGGGCAATGCAAACAAATGAACATTGAGCCGACTTGGAAGCTGAAGGAAAGTCCCAATTGAAGTAATAAATGATATGACTTGTTGAGGGAAAACAAAACATTTTTTGAAACGAAAGCAGAAATTGCTGGGGAAACTCATCAGGTCTGGCAGCATCTGTGGAAAGAAAGCAGAGTTAACATTTTGGATCTGGTGATCTATTTTCTTGAATAATCCCTACTGTGTCACTTTGTAAGTTAAATTGTCATTTCTTGAAATTATTGCAAATTGTCGCATGTATTATGGTGTGATGGATGGTGAAAATGCAACATTTTCACCATCAAAGTGAAAGTGTTAATATTGCTCAATCTTCTCAAAAAAGGCCCACCCAGCAGTTTCTGGTTTGCATCCAGGCTAAAATAACTTTGACCACTTTTGCAACTGTAGGCAGAAAGAACTTTGCATCATTGGATTGAATCCTTTCAGCTCTGAAAGCTACCCATGAAGTATTTTGTTTCATTTATTCACAATTCACATTTTATGACCTATCTGCAACAGAATAAAATAAATATTCCTAATTGTTCAATTATTGGATGAAGAAAACAAAGAAAAGAGGGGAAAAGTAGAAACATTGCATCATGTTAAATTTAAATTATAACCACAGGCAGCCTGATCTGACCTCTAGTAGCCCATATAAATGGGACACGAGGTGCTTTTATTCAGTAATGTGCAAAGTTGTACTATGATGTCTTCATTTAATATTCAATCTTGGGTTTTGTGTCTCTGGCAAGGATAACTTTTATTGTCTGTCTGACCTAACCCTTGAGTGGCTAGCAATGTCACTTTAGGGACCGTGCAAGAGTCAAAGTTGTTGATGCAGGACTGGAGTCATATATTGGTAAACCAAGAAATAACTGCAGATTTCCTTCCCTAAATTTTATAGGTGAAATAATTGAATTTTAAGTTTACTCCAATAACTTCATGGTTACTTTTGTCACTGGTTTAATTTTATCAATTTCTCTAAGTAATGATTTTCAACCTTTCATGACTTGTTTTGAAATGGGGCCTGTTGATCACAGGGAAGCATGATGTGAGGAATTGATCACAGGGAAAGGGGTTTGGGAGATTTTCAATTTTGCGGGGCATGTTGATAAAAGAGGAATCATCAGGAATGTGGGTGAAGTTGGGAATTGATTAGTGTGAGCATTGATTGAGAGGGTGGAGTTTGATCAGCTAGTCACTGATTCCAGGGAAAGAGAGATGAAGAGATTGTAGAGTGAAGGAGATTGGAACCATGGCAGTTTGATGGTAGAAATGCTGATGGTGGGATGGGAAGCCATCGGTCTTGGGAAAGGGATCAGCAAGCTTAGGGAAAATGTCAGTGGAAAGGTTTGCCTGATCATAAGGGCTTTCCAGGCAGGAGTCTCGATCAGGAGGGAGATCCAAAGGCACTTTCCTCATGAATCCAGTAAATTTCCATTTTGGCGAAGCTCTCAGATTTCCCAACTCCAAGTCAACAATTTATAAAACTAAACGATAATAAGGCTGGATTTTTCTTATCGTATTTAAAGAGCAACATGCCCTCATGGATCAGGTTGGTCATCTGCCTATGTTTAGGCCACAATTACAATTAGAAATAGATGGGTTGAAGGCAGATTAACGTTGAGAAATAGATTTCTCAGACGTTAACCCCACATCCTGAGCCATCTCTACTTCTGTATTTGGCTAAAATTTAACCTCTTGAATTTTTTTTCTTTGTTTCCTACTTATTTCATTTTTACCAGGAATCCTTTGTGTAACATTTTGTTGAATGTTTCCTTGTAGCCCCATTGGACCACTGAAGTGTGCATCAGTGTGCAGCATATTGGTGAACAAATGCCATATGATAGCAATGCTGAAGACTGGTTCTGTCAACTGGTTGAGATTGAGTTGACGAGACAGTAATTGGCCAGATTTGATTTCTTCTGTTTTTAGTGAGCAGGCCATACCATGGCAATTTTCCACTTAGCTGGTTAAGTGCCAGTACTGTGGCTATACTGGAACAGCTTAGCTAGAGTTGTCGCTCAATCTGAAGCACTATTCTTCAGCAAATTGTGTTTTGATTCTGGTGTAGATGACTGATGGAATAGAAAGCAATTAAACTGAAATTATAACAAAATACAGAAAGTTAAAAAAGAAATTATACTCATTTCAACGCTATTATTTTAATCTATCATCATCATATTATGCAAATAACCACAGTATTTTAGTTTTAATTAAACTTGCATGAATTGTCTCTCAGGAGGACTAGTTTTCTTGCTCAATAAGCAAATATTCATCACATATGGACTAGGAGCTCTTGTTAATAATTGGTATATATTAAATAATTCTCCTGAAATTAATAGACTACTGAGTCACTAACCAGGTGAAAGTTGGTGCACTTTGAGATGTGAGTTGGCAGTAAACTATTTGCTGTTAGTCATTAAAATCACAGCTAGGACTCTGAACAGAATTTTGCCATTTGCAGTTGGACTGGTTTTTTGAGTGACGTGTATGGTATTCAGATTGCCATGGTTCATGGTGTCCTTTCTCACACTATCTGCCACTCTTCACCTAATTAATTATTCATTCTGAGTCAATGGCACCCGTCTCATGGAACCATGCAGTAGAAAAAGTGGAAATGCTTGCCATCACCAGGACCTTCCTGCATTCTTGTTGCTGAAACCTGCCAGAAAGAAAAGCTAACACATTGTTTTGCAGTTAGGCACGTGCAGGTTCTGGTGGATGGGGTAGTGGAAAGGAAGGCCATCCTTTTTCCAGCTGACTGTCATAGAGAATAACTGACCAAGATACCCACTCCACCCTCCTCCAGATTCAGCAGTCCACATCAGTGAAGTAGAATTCCCAGCAGTGCACAATGAAGATCAATGACCTTCTGCATTGTATAAGGTTAAGTACCACTATCTTCTTTCTGCTACCTCACACCCTCAGGATCACCACTCACTAACTCTGCCACTGAACATGCATCTCACCAAGGCACGTAGACTGCAATTCTCAATATCTCATGCATCATGCCCACTTTCATCCACTTCATCCTTCAGACCCCATGACCAGAGATACATTTTCTCTCCCACCCCTATCAGAATTCTGCAGAGACCATTCCCTTCGTGACTTCCTTGTTGGCTTCACGCACCCCACCAACACTCCCTCCACTCCTGGCACCTTCCCTTGCCATCGCACATTGTGTAAAACCTGCACCCACACCTCCTCCCACACCTCTATCTAAAGCCCCAAAGGATCTTTTCACATCTGACAGAGATTTTCCTGCACATCCACCCATCTCATCTACTGCATCCATTGCTCTTGATGTAGACTCCTCTGCATCAGGGAGACAGGACACCAACACATGGAGCATTTCAGGGAATGCATCTGGGGCACATACACCAAACAACCCAACTGCCCCATGGCCAACCACTTCAACTTCCCCTCCCACTCCCCCAAAGACATGCAGTCCTGGGCCTTCTCCACCGCCAAATCCAAGCCACCTGATAACTGGAGGAAGAATGCCTCATTTCTGCCTTGAGACTCTTCAACCATACAGCATCAATGTCGATTTCACTACTTTCCAAATCTCCCCATCCCCCACCTCATCCCAGATCCAACTCTCCAACTCTGCACTGCCCTCTTGACCTGTCCTATTTCTCTATCTTCCTTCCCACCTATTCTCTCCACCTTCTCCACCGACCTACCACAATCACCCCCACCTGCATCCACATATCGCCTTCTGAGCTACCTCACACCATCCTATTCCCCCCACTCTCTCACCACCACCCACATTCCTGAGGAAGGGTTTATGCCTGAAATGTCGACTCTCCTGCTTCTTGGATACTGCCTCCCCTGCTATGCTTTTCCACTACAGCACTTTTTGACCCAGGGTTATAGATGTGCCTTACTGCAAATGGACAGCAGAGATTCAAGAAGGCAGCTTATCCCATCTACTTTCTGAAGTGCAATCAGGAATGGGCAATAAATGTTGGTCTAGCCAGTGATGCCCATGTCACACAAATGTATCAACAAAAAAAACTTGACATTGTGCTCTTTACTCAGTGTTCAAACCCCACCATGGTAAACTGCATTCTATTAAATTGATAACACATAATTTTTTTAAAAACTTCTTTCATGGAATATAAGTGATCCTCCTTGGGATGAGCCTTGATAGTGGCTTCACCCCTTTTGAGGCCTATGTGGGCGATATCTATTCCTCAATGTAGCTGCTCTGAGGGCGGCATGTGAGGCAGTGAGACTGAGAACATGCAGGATGTATCTGATTGGAAAGGTCATTCTTCCCACCAGTCAAGCTACATCTTGAAGTTTATTTGACATTTCTAGTGATGAGACATTCTACCAAATGACTTTGACAGTCAATCTCGTGGTCTACCCAACGGAATCCACCATCTACTATTTCACAGGGCCTTAAGGGCACTACGTGTGGGCAATTGACTGGTGGACTGATAGGTGTACTTTTTTCTGAGTATGTTTTACAATGAGAGACGAGTGGTCCAACTGAATGTAATGTGCTGTGACAATGTGGAAAGGTTCACCTTCATATCGTAGGGAACAGACAGAACCTCTGTGCATTGTAACACGTGGTGTATGCATACCAGAGATACATTACTGTTTGGTGCAGTTGCATTAAAAACCCTGCAATCACAGTGAGCATGATTTTGGGTACATCTTATCCTTCCTCTATTGAAAACTGTTCCTGCATACATGATATATTTTTGATCTCCGGATGAAGCATAAAATAGCTCATGGCAGCCACGGTGCAGGAACTAGTCGTGGACCAAGCCTCCATCATATTAAGGAACAAAGGAAGTGTTTCATACCTGAAGTCCAGGTTCACAGCTGCAGAGAAAGGAGTGCTACTCCCACATGTGTAATTTCTGTTCACAAGATCTATAAATTCTTTCCAGTTTTGGACTCACCTTCACATCCCCAACTCCCTCAGGTAATTTGACCCCACAGCATGGCGCCCAAATCTGGTCAGTTTCTAAGATTACAGGTTCACTCCTGTTGCTATTTACCATGGCTTTCAACAACAATTTGAAAATGACACAAATACACATGCAATTGCAAACTGACAGTGAATCTGAGCAGAAGAGAGTGACACAGTCCCTAAATGGGAAAACTCAATAGATGCCCTACCCACTTCCTGCCTGATGAGTGCCACGTATTAAAATAGATGCCCGCATTTTTATCACTCAGGAAAAAGAAAGACTATTCATGTTAATTTAGCTGCAATATTTCTTTGAATTTACTTAACTATATCAAATGGGGTGCCATCATGCCTAGGAAATGAATAATATTTCAAATAAATAACTGTTCCAATCTTTTCAGAATATATTATTATGCCACAAGAAAAGAGATTATGTTGTCATTTTCATTACATTGAGATTATGTTCAGCAATAATGAGAAACAGGGGAAATAATTCTGTTCTTATTGTGTTCTTTCTCTCATTATACAAAGTCTGTACTCTGAGATTGTCTTTATTATGTAACCTGAAAGCAATGCAGATTATGCAATCTTAATTTACCTCAGAGCCTTAATGTCAGCAGTTTATATAAATAATGGATTTATATTAGTGCTGTAAGGTAACTAAAGTAACCAATTTGCTAAGTGACACCAGAAAGTTATTTCAGGAACACTAGGAGTGAAAATACTATGTTATATTTTCTTTTGATGTCATATGTTACATCATCTGTTCTATTTCACTACCTCAGTGAATTTCTTTTCGGTGTCTCCTAGCAACCTGAATATGGCGTCAGTGAGGCTGCTTTTATCCTCCTTTATTTGTTCTCCTTATCTGTGATATGCACAGCTGCCAAGCAGAGACTGGACATCCAAACTATGGTCAGTCAGTGCTGTCCCACACTTGAGTTTCTGGCTAGATTTTATGCTCAAATTCCTGGAATGAGATTTGAATCCACAGCCCTCTGATTCATCGCTGAGTGCTCTACTACTGAGTAACTGCCACGTAAGTGATAAACCAAGAGGCTAATAATAATATTCAAAATTTCAACAATTTAATAAATTACATTCCTACATGCTAACATGTCCCATGGGTTAAGAGGCAAATTATTAAAAGCATATTTCCTATGGTAAAAAAATAAATCCTATGCATTTTATACAGTAACCTGTGTGCTGCAGAACCCATTAATGATAGTAAAGATGATCTCATTGTTTGCTTTTGGTTTGATCTATCATCCAAAATAACCTTGAACAAGTGGCTCAGCAAGCTATCCATGAAAGCAGAGTGAAAACGCTTCATTCTCTTTATTCACATCAGATGCACGACAAAATGAGAATGCATTTAATCTTTTGCTCAACTATTTGCTCGTATTCAGAATAAGTGGCGTTTTCAATTGTCTAGATCATCTCCAATTATAAATGAAAAGCATCCCGTCTGAGGCTAAAAATGATTTAAGTTACACATACTTATTTTCCACTCTTCAGTTCCTGAACACACACACACAATCTTGCTAGCTCTGTCTAATGAGGCACTTAGGCACGCAAGACAGATTATGTATTATGTTCACCCCCAGTCCCCTTGAAAGGATATGACTGAAGGTCCTGCCTTGTGTGAGGATTTCCTGTTGTTCTTCTGGAGAGACCTTGACCACTGACAAGATGGCCAGCTAGCAAGTCAAACCGGGAACAGCTGCGAGACAATTCTCACATGTCGAATGAATGCAATGCTTGCTTGGAACAGGAAATCTGTTTCTCTGTAGCTTAAATAAATCCTTTGTGCTCTCGATACATTTGGCATCGAAGGTTTTTGTGATTTTTGGGATGATTTGTGGCAGAAACTGGCACCTTATCAAATCAGCTCTGCATGCAGTGCTACAGATTCTATAGCAGTATCCAGATGAATTGTACATTCAATAGTGTATTTTACCACAAGAAACCATATTTTTCTCCTTTAATATTAACTATTAAAGTTCATGTATTCCTGTTTTTGTACAATCAGCTGACAATCAAGTTCTTGAACGTACCTGGACTTTGCCGAGTTGGATTTGTATGATTTAGATCATTCTGCCCAATAGAAACTAGCCAATCAATGTTATTCATTATTTATTACAAGCCTTTTTGCCTATACAGAATACATGCAGCTGTGCCATGAGTAAATCAGAACACACAAGTAATGGTTTTAGGAAACGCAGGCTGAAGTCTCATTCACCTTCCTGACAGCAAGAAACATGGTGATTGTTTTGAGACCTCAGGTTAATACAATAACTAAGCTCAGGAATAAGTTGTTGATCTTAGATTATTGTGTGTGGCAGCTATTAGCCTAGAAACCCAAGAGAACAAGAAGCATCATGACATTAAACATAACTGTTGAGTCATATAAAAAATGGAATTATAAAGAATGTCACCCTTACTTTGTATTATATTCACATTTTACGATCTGATAATTGAAAATATTTTAAACATTTTGAATCAAATTCATACTTGCGTGTAATGACACCTAGGAAAGATGTCATTTTTTAAAATAAGAGCTTCATAAAATGTATCTTATGAATGCCTTGTTGTTACATGGAGAGTTTAGTACTAGAGGGCATCATCTCAGAACAAAGGAACACCCATTTAAGACTCAGAGGAGGAAATTCTTCTCTCAGAGTAGTATGAATATTTGGAACTGCTTGCCGCAGAAACCCACAGGGGCAGAGAACTTGTGTATAGAATTAGAAAGGTTGATTAGTAGGGGATCCAAGGGTAACTGGAAAAATTCAGGATGTGAGGGATGTCAGATCAGCCACGATCCTATTGAATGGGGAGCAGGCTGAAGTGGGTGAACAGCATTGACTCAAACTCTTGGCTATATATTAAATTTCTGAATCAGATGAAAGAGACCCCCAACCACACAATAACTGGACACCCCGACAGCAACCCCCTGACCAAACTGCTCCACCATCTGCCATTCGCCACCCACCGCGTATACAAGGTGTCAGTCAAACCTGACAGTATTCATTTGGCAGTTTTCAAGAGTTGCAACTTCCATTTGTTCTTTGAGCCACCACTATCAGCTCATTAATGAATATAATTGGTGTCTAGCTGCTGGTTGACATGAATCCCATGTTAGCTCCTTCTGCTTCTGACTTAATTAGAGGGGGTTCTTCATTGGCTAAAATGGTTTTAAAAAGGAAGGAATGTGGACCTAAGATGGCTGTATTAATCATCTGACCTCAAATTGAAGCAAGTTCAGGAAACAACAATTTGAACAATATTACTACTTAATCTAAAAACATTGAAATCAATCAACAGAGTCAGGCATCAAAAAACTCATGGCTCCTGTTTTAATGATTTTATATAAGTTGCACATATTGGACATGAAAGGTTGTTTGTAACTGTCCAGCTTGGAAAGGCAATGAAGCCAAACTTGGGAATTCATAAATGAATCATATTTCAGGAGCTATTGGCACAACCACAGAGGAAAATAGAAATGGATTGGTACCAGCAAGGACCTGATGACTCTTTATCTCTCTCCCTATTTCCTTTTCATCATCTTGATTGCCCAAATCTGTGTTAACACATATTGGAGACACATTTGTTCATCAAGGACTCAAGGATTCTACAAATGTTGCTACTGCTGAGGGTATGAGATATCAATTAAACAGCTGTATTTTCAAGATCCACTGTATAAATTTAAGCACTCTCAGAATTTTCAAATGGCATATTCTTTTATTTTCCTGTTATATCAGACAAGTTCCTTGTTTTGATTATATCTGTGTTTGTGTTGGATGCTGCACTTAATTAGTTTCTCATTGTTAGTGGGTATTAATAGCAATAACACTCCTCTTTCGTTCTCGCAAAGAAACTCTTGTATTTTCTTTCTTAATTTTGGTGAAAACTATGTTTTGTTTGAAATGAAATCCTACATGGGGTAGAGGCTGTGAGTTCCATAGTACTATGGTGTGCTACAAGGAATTAAAAATTTTTGTTGCAGCTAACTGAAAGGGTTAAAAAGAAGAAAACCAATTCACTCTTCCTTACCTGTTTAAAACAATTTGCGTATTAAGCATGTTTGCTGTTCATATCTGTCTAGATTCTATAATTTATTTAGTCAAATTAGATTTATTAGATGTGCATTGGTTTTCTCATCAATTTATGTTAAAGAGTCATAATGTCATGCTATATACAACACACTTTGGCCTATTAAGTCTGCTCGACATATCTGCACTAATCCTATCAGTACTTGGCCATAGCCTCAAATATTATGATATTTCAAGTGCTCATCTATGTACATTTTATAGATTATGAGGTTTCCCACCTCAAATGTCCTTCCAGGTAGTGTATTCCAGACTGCCACTACCCTCTGGGTGAAAAAAACAGTCCTTAAATCCCCTTTAAAGTTTCTGCTGGTCACCTTAAAATTATGCTACCTCATTATTGACCCTTCAAAGAAGGGGATCAGTTACTTTCTATCTACCCTGACCATGCCCGCCTCCCCCCCATAGTCTTATACACCTCAATCAGGACCACCCCAGCCTTCCGTGCCCTAAACATTTCAACCTGAGCCTATGCAGACTCGCTGCAGAGTTGAAATGCTCCATCGCAGGTAATATCCCAATAAATCTCCTGTAACCTCCCTACACCCCCTCCCCCTCTCTGTAACCCTCTCCCTCTCACTGTAACCTCCCTACACCCCCACGCTGTCTCTGTAACCCCAACCCTGTCTCTGTAACCCCCCTACAATCCCCCCAACCCTCGTCCTCCTAGTGCAAGCACATCCTTCCTATGGCGTGGTGACCAGTACTCCAGCTGTGGCCTGAACAACATTTTGTACAACTGCAACAAAACCTCCCTATGTCACAACTGATAAAGGCAAGTGTACCATATGTCATCTTAACTACCCTAACCACACCAAGATCCCTCTATTCCTCTGAGCTTCCTAGTGTCCTACCATTCATCGATTACTCCCTTGTTTTGTTACTTCTTCCAAGGTGCATCACCTAACACTTTCCAGGGTTAAATTCCACCTGCCACTGATCGGACCATATAACCAACCTTTTATATCTTCCTGTAATCTAAGTCCTTTTTCCTCATTATTAACCATCCTGCCAATCTTTGTGTCATCGACAAGCTTACTGATCTTCCCCTCAACATTACCATTGATAATGTTTGTGTTCTGCTACTTCACTTGAATTCTTCACTGTAAGTTGTAAATACAGAGCAAAAAGTGGGTATTTTGCATCATGAACTTAAGGTCAAATAGTCATTTCAAGTATTTTTCCTGCACACAATACAGTGTGTTAGCATAAAATACTAACTATTCATGTGAAAGCCTGTTTCATGTTTTCATCTGTTCTACAATATACAATGTAGAGGGTTGCTTTCATTTTAACTTTGTTTAAGCAGCATGGTGGGTGGCTGCCAGGAGTTCAGTTGCACACAAGGAGAGGGAAATCCCTTAGGATTTACAGATGCATGAATTTTATTGCTTGGTCTGACACCTACTGTTTACGTGGAATTTAGGTTTAATAAGCAAAGGATGTGTGAGCTGCGTGATAATTTAAAAATGAGTTTGGAGTGTAAGGTTCAGTAAATAATTCTCTATTGACCCGAGAAGGTGATAGGTGTGTTCATATTCTATATTACTGGTGTTGCTCAGACTTCGGTACTCAGCAAAGTCTAAAATCTTTACTCAAGTTATGGTATTTCACTTAAGAAGACATCACCTTCACAATACAGTAAATTAGCAATACTAACTAAAGTCTTAATTTCAATATTTTGAGTGTGCTGTTGTACCTTCATCATTACTGGGTTGATAACTGGTGGTCCTTCACTAACAGGATAACATAAATGGATTCTGCTGTTTAAAAGCATGGCTCAATACCAGAGATTTCCAACAAATGGTGGACTTGTTGGTGATGTCTAAATCCAGTGAATGGACAAAAGAAAAATATGCAATGCTGATCCTGATGATCTCATGTTGGAATCTTTCATTGTGGAACACTGATCTCTTTTCCAAAGTACTAAATTTAGATAGAATACAGAACCAGAATCAACCAACATGGAAACAGGTAGTTGATTCTGTTTTAATACATGCAGCTGAACAAGATTTAAGTATCTAACATGCACTTACAATGTTACATCAGTGTCCAGCAAGTATACTATATGTTACACATCATTGAACTTTTCATCAAGATCAATCAGTACTATTTTCTCAACTTACTACTGGGGTCCCATCCACAGTGGATGGTTTATTAGAATGTCAGTCAGTGCTCATGCAAATTTCCAAGCTGTTCTCTGTATGAGGCCCCAGGACCAATTTGGAACTATAGATCTTTTCATATTAATTCCTAAATTAATTGAAGTGATGAAATTGCATTCCAGAATTCTCCTAATGCCCACTTCCAACAATGTTCAAACCCTCTATAAAATGCTCACCCCCATATCCCAGCTCTGCTTATCCAGTACACCTTGGAAATGTTCACCTCCTTATACCCTCTCCCAACCATGCACACTGCCACATTCACTCCATCTCAGCACTGCTGTCTGCCCCTACACCTCCAACACACTCGGCCTCTCTACATTCAACTTTGAACAATACTCAGCCCCCTATCCCCTTCCAGCAATTCTCAACCTTCCTTCCACAACTTCACAATTTCATAACACCAAAAAAAGTTGTTAAAAACTGTTGGAATTTTTTGAGAAAGACTCACTCCTATGCTGACATTTTAAAAATGGGATATGGATGTCCGAGTGAAATAACTCCACAAAGGCCAGTATCCATCACCAAGTCACCCTTTATTCACATGTGCACAGTACGTAGACTCTGACTAGCTAGCTCTGAGCCAGTCCTTAGAACGAGGAGAATCCCTGTGACTCCTGTTTATATCTGTCAGCTTGGACTCCCTAATTGGCCAATGTTAACAGCCCCAATCAGGGAACTCACACTCAGCACGATCCACCTGGCCAACCATATTCTGGTTACTACAGCTGGCTAAGCCATCATTACTTCCAATCCCTGAAAGCTCAGAAGGCAGTTACGAGTCAACCATATTGTTGTGCATCAGGAGTCACATGTAGGCCAGACCAGATAGGGATAGCTGTTTCCTTCCCTCAAGAACATTAGTGAACCAGATGGGTTTTGCTAACAATCAACAACAGTTTCGTAGTCATCATTAGACTCAAATCCAGATTTTTAAAATTTAATTCAAATTCTATCAACTCCCATTGTGGATTAATAGGTTAGTAACAATGCCACTAGCCAGTGCCTCCCCTTCCAGTGAATTACTTGAACTGGTGACATCAGAAGAGGGTGTTACTTCACCGCTGTTCTATGCCAGTCCTGTTTATGAGCTCCTGAAACACAGCCCCACTCTTCACAATGGGTCAGGAAGTATTTGCCCCAGTAGCAAAGAATATTAAGGCTGCACTTATAAAACCAGTGCTGTTACCACTGACTGAAAGATCTGACACAGAATATTTTATTAATCCAATGCCCTCTTGATCCATCTGATACCCAATTGTCTAATAGTTTTCTGTTTCATATGACAATGTTTTCAGTATATTAATCAGTGACCCCTCCCACATCTTTCAACTTTGTAGCTGTCTCAATTAGTAGGATGCATACACCAAATTGGGAGCAACATCTTTTTGACCGTTATACGTTCATCTGAGCTGAAAATGTGTTGCTGGAAAAGCGCAGCAGGTCAGGCAGCATCCAAGGAGCAGGAGAATCGACGTTTCGGGCATGAGCCCTTCTTCAGGAATCTGAAGAAGGGCTCATGCTCGAAATGTTGATTCTCCTACTCCTTGGATGCTGCCTGACCTGCTGCACTTTTCCAGCAATACATTTTCAGCTTTGATCTCCAGCATCTGCTGTCCCCATGTTCATCTGACAAAAGCAACATCAATTATTGCTTTAAACTCACATTGAGGTCAGATACAATGTTTATTGTTTTCAAAACTGGAATAGTGTCTTATGAAGACATCAGATAAGGCCCAAAAGCTAAAAGCAAATATCAGATAAAGTTTGTTGCTCGTTTTCCCAGAGACATTACCACAGCAAGATTTCAAGGAAAGGATTTCTGATGGGGTTGTGATTTAAAACTGATAAGGGTGAACATAGATAATTAAAACAGTCTTTATTAAGAAGCTTACTAAAGATCCAAACCAAAATAGCTCTGCCACTTTATGCACATTAAAATCCACCTCTATATTTCAACCCATTTACAGCTTTGGCCCAAACCTCCCTGAAGATAAATAATTGTGTTTTACCTGTTTACCAACCTCTGTCTCAAGTGGGAGATCTGCCACAAATGCCTTAAAATCCAGACAACATGATAACCCCCATACTATTGACAGTCTACCTGTCAGGGGATAATCAACATGACCTGTGATTTGCAGATGACTGTAGTACCATTGCTCAGTTTGTGCCAGATTTTCAAGCAATTCATAATCTGTTCAATTCTCCCAGTGTGTCTGTGAGCTCTTCTGGTCCCCCTCTAAGTTTACCACATATGTATCTATTAACTATTTCTCAGACCCTATCTTGCCATCTTTTTGTGTCTGTACGTGAACTTTCTCAACCTCTTTAATGATCACTGGTCTATCTCCTGCCCTTCTACCACCCTTGAATTCTGACTTGACTCTTTCTGATATTGCCAGCCTGACCTCTGTCTTATTTAATTCAAGTGACCTTTCTTGAACCAACTCACAGATTCTACTACCCTCTGTCATGTTTCCAACCCTCTCACCTGCTTCTGCTGAATTTCTAAAACCTATTCAGCCTCTTCAGATTGTCTTTTACATTTTGCGGGTGTATATCTTGTCCCATTAGGGTCATTCTCCAATGAAGCACATATCCATGGCTTTGGCAAGTTTAGGACTTCACCCAGTATTAGCAGGGCCACATTGACTTTACTCCAAGTAAACATTAACCAGTGAATATTCCATATACTTTCCCAGGAGCACTTGTAGAAATACTATGGAATTTAATTCATTTTCAGGTGAAAACTCTTTCATTTTCTCAACTTGCATGATTTGTGAGTACCCGTTGTTTAGGAGAATGCAAATTTCTCTCTCTCGCTCCCTTTTAAAATGATCAGTGATCATTGTGCCTTTGAACACAAACCCCCTGGCAGCTAGCTTGTTTGACAATCATGCCTGTTACATGGTCAGGAGTTTTACACTGGAACCAGTTGGGGCAGTTTCCCACCTTTATCCCATCTGGATCCCTTACTTTGATAGTCAAGGAAAAGTTCTACAGTCCCATTTTCTGTCCAGCTGGGGTTACTTATTCCTTCCTTTTATCTCTCTGGTCTGTGAAAGCTTCTAAGCCCTAGTCAAAGTGAGGTTATTCAGTTGTGTGTTCACTTACTGCTTGCCTCAGCCTTGCTACCTTCTGTTCCTCAACATGAGTGCTAATTGAGGAGTGTATTGAGATTTTAAATTCTTGAGCAAAACTATCACACAAAACATTTCATGCAAGCCCTCAGTTTGAAGTGCCTATACTAAAGGTCAAAAGCAAGTTGATTAAGCATTTCAAATTCCGGTAATGTCTAACTAGGCCATTTGCCAAGGCTTCTACTGGTACACTTATGGGACTAATTGGTACATAATTAAAATAACCCCTTTTAGTTTCTTACAACTGTTTGCACTCTCCTCAGACAATAGAAGTAAACTTCGTAAGTTTTCCTTGTTAGCCTGGTCTGCAACTGTAGCTCCTGATTTTGGACAGGCCACTGTAATTTCTGTACTTATTGTTTAAAAGAGTTAAAGATGGCATCCACCTCTTTGTCCACCAACCTCACGGGTAAAATGGGTAAACATGGCTATCTTAATGCTAAAGTATGGGCTTTTGATTGGGACTTCACCATAGTCACATTAGGATTCTGACTCCTCAGTTCAATTTAAATTCCTTAGATTAGATTAGATTAGATTAGATTACTTACAGTGTGGAAAATGGCCTTACTCTTGCCATTCTCTGGATTTTTCTCTTTTTTTTCAATTATTGACTTTCTCTTTTACCAAGTGTTGTCTTTCTTTCTTTTTGCTGCTCCTGCCTCTCTCTCTCTATTTCCCATTCCTGGGTTTCTCAATTTTTCCTCTTTTTCATTTTATAATGTTGGTTCTAATCACTGCTGTTCCAGTTTTAACCAAGTTGCTTCAGTATCCGCAAATAACACCTCTGGAAGTTTCACCAACCATTTGCAAATTTTGTTTTCAAGAACAAATAGAGATCAGCAATAAATGCGGGACCCACATCCCATGAGCAATTATCTTTAAAAAAGAAAACATTAGCAGTTTAGTATTACAGACCCAAGTGTACATTTTGCAGTTTATATTTTACATTAAAAAATTGGTAGGACAATTTATTTTACCCTTGCCAATTCTTCACCACTCTGTGCACCATCTAGACTTTGTATCTCCAATTTTGTGACAGTCAGGTGAACTCACACCCCTTCTTTCGTCCAATCTGGTTGGCCATAACGGAAGTTCTTCTCAGCCATCAGTTATAGCTTACCAATTAAAAGGTAGTTAATTTCTTTGTAATAAAAAAGAAACAATCACAAGGTTTTCTTGCATGAAAGAAAGCAAGCATATCACCTGCTCTTTCCCCCTGAAAAATTATAAAGATGCAACATCATAAACACACACACAGACACACATTCACAAACACATGCACACAGGCACACATTCACACACATACATGCATTCACAAACTCACACGCAAACACAATCACACACATACGTTCATGCACACATTCACACAGACAAGCACTCAAATGCACACATTGATGCACATACATTCTGAATCACGTACATCCACACACATTTCCACACATACACCTTCTCACACACAGACACACACACACAGTTAAAAGGGAATAGTATCTGATATAAAACTACAATAAAAGAAGCCCCATTTTAGAGTTGTTTTAGGTATCCTTGAAGCCTAAGTATTTGATTTGAGATCACAGCTGGGTCATTGACTTTGGGGTTGCCAGTTATCGTTTAAGTTTTTGGTTTTCTGGTTTTTCTCTCAGCCAGTTTTACAATGGCTTTTTAACTTCTCAGACAGAAAAGGAGGGTCCTTAGGCCTTGCTGCATGCTGCATCCTTAGCTTCGGCTTATTTCCTTTCCGCAACAGCTCCTTGAACTGCGAGTACAGGTCGTTCTGCAAAATGCATGTTTTCTTCATGCAAATTCACTATAACACGATTAACAAATTGGGGATGCTGTTTCTATATGGCAAACTTTCAAAGCATGTATTAGTTATAATGTGATTCTGGCCCTATTAGTTTAAATGGTGCTGCTATTGAGCTATTTTCTTATAACACGGGATTGCACGATAATGGAACTACCATGTTACCACAGAGCTGATTGTACATCTGTATATTCCTTGTCTGCAAAAGTTGCACTGTTTTGGTGTATTAATTTTAAGCCAAGTCCTATCTCCAATATAAAAATGTTTTTATACAGGTATAAATCAAATAATGAGGAGATGAGGGCCTTTTCAAATCCCTGCAGGGGATTTCCATGATTACTTTGCCCTTAAGGAAATTGTAATTTGAACGCAGTTGTCTCAGTTGATTGTAGTGGCTATTGTAAGTCAGCATTTTTGGTCATTTTTAAAGACAATATCAGATTATGAAAGTCCCAGATATTAAATTGGGTGATGCCATTTGAAAATAAATATATTACATCACTGTGATAGTTTCCTAACCAGTACACACATTTCCACCAAAATGTGGTAACACAAATATTCCACCTCCCATACATGTTCAAGGAAAGACCCTGGAATGTGTTGAACACTTCTGATACCTTAGTAGCCATACCTCACAATAGGCCACCATCGACAAGTAGATCCAATACCTGATTAAGGGCACGCACAAAGCCTTCTAAACGATAGCAGTGGATGTTTGACCAAAAAAGAACCACACTGGTCTTCACCTACCACCCCACCAACCTCCAGATACATCGTATCATTCGTCATCATTTCTGCCACCTCCAAACAGACCCCCTCCCCTCCCCTATCAGAATTCCAGGAAGACCTCTCCCTCCACGACTCCCTCGTCAGGTCCACACCCTCATCAGCCCAACTGCCACTCCTGGCACCTTCCCCTGCAACCACAAGAAATGCAAAACTTGCGCCCACACCTCCCCCCCTTACTTCCCTCCAAGGCCCCAAGCGATCCTTCCATATCTGTCACAAATTCACCTGCACCTCCACACGCATCATTTACTGCAACCACTGCACCCGATGTGGCCTCCTCTACATTGGGGAGACAGGCCGCCTACTTGTGGAACGTTTCAGAGAATACCTCTGGGACACCCGCACCAACTAACCCAACTGCCCCAGGGCTGAACAATTTAACTCCCCCTCCCACTCCACCAAGGACATGCATATCCTTGGCCTCCTCCATCGCCAAACCATGGCAACATGATGCCTGGAGGAAGAGCGCCTCATCTTCCGCCTAGGAACCCTCCAACCACAAGGGATGAATGCAGATTTCTCCAGCTTCCTCATTTCCCCTAACCCCACCTTATCTCAGTCCCAACACTTGGACTCAGCACTGCCTTCTTGACCTGCAATCTTCTTCCCGACCTCTCCGCCCTCACCCCCTCTCCAGCCTATCACCCTCACCTTAACCTTCTCCCAATTATCACATTCCCAACGCCCCTCCCCCAAGTCCCTCCTCCCTACCTTTTATCTTAGCCTGCTTGTAGTAAAAAGTGAGGTCTGCAGATGCTGGAGATCAGAGCTGAAAATGTGTTGCTGGTTAAAGCACAGCAGGTTAGGCAGCATCCAAGGAACAGGAAATTCGACGTTTTGGGCAAAAGCCCTTCATCAGGAATGAGGAGAGGGTGCCAGGCAGGCTAAGATAAAAGGTAGGGAGGAGGGACTTGGGGGAGGGGCGATGGAGATGTGATAGGTGGAAGGAGGTCAAGCTGAGGGTGATAGGCCGGAGTGGGGTGGGGGCGGAGAGGTCAGGAAGAGGATTGCAGGTTAGGAGGGCGGTGCTGAGTTCAAGGGAATCGAATGAGACAAGGTGGGGGGAGGGGAAATGAGGAAACTGGAGAAATCTGAGTTCATCCCTTGTGGTTGGAGGGTTCCCAGGCGGAAGATGAGGCGCTCTTCCTCCAACCGTCGTGTTGTTATGTTCTGGCGATGGAGGAGTCCAAGGACCTGCATGTCTTTGGTGGAGTGGGAGGGAGAGTTATCCGCTGCACCCGATGTGGCCTCCTATATATTGGGGAGACGGGCCGCCTACTTGCAGAACGCTTCAGGGAACACCTCTGGGACGCCCGGACCAACCAACTCAACCACCCCGTGGCTCAACACTTTAACTCTCCCTCCCACTCCACCGAAGACATGCAGGTCCTTGGACTCCTCCATCGCCAGAACATAATAACACGACGGTTGGAGGAAGAGCGCCTCATCTTCCGCCTGGGAACCCTCCAGCCACAAGGGATGAACTCAGATTTCTCCAGTTTCCTCATTTCCCCTCCCCCCACCTTGTCTCAGTCGATTCCCTTGAACTCAGCACCGCCCTCCTAACCTGCAATCCTCTTCCTGACCTCTCCGCCCCCACCCCACTCCAGCCTATCACCCTCACCTTGACCTCCTTCCACCTATCACATCTCCATCGCCCCTCCCCCAAGTCCCTCCTTTTATCTTAGCCTGCCTGGCACCCTCTCCTCATTCCTGATGAAGGGCTCTGGCCCGAAACGTCGAATTTCCTGTTCCTTGGATGCTGCCTAACCTGCTGTGCTTTAACCAGCAACACATTTTCAGCTCTTAGCCTGCTTGGCACACCTTCCTCATTTCTGAAGAAGGGCTTATGCCCAAAACATCAATTCTCCTGCTCCTTGGATGCTGCCTGACCTACTGCTTTTTTCGGCAACATATTTTTCAGAAAAGATCTCTGCAAGTCAGCACAAGGCCTGATGTACAGAACAGTTTTTGCCATTCCACCTCTGTACTACAATGTGACCTGGACTGTGCATCAATGCCACCTAAAAGTATTAGAGAAATTCCACCAGCAATATCCCCACAGGACCCTCTGGATTCAATGGGGGCACCATCAAACAAATGCTAGTGTTCTCTTGAAATTCAGCTCCATGGGCAAACCTCTCGAAAATAAACTTTGACAACTTGGACAGTGTGTCTGGATTACCATAAACGTTCTCCCTTCCTGGATCTTCTTTCAACAGCTCACAAATGATTGATGCTCCAGGAAGGTCAAAGAAAATGCTTCAATGACACTCTGCAGGTTTACTGAAGCACAACATTACTGACTGGGAGAATCTTGCTACCAAGCATTCAAAATGATGAAAACTTGGTCATCAAACTGCATCACACTCTGAGCCTTAGTAATGAAGCAGAGCAGTGGCAGGTAATTAAAGAATAGGAAACAAATCCTGCTTTTTGGCTCTGAGGACCTGACAGGACATCCTGCCCATATGCCTAAAGATCTGTGGGATAAGAATCTGTCTATTCAATAACATGAAAATAAAGCTGTGAACTTGAATGCGTATTCCCAAAATTAAGAAGCATAGCTAATGCCTTTTTGCTCTCTCTCAAACAAGTAGAATATTTATAGTTTGGAGGGAAACATTTTGCAAGAATTAACATTTGATTGACTGGAAACTACCTCCAAGAGATTTGTTTTTTGTCGTCAGTCGAGGCTCAGAAACAATAAGGATTGACATGATTGTGTTTATTCTGTGGCCAATTGCTCCCACCATTTTCTGGTGTTGACAGTACAGCTGAAAAATTCCATTTATGTGGCTTTCTGGTTGTCAGCTGATGA
The DNA here is from genome assembly GCF_020745735.1 of Hemiscyllium ocellatum. Taxonomy (NCBI): domain Eukaryota; kingdom Metazoa; phylum Chordata; class Chondrichthyes; order Orectolobiformes; family Hemiscylliidae; genus Hemiscyllium; species Hemiscyllium ocellatum. The sequence continues at coordinate 66,825,274 of NC_083403.1, forward strand.
AATAATTCATTAACAGTGCTGTTTCTCTTTTCATTTAAAAAAACCTTAATGAATTCAAGAGTAGCCTTATTAATACAGCCAAAATTGCATTCATTATGAAAAACATGTGTTTCAATACCAAGGGTGAGTTTTATTCTTTTTGGTTAAATCCAAGGTGTGTTGAGTTTTTTTGGAAGGTTTATTACCATAAGGCCACCTAATTCTCTCACCACACCTTACCAAACTCACCATATTAATTACCTGCATGCACCTTCGGAGTCCACATGTCTTATTACTGGTCCATCTTATCATGTGCTGTTCCCAGAATAACTCACTACTCACTGGATATTCTGGAAATTACTGTCATCCCTTGAGCCCGAAGCATCTTTAAAGAAGAGCGCTCCTGTCTGGAACTGCCTTACACGGTTGCTGACATTTGACTCAGATATAGCAGGCAGGTAGAAATTGGTGCCTCACTTTGCAGGCTGGGTCAATGGGACTAGATTTATTTAGGATACCTGGTTGGCATGGATGAGTTGGACTGAAGGGTCTGTTTCCATGATGCACATCTCTATGACTCTATGCCTCTATGTCCTGCTGGACAGGGTGGTGCACAAGTGATACTTTCTCCTCCTTTAGGACCAACAGTGGAGGCCATGACAGATCATGCCAGCCTGGTTCGAGTTTGCTACCAACTTGAAGCAGTAGCAGCTTCAAGTGGAATGTACAGCACAGTAGGAAGAAGGCCAATGGTCTTATCCACTCCACCAGCAGAAAGGCCACCATCTCTTTTTGATACATCTCACTCATTCCATTTGTACTAATGGGAGATTTTATCCTGCCACCAAGAAAAATGCTGTACTACTCTCACTATTGCCTGCTTCATCTTCTCCAGTCACTGTCACCCATCCCAGCCCTCAATAGCACGAACTCTCAATGTCCTCCATGCTGCCTAATCACTCAAAAGGGACCTCTCCCTGTTTGTACCAACAGTGATTACTGCGTCACCCAATTTCATCTTCCATAAAACCTGTCTGTGTTTCATTCCAGTCCATAATAGGGCAGAAAGGGTCAAGACAGGTGGCATGCATCCTGTTATATGGGCCTTCAATCCTAATAAGGAGAGGATCCTTACCCTGGTCATCCTGAGCAGGGCCTGAACTGGTACTGGAGATTTATTGTGGTGGGAATCCCTGAACAAAAACTATCCACTTGAATTGACTGAGACATACTGACATGTGTGACAAGCTTTTTGGCTTTGTGTCTTTATTAAATGGCACAGAAAGACAGAATTGATCTGAGCCTGGTAACTTTAACTGTGATGCCATCACAGTGATGCCAACTATCACTGGTATCCATACACACAGACGAAGAGGGACACAATTTGACTGGGACAATACATCCATCTTGGGACAGGCTAAACAAAGACACACACGGGAATTCCTAGAGGTCTGGCATTCAAACCAGAACTCCATTAACAAACATGTCGATTTGGACCCCATTTACCAACCTCTCAGAAAAAGAAACAGAAGTGTTATCACCCACTACAACAGACCAAGACACATAAATAGCAAGCAGGACAGAACACCAGCACTTCATCAGAGGCCCACTGATGATGTAACCTAGCATGGTGACAAAACATCTGAG